>NC_039366.1:73273672-73886590 GCF_003573695.1 Papaver somniferum
GTTTTACTTGGTGGTGTTGCGAAGGTTGGCAGTACTTGATTTCGTTATTTTCTACTTATTGATCCAGTTTCAAAGACCTAATATGTAGCTGACATCTGCAGTTTGGGTTGAGATTACCATAAACTTCTGGAATTACAAACATCAGTTTCTTTATTGGTTTCTTTTGTGGCCTTTTCAGGTAATAGAGGATACAAATTCAAATGGTTTCAGAAAGCTAGTGGGACCTCTAATGCACCATAGGCGTGTCATTACAGTAAGTGATCCATTAAAGACAGATGCTGTTTAATTATGTTCTTAAAGTTAAATTTTGTCACGAGTTATTTCCTGTATTTCTTGTTTCCTAAGCTTTCCTAGCTATGTATAACTAATAATCATTTTGGGATGAATGCCCTCAGTTTGGATTTTCAGGGAGTATGATTTACGAGACACTGCAGGCTGGTGGTCTAACAATACCATGTATTAGAGTTAAAACTCTGGAGGATGCTGTGAGCTGCGCAAGGAGCATTGCTGGAAATGGTTTGTTATCATGCGTTAAATTTCCAGGACATAGATGTTTAGTTGGTTTTGGTATTCCACATTTGTCATTGTATATGGATATAAAGAAGGTATAGCATTCAAAGTTGTTCCAATCTACTGGATTGCTTTGTAACTGACCACAGAAATTGGTAGAAAAGTTTTACTGTCCATGCATTATTGGCTGCCATATGAACATTTACCCTAAGTTTGACATATGGTTGAAGGGTCTAGAGAAAACCTTTGATCAGGGTTTAAAATATTTGGTGCATCTGAAAAGTATTCTACCTTGGCTTTGGTTTGATAGTTGATACACACGCCTTTCGGGCTTAAAAATTGCTATACCGCGCCTCGAGGCGTATTCAATTAAAAAAAATCTCTCGAAGTCTTCGTAAATTGCTTTTAAGATCAAAACCTAGATATAGATGCTATCTAAATACAAGTGTCAAGTGTGGTAGACGAGATTAAACAAAGTGGAGGCTGTCATAGCATGCAGAGAAGATGAAATAGTTGATAACTTGTTCATTTCATATATTTTATGATGTTTATTGACTTAATTTTTCTAGCATTTTCTTCGCAATGCGAGGCAACCCCTAGACTTGCCATAGGAAAATGCCTCAGCTGCCTTGCTGGTTCTTCACCTTTGATACTAAGTTACTAATAAGTTGGCAGAAGGATTATAGTTCTAAAATATCAACACGGGGGTACTATTGTAATAACAACTTCTTTTTTTCTCTCAACTGCAGGAGATACTATTGTACTAACTCCTGGTTGTGCAAGCTTTGACGAGTTCAAAAATTTTGAGCACAGAGGGAAGGTCTTTCAGAAATTGGCCTCCACATCCTGATAATTTTGTGATTTGCCCTTCAGGTATATGAAATCTGACCGTTACGGGCAGTAATTCTTAGTTAGTGCTGTGTCTGATTAAGAAAAACTTGTCCATGATTTATTGTGTTACTTCGTACAAGCTTTACAGTTTACAACTAAGAAATTGAGAGACGGAAAGCATAGAACTGAAGTTTACTCTTACAGAGCTTAAACCATTAAATTACACAGCAGGTAGTCGTAGCATAGTAAAAAAGGGTGAAGAAAATGTTTACTTATCTATAATATGTTCTGCAGAACATGCGCTGATGTGTTTAATTTCTTTGAACTTTAAACTTCAAAATTTGAAGTGATTATAAAATTCCTTGTTTGTAGAGACACCCTTTGTGCATGTCAAAAACATATAAATTAAAACTTAAAAAAGACTCGTTGAACCCTCATTGATAGAGACATTATGAATTTACGGGTAGAATGCATGTCCTTTGCACGGTTCTGCCTGAAATCACTTTGGAACTATTGTGTTTTACTTCCTGTAGAAATTTGGTAATTTCAAATATTCCTTGTGAATTGCAATGATTTCTGAGAAGTCACAAATTTCTTTATCTGTAGAGGCAAGAGACACCTTGTACTTAGTAGAGGTTTTTTGTGTCTAAAAACTACGAGCAAAAGGTGGTGGGAGTGGAATGCAAGTTGTTGCTTATTTAAAATATAATATTTAAGGTAGAGTTTGATGGAAATACTGGATTCTTCGGGGAAAAAAAATTAAAATAAAAAAACGGATTTTAATTAAGGATACATTTGGCACTTAATAGATTTAAAATCCAAAAATTGAACTTAAGAAGTGGGTATTTACAGGTGGCAGGTTTGAAGTGATGAACACATGTTAGCACTTCAGCATTTGTTGTTGATGCTAGTTATAACTCCACCCTCTATATCAAGGAGAGTCAGAACTTCAGGTCTGCAAGTTGGAATAACCAATACAATACCGGTAGGATGCTGGAAGTATGTGGCAGCTGGCTAAACCCCTAAGGTTAAAAAACTTTGTGTATTACATTGGATATTTGCACGTCAATATATCTGATTGTATGTCTCAGATGGATCATGGCCAGGGAAAAGTTGTGTACTGCATAATTCTTGAAGTCATTAGCTAGTTTGTTCTCTAGGTTGTTGTACAATTCTTTTAGTGAACTGTCACTAAGAAGATAGACCTTCTGTTGCTAAATTATAAAAGCTTCACTGATAAAGGATGTATATTTCACTATCCTGTCCTGAGTTATCTTAAGTCTTTGAACGCCGAAGAAATTAAACTTTGTAACATATTATTTTGTGAAATTAGATCTTCTTGCTGCTAATGTCTTGAGAGATTTATTACTGTCAATGATTAATTTCCTTGTACGCCGAATACCGTTGCACTTGAACTTCCTAAAGGTTTCTCGAAGGACACCATTTTTTCGTGTGAAGGAAAAAGCATCTAATGTTCATTTTGATTGATGACTTCAGAATAGACAGAACTTGAACCTTGAGCTACAAATGGAATACATCAGCAAACAGGCACCACTTCTCTCATGGAACATTCCATAAGAGTCTCATAATTTGCCAGGTATTTCACTTGCTAGAAAGGATATTCTCACTCACTAGAATGTATTCTTGTAGTCTGCTCGTTTCCATATAAATGTTTGCTATCACTGGATTTCATCATATTGTGTTAAACCTCTATTGTTTTTTTTTGATGACTTTAATGGGCATATCTATTTGTATCATAAACATTTACTGAACTCATGATAATGCTATAGGTGATCTTTAAGAGTCTAACGCATGATAGATTTTACTTTGCCTATGTTTTTAATGTAGAGAGTAAACAAACGCATTGCAGCATAGATTTCAATTTATTTTTTTGGTCCTGCATTTATTTGGAGTTGCAAAGAATTTCCGTTTTTGTTTATTTTAAAAGGGAAAATTGTGGTCTTTATTCTGCATATGTTTTTATTTATTGTTAAGCTTAGGCTTTAACATTGTTTTCGGCTTAGATGGTATTTGTTACCACATTCTTTCAAAGCATACTTGAAGATACAAAAGGGTAGTGTCTTTTCTGTCAAAAGGGTAGTTGTCTTTTCTGTCTGTTAAAAAATGGAAGATTGTGTTATTATTATTTAAAGGTCTTTATTGTGCAGATAGTCTCTGAGCTAGTTAAATTACAAAATTTCCATGTAGTCGTCTTAAGTAATTTGTGCTTCTCTGGCTCGAAGCAATTGAGTTTCTTTCACATGCACTGTACATGTCTTCTAAAATGAATTGAAGATCAATGCGCGGCAACTGATGCACAATTGGAGAAATTAAATTATAATGGAGTATGAACAGCTTGGTGATTATCAGTTATCTCTAGTTAATATCACATAAGTGAGTATTGAGTAATAATGTCATTCTGCTTTAATGTGCGACTCAACATAATTGAGAATCTTGCATGTCTCTGTTGTAAATTGAAATAATCTTTCTAGTCCCTATTTATTATATCTCCTTTCTATTGTTTGTAGACTATGTAGATTTTACCAATACTGCAATGAAGTTTATATTTCTAAGTAAACTTTTATTCAGGTTAGAAACTTCCGTGTTCAATATTCTTGCCAGTTGTAAAGATGGGAAAAAGTTCACAGCTTGTCAGCTGTCACCAATATCTTCTTTTGGAAGACACTTACTTCTGTGTGGACAGGCTAATATGGATATCAAACTGTAGAACGGCCACGTTAGACAGTGCCTTCCTCCTGTTTATGTTGCCACGTGTTCTAGCATAGCTCAAATACATCTCTTCTAACCCACCTTACTTAACATGTGTGAGAAAACACTGTTCTTGCAGTAAAGAGGTTTGAAAATGACACTCCTTAGAATCTCCTTGTGGCCGTTATAAATCTATAGATATATTCAAATAAGTCTCGCTCCCTTTAACCTTTTTCTTCGTATGATGATACAGGCACGTGATACAAGACTGCGTTCTGAATAACATCATAAATAAGCAAAATTTACAATAGCTAACCAGTGGCTGATAAAAATAAAACAATAGCTAACTAGTTAGCTTTTACATCTTCTGTTAGTGTGTGTAATAAAGCTGAAACCGATCCTACATTGCCTTTATTAAATATTGATATGATCAGGGAAAGAGATCTGTTTTTGTGTCTTCGGTCGTGTCAAAATAATGATATTGTTTCCGGCTACCTCATGCACTGAACACGTAATCAACCTCTATGAACGTGTCGGGAGAAAATGTTTGGATAGATCTTTGGATTCTTATCTCTGTTGCCGCCCCTTGAATGTTGCTTCTATTTCCATCCTGAAGAGATCCAACCAAGATTTGCTTCTTTGACCATTTCTACGAGATCCCTGAGTTCCTCTTCTATTGGTCCTCAGGTACTCAACGCAGGTGCTTTCTTGGGTTTAGCTCTGTAATCGGATATATATTTGGAATCCATAAGCAGGTGAAGAAGTTCAGTAAGTTCTGATGGGACACAAGACATCGTGTTTTGGGATTGTGTTACTGTGTCAAAATATGAGCTTGAGGTTTTTGATGACAAAACAAGAAATGGTTAGCAAAATCAAGGGCAACGTAGGAACTTCATCCTGGTTACAAGGAGGTGCCTCGTCTGGTGTAATTTCTGGATTTCGGGTCTGCTTCTCAAATTTCAGGCCGCTAAATGCTGAAGCAACCTCAAAAGAAAATGAGAACGGTAATTGTGGGTTATCAAGCTATTCACATGGGAAAATAGTCTACACTGACTATTCTGTAATTGGTAAGCATTTAATTTCGTTTGCTTTACTAAAACAGAATTTATTTGGGAAAATTACAGATCAATGTGGTGAATTATCTCTTCCGTTGACGACTCATTAAATTTTCTCCATTTAAAACTTCTTGTGGGGATCTATTATTTCCCTCATATCTAAGCTTTATTTGGAGAGTTTCTACGACATGCAGGAATATGTGGAGACGGTAGATGTCTATTCCGCTCTGTGGCTCATGGTGCATGTTTACAATCTGGTAAACCATCTCCAAGTGAGACACTTGAAAGAGAATTAGCAGATGAATTGCGAGACAGAGTATATTTCCTCTTTTTTTTAACCATTTCAATAATACATAGGATCCAGTTGCCATAGATTCATCAATCTCTTATAGAGATGTGTAGTCTTACTTGTTTGTAAGTTGTAATCTTTCTGATAGGGTGAGGTAATTAGGGGTACCTAGAACGATTAGGCCTTTTGGTTGGAACAAAAACTGTTGCTAGTTAAGTTACTTCTATTAAAAGACTTTGGGAAGTGAAAATAATGGATTCTTTTTGTTCTTTTCTTTTTATGGCAACTTGCATGTGGTTGCTCGGCCTTTACAGGTTGTTGATGAGTTCATTAGAAGGCGGGGAGAGACTGAATGGTGAGTATTTTTCGATCAAGTAGGTGAATACTCTTGGTTGAACTTCTCGAGTTTCATCCTGTTTAGGCAAAAGGCAGAGACTCGTCTTACATTTTGGTGTGATATGACTTCTTTTCCTTTATTTCCCACTTTTATATGATTGATGAATCAAATCCATTACATGTAACAGGTTTGTTGAAGGCGATTTTGATACATATATTTCTCAGATTAAGAAGCCGCATGTCTGGGGTGGTGAGCCTGAATTGTTCATGTGCTCGCATGTTCTCCAGTATGTCTTTCCTGTAACTTCCTCGTCTAACCTTCTAGTTTCATGTCAATTTAACATTTCAGTTCTCTGATATCTGATTGCATGTTATATTTAAGTCTATGAAGAAGAAACCCATTTGCAGTGTCATTTTGTTTAGGAGTGAATTTTGGGTTGGTTCCCTGATGCAGCTCAATTCCCAATCCCAAGGTTCATAAAACTTAACTGAACCCCTGTGGTGGGGAACCCTTAGCCCAAGTTGTCTATGTTGGGTTGATCAGGTTACGTCAGTTTGATCTTTCTTTATTACTCTGTGGTATATACTGCATGTTCAACAGTTAAGAACAAAACGCCTGCATTTCTTTGTCGAATTAAAGAGCTAGCTTTGATTTGATACAAGGACTGTTTTTTTTGGCGGATAACGTTTTAATTATAGGGATTTTCCTCACTACAATCAATCCTAAACAGTATGCTGATCGGGCTGTAGATTTTAGGACAAGCAGATCTTTTTAATGGATGATCGACACGATGATTAGAATGTTCTGTGAAAATCAGCCTTGATTGGACTCCTAATGTGATGTACAGGCATACAGCTTGGCAATGAAATGTGGTTAGGTGGCTTGTAAGCATTGGGTATGCGATGCATATCACACAGGTCTTATTCTGTAGCTTTTATACGACTTCACTCTCCCTCCTATATGGGCTATCAATTAATTGTATCTAGTATTCCAAAATTTGTGACTTGTTGACCAGCACCAAACTCGGTAATAGATTGAGCTACAGCCCGTGGCTTCTTCGTCGCCCCTTTGCGCAGATCTATGACCATGATTGATGCTGGACATGAATCTTGTCAAACAATTTGGAATATACCATATAGTCTAGTGTACCCAAAGCTAAAAGTGGAAGTATTTAAATGTAATGTAGCATGTATAGTTATTTGACCACCACATCTCCAGGCTTGTTGTGCACTGTGTTAATAAGCCCTCCAACCTATCCTAATTAATTCAGGTGGATATATCCAGCTCGTCCACCTTTGAACCCCGAACTCTGTTGTTTCTTTTTCACAGTTTTTATATTTTTCTTACAAGCATTAGAACAAAAAGAGATGAAGCGTCGTGACATAAAAATTTCTTTCAGGATGCCGATTACAGTGTACCTATATGATGAAGAAGCTGGCGGTCTGATAGCCATTGCAGAGTATGGCCAAGCGTATGCAAAGGTGAATCCAGTAAGAGTACTGTACCATGGTGGTCATTATGATGCATTACAGATCCCCGGGAACAAGGGTTTCACTTCAAGATTAGAGGATCTAGACCACATTGTGTAAAGAATATAGGGGTTATAAAATGAAATATAAGTTGGCAGCGAAAGGTTTCGTTATTTATGGCTCCGCATTTTACTAGCATCTGTACTTCACTGTTCTTTGCTTGTTTTGAACTTTCCAACCTCCTGCATCAATTTCTACCTATATGAATATATATATGATTTCATAGGTTGCAACAAAATCTTTGGGTCCCATAATTAAGAGTGGTGTTAATAGATCCGACACTCATGAATTTTATGCGAAGAAACAAGCAATAACAGCATTCCATATGCACTCACTTGCAAGGAAATAGATATGGAAACCTGGCGGAGTATGAGATCAGTTACCAAGAGTCTTGATTGAGTAGGTTCTCCATGGGAAGTTGAGAACTTTGTTGGCCAAGTTTAATCTGTTTCTAGGATATCCAGTTTATAAACTGACTTGTTTTTAAATGCAATAAATTTTCTGGATTCTGCACTTTAATCACTGAAACAGAATCACATTGATAATGAATTCATGATGAAATTATTTGTGGCTCTTTTTGGTCGAAAATAACGCACCTTCATCTAAGATAAATCTACAGGTATTCCTGATTTGATAACAGCAAGCAGGATTTGGTACCAAAACTATTGTGTTAAACTTGCGTTGATTTGAATTTGAGTGAAAAAACATCTACTACCCTAAGCATTGAGAAAAAAAGAAAGAAATGCAGCCATACATAAGCTCTAAATCAGGCAAAGATATCCTCTGTAATAAATGATTCTTTGGTATCATCAATACATGTCTCAGCTGGGATTTCAAGCTGCTCATAGTTTAGTTGTCGAGAAGCTTCATATACAGCAATGCCTGCGCTTACAGACAAGTTCAAACATCTTACATAAGTATCAATCATAGGTATTCTGATTGTTCCGCCGCCTAAAATTTCATTCTGGCAATCAAACAAAGCTTCCGGTGGCAGCCCAGATGTTTCTGATCCGAATACAAGCCAATCACCTCGTCTATATGCGAAATCCTAAAAAGCAAGACAAATATGCATCAAATTAAAAACAGGGACAGAGTTACGATAACAAAAACTATATGATAAAGGTTGAAAACCCAAAAGCCTGGACAGTTTCATATACTACGAAGTGCTTGACTGCAAAGCTGTTCCTGAGATTTAAATACAAGCCCTTACATTTCTTACAAGAATTAAGCATATGCATCAAGTGATGGAAATGAGGAAGCTGTAATATGTTCTTGGCATTGAACACAAATTTTACAGAATAACAGATCGTAGCTGGAAAGATAAGAAAAACTCACAGAATGAGTCGATGTTCCTCTCTTCGTAAATGCCAGCAACCGCTTTGCACCCTCCTGTAGCAAAAATGTTATAATAATCGAGAATGGAGATAAAATGGACTGAGGGGAAAAAGACGTAACATAAAAATTGAGCAGTTGAAGTATTGGAAACAGACCTGTTGCCTGTAATAATTTCTGAATTCTGCCCACGAGGTATGAATCTTAACAACCACATATCTATATAGTTGGTTAAAGATCCTATCGCATATCAAATCTTTTGACCCTGACCTTAATCTCAGTGCTGAGAGATCGCGCATCCGATTCAAGTAAATTATAATATATTCCAAATTTTATAAAAGATGAAGTATATAGAAATAAGTTTAGTGGATACGGCCAGTAATCCAATCCTGCACGCTTTAGTTTTGCATCATCGATCTCATAGCCTAGCGGCTACAGAAAGAAGCAGAATGATAACATCAGCATTTTCCAAATGTCAGTATTAACTACTGAGAAACAAGAGTAGAGTCGTATGCCTGAGCTCATTCCAGAGAGACTAAGCCCCTGCTTGATATCTTGGAAAAAATTGGCTGACCAAAATGAGAAATAAAGCCTTAATTTTGGGGGGTGTGGGGTGGGTGCAGTGTTATACAGTATTTAACTTCTTAACTGTCGTTTGCATTGACACTACAAAAGTACAAAATCTAAGGGCCCTAGGGGTGAAAGGGTGAAAACAATGCAGGAATTCACCACCAACCCCAGATTAGTATAGCTTCCTACAGCATTAAGGATATTCCACAGCATTCCCATCAGGCAAAAGAAAAATCAGGATATCAAGCGCACGACAAAAAGTGAACTTGTACAAGAGGGGGAGGGGGGAAAGGATCCCTTACCTCAACTAGATGCAATCCAACAGCAGATGCTGCACATGTTCTGGCTATGCATCCTGTGTTTCCAGGAATCTGGCAAAGCAAAAGACATTTAGTGCAACCAGCAAGGTATATCAGAGTGCCCTAAAAACCAGCAAAAACTGAAAGAGTTCACTAGGAAGTACTAATAGAAATACAAATTCCCGAAATAGAAAAACTCCAAACACTAAAATCCGGTTTTCTCTCACATTTTCTACTAAGCTTGACTATTGCCTATGTTCTCAAATAATCATTCTAACATCTCTTAATGACCAAAGTTGTATTCAACCCCATTTATTTTAACTGTCTATAAACATTATTACACTGAAAGACAATGTTTTTTGTTTTTGTCATCAATCATTTTTGTTTCTGTTGTTACACTAGACCCAGAACTATAGAAACCGCATTACCAAATTATTACTAACCAGTGGTTCAATTTAGTTTATCAACCCGTCAAGGATAATTAGATTAGCACGATTTAGAAGTGTACAGAATTTGGGTACCTGTGGAGAAACTAAAACTACTTGAAGTAGTCTGTTCTGGGTGACTTCAGTAAACGCTTCACCAGCTCCGCGGGGCAATGAATTTACTTCACCCTTTTTAGCTGCAAAAACAAAATCAATTGCAGTTCTTAATTTATCCACAATAATGACTAATCCAGATAAACAATAGAGAGTGATATTTACAGATGCAGTATAAGTTATGAGGAGCAGCCGAAGAAGAAATTGAGAGCGAAGGTTTGTTTTTAAGTTTTGGGAATAGAAATGGGCGAATGAGAGAAAGTCCGGAACGAAAATGGTGGAGAGGAGATAAGAAATTTAGGGTTCTCAAACGGGTACACGACTCCATCCCTACTGGTTCTTGACTGTACCCACACTATAAAGAACACACTCGATTTAGTACTAGGAGATTGCAGATATCCGAGTTGCTTTTTTTTTCCTAAACGCGAGGATTTCGAAATACAAAAAAAAAAAAAAAAATTGGGGGTGTCGGGCAATTCCAATGGACTCAACAAATCTCATTTTGATCCCACCATGGACTCAACGAAAGTGAAAAATAACTGCACAAACTGGCAAATTTAATGGTTTGTCCATTGTGGTTGGCCATGCGTCTCTTCATAAATTACGCGGATCATCAGCAGCCGCTAGCGGTTTAATTCAATTCACGATGTCCAATTAATCCTGCTGGCGGCTTGAGTTAATCCGCGCTGCCGTTTTTGGGCGGTTATTTACGAAAAGTTTTGCAGTGACACTCGTAATCCAAGTCGTCATGCTGTATGCGACATACAAAATCGTTTTCAGGCAATTAAGAAAGAAGTAAGTGAGTTTGTAGTTTTAACCATGCTAGCCAATCGATTTAGATTGAGGGGTGAACCATGAGATGGTAAGAAGATCTTTAGATGAATGGCAAAGATGGAAAAATATGGTTTTAATTTCCAAGATTGTTTCGAAATCCTTAGGCGGTTAACACGTTCAACCCCTTCTTGCTAGATGTTGTTCCACCGGGTACATCTCAATGAAGATGGTCAATTACAGGTCTTTCGATTGGTTAACTGAGTTAGTAAATTAAATGGCAGTGTCTAACAAGAAATAATTGTAATGAAATATTAATTAAAATTATAATTACATTAGTTGCAGAAATAAAAGTTAAAAGTTTTCGAATGTCGATCATCATTGCCTTCTTCACCTTGATTCCATTCTTCAAGACCCAGAATATTCCCACTTGCCAACAAACTTGAGAATTGACATATATTTTCGTAATTTGAGAAGGCAGAAGAGGGTGGTTGTAAACCTGAAGGTCCTACAAATATAGAAGAGGTTGTTTGTGGTGATGCAACATGATAATAAACCTCATTCGGGTTCCAGGGTGAGAATGATGTTGAGATGCGTCTCAGATATGGTTGAATTATTTGATATTGGGAAACCGACACAATTTGGTTTTTTGTATCTAGTACTTGTGTTTCTCCCGCTTGTGTACCGTTAGGCTCGTGCCATGATGCATTGCTCCTAGAATTACTGTCGGAATGATCCCCACCATTAGGATTTATAGTTGGGCTCAATCCAAACACGATATCTGTCTGCCACTTCTGAACTGTCTGCATGTGCAATCTCGTCATTTATTGATTTAACCAATACAATTTGTTAAGCTCTTGTTTCAATTGATCTTCACTTGCCTCCACATAGTAATATGGATAGGTACGTTCCATAGTTTGAAAAACAATTGGGATCGTGATTGGCCCGCCTTGTAAAATTATACTTGACAACTCCCAGCGTATTTCAGGCATATTTTATGAAGATGATGAAGAACTTCCATTTGTAGCGGGCTTAGTCATAAAGCATGGTTCTTCTGGAGGCGGCTAACTAGGAATGAATTTCCTATTACGACCTACAAGTCCTAACGTTGGGAA
This sequence comes from Papaver somniferum, assembly GCF_003573695.1. NCBI lineage: Eukaryota > Viridiplantae > Streptophyta > Magnoliopsida > Ranunculales > Papaveraceae > Papaver > Papaver somniferum. Next base: position 73,285,559 of record NC_039366.1, read on the forward strand.
ATCAAACCCATAAATGTGCACGTTGTCAACGCCAATGGTAGGCTTCACAATCGTCTTGTACCATCCTAGATGTTGTACTTCGGTAATTTGATGTTGAGCATTTAATTCAAACCTCTCCCATAGATGTTCTCTTAACCTATCATAATATGATGCAGAGACTTGCATCTGTTATGGGGGGTTGATTGCAATTGTATGTTGTAACTGGAAAAGTAGTCTTTACCCCAATACCAGACATCTCTGGTCATTTTTGGGGTGTAAAAAACAACTCTTCAGAGTGAACAATCAAGAATAATTTGTACCTGTGGTTCTGAAAACTCAGGAAAATCATTGCAAGGATGAACAACGACATTTTAGTGGCTCAGTGTCATTTGTTGATACCTATTTACAAAACTAGAAAGCGGCCATTCGCTACCAGTGCCTCTTTAATCCTGTGGTACATGTCCATTATTGGAACTCTACGGGTATTGTCTCTAAGAATTGGTTTACCAACACGAAAGTAGGTATCCCACCAATACTGCAAATTGACCTATAATTTAGTATATTGATCATATTTGTTTTCCTCATAAAAAATACTCCATTTCTAAACCATAATTTAACCAGTGAAGTTCTGAACACATAGGGGTGATGCATCGAGGGCATTAGACAATTCTGCTAAAATTGTAGATCCCCGATCATAATTTGTTGTAACACTTCAAGACAACCAACGTGAGAAATAGTGATTGAGTATAATTATTTTGAATATGTTTCAGATGGACAAGTATAATTTATTTGAAAAATTTTATATAGAGCAACACCACATTTTGATTTAGTTTTTAGTAGAATTTATTTTATTATATATTGAAGAAAAATGAACTAAGATCGGTTCCTATATATAGGGAAAAGACAAGGATTTGTCACTTTTGGACCCATTATGGGTATGTCAAAGTTGTTAGAGCATTGCTCGGTCGAACTCGCAAACGTTGCTATCTCAAGCTTGTTTGTCAAGTTTAGTTGATCAAAACTATAAGTTTTGGTTTCTAGTCTACTTATAGCTATGTCTCGGATTATGATAGAATGTGTAGTGGAGATTTAGACTTCACGACGTTCATCGATTGAAGACGAAGATCTACTGAGGAGAGCTTGGAGTAACTTCATCAAAAAAAGGTATGTGGAAACTAAAAATTATCCATCACTCAGAAGTCTATTCTATTCTATCTCCTAATGAGACTAAGTCGTATAACTATATAGAATTTTATATTATACACATTTGATATTTCGAGCTGATTATAACTCGGTTATTTATTTCTCGAAATATGTGTTAGAAGATTTTTGCTTTAGCTACGTTCATCATATTCTTAACGAGTTTAGTTGGAAAAAATTTATTTGTTGAAAACTAAATAATAAGTCAAAAGATGATCATATGAAGATTTCCTTGAAACATCTTACATGATTTGTGTGAGACAATCATTTGATGCTGACTCGAAAAGTTTCATATTGATCATTCAATCACTTGAAAATTACTTATAAGCTAATAGCTTGTGTGAGACATCTATTGTCGTCTTCTAAGGATGTTTCAATGATTGAAATGGGAGTTTAGAACAATTAACCTTTATCTGGATACAACACAGTATGCAAACTGTTGTGGGATGGTTCAGGTCCGAAAACCTTATTTACATACCAATATGCGAACGGTTTTAATTGTTAAAGTCCGGGAACCAATTTTGCATACCAGTATGCGAACGATTCTACCTGAGTTAAGGTCTGGGACAACAATATGCATACCCATTTGCAAACTGCTGGACAAGACCAAAGTCCGGAAGCTATAGTTTGCGTACCCGTTTGCAAACTTAGTGGTTGAAGTTCTAAAATCGGTTATTTATGTTTTCATACTCATGAATGATAGGCTTTCGAGACTGCCTATATTATAATAACCGCAATTGCACGGTGTCTAATAAGTAGACAGAGGCAAGTACGGGTCGAACCCACAGGGAGCGATGGAAATATCAATAATCAATATCCTCAATCAACTAATAAATTAATCAGGAACAATGTTTTTGGATTTTTAGAATTATAAAACAAAGAAAATAAACAAAACTAATAGAGTGAATCCAATGGAAAAGCCGGTAACCAGGGTTTTATGTATCCACCACTATTTCCTATTCAATTACTAAAATGAAACATAACTCATTAATTATCATTCGTTCTATCGACATCACCTATTATAAGTATTAGAATCGCAAATATCGCCAGGACACCCTAAGCATGACACATCAAAAGAATAAATCAAAGCATGCACCATCAAATTGCATTAGCGAGAAAATTATACGAAACTAAAATATCGATTCACAAACATTACATGGCTCTTCTAAGCATAACCCATCAAAGAAATTAACCCAAGTATGGAATATCAAATAATGAGACAAATATATTTTTGAACCTAACAATTATGCACAAAGGTTATAAGAAACAGGTGAAGCGACAACTCATATTATCATTAAATCAATAAACAATTATTCAAGAACTAATCACATTCAAATCATAATGGTCTATTACTATATAATTCAATCAAAGTAGCCTAATACCCAAAGTGGTTTCAAACATTAAACCCTAATTATAAAAATCTAGCAATACATGAGAATGGATTTCTCAAAACCCATAAAAACGAATAAGTCAAGATAGAGAGATTAAACCGAATGAGTCGTCTTCTCTTCTCTTTTCTTTGTTATGCTCAAATCTTTCGCCGCAACACTGTTCTTCTTGGCGGCCAAAGAAAACTTAGGCGCAGGCCCAAAAAAAAAAAATTCTTACCGCCAGGCCCACAATTAATTTCTGATACAGTCGCACCCATAATTATTTAAAAATATTTAAAACGTACTGAAAGACTCTATTACCCTTCATCGTTTTTGGGCATAATTGTTTTTCTTCTCCGCCGGTTTCTTTCCCTATTCCTCCATTAACCTCTGTAACGGATCTGCAAAGATTTTTTCTCCATCATTTAAAGAAATAAATCATTTATAATCGATGATTCAAAGAAGTAAATCATTTTTGACTAAACCCTAGAATACATTTCAACAAAAATGGATGAAACAGACGAAGAAGAAAAAATCAAGTAGAAGAAACAGAAAAAAAGTTATGCAGCTAAATTTTCCCTTATATTGTCTTATGCACTAAACAAAATGATGCAAAAGACATTGTAACTTATTCTTTTAATGCATAATATCTTATGCAGATCCAACATTGACAGCATGACCTGTTATGCATTGTTTAGGTTATCTGCATAAGTAGTTATGCATATAAAATTTTTTTTACGCCTTCCCTGCGTCACTTATTGTTTAACTGCATAACATCTTATGCAGATCCAACATTGACAACATGACCTGTTATGCATTGTTTAGGTTACCTGCATAAGTAGTTATGCATATAAAAAGGTTTTTACGCCTTCCCTGCGTCACTTATTGTTTTAATGCATAACATCTTATGCAGATCCAACATTGACAGCATGACCTGTTATGCATTGTTTAGGTTATCTGCATAAGTATTTATGCATATAAAATTTTTTTACGCCTTCCCTGCGTCACTTATTGTTTTAATGCATAACATCTTATGCAGATCCAACATTGACAGCATGACCTGTTATGCATTGTTTAGGTTATCTGCATAAGTAGTTATGCGTATAAAATTTTTTTTACGCCTTCCCTGCGTCACTTATTGTTTAACTGCATAACATCTTATGCAGATCCAACATTGACAGCATGACAAGTTATGCATTGTTTAGGTTATCTGCATAAGTAGTTATGCATATAAAAAGGTTTTTACGCCTTCCTTGCGTCACTTATTGTTTTAATGCATAACATCTTATGCAGATCCAACATTGACAACATGACCTGTTATGCATTTTTTAGGTTATCTGCATAAGTAGTTATGCATATAAAAGGTTTTTTACGCCTTCAATGCGTCACTTATTGTTTAACCGCATAACATCTTATGCAGATCCAAAATTAACTGAATGACCTGTTATGCATTGTTTAGGTTATCTGCATAAGTAGTTATGCGTATAAATTTTTTTTAAGCCTTCCCTGCGTCACTTATGGTTTAACTGCATAACATCTTATGCAGATCCAACATTGACAACATGACAAGTTATGCTTTGTTTAGGTTATCTGCATAAGTAGTTATGCATATAAAAAGGTTTTTACGCCTTCCCTGCGTCACTTATTGTTTTAATGCATAACATCTTATGCAGATCCAACATTGACAGCATGACCTGTTATGCATTGTTTAGGTTATCTGCATAAGTAGTTATGCATATAAAAGGTTTTTTATGCCTTCAATGCGTCACTTATTGTTTAACTGCATAACATCTTATGCAGATCCAAAATTAACTGAATGACCTGTTATGCATTGTTTAGGTTATCTGCATAAGTAGTTATGCATATTTAACTCGTATTTCTTCACTATGATACGTACCTCTACTACACCTTCAAAAAACATTTTACCAACTTCACCAAGTAATTTATCCCAACCTTCAGTCCTAAGAACCTTGTTAACAGGCACAGAACCATCTTCAAGGAAATTCACCATAGCTTGTTCGGGTTCAGGTTCTATTACACGACTACTTGAAGCTCTACTACGACTTCTGGAAGAATTACAGCCAACTTCGACAAGTAAATCAAAGCTCTTCTGACCTTTACAGTGGCAACGAGATACAAAACATTGAAGCAGAATATCAGAATCAACTCGCATAAACTTGCTTCCATCATTAAAGGAAAATCTGACATGATGCGGTAATAAACGAGTCCAGTCATGGCAAACGGCTGTCTTCAAAGACTCCAAAGTTGTGTTGACATCAACAGGATGTGCTAAGAATTCACTGAAGTAGTGAATTACAGCTAGTGCACTACCAACAGGCATTTTCACCCTGCAAAACACAAAAGAGAAAAAACCAAACATATCTATCCTGCATATTCCTTCACAAAAATTCTTACTCAAAATTAAAAGATCAAATCAACAACAGCAAACAATCTACATTAACCATAATCAGATGAGAAATCAACAAGATATCAAAATTAATAACAGATAACAGATCAAAAATAAGAATGGAAAAACAAATCAAATAAAAAATCCAACAGAACAGAAGCAAAACCTAGTAAATTGGTATGTCAACATCGGAACAATAAATCGAAACAAAAAAATTTAATCGAAAAGATCTACATTGATGTTAACAAATTCAAAACCTAGAAAATAAACAAAAATTCAAAAACAAGCTTAAAAGATCTAAAAAACGATTCAAAAAACTAAATTAAGCTTCGGAAACCTAAAATAATAGATCCTAATCTTACAGAAACTAAAACATAGAATCGAATCAAGATTAAAAAAAAATCAGAATCAAAGATTGGAATAAAAACGAACGAACCTGAAGCTTTGCTGAGTAAATTGAATCTCTCTCGGTAATCAAGGACAAGTGAGGCTAAAGCTTGCTGAGTAAATTGAATCAATCTCTCGATAATCAATCTCTCGAAAATAAACAGGATATACTGAAACTGAAAGTGAGGCTAAACTGGGAAATAAAAAAGAAAATAAACAATTTTTGAAAACTCTGGGCCTGCAAATAATTTGTTGGCTGCTTTTGGGTGCGCCCGTGAGATTTTGTGAAGGTGGGTTTCATAGTAGGAAAATGTGTAAGAATGGGTCTCCCTGTAGTTTTCACATAAATTAGTGCTGCCAAGAAGTACGACTAAGACCTAGTACAATTATCTAGGCCCAGTCCATCACAGCCGCTTACTAGCTCCGGCCCAAATCCGAACTATTCATTCAAATTCAGAATCAAACACGAGCTAACAGACTCGTAAGCCTCCTTATTCAGGCCATGGCAGCAGCAACACCTCCGACTTCAATCGACTGCTCATACAGCATCCATCCTCTTCTACCTCTCGGGAACAGCATTCCACTAGTGTTGCTTCACGCACTGATGCCTCTGATTTCAAAAGAAGTATTCGAATTCCATCTGCCAAGAGATGATGAAGAGATCGACCTTGCGTTATCTCCTTATCGCAACTCCCACTGCCATTAGTTCCTGGAACTTGATTCCATCTGCTTCACTGTTTTCATGCAAACGTTTTCAGCCAAACCCTTACATAGAACAGCCTACGACATCGACCCTTGTTTCTCTTCCATTCATTACTCTAACACCAGCCTGTGTCTGTCCGTGAAGCCTTGATTTCATCTTCACTGATTTCTTCTTACACTCGTTCATTACAGCTCATCAGATACGAACTCAGTCCAGGCCAAGAACTCATGGCTATCACCAACTCCTAGCTTTCGCTGCCATCTCTTCCTCCGCACAGCGACTCCATTTACGCAGCTGGTCATGAAAGACGCAAACACCACCGCCAACAATCTCCAGTACTCAGTCGAGCTCTCCTCGGGTCACAACACCACTTTCTTTTCTCGTGAGCAGCTCCATTACGTCTGCAGCTCTGTTAACCACCAGCTGTCAGCTCACTTTTAACCTCCCTGGTCATCTACAATTCTTAACGTAATCAAACCAGCTATGCTCCATTGCCATCCCGACACTTGAGCCATCTTTCTTCGCAACTGAGACACCCAAACAGTCCCCACGACATGCATCCAGCCAACGTACATCTCCATTTTGCACAAAGATTCATAGCTTTCTCCCATCACTAATTCAGCCAATGCAACAACCGGTAGAACAATAACTCTGCCGCATCAGTTTATGGAGTTTGATTCCATCTTCTTTCATGTGTACACTGCCAGCACAATCACCACTAGTTTAAGAATCCAAAATCCCTGAAATTCACCATTACCAACTGCATATCTAACCTAATAACCCTTGAAAACCGATTCACAAACACAGACTCCACCTTCATTCTCGCCTACGAACTATCTCAGCCAACCCATCTTCTTCTTGGTGTCATCTCGATGTGTTTCCAGCCAAAACTTCTTCACACCGTCAGAGCCAAACTCATTATACTGATTCACATAAAACAGCAGAAAACTCATTTCCAGACGCACCTTCTTTTACATCTCAGGAACTCCCAAAGTCTGTTGTCACAGGACTTCAGCCAAGCCCCAGTTTCAGTCCTTGCTCTGTAGACTACAAACCAGCACCAACGACTTCTCTGCCAACACCACTGATTGCAAATCGATTATCCAAGGACCCATACAAACCCATCTTCAGATCACAGCAAGAACGCCAATTGGTAGCAACAGCTTATTTCTTTCCTCCATCAACGCCACATGAGACTTCAGTTCCCCTTTTTCAGAATATCACCAGCTTGACATGGGAGACGAAATTTCATTTCGTTCAGGTGAACGATGAATATACCACAAAGTCGTGTGGTTGAGAATGAGCCACGTCTCATCATATATGTGGTTGATTATCGAAGGACGTGAAATGGCTAATTTTGGTGCCACGGATGCGAACTGACATGGCACCAACATTTGATCAATGTCTCTGTCTGATGCCGAAAGTGGCTTCTTTGGTAGTTTTAGCCACAAATGCCAATATAGCTTTGTTTAGCCATTTCGTCCAGATGATCAGATTCGCTCGTACTTTCTACAAAAGCACTAAAATATTATTATTAGTCAAAATATTGAGTCATAACTAATATAAATATGGGTACAAAATGTAGCACTTTCGTGCTTATCAATGAACAAATACATTTATGAATTAAGGAATGCAATCTTTGCAAACCGTGGCTTAATGTTCATGAATTGATTCTCATGAATCAATCCGATTTTGATTCAATTGGTTCGTGTAAAATAGTGAACAATTGAACAACTCTATTTTGAAACACAATTAGATTCATTTGATTATCTTTCATGAGTAATTGATCATCATAGTTGATCCAGAAGTGTTAGGTGAATGTGGTTAAGACAAAAGTGTTCATATGGCTAACTTCAGTTACCTATTATTGAGCCAACTTAATATACACGTTTAGGTACGCTTACCCATGTCTAAATGAAAGTATATTTCATTTGTGTATAACAAGCTAAGACCATCTAACGGTGGAGAGATATTGCTTTGGTTTTAAGCAGACTTAGCTTGAATCTTAAATCAGGTTTTCATCTAACGGTGAGTGTTGAATGCTTTGTTACTAATCTATCTTAGCTTTGATTGAAAGCAAACCCTGATTTGAAAGACTATATAAGGGAGAACTCTAGCAACTGGAAAACCTAATCCCCGCACTTTCATGTGTCCTAGTTGCAACTAGAGTCGATTCTCCTTTAACCTAGGTTTTTCCAAAACCATTATAGATTGACGACTTGAAGACTTCATTTGGGATTCTTGAAGCCAAACCCAACTATTTTCTCTCTAGTTATGTGATTTGATCTTACTTGTTCTATCGTATTGAGTTTTATCTTCTCTAAGATTTGATCAAGATTTATCTCCGATAGGTAAGATATAAAAAGTAATCACGAAGCTCTTCGTCTCATTCTTTGTGATTCCTTAATAACTTCTTGTACTACCATATAGTTAAGTTATTTTGAGGTGGTTGATATCTCTAGGCTGCTCTTCGGGAGTATAAGACCGGATTATCAATTGGTTCCTGTTCACCTTGATTTATCAAAAGATGGAATAAAAACTTCATAGGTACTTCTGTGGGAGACAGATTTGTTTATAAGACTACTTTGGGAGCAACTCTTAATTGTGGGTGAGATCAGCTAAGGGAATCAAGTGCGCAGAATCCGGCGTGGTTCAAGAGGCGTAAGGAACGCGACTGTACCTTAATCGGTGTGAGACTTGGTTAGGGCTCAACTACATTCCAGTCCGAAGTTCACTTGCAGTAGGCTAGTGTCTGTATTGGAGTAATACATTGTGGTGTTCAAATCTGGACTATGTCCCGGGGTTTTTCCGCATTCGCGGTTTCCTCGTTAACAAAACTTATGGTGTCTGTGTTATTTATTTTTCGCATTATATTTGTTTATATAATTCAAATATCACAGGTTGTGCGTAGTTCAATAAATTGGTGCTCTCAGAATTAGATTGGAGTTAGTCTATACAGATTGCCGAACGAATTATTGGGTGTGGTTGTCATACCCGTGCTTTTTCAAAAGTGTCAAACATAATGGGCGAATCGCCAAATTTTACATTTAGCCCGTTGAAGTAGAGTCTCGACCGCTTGGTAGAGACTTAACCGTGCGCGACCAAGTTTATATCACCCGCGATATAGTCTTGGTCGCTCTGTGTAATCTACATCGCTCAATGATTAATCATCCAATGGTACGAAATCCATCATCCTTTAAATACTCAGTTTTATTCCCATTTCAACGCACACCTCTTCCTTTTTTTTGATACTAAACGCACACCTCTTCCATACTTCTCATAATTTTGTTTTGAATTGTTGTATTAACACCTCTCATAACTATTATAATTTTCTGCAGTATGAAATCTGGTTTTAGCATGGATGAGTTCATAAAAGTTTAGCATGCCGCCAAAATCAAAGATGTGTTAACCAAGAAATCGTGCATAAGGAGCTTCACAGAAAGAGGGATGTTAGCTGAAGATGAACGCATCTGCAGGAATTATGTTACTTTTTACATGAGATTTAACCGATCATAAGAACAGGCAAGGAAAGACAATATGGGAGAACATATTTCAGAAATTTTAATAGAAACAGTAAACCTCAATAATCTTGATGTGAATAGGTTGTACGGTCGCTTCGTTCAAATCAATCACCAAGTAACCTTGTATGTTGTTGCGGTAATGCAAGCCTATCGAAGCCGCAAGAGTCATGAAACAAAGTTGATGTTGAATGAAGATGTGAATTGGCTCCACAAAAACGAAAAAGATTCCCCATACATAAATTGTTATAATATCTTGAAAGGGTTGCCCCAATATAATCCACTTTTGTTAAGTGTTTTTAATGGCAGTGACTAAATGCAACCTTGGTTTTGGCTATTTACAACTCTTGAATAAAAATAAAACAATAATGGAGTGTTTAGTAACCGTGGTTGGGCGGGTGATAAAACCCACGGTTATATTTGTGCTCATTAATGGCCGACTTTCTTCATCTTCTCTTTGTTCTTCCATTTTTTTTTTTTGAGGATTATCGATCTTGCTTTTCGGATCAATAATGGCTTCATTTGGAATAATCTGCAACTATTTTTTCATCTTGTTTACGCAATAAAAATAGAAGTCATTCAATGGATAAAAATCAAAACCAATTGAAACCCTAATAAATTATTCTAAGCAGATCATATTTTATTTATATATTTGATCTTATGATAATTATATTAGATAATTTTAGGGTGTCAAAATTAAATTCCATTTTTGGATGATAGCGATTTGGAAAGATGATGGAATAAGCTATGGCATCATTAGATTTTTTTCGCTTGGATCAGAAAAATAACGATGATGGTGAAGGTGGGTTTTGGACACCTACATTATTTAGGTTAACAAATGATTCAAGTTCAAAAAGAAGGTTATATTTAATTTTTGGAGGGTTGCATTTAGTCATTGCCTTTTTAATTAAGTAATGTTTTGATTTCCACATTCTCAACTTTAGTTAATTAAATATAAATTTTGGTTTCATGTAGGTCTTATAAATTAAAACTTAGAAGTCTAATTTTCAACTTTACTTATTCTTTTAAGTTTAATTTTCAAACCAATTAGCATTACTACGTCTTTTTACAAGATATAAACTTGGACAATACAAATTTAAATACAGACTTCGAACTTGACCTGCTTTGAGGCGGTCCATATTTGGATATACATACATATTTTGCAAGTAAACTGTCCAAGGTTAATAAAATCTCGAAAATTTCTGGCCTCATGTCTATCTTCAATTGACGTAAATTCTAACTGATGCATTATTGAGAAAATAACTAGTAAGATGGTTAACTTTCAAATCTTCTTTGCCTTGAGTTTTTCGTTGCCTCTCAGCTACATGTTTAACTTCGTTAATGTCCCAAACTTGAAAATTTTCTTTTTGCTTTCCTACCGATACTTCTTTATAATTATCACATAGCTTGTTAATAACAGTTTCAAGTGCTATTTCGCAAAAATTAAGTTGGGTCGTAATTTTTGTCGTTTGAAGATTTTTAGTGAGAAAATGAAGTTTGAAATTCACATATTTTCACCAATAGAGAAATAGACGTTATAATGGTGCATAGGAAGGAACCCCGCTGATGGGTGGTATTTATACAACTAGGAATTACCAATAGGTACTATTATGGTAGTCTTAGTTAATGGCAGGTCCACCCACTAAAGCCCAGTAAGCATAGGTCCATAATTAAAAGAAAACATGAAACTGGACCTAATTTTTTAAGCCTAGGTCCTGTACACGTGCGGGACACATGTGACGTATTATCATAATTCCGAAAACACCCCGCAAGTTTTTTTAGGCTAAGAAACACGTTCGTTTCTTTTTCATTCTCTCAATTTATGTTTTCAGAGAAGAGCTATGCAAGTGAAGATTATTTGAGGTCCTTGTTCGATTCATGAGTTCGAGCTCTGCAAGTGTAATCGGTAGGTGGATTTTTTGTTCTTACGATATTAATCATCACAACGATTTTTTGTTCGAGCTCTGCAAGTTTTATTCGAAGTTTTTCCAGTTTTTTTTGTTCGATCCATGGTCTAATCGTTGTGGTGTTTGATTAAGATTTTGATCTCCATGTTTGATTTCTTGATTATTTACTAGATCTAGATGAATAATCACATTTTTGGTTCATTTCGTTATTAGATTTGATCTAACTAGTTCCATGTTTGATTTCTTGATTATTTACTAGATCTAGATGAATAATCACGTTTTTGGTTCAATTCGTTATTAGATTTGATCTAACTAGTTCCATTTTGTTGTTTTTAGATTTGTTTTTTTGTATGAAACAATAGTATGTATATCCTGTATTGACAGAAACCTAGCTTATTTTGAATGAAGAAGAAGAAGAAGATGCATCGTTATGACTTACGACAAGAAGATTTGTTGTGTTTCCATGTATGTTTTCTTATCATCTTCTTCGATTATTTTTTTCGTTTTTCTTCTATTGATTGTATTATGAAGATGAAATCGATTTTCCTGACGTTTTTATGTTTTCAGGTTTTTTACAGTTTGTTTTTGTGTATGAATTGACAATACATATTTGGTGTACTAATATAAAATTCTTATGATTTACGAGGAGAATATTTGTTTTCTGTTTCCAGGTATGCTTTCTAATCATCTTGTTTGATTATTTTGTTCGGTTTTCTTCTTTTGATTTATTTTTTTGATTGTATTCTGATAATCAAATCGATTTGATTGACGCTTTTATGGTTTTTAGGTTTGTTACAGTTGTTTTTCGTGTATGAATTGACAGTACATATATGGCGTACTGATACAAAACTCTTCTAATTTTGTTTTATTTGAAGTTTTTCCAATTTTTTTGGTTCGATCCATGAGTATGTATGTATAATACTGATAGGAAGTGCTATTTGCTGTGTTTTTGCTCCTTTTTTAGTCTTACCCTTCAGTACTTATGTGAAACACTGTAATATGTCTTTCGATTCTCTTTTTTTTCATAGATCTGTCACCTGTTGTTGTCATACTGTTGATTTGTAGTTCATGAATCTTCAGTACATATATCGCATACTGATAGGAAGTGCTCCTTGTTATTGTTAAGGAGAAGTGAAGAAGATGCAGGCATACAGTGGAGCTGCAATAATGGGTGCTGTTGTACAACAACCCAATCTTTTTAATAAAGGTTCTTCAACTTTTTTTCCCAAGTTGGGTACTACTGCTGCGGATAGATTACCTTCTCAAGTTAGGCAGACCCTGAAGTACGTTCAATAATTGATAGTGAGAAGAATCGTCAGTAGCTTGGAGCTCATTGCTTCAGAGAATTTTACATCTCGCGCAGTGATGGAAGTTGTGGGTTCTTGTCTCACAAACAAGTATTCAGAAGGGCTTCATGGTAAAAGGTAAAGATGGTGCTAAATGTTGTATTTTTTCCCTGTATTTATATTGAAATGCATTTGATCATTTCATTCTGCAATGTAGGTAATATGGTGGCAATGAGTACATTGATGAGCTAGAGACACTTTGTCAACAAAGGGCTTTGGCTGCATTTCACTTAGACCCAAAGAAATGGGGAGTTAATGTCCAACCTCTGTATGATTCTCCTGCTAACTTTGAAGTTTACACTGCACTTCTCAACCCACATGACCGTATTATGGTAAGTTGAGGCCTCTTTCTCTCCAATTTTTTGAATTCAGTTTTGAACCCCTAAGGGATGTAATCAACTCTCCTTTCAAAATATGGGGCTGTATTAATTTGTTCATGTAACTGGCACAGGGTCTGGATCTTCCTCATGGAGGTCACTTGTCACATGGATTTATGACTCCTAAAAGACGGGTATCTGGGACTTCGATTTATTTTGAATCGATGCCCTACCGTTTTGATGAATCAACAGGTGCTGCTCTGCATTCTTATATTGTGTAATGACTATGTGGTCTATTGTTGTTCATTTATAATTCGTTGATAATTTGCATTCATTACCAAATTCACTTGCATGCCTTATTGATTATGATATGCTTGAGAAAACTGCCACCCTCTTTCGACCAAAACTCATCATTGTTGGTGTTAGTGCTTATCCTCGTGATTTCGATTATCCTCGAATGAGAAAGGTATACACATATCTTTTGATTGTCAACAGTTGTGATTCTTAGTGATCAGAGAATCAGACTAGTTAACCCATTACGCACACCTAATTCCCTTTCCTGCTATGTTTCTTGAAGATTGCAGATTCTGTTGGGGCTTTTCTCATGATGGATACGGCTCACATAAGTGGTCTCGTTGCTGCATCTGTACTTGCCGACCCATTTGAATACTGTGATATTGTAACAACCACCACTCACAAGGTACACCTAGTCCCATTCATGAAGTCTGCAAGACTGCAACTACTGACCCCAACACAAGCAGCATTTGTTTTTATTGGTTTAGGTTCAAGGGTCATGTTGTTTACTATGTCTTCTGTTTCAATTTGCAGTCATTACGAGGTCCCAGAGGTGGCATGATTTTCTTCAAGAAAGATCCTGTTCTTTGGGTTGATATGGAATCTGCGATTAACAATGCTGTTTTCCCAGGGTTACAGGTAACTAAAACTGTAGCGGTTATTTGTGATTTATCATTGGTTCAACATTATAACATTTTTTAGGTTTGTTACAGTTGTTTTTCGTGTATGAATTGACAGTACATATATGGCGTACTGATACAAAACTCTTCTAATTTTGTTTTATTTGAAGTTTTTCCAATTTTTTTGGTTCGATCCATGAGTATGTATGTATAATACTGATAGGAAGTGTTATTTGCTGTGTTTTTGCTCCTTTTTTAGTCTTACCCTTCAGTACTTATGTGAAATACTGTAATATGTCTTTCGATTCTCTTATTTTTCATAGATCTGTCACCTGTTGTTGTCATACTGTTGATTTGTAGTTCATGAATCTTCAGTACATATATCGCATACTCATAGGAAGTGCTCCTTGTTACGTTTGATTCAGTACTGGAATTGGATATGGAGATGATCTGGAGCTGCAGTTCAGAACTTATTGCAAGAAATGACAGATTTTGAATGATAGGAACATGAGTTGTTGTTGGTTCAGATTTGCAAGCTTGTGAAATCGGTGGTGGTCTTGATGAAGTTACAAATTGGTTGTGACGTGTGTTTGAAAGAAGGTGTGCTGCAAATGGATTTGGAGGAACATAGAAGGTTGGGTTGCTACATTGTATGATCCTACAATGTATGTGATGTAATACGTTTTCTAATTTGTTTATCATTGATTCTTACAGATTTGTACTCTACCTGGAAGCAGTGCAGCAAATATGTACTCGAATTTGTAAGCATTCAGATATATAATCGGATTTGTAAGCAGTACGACAGATATGTACTCAGACAGATATGTACTCAAATTTGTAAGAAGTGTAGCAAATATGTACTCGAATTTTTAAGCAGTGTACCAGATATGTACTCAAATTTGTAAGCAGCGTAGACACACACGTCTGGTAGTAATGGGCATTATGGACATTTCCATGTTTTAATTAATTTTGGACCTCCAGATAAAAAAAAAATCCGGTTGGACCCTTCTATAAATAACTATATGGGCCTAGGACCAAACAAGAAATTTTCCATTATACAATTCCCTCCTGCCAATGTAGCCCGACTTTTCGGTAGGCAGCCAGAGGAACGGTGCCAACAGTAAGGGTAAAGATCTCACGAATAGGAGAATGGGCTATTCATGCTGTATAATAAACTCCAATAAAATAAAAAGAATTCCCCAAATAAACTCTCAAAGTGTTCGGTGTGCTGTTTCACATCATATCATCCATCGTCTTTGTCACGAACTTGTGAATCTCCAGTAATAATCGATAAGGGCTTTTGAAGATCTCTGAGATTTCAGTTTTTCTTTCTACGATCAAGGTATAGATTAGTATATGATCTCCTATACATGTTTAGATTTATATTCTTCTTTTAAGGAGTTTTTTTTTGGAATTTGTGTTCTGTTGTTATCTCTAGGATTAGGGGAAGCAGATTTAAAATATTTTTGGGTTTTCACTCTATTTATGAATCTGATTTTGATCAGTTTGTATCAAATATTTGTTGGATCCTCAATTTAAAGAATTTTCAATGAAAACTGTTACTGCATCTGTATACTTTTTCATGGTCAATTTTTTTTTTCTTTTTCTTTTATTATCTTTAGTTTCCTGTAGAAATTGATAAATATCAAGGATAATTAAAGAACTCAAAAGTAAGGTAATTTGTCCGTGCGTATGTTTGAAAATTGTATGTTTTAGGCGATGGATGGTTTTGATTTATGTTGCATGCAAGAAAAAGGTCAACTTTCGTTTTAGTATTGGCTTCTGGATGAAGTTTGGGTGGTTCTGTAATGGTTGAATTAGGTTTCAAGTGGAAGTTCCACCTTTTATTTTTGTATTTTGATGATAGACGTTATTTATGTTATTATAGTCATATGAAGTTGCTCTTTTTTCTGATAAGAAACCTAAGCAATGCAGCTAGTCCGGATTCCAAAGATTGGCGAGTGAAGTTACATATCAAAGCCGTCGGTTATTTGAAAGGATCACTAGTTACATAGTGGATTTTGAATAAAGGGGTGAAGGCTATTTTTTTCTAGCTATGGAGAAACGAGTTGATTCCAAACTTTTTGTTAATGATGGTTCATTTATGGAAAGATTTAAGCAGCTGCAACAAGGTCAGAAAGTGAAGGGAGCTGCAGCAGAGGAGTCCCATTCAGGGATGAGTTCATCTGGTTCGAAACACAATGTTGAAACTAATAAGGTGGCTTTGGATTTAAAAGGAGACAACAAACGAAAGCTGAACCCTGGTTCTTCAAGTGGTAAGCTAGCATTCAGCTTGAAGCAGAAATCAAAACTTGTTGCCGCTCCAATTAAATTAGGTGCAGACGAGGATGAAGAAGAGGGGGATAGAGGAAATGATGTAAATGATAATTCAAAACGGCAGAAGTTGGAACCCGTTGTTACAGCGGATAGATCATTAGAGAAAGGGGATGTTGGTAAATTTCCTTTTAGTACTTTTCCTTGCCTGGTTACATTTGGAATGCATTTTGTGTTATAAAGAAGCACATATAATTTTCTTAACAACCCGACCTGAAATTGATGTTAGGTGAAAGATGGAAGCGACCAATTTACTTTTTAGATTTAATGGCATAAGAATCTCAACTAAACTGTGTCCTTATTGCATGGAGTGCCTTGAGCGTGTTGCTGTATTCTCCAATTAAAACTAGAATATGATATCCTTTAGTCTCACATGTGGTCTAGTACTCTAGGCACATATATTTTGGCTCTAGTTTTATGAAGCACTAGTACAGTAGTGTTTTATATCTTGATTCTGAAAATAGTAAATTTACAATAAAGTCTCTATTCTCTCCCCATGTCATTGTGCGTTGTAGAAAGGCAAACAATAGAATCCTCAAATATCTCGTATGAGTCATGACTATATGAATGTTAGTTTAGTTTGCATGTTGTTGCTTTAGTCCGGCAATATTATGCTGGATTATTCTGAGAAAATTCATTGAGGGTATGGTATCTCCTCTTCAGTTTAGCATACTGAGCATAGAGATTCACATGGGAATCTGTGTTCTCTTTCTTCTTATATTGATGGATGAAGAGAACAAGACATTCTTGAAAGTTTCTTGTCTCATGAATGCAGCTTATGAATTGTATCTCTATCAACCTTGGTGGAAAGACAGCATTGGAAAATGTGGAACGGCCTGCTAAGAGTAATTTGCATTCACTTGTCCATCTCTTGGTATTAACCAGTTCTTTAAGTGCCATGCAGCACCATCTCCCCCAAGCGATCCTGAAGTGAAGAACGTTGCAGACAAATTAGCAAGTTTTGTGGCTAAGAATGGAAGAGAGTTTGAACATGTTACAAGGCAAAGAAATCCTGGTGAAACACCTTTTAAGTATGTTCTCTAGTGGTCTTTTATCTTTCTTTCTTTTCTTCTTTCCTTTTGTTTTCTTTATGTTAATTTTTATCTTATTTATAACCATGAAAGGATCTAAAAGAATCTGAAGTGATACTTGTATTACTGAGCCATTATTACTATGTCATAATTTTTTTGTAGGTTTCTGTTTGATGCTAGCTGTGCGGATTACAAATACTATGAGTATCAGCTTATTGAAGAGGAAAAAGCCCTTGCCAAAAGTAGGGATGGTCAAGTTTCACACAGTGGTTTGTACTCTTTATTCATCGTTCTCTAGCCTCTTAAATGTCTGTTCCCCCCAATACTTAGACATCGTAATGCTGTCATTGATCATCTACTGCGTAGTAGTTGTCTTGGATGAGTTATTCACATCCACAACTGTGAAACCTTGCGCTTTGCTTGGTAATGAGTTCCATGAATTTTGGAGTTCTTTGACATTTGATGTCAGATTTGGGCTTTGCGTATCTGGCTATTTATGATTGGGTTTTGATTTGTACCCAACTAGAAATCATCCATGAATAAAATTAGGAAAGGGTGCTTGTAAGTTGTGTGGTGCTTATTTTCTTGATTGAAGGTCGTTCAGTGCCTAGCTCCTCGTATTACCAGTAAAATAAGTGGGAACACATAGTTTTGATTTGTAAGAAAATACTGCGACTTATTTATGGTTCCCTGGCTTGCACTAGGGTCATGTTGAAATGTCCTTTAATTGGATTTGGGTTCCATTTTTGCACCTGTGCATTTGGATTAAGCTAATAAACTATATTTTTCCCTTTCTTTCTGAATATCAGCCAGCACAATTTCTTCAGTTGCTAGAACATCGACTGGCGGTCAGAGGATTCCTCTTCAACAACAATCTGATTATCAAATTCCAGCCTCAGCTCTCTACGAGGCTAGTGAGGAAAGTAGATCTTCTTTTGCTTCAAATCAAGCATCATCTGTAGGAAGAACCCCATGTTATGGTGTGCATGTTACCCTCTCTCTTTACCTTTTTTTTTGATTACCCATTGCTTGTGTGTGTTACCAGATGCTAGTATCAGTTAGGGGGTAGACCTTTACACCAATTCTGGATGCAAAATGTTTACGATTGCATATCTATGGGCCATAGCACTATGATATAACCCTTAACTCCAGATTGTTAATTTTTTATATGAGTTACTCCAGTAGGCTAGTTGTTTTTCTACCATGACCCTGTTTCATGTGTTTACAAAGTGAGGCGTATTATTGATCCTTTATTACGGGAACTCACAATGATATGGCCAAGATCAGCCAAATCGGGATTTAATCTGAAAGCATTATGATAGTAAATATATAATTTTCCTTGTGAAAAGTGTTCATCTATCAGTTTCTTGTTTCAGTCTATTTTCTGAAATGATCTATTTTTCCATTTGTAGGTGGATCTAGTGCATCTTCAGCTGCAGATCCTGTTGCGATGATGGAATTCTACATGAAGAAGGCTGCACAGGAGGAGAGGCGGAGGCAGCCTAGACAGTCAAAAGATGAAATGCCTCCTCCTGCTTCTCTCCAAGGTCCAGGTAGTTATGAGTTTGCTCTTCTCTATACTCTTTTGTTGTATAGAAATTCCTATAGTTGATGTTTTTGTCTGAAAATTACCAATTAAAATCTTTTCTTGTTTCTCTCTATCAATTTTTTTGTTTTGTTATGAAATAGCTCCAGGCAAAAAGGGCCATCACATGGGTGATTACATACCTCAAGAAGAATTGGAGAAGTTCATGGCAAGCTGCAATGATGCTGCTGCGCAAAAAGCTGCAAAAGAAGCTGCTGAGAGGTCTAAAATCCAAGCCGACAATGTTGGGCACAAGCTTTTGTCCAAAATGGGTTGGAAAGAAGGTATTTTCTCTTTTGAAGTTCTTTCCATCAATGTCTTACGAGTAACACCACCAGCAGGTGCTGATAGGTTAAACTTGTCAACATTTGGAGTTTCTGTATTCAAATTATGATTTTGTTTGATCACTTGGATAAATGACAATTTATTACCCATGTACACTAAGTAGCCCCTGACCTTCAGAATTCTGTACGTGTGCATTTCAATTTTGGAGTTTTGCTGATAACCCTTGTCGCCTGTTATTGGAGTTATTTAGCTTATACTTCAGTAAGTCTGGAACTACTCATCTGCAGTTTCTGTTGAGGTGTGCCGGTTTAGTTCTTAGTAAATGGTATTAGAGCAAGGGTCAATTCCAGGGTTCTATTCCTAAAAAGGGTGTCCTCTATGCACACCTGTCCTCTATCTTAGATTTGACTGTTCTCGAACAATGTTCTCTGACTCGTGTCAAGCAATTAATACTGGTGCAAACAGTAAAGAGAGCCCATCATAACTTGCTTTCTGTTCAAGTAGTTTCGCTGTATATAGCTCTACTGGTCACATCCATGGGGTTACTAATGTCAAGTAATTGCCTCTCTTGAATGTGCTGGATTTTAATTGAAGGTGAGGGTCTGGGGAGCTCCAAGAGTGGTCGTGCAGATCCCGTCTCTGCTGGAAATGTGAAATTGAACAACTTGGGTGTTGGAGCTGTAAAACCTGATGAGGTTAAACCCGAAGATGACATTTATGAACAGTATAAGAAGAGGATGATGCTTGGTTACCGCCACAGGCCTAATCCTCTGGTAATAAAAGGCACATAGCAACTGTTTTTTGTTTTTTTTTGCTGAAAGTAATTGTGCCTCATTGACTGACTATATCCTTTGGTTAAAATGCAGAACAATCCAAGAAAGCAGTATTACTGAAGGTTCTGTTCCATTTGGGATTTTGGGGGGATGTTTTGTAACATTGTTTTTCAGAATACTACAAAAATAGAAAGACTCTCTATCCTTGTAAGTTAAAAAGGTTGGCTGATGAAAAGTATCATTTCTTCTATTCATTCTGGTCTGTATTGTGGGAAAACTGATTGATTCATTCCTTAGTCATAATGTCATATACTACTAGCTGAAAGAAATGATAGTCGAACACCTTCTGTTTTATGTGAAGTTCTCTGTAATGGTAAAAGTAAGTTAAAGATTTCATCTGGATCCGGGATGACAGCTAAACTAAACATGCTTTAGGAAAAATACCCCCAGTGTAACTTACTAGAGTAAAATAGAATTAAACAGAACATGTGTGGAAGTAACTGCGTTTTTGTGAAGTTGGAGCAGCTATCCTGGGAATGGCTGGTTGCATATGTTAATAAACAACCGTTAGTCTTGGCTAAAAGATCTTTGTGCCCATTAAAGTTCATCTGATATTAGAGAGGTGATTTGATATTTGGTTTGACTATGTTTTGTCACATCGTGGACTTCTTTTAGGCCGATAGTCCCTTCTCATCCATTTGTTTTAGGTTTAGTTGTTGATTTCTGAATTCAGCATTTGTTACGGTTGGGGTAGATTTAAAAAAACAAACAATGCCATTCATCAATTCCCCAAAAAATCTACATCAATCATATACGGATCCTGAACAAAAGCCAGATTGTGGAACATACTTGTGATGTGATTGATGTCATGGTGATAATGTTCGATTATTCTCTCTATATTCCCATAAGATAACAGTTAGAATGGGAAAGGCATAATCCTCATCTGTCGAAATTCGAACTTGACTTGAGGTTCTTATATTATTCCTTGTAGTTTGGAGAAAATGGAAAAGAACATATATAATTTGTTTTCAAACAATGTTGAATGTTTATATTCTTTATGAAGACATCAAATGACGTATACCATACAGGCTTCTCTGAATAAAATTGACGGTAAATACCACCTGATCACCAACTTTGTCTTGATTCGCATCCTTCCCTTCCCTGAAGGCCTGAACTTTGTTAGCTTTAATGCGTGCGTGGGTGCGTGTTAGCTAGATAATTGACTTTCTTTTTTCTGTTTGTTTGATGAATCTACATAATTAGACTAAGATTATCTTTTTCTTGTTCGACATAGAAAAATATATACTCAATAAGATCATTAAAAAGCAAAAAAGAGGTACAAGAAAAGTAAAGCCCAAGGTGACTAAGCTTTGGTTTTTTTGGAGTAATTTCTTTTTACCAAGTTCAACTCCGCTCGAAACATGTCTCATTTTCAATCAGATGGGTAAAAGCTGATTGAGGAATGAAAAATAAGGCACATTGTTATTTTTGATGCACGATCTAGAGGCTAAGGGTCAACGACTCACCGGTATTGATACAGGAAATGAAAAGAGATGAACAATTTTTAGGGGGAGGATAAGGACGACAGTAGAAACAAATTGATTTAACAGGCCGACATGGCTAAACAACAAAATTTAGTTCTTGTCTTAGTTTTTGTAACAATATATGATTGCAACAAAAGCACGACATTACCTCGTTAGCCAAACGCGCAAACACAAAATTGGTTAAAAAGACCAAAATCAAGAATTCCTGGATGAAAAAGATTTGTGCATTTTGATACTGTTTAAATGGACAAAAATTAAAAAGATACTGTTCAAATGGATAAAAATATAAAAATAGCCAGGATGTAACCAGTTTCATCCTACCCATTTTCAAATATTTTTTCTTATTTTTAATTTATATCAGGATGCATCCAGTTTCATCCTTGCTATTTTTTAAGTTTAAGCCGCGATGAATCCAGTTTCATCCTTGCTATTTTTTTTTGTCCATTTCACCCATACTAATTTTCACTCTTCCATTTGAATCATGTTTTAAATTTTTTTGGACAAATGACCCATTTTCCGTTAGCCAAAGTAGTCAACTAATCTAATCATGTTTGATAAAATAATAAGTCTACTTTTCTCAAAATAAAAGATGAACATGTCTGGAGTCTTGGATTCTGAAGTGATATATGCAACACTAAAATCAAAATTTGATTTGGTTAAATGAGAAACAAATCATTTATCATAAGCCATTTCATAAATTAGAAACATGTCTAGAAAACATAGTTAAAAGATAAACAATGCTAGTTTTTTTTTTTCTTTTTTGTGTTTTCGTACAGAACAGGAGTAAGAGCCCCAGATTTCAAATGTTTCATACAAGGTATGCATCAATCAGATATAATGTGATCGAAATATAAATATTTTGTATTATAAGATATTACAAAAGCATTAAAAACCTATGATATTTGAGGGATGTTGTGATACTTCTGATTTCACCTTAAACTTTTGTTCTTCACTACTGAACAATTTTTTTCTGCACGAATCTTAATGCTTCAGAGATAAACGTAGTAATTGACATTGCCATCACATCCAGTAGCCATGGATCTTCATAGGAATGGAAATCTATGCCAAGCCAATATAAATTGATCTCAAAAATATACTTGAAACGGTTGTATCAACCGACATAAACACTTTAAAGGCTCTACAAAATTGAATAATCACCAAAGTAGAGATTATGTTTTATTCTTGATAATAATCATTAGTATTTTAACGCCCGTGCTCAAAGATGCCTCATTTGCATGAGATGAAGCTTTATCTCAAACTTATGTTGCTTGCTAAGAGGAATATTGGCCTAGAGCCAACTTTGCACCATCATGGTGCGTTATGCAGTTTATATTGGCCAATAGCCAATATTGCACCATCATGGTGCATCACACCAGTGGATGGCTGGCCGAGAGAATTATTGCACCATCATGGCGCATCAACCAGTGAAAGGCTGGCAGTATCGTGCCATCATTGTGCTTTCCACCAGTGCGAGACTGGCCCATGCGATATTGCACCATCATGGTGTAATTCTCAAATTTGTCATCAGATCAGAACGGAAAACACCACCATCATGATGCAATACCTAATTTTAAGTTGTAGAAATGACCATATGTAATGAAGCAATCATGTCGAAGTGCTACCTAATTTTAAGTTGTAGAAATGTCAATGACATATATATAGGGAAGGGTGATTGGTTGATGGTGCATATAGTGGAGATGCTCATTAAGCTTCATAGCTTAGCAAGTAAAGCTTATATGATACGAAAGCATCATTATGGTGTGTCGGCGCTCGAGAGAGCTTAACGATGCTTAGGCATCATTGTTGTAAAGTTGCGAACTAAATTCGTATCACCAGTGCAACACAAAGAAAATGCCAACGATGCACATTCTTGCGCATCATTTGCAAAAGATCCTTTGGCTTATGCAGACTAGGTAATTGCTTGTCTATGGCCTTGCAATACGAGTTGGATTTAGTTGCTTGTCCCAAACGACGATGAACTACGATCACTGCTTGATCCTTTCAAGGTACGAAGGAAGATACATAGCTGATCGCATGAATTGCAACACTAGTGGTCCAACACTTTGTCGTTCATACCATCTAATTGAGAGGTGATTGTGATATTATGGTAACTCATATCATCTGGCTCGACAATGCAATGCAAGAGATGATCGTTATCAGACTTGGTGAGGTAAGTTATAATCCATCCCTTGGATGCTCATACTTCATATAAAGCCATTCGACGTAGGCATGCACCAAAAAGATTTCACATTTGTTTCAATCGAAAGAGATGACGGGGAGCTGCTTATGGTACTTATGTTCATCATATGTGTGTTTTACTTTCTTTTTAAAAAAAAATAAAATAAAAAATAATTAAATACCGCTTTGTAGGCCTCGATTGAACCCATATTATTTTAGTGAGGATTAAATATCCACAACTCTTAATGCGTTGTACCAACTCCCTCATGTATCTCTGAATCCAATTATGGACAATCTTCATCATGAAACTGCTGCAGAATGAGTAACTTCCGCCGGCCAACATATGAATTTAACCCTACTAGAGATGGCTTACGTGGTTGGTTTAATATTGGAAAGAAGGCATTAAAAGGCGCACTAAGGCATTCTAAAAGAGAAAACTTCCCATATTCTGAAGGAGTGTCACTTTTCAAGAGCAATCCTCTTAGCAACTCAAGGTGCTATCAGAAGTGTGCAGACAGTTCACAACTTAGTCTCTGACTGGATAAAAAGTTGGTTTGGGGACGAGATGAACAATATTGATGAAGATTGGTTAGTAAAGATGGCCAATACAGTTTGGGAAATCTGGGAAGCACGCTGAAGATATGTGTTTGAGAACATAAAACCAAACCCAATAATGGTTATAAGGAATATCCAAAACTCAATATAATCACGTGAAAGGGAATGAAAAATAAGAATACCCATGCTCCCATGATAGAAGCAATAGGCAGTGGACTCTCTTATACTCACTGGAAACTACCTTATAACCTGTACTTCTCTATATGTAGTGATGCAGCTTATAAAATAACTGATAAACATCATTCAGGAATTGGACTAATCCTCAATAATTTTGCAGGAAACTTCATGCAAGAAAAATGCACCTATGCAGACAGATTAATCAGTGCAGAGCATGCTGAAAGTGGGGGATTGCTGCAAGCTATGGAGTGCACTGAGGAACTTAACATGCAACATGTATGTTTTGAGATGAATGCGCATGTATTGGTGGAGGTAGTGACTCGTGATCATCATAAAGTATCGTGGGAAAATCAATCTACAATTTTAGAAACTCAAACTAAACTTTGCAACAATCCGTCATGGAGATGCAAGTTTATTAGAAGAAGATGTAATAAGTCAGCTGACTTTTTGGGTAAACATGCTAGAATGTTTAAAGTTTGGATAGTCTATCCTCCAAGTGTTGTTGCATGTGCAATATTGGAGGAAGCAAACAATGTCTCATATTTTATTTAATAATGAAATTTATTTTAGTAAAAAGAAAAACAAAAAACTATGATATCCCAAAAAGATGTTTCAAACTTCGCATGTAATGATTTAAATCTGTAGGGTTTCATAGGTCATTGCCGAATTCTCGCGGGTGGTGATCAAGTTTCATTTGTTTTCGTATCCGTTTGTTGTTTTATATATTTTACTTGGGTTATTCAAAAACAGAAAACCCAAAATTAACGACATGACTTCAAAATATGTTATGCCATATTTTATTGAGTTTGCAGATTATATTTATATATCACTCGTGTTGTCATTCCAACACTAAGGTTTAATGCATCGCGACGGGGCAGGGCAGAGCCCCACCATACTAAATATAGATGACAAAAAGTGTAGCATTTACCCGAGAACTGACAAATTAAAAGTAATACATATGAGACACGAAATAAGACTCAAGGTCAGACATCTAAGAACTGAACCAGATGTCCAAGAATCGAGCCATGAGAGACCAAACAACACAGACACACGAAGCTAAGTCCAAGTGCGAAATTAAGAAGATTCTCGATGATGTCAGCTGAGCGGAGGCCTAAAAAGCTAGGTACTCATAGTGAAGAGTTGTCCCAGGTCGGTACAAGCACAAGAGGGAAACTATTAAGTCCAAGTTGTCACGTGCTTAGTCATCTACATGTAATTCTCGTGTTCATATCATGTATAAATATCCAGAAAGGCTGATGATGTAAATAAGCTCATTTTGATCAATAGAAACCATACTTCATATTATTCTCTCTCCTCTCTCCGATTCTCTTATAACCTCCATAGCCTCGACCGACTTAGAAGATAATCAGAAAATCCTAACTCCATACTACCGGAGACCAGTGATCAGCGTGATAATCAAGATTGTTTTCCGAGATTAAGGACTGCAATATGACATTGTGAAGGTATGTCCAATGACTAATTTCGACGTATCTTCACTGGCACCGACCATTTTTAGAACTTCATGATTTTCCACATAATAAAATCACAAATCTAATTCTGATGCATGATTTAATCTAATAACATAAAAAATTGCATGAGAAAGCATCAAATGCATAAATATTGTTGATCTATGTGTTTATTGGTTCATATTACGATGATTCTGAATGAGATCGAACTTTAAACTGATGATTTTGAAGAATTTAATCTCATAAACATAATCGCCATGATCAAATTTGAAGATCAATGGTAAAATTTTCGATAAAAAGAAATTTTCAATTCTAGATCTAGAATCCTCTAGATTCCTAGCTAATATCTTTATGGTTGAAACCTCATATATCTCATAATCTTTTACAAAGTAATCTCAGATCTAGATTAAACATATATTTTGATGATGTTGAAATATGTTTACATTGTTAATTAAGAATCTTTGAAAGCATAATGGTTAAATCCGACTGAAACTTGATGATCATATGTATGACTTACGTAGATCTATATTCTTGATCTATAATCGCATGTTTATAAATCAGTTAAGATACATAATTCGATTGTTTTTTGGTTTCACCAACAAATCTTTGATAATAAACTGCTCTAAATAGAAAAAGTACAAAACATATGATAACTGTTATTTCAGCCAACATAAATGCTTGATCCGTTTGAATCTCATAATTTTTGGTAATCCAAGAAAAAAATCTTCTAATATGATCGTTAATCGTAATTTTAGTAGTTCATTTATGCTAATATCTATAACGTGTAATAATAGGAAATGCTTAATTAACCACTATCAAGTCACGAAGCACGCCAACTTACAAGTTTTGCCGCTTAAATTTATGGCGGTGATCTTTCAATAGTCAGATCTCCGTCAATGATTTTCATCTTGACTAAAAATGCTCAACTGACAGATGCCCATCTTAATATTTATGTGGTTGTGAGGTATGTAATGGAATGCCAACAAAGACGGTTACCACCTAGAACAGGTGTAACCTCACCGTTACGACAAAAAAAAACTACACTAATGGTGGATCACATAAGTGCAAACACTCCAGAAATGCCACAATGAGATTAACGCCATCAACGCACCAATACCAGGTAGAAACACAACAACATCTACCACAATAGTAAAAGTTTTCCCACCAACAATCACAACATCAATAGTGATGGCAGGTGGTCAACCACAAGCTAATTTAGTAGGCCCAGCTGTAACACCTCAGCAACACAAGAGGCCACCAATACCACCAGCTCTTAATATAACTCTTGTGGTACAAATATCAGGAGACATGCTCCATGAAAAGGTGAGGTACCCAAATATACCTCAAGCTAAAACTTTTTCCTACCTATAAGTCCTTTCTCCGAAAGTGATTGTCTATGGACTGAGTCGAGACAATACAACTAATCGGTTCACACTTCGTGTGATCTTCTATGGATACGAGATAGAGACAATGCAACAACGAAGTATGTTTACTTGATAAGAGGTTCGGACTTAACCAAACACAATAGGATTACTATCAAGTAAAATAAGAATTAACGTTTGTGTAATTTACTTTAAATTATAATTGCGGAAAATAAAAGTAAATGACACAACAAGATTTTGTTAACGAGGAAACCGCAAATGCAGAAAAATATCGGGACCTTGTCCAGAATTGAATACTCTCAGGATTAAGCCGCTATACAAAATCAAACCAACTTCGTATAGTTGAGACCAATCAACTAAACCTATAGTTCACCTAGTTCTGTCTGTATTCCTACGCCTCCAACTTATGAATAAGTCACGTACTTGGAACAATTCTTTTGGTTCGTATTCCAAACAGTAAAGGAAGAACAAATATTTTTGGTAGCAACTCTTTTAAACCAAGTGATGTGAGTTCGACAAAGGCTCTTCTGTTTATCTCAATAAACTCCTTCGTCAGGTTCTTAGATCTATCTTATTCTCAACCACCAAAGGTAATTTTTAATATTTTGCAATCAATACTTTTAATCACAAAGAATTGTATTGATTCCGATCTACACAACTAATCAATATAATCTACCACAAGGATAAACCGATTATACTTGGATCCTCTATACCGAAACAAGTATTGTGCACACCAAAGATTATGAACCCAAAATCAGAAATCTTCAATATCTTCTTTGTCTTCAAATCTTCTTAGATCTTCAATAAACACCCGCACACAACAACTTGAATCTCTTGTGATCAATCACGCACAGAACGGAGTCTGTTAACAATGGATTATCACAAGAAGTCTTTAGATCTACAAACAGTCTAAAGATCCCTGTCGAAACTTTGATCTAGTTTGAGTGAATCTTATATCAGAAGAGAAGATTCTCAAGCATAAACAAACTTGGTGCAATCAAAGTTCAACCACCGTTAGTCAATA
The DNA here is from genome assembly GCF_003573695.1 of Papaver somniferum. Lineage (NCBI taxonomy): Eukaryota > Viridiplantae > Streptophyta > Magnoliopsida > Ranunculales > Papaveraceae > Papaver > Papaver somniferum. The sequence continues at coordinate 73,313,941 of NC_039366.1, forward strand.
AAATCAATCGAAAACACAAGATAAACCGGAATTATCTAGTTTCCCACCGACGGTACCAATAGAGCTTCTCAATCCCAAAGCGGACTTTAAACTGAGCGGCCGTAAGAGATTTCACCTAATTAGGTTACTCTCCTCTCCGGATAGGCGGCTTCACCAGTAACAACAGAACCGAGGAAGTTTGCTGTCACGAAGGATTAGTTTACTAGAAATGCAAACTTCAAATATTTATAGACAAGGAAGTTTGGACACCAAGGAATTTCCAAAACCGAAAATATTCTCAAGATATGCAATATATTCCAAATTCGATTTCCATAATTCCTGGAAATGCTCTGTCCAAAATAATGACCGAAAATCTCTTTGGAAAATCTTCAACTAGTAAATGCACATTACTAATTCTCATTTTCCTAAAATAAAATTAAAAACCTTAAATAAAAGATTCTCAACTTATTTTTGTTTCGATCCTGGGATTTTTTTCCTTTAGCTATTAAGGAATAACTTTGAACAATTAAAGATTAGTGTTAGAGCATTGCTCGGTCGAACTCGCATGCGTTGCTATCTCAAGCAGGTTTTTCAATGTTAGTGATCAAAACTATAAGTCTTGATTTCTATTCTACTATAGCTAAGGTCTCAGACTAGGATATAAAGTGTAGTTGAGCTCAAGAACTCCATGGCAATCATCATACAAGACGAAGGACTACTCGAGGAACCGCTGGATCTTCATCGACTAAAAGGTATGTGGAGACTTGAAGTTATCTATCACTCAAAAGTCTATTTATCTCCTATCTTGAGACAAAAGTCGTTTTGCTATATAGACTTAGATTATACACGTTACTATTTCGAGCCGAGTTTATCTCGCCTGTCTATTTCTCGAAATATGTGTTGGTAAGCTTTCGCTTTAGCCAAGTTCATCTTTACCTAGTGACGAAAGTCATGACAAGTTTCAATCACTTTGAAAATTGCTTACTTTGACGAAAAATAGTTTGTGAATAACAACTATAGAATATCAACGTCCTCTAAGAATGTTTCAATGATTGAAATGAGAGTTTAGATCATATAACCATTAGAGGATATAAGCATTGTTGTGGAAATACATATATGTATAAGTCCTTATTCCTTGAACCGAATTTTACGAACTTTGTTGATCAAGAGAACCGGAATAGTGGCGTGAGCCAAGTCCGCGAACCCAGTCCGCGAACTGGCGGATGTTCTCGACCCGAGAAATTCTGCCGGAGTTTGTGAACTCCGTCCGGGAACTTAAGTCCGCGAACCCAGTCCGCGAACTTGAGTAGGTTGTATCTAAAAACGATGTTTATGAACTTATTCTTATATAAACTAAGGAATGTAAATTGCAAACCGTGGCTATATAGTTCATGAACTGATTCGAGTGAATCAAATCGTTTTTGCTTCGATTGTGTCTTGTGTAGTTGTATAAGATTTCCTTGCAATTGAACAACTCTCTAGATAGTTCATTTGAGTCACTTGAACTAGTTATGGTTGATATGAAAGTGATCATATGGCTAACCATTTGGTTGACTATTGTTGAACCAACAAACGTACAAGTTTGGGTACGGTTACACAAGCCTAGAATGTGCATTTCATTTATGTGTAAAAAGCTAGTTTTCAATCTAACGGTTGAAAGATATTAGCTTGAATCTAATCAGGTTTTCATCTAACGGTGAATATTGAATGCTTTGTTACCAAGCTAACATTGATTGCAAACCCTAATTTGAAAGACTATATAAGTGAGAACTCTAGCAACTGGGAAACCTAATCCCCACACCTTCTGCGTGATACTAGTTGTGCTACGCTAGAGTCCTTTGGTTTCTTCTTCTAAACCAGGTTAACGACTTAAAGATTTCATTGGGATTATGAAGCCAAACTGATACTACTTTCTTGTAGTTTTTTGACCTGATCTTGTTGTTTCTATCGTACGAGTACGATTGTAATAATTGGCTTGAGATTGATATCTCCGATAGGCAAGATATAAAAAAAATCACAAACACTTAGTCTCATCGTTTGTGATTCCGCAATATCTTTTTTCGCTGCGTCGATTAAGATTATTGTGAGGTGATTGATAATACTAGGCTGTTCTTCGGGAATATAAGTCTGGTTTATCAATTGGTTCCTGTTCACCTTGATTTATCAAAAGACGGAACAAAACCCGTAGGTATATTCGTGGGAGACGGATTTATCTATTACCGTAGACTTTTTTGTGTGATACAGATTTGTTTATTAAAGTCTCCGACTTTGGGTCGTAGAAACTCTTAGTTGTGGGTGAGATCAGCTAAGGGAATCAAGTACGTAGTATCCTGCTGGGATCAGAGACGTGGGAGCATAACTGTACCTTGGATCAGTGTGAGATTGATTGGGGTTCAACTACAGTCCAGACTGAAGTTAATTTGGAGTAGGCTAGTGTCTGTAGCAGCTTAATATAATGTGTGTTCAATCTGGACTAGGACCCGGGGTTTTTCTGCATTTGCGGTTTCCTCGTTAACAAAATTCTGGTGTCTATGTTATTTCTTTTCCGCATTATATTTTGTTATATAATTGAAATATCACAGGTTGTGCGTTGTTCAATCAATTAGAATATCCGACCTGTTGGTTGTTGATTTAAATTGATTGACACTTGGATATTGGTATTTTCTACCATCCAAGTTATCTTTCTAGTATTTGATAAAGACTCGCAAATTTCTATTTGCTTGAGTATATATCAAATCGAGAGATTGAGATATAAACTCTTTGATATACTTTTTATCTAGATTGGGTCTGACTGTCTATTTGATTCTCTAGAAAGTATATTGGAGTTTGTCCATACAGATTGCTAAGCGAAATATTGGGTGTGGTTGTTGTACCCCCACTTTTTCAATTGGTATCAGAGCATGCAAACACGTTCAAGACCTTACAAGTCTGTGTTTGTAGCGATCTGACTCTATGAACAGAGGTGCTATCCCAATTAACGTACCACTAGTCTTCGATGGATCTAATTACTTGTGGTGGAAAATTGCTATGCGATCTTTTCTTCAAGCACGTGATTTTCAATCATGGGTATATGTTGTTAATGGCTATAATACTCCCGTCGTGGCAGTTGGAGATGTAAACGTTCCCAAGCCTATTGGTCAATACACCCCTGCCGAGATAAATGTTGCAAAGTAAAATTCCGACGCTTTGAATGCCATTATACATGTCATTACCCCAAATCTTCAGCATCATGTGTCCAATTGCACGAGGTCTAAAGATGCGTGGGATATCTTAGAAACCGTATTCGAAGGTAACTCCAGTGAAAAGGAAGCTAGGCTTCAAAACCTTAATTCCGATTTGGAAAACCTTCGTATGCCAGATGAAGAAACATTTTATGAGTTTAATCACAAAGGGTCTGAAATTGTTAATGCATCTTTTGCATTGGGTAAGACTATTCCTGAAAAGGACATTGTGATGAAAATTCTCAGATCGTTGCCATCTAGATACGACTCTAAGAAGCATGCCATCGTTGAGGGAAATAACCTTGATAATCTCTCCAGAAATACACTGGTTGGGAAGCTTAAGATCTTTGATCACGAACATTCATCCAAAACTAAGGATGTTGCGTTCAATGCACAAAAGAACACTAAATTACTTGATAAGAGTAAAAAAGTGTATATATCTGAAGATGATCACTCTGAGACAGATTCATCAGATGGAGATCTTGACAAGTCAGTCTCGATGATCACAAGACAGTTTAGGGATCTTCTGTTGAAGAGAAGTAAACGTTTCTCCAGAGATAAGCCTAAAGCATCAGTTAAACCTCATAATCGTATTCCTCCTAAAAACAGGGAGACATATGAAACTGATGATGAAGATATGCCTCAGTGCTTTAAGTGTAAGGGATTTGGTCATTTTGCAAACGAGTGCCCAAATCGTAGAAAATACACCGGGAACAAAGGTCTTGCTGCAACTCTTGATGAAATGTCTGACAACTATGATTCCAATGAAGACGATAAATCAAGTGTTGCACTTGTTGGTGAAAATATTGATTTTGATAACTGTAGCGATACATACATCAATCTCAATATTCTTTCAGAAGAAAACCCAAATAATCTGGAAGAAAATATTGACCCATTTCTTGGAAACTCTGTTTGTAATGTTTCAGGTTCCACCGTGTGTCTAGCTGTGCACACATCTCAGAAGCCTGACTTTTATCCTAGTTTGACGTGCTCGTATTGTTCTCTAAAGGGTCATGAACTTTTAAGGTGTTACAAGTACAAACACCAATTGAGGCACGTCAAAAAACTTCAACGAAGAGCAAATCAACTAGCCAATAAGCTTAAACTTGCTCAGAAGACTGCTGAGGTATGTAGGATCTTATCTTCATCTAAGAAGTTAGTTTCCAAGGATAAGCTAAGACCATTAGAGAAGAGAGTATGGTCGAATCGTTTTGATAGACAGAGGTCTGTGGATTCCTCTCAAGAGGAAAATGGTGGACAAATTGTTGTTCACCACAACACAACTTTATTGTGTTGTTTTGGAAATATTGTCTCATGTGCCCGATCAAAAGAGACAATGATTTTGTACCTCTCAGGCTTTAGGAAAAGTTTTCTTTCTTCTTTTCTTAGTTTTTGTTCTTCCTTGTCTATCAACAAAGGAGGGTTATTATCGACAACTCTACTCTTTATAGAGTTGTGAGTTGGACGTGTACGAACCTGTTTAAAGGTTTCAAAACCCTACATTCCTTTTTCCTTCCTCAAAACCTCTTTTTATCTCAAGACTACTTGTTGAGTTCAATTTGTGATTTCCTCTCACAAAACCATTCGTATGGATACTCCAAGCATGATGTCTTCTGATGGAAAAGATGTTAATATGATTGTTAAGCCATTAATCATGAAGGAAAAAGAGAAATCTCTGTTATCTCCTACCTTGAAAAGAAAAAGAAGGAATGTGAGGAAGCCAAGTGTCGTTCCTTCAAACTCTCAGAAGTTTTCTGGTGTTCTTGAAGAGTTGAAGGAGATGCGAAAGGAGATTCAACAAATAAAGGCTTTTGTGTAAAGACTCATGAGATTCAGAAGGCCCTGGTTTGACAACATCAGTCGAGAAGGTTTATTGATATAAACTCCTACCTTAATGAACCTTATATCCTAATGGCTGTTGACGAAAAGGAGTTCGGGGATGATAAAAAATTCTTCAAAGGTCTTATTGCCTAGTAAATCTTATATTTTCTTGTTTTTGATTAGAAGAATAACTAGAGTTTGGAATAGCCATTATTGTGATTACACATAGCTATGTCCAACGTTTTCATCTTCATGTTTTTAGATTTATTGGTTTAAATTCTAAATTTGTTTGGAAGATGATTTTTGCAGTATTAATCTTTTTATATATTGCAATATTGTTATGGGATATGTGTGTTTATATCCGTGAACTATGATTGTCCCATACCTTGTCAAAAGTAAAGTCTTTCTTATGCCGATATGCATGTATTGATAAAAGAATGAATAGACTTTTGACAAATACAAAAGTTAAGCCTATTATGTCAATTATTGATGGAAGATAGGTTAAAATATTTTGTTTGCAAGGATTATGTCTATTAAATGTCGTTATGAGAATAATGATGGAAAATAGAATGAATCCTTGTGTATTCCGCAGTATTGATCTTCTTTGATCCATATTTTATGTATTACTGTGAGGCTCCGTAAAGTGTCTTATGTTGAGCATTGAACGACCAAGTTGATTATTTTCATGATTAGCTATGTTGTTGTTCCGTGAGGTACTTTATGTCGAGCATATTAAACTAAATTAATCATCTTGTTTGGTTATTTAGTTGTTGCTCCGTAAGTTTTCTTATGTAGAGCATGACCAATTAAATTGATTACTTTTGTGATTAGTTTGGTTGTGTATTTCGATTAGATTAATTATGGGTTATCTTGTGATTAATCTAATTGTATGTTTTTAAGTATCCATAAGTTGACTTATGTTGAGCATTTGTCGATTAAATTAATCATGGTTCTCTTATGGTTAGTTTAATTAAATATTTTTGGATTCAAATTCATACTTGTATGAGATTTGTTAGGTCCAAATAAATCCTTCTTTTCTTTCGAAATTAAGGTCGCTCTTGTTGTTCTTTCGGGAATGACATTTTATGGGAGAAAGTTCTTAATTGAACTTGTGTTTAATTGACAAATCTTTGTGGGGAGTGTGGCTGTGGAATATTATAGGGGTTATCTTGTATCTTTACAAACTCCTTGATGAATGCATTTAGCTTCGGATTTATGATTGCATCTAAATAAGATGATATATTTTTGCTTTCTTTTGGTCAAGAAATATCTCTTTCGGAAATTTCATTAGGATCCCGTTCTTGTACCTTTGCCAATTTTATTGACAAAAAGGGGGAGAATTAATATGTAGTTCACACTACATATGGTTTTCGGATCATTATGTAAGGGGGAGTGGTTTCCATGTGAGATGGAGTATTGACTAAGGGGGAGTAGTACATATCACCATAGTATTGTTGTGATACAATTGACCTTTGACGCTGTGTAATGATACTATGACACTGTATAACAATGATTGAGAACTCATGTTTTCTCGTTGTTATAGCTATGGATTTTCAACAACGATGATGCTGAACTTACAACCTTTAGGATCGTTGGAGTACTTGGAAGTGACGAAGATTTCAAGTAATGTTGAAGATTAGGCGTATGGAATAGGAGCTACAAAAGTTAATTTATTTATTTTTTGTATTCCATATGTATTGATAGTTTTGTCACTAAAATTGACAAAGGGGGAGATTGTTAGAGCATTTCTCGGTCGAACTCGCATGCGTTGCTATCTCAAGCATGTTTGTCAATGTTAGTGATCAAAACTATAAGTCTTGATTTCTAGTCTACTATAGCTAAGGTCTCGGACTAGGATAGAAAGTGTAGTTGAGCTCAAGAACTCCATGGCAATCATCATACAAGACGAAGGACTACTCAAGGAACCGGTGGATCTTCATCGACTAAAAGGTATGTGGAGACTTGAACTTATCTATCACTCAAAAGTCTATTTATCTCCTATCTTGAGACAAAAGTCGTTTTGCTATATAAACTTAGCTTATACACGTTTGCTATTTCGAGCCGAGTTTATCTCTCCTATCTATTTCTCGAAATATGAGTTGGTAAGCTTTCGCTTTAACCAAGTTCATCTTTACCTAGTGACGAAAGTCATGACAAGTTTCAATCACTTTGGAAATTGCTTACTTTGACGAAAGAATAGTTTGTGAATAACAACTATAGAATATCAAAGTCCTCTAAGAATGTTCCAATGATTGAAATGAGAGTTTATATTATAGAACCATTGGAGGATATAAGCATTGTTGTGGAAACACATATATGTATAAGTCCTTATTCCTTGAACCGAATTTTGTGAACTTTGTTGATCAAGAGAACCGGCATGATGGCGTGAGCCAAGTCCGCGAACTCAGTCCGCGAACTGGCGGAAGTTCTTGTCCCGAGAATTTCTGATGGAGTTTGTGAACTCCGTACGGGAACTTAAGTCCGCGAACCCATTCCGCGAACTTGAGTAGGTTATATTTAAAAACGATGTTTGTGAACTTATTCTTATATAAACTAAGGAATGCAAATGAAAACCGTGGCTATATAGTTCATGAACCGATTCGAGTGAATCAAATCATTTTTGCTTCGATTGTGTCTTGTGTAGTTACATAAGATTTCCTTGCAATTGAACAACTCTCTAACTAGTTCATTTGAGTCACTTGAACTAGTTATGGTGAAGAAGAATATGGTTGATATGAAAGTGATCGTATGGCTAACCATTTGGTTGACTATTGTTGAACCAACAAATGTACAAGTTTGGGTACGGTTACATAAGCCTAGAAACGTGCATTTCATTTGTGTGTAACAAGCTAGTTTTCGATCTAACGGTTGAAAGATATTAGCTTGAATCTAAATCAGGTTTTCATCTAACGGGGAATATTGAATGCTTTGTTACAAAGCTAACATTGATTGCAAACCTGATTTGAAAGACTATATAAGGGAGAACTCTAGCAACTGGGAAACTTAATCCCCACACCTTTTGTGTGATACTAGTTGTGCTAAGCTAGAGTCGATTCTCCTTTAACCTTTGGTTTCTTCTTCTAAACCAGGTTAACGACTTAAAGACTTCATTGGGATTGTGAAGCCAGACCGATAATACTTTTCTTGTAGTTGTGTGATCTGATCTTGTTGTTTCTATCGTTTTGAGTACAATTGTAATAATTGGCTTGAGATTTATATCTCCGATAGGCAAGATAGAAAAGTAATCACAAACACTTCGTCTCATCGTTTGTGATTCCACAATATCCTTTTTCGCTGCGTCGATTAGGATTATTGTGAGGTGATTGATTATACTAGGCTGTTCTTCGGGAATATAAGTCCGGTTTATCAATTGGTTCATGTTCACCTTGATTTATCAAAAGACGGAACAAAACTCGTCGGTATATTCGTGGGAGACGGATTTATCTATTACCGTAGACTTTTCTGTCTGATACATATTTGTTTATTAAAGTCTTCGACTTTGGGTCGTAGCAACTCTTAGTTGTGGGTGATATCATCTAAGGGAATCAAGTACGTAGTATCCTGCTGGGATCAGAGACGTAGGAGCATAACTGTACCTTGGATCAGTGTGAGATTGATTGGGGTTCAACTACAATCCAGACTGAAGTTAATTTGGAGTAGGCTAGTGTCTGTAGCGACTTAATATAGTGTGTATTCAATCTGGACTAGGTCCCGGGGGTTTTCTGCATTTGCGGTTTCCTCGTTAACAAAATTCTGGTGTCTGTGTTATTTCTCTTCCGCATTATATTTTGTTATATAATTGAAATATCACAGGTTGTACGTTGTTCAATCAATTAGAATATTCGACCTTTTGGTTGTTGATTTAAATTGATTGACACTTGGATATTGGTCTTTGGTACCATCCAAGTTATCTCTCTAGTATTTGATAAAGACTCGCAGATTTCTATTTTCTTGAGTATATATAAAATCGAGAGATTGAGATATAAACTCTTTGATATAATTTTTATCTAGATTGAGTATGACTGTCTAGTTGATTCTCTAGAAAGTATATTGGAGTTTGTCCATACAGATTGCTAAGTGAAATATTGGGTGTGGTTGTTGTACCCCCACTTTTTCAATTAGCGTTACTGCACATGTTCAAAGTATGTCGACATCCTTACTCTGTAAGTCCTCTTTCATACTTACAATCTTGAAACCGATTTTCCACACTTCCAAAAAAGTTTAGAATTGGTTCATCTGACTTTCAAGAACTATGTGATTGATCAAGAACACTCAAACACAAATCATGGGTTTCACGGTTCTACCAAAACAAGTTTCGGTTCTACCTCCATGTGAGTACTGTGCATAGTCACACTAGCTTTCCAAAAAATCGGTTGACTAGTTACTAGGATCGGTTCCCCACATATATATGGTATCTAACTTGAATGTGCTGCACATGTCCATAGGATCGATTCCCCTTTCCGCTAAAACATGCTGCACCTTATACAAGGATCGATTCCCCTTTGTGATGTGTTGCACCTCTTACTAGGATCGGTTCCCCTTTACCCAGAGTCGATCTTACACAAAATCACAAACTCGATCATACCATCTCAGGTGATTACTTAAGATCGGTTTCACTAATAAAAGTCATGCCAATACTTTTTTTTTGCTCACTAATAATTTTTATTAATAACCAAAATGTTGTCAAAAGGTTACAAAAGGGAGATAACAAAAGAAAACAAAAATAAGAACTAGAAAAAAGAAAAGACTAGGTTTATTACAGATTTTTAACTAATCCTATAGTAAGCTTGATTCTCATCTATTTGAGATAGAAAAGCAGGCCTGGAATTATATGTATTCTATTGTCCCTTCCCCAATCTTGGACCTCTCTTGGCAAGAGTGTCAGCTGAAAAATTAATTTCCCTGTAACTGTGGAAGAGCTTCCATTCTGCTACACTTTCACATATTTTTCTCCATCTGTTTATGGCAAACCAAGGTATCCTTTGTTTGTTGAAAGCTTCAATCACTGACTTTGAATCTGATGTAAAAATCAGATGAGTGTAACCTCTGTGAATATCTCATTCACCATCACATAGAATATCAAGGACCTCAGCATAATAATTTGTGGCTATCCCCAAATCTCATTCAATAGCTACTATACATTCTCCCTCATAGTTTCTGGCAATAAACCCATATCCAGCTGTACCTGGATTTCCTTGAGCAGCACCATCACAGCATAACATAATTTGTCCCATTTGAGGTAGCTTGAAGAAGATTTCTTGAATTTTGATTGTTCTAGTTTGTCTGCACTTCATCCCAAAGAATTTTAATACCTGCAGATCATAAGTTGTGTTCCACATATATGCTTTCATTCTGATTTCACATTCTGTAGTAAACTTCACTATTCTGTCTTGGATAAGTTTTATATTAACTTTATCTTCTTCAAATACACATATGTTTCTTTGAAACCAAATTTCTTTCATTGTTATGAAAGATGCTACCTTCCACAGATCTTTAATCGCAGGACTTCTGTGCTTTGCTCTTGATAACATCTCTTCAAAAAAAATTTGGATTTAAGAAACAAAATATTCTACCCAGCCATTTCCAAATGATTTGACTGAAGTCACAGTCCCATAAAAGATGATTGAGGTTTCCTTCAGAATTTTTGCATAAAATGTATCTTGAAGCTAAATTGAATTTTCTGGACTTCATTTTCTCATCTGTAGGTGTAATCCCTCTAAAAAGTTTCCACACATTACTTGAAATACTAGGATGAACAGATGAAGACCATACCTGTTTTGTCCAAGACAGTTTTGGAAATTTTCTTCTTATACATTCTACAGCTGATGCAACTGTGAATTCTCCAGTGATAGTCCCACACCATATTTTTCTATCTTCTGTTGTGCTCACCACAGGGAGGTCATTTTGATGTAACATTCCCAACATTTCAGTTGGAATTACCCCATTCTCCATCTAGAAATAGATCAGATACCTTCATTTCAGGGAAGTTGAGCATGAATTCATTCATTGGAAATAATTCTGTTAAAGCTCTTTCTTTTACCCATGCATCATTCCAAACTGAGATTTTGGATCCATCACCAACAATCCATCTTGAGTGTTGTTGTGTATCTTCTGTGATCCATTTTAAACCTAGTAAAATTGAGGACTTTTTATAGTACTTGATCCACTCTCCATTTTTTGTCATAAATTTCTCTTGGAAGTATTTTGCCCATTCATCTGTTCCATTCTGAATTTTCCAGAGGAGCTTCATAAGTAAAGCTTTATTTATTATTTCTAATCTTCTCAGCCCTAATCCACCTTCATCCATTGGAGCACACACATAGTCCCATTTCAGAGTAATGCATTTTTTTGTTGAAGGATCTCCAGTCCATAAGAAGTTTCTTATAACTCTTTGAAAAACTTGAATAATTTTCTTGGGCCATTTGTAGACAGACATGTTGTATATAGGTATACTGCAGAGTACATGTTTCACTAGAATTAACCTTTATTGAAATGAAAGAAGCTTACCCTTCCGACCAGCAAGATTTTCTTGAATTTTCTCCACACACCCCCATACATGAGCTGATTTGATACTTCCAGATATTAAAAAAACACCTAAAAAACTTATCAAGGAAATGTTGATAAAGGCATGTTGCACTCATTTGCTAGTTGAACTTTTCTAAGTTCACTAGTTCCTCCAATGAAACATTTGCTTTTTTCAAAATTGATTCTTTGACCAGATGACATTTGGTAATCTGTGAGAAAGTTAAGCAGTTTTCTAATGTTCCTCTTGTCTCCATTACAGAATAAGAAGATATCATCTGCAAAAAGAATGTGAGAAGGTTGTACTCCATTTCTTGACACCATTGGTTGTATTACTCTCTCTTGAATCATTCTTGATAATGTTCTTCTCAACAAATCTTCAACAATAACAAAAAGAAGAGGAGACAGGGGATCCCCTTGTCTCAGACCTCTTCAAACTTTAAAATATCCAACATGACCACCATTAAGAAGAATTGATATTCTAGCTGATTGTAGTAATGTATGTATCCATTTGGTTCATTTTTCTGAAAAACAAAAATTTCTCATGACCTGTAGTAGAAAATCCCAGCTTAAAGAATCATATGCTTGAGTTATGTCTAATTTTAGTCCCAAATTCCACCCCTTCTTTTAACATCAAGTTCATTTATTAATTCAAAAGCAAGGACTATCTGTTCTTGGTTATTTCTGCCTCTTATAAAAGCACCATGTTTAGGAGATATAACTTTTTTAATCACACTACCAAATCTTGTTGTTATGATTTTTGTTATCACTTTAAAACTGAAATTCATTAGGCCAATAGGCCTGAATTGTTGAGCTTTTTTTGCATTTTTCACCTTTGGCAGAAGAAGCAGGAAGTTTGCATTGAAGCCTTGAGGACTAAAACCACCCCTCCAACAGTACTTGATTGCATCAACTAAATCTTTTCCAATTATATCCCAAGCAAATATGTAAAACCATCCAGCAGAGCCATCAGGTCCTAGAGCACTATCAGGATCAAGATCATAAATTGCTTTTTTAATTTCCTCATAGGTTGGAACAACATCCAAAAATTGGTCCTCTTCATCAGTAATTAATTTGGGAATATCTTGAAAAATTACTGGAGAAAAATGTACTTCTTGAAACTTGAACTTGTCTTCAAAATGAGATATTAAAGTTTCAGCTATGAGGTTTTGATTGGAGATAATGTTACCCTCTGAATTCTCCAACTCCACTATAGCATTTTGGGCTTGCCTAATCTTCAGATTTACATGAAAAAATCTTGAGTTAGATCCTCCTTCTTTTAACCATATCACTCTGGATTTTTGTTGCAGTGTCTCTTTTTGTTTATCTGACAGAACTTTAAGTTCTCCTCTTGCAGTCACTAGGTTATTCAATAGATTTAAGTCCCTTGGATTTTTATCTGATATTATAGCAGCATGTAGAACTTTGTCTTCTGCAGCTTTGAATTGCTTTGTGATATCTCCAAAAACACTCCAATTCCATTTTTGTATTTCTTGCTTGAGTATTTTTAGCTTCTTCATGAAGACAAAAATGGGATTACCTGCAATATTAATCTCCCAGCTCTTTTGTATTTGATGATGGAAGTCAGGATGGCTCATCCATACTTTCAATGCTCTGAATGAAACATTTTTTGGTTTTGTAAGCTCAACATTTGCACCATATAAAACTCCATGATCTGATATTCCTCTTGCTCCAACTTTATACCTACAACTAGGGAACAACTCCAACCATTTATCATCATAAACTGCCCTGTCCAAATTAGAAACTATTATTTTCTTCCCTGCTCTGTTGTTACACCATGAAAATTCTGGACCAGTGCTTGGAGATTGAATAAGACCACAAGCATTTAGACAGTTTCTGAATTCCATCATTGATATTTTTAAAGGCTCTAATCCTCCTCTTTTTCCTCCACATTTAGAACAATGTTGAAATCACCAATTACTAGCCAAGGCTTATTTAGATCATTGATGTCCACCAGATCTTCCCATAGTTCTCTTCTATTAACTATGAGAGTAGCAGCATGAACTCCAGTAACAATAATTTATCCCACTTCTACTGTTATTTCTTGTTTGGTGTTTGATATTATTGAAGGAGCATTTATTGAGTCACTCCACAAGATCCAAATGTTACCTTTGTTTTCATCAACAGAATTATCAATAAGTTTAGAATGCATACCTGGTAGTCTTAATTTCTTGATAAACTCAGTGGTAGCCCATACTTTTGGTTCAGCTAAAATAACTAAAGACAATTTTTTTTTACTATGCTTCTTAGCTTGTCCTTGGCCTTAAGTCTCCTCAGGCCTCTTATGTTCCAGTAAACTACTTTCATTTAGAAAAGGGAGGATGAGAAGGAGAGGTACTTCTCTTACCTTGCCCATTTTTACTCAAATTTGCATTTGGATTAGCAGCCTGATTTCTTGTTGTTACATTTGTCTTTTTGCTAGCTTTAGGCCTGACTTGAATAAAATTTTCACCATTCTTTGAACTTGAAGTTGAAGTATCAATACTAGAATGAAGTGAAACTGTATCAGTATGCTTCTCTTGAACAATAAATTCACACTCCTTTGAAGCAGTTGAGGACTCACTACTGTGAAATGATGTTGACTCAGAATGTTTCACTTGAATAATCACATCCTCCTCCTTTGTATTTGAAATATCATTTATAGCTGAAGTAGAATGTGTCTTTGTAGGTCCAATGGGAGGCTGAATATTTACCACATTATTTATAGATGGAGCACTTGAAACCATTGTAATAATTTTGTCAACATGAAGTAATGGGAATTCTTCACGTGAATTAAGAGATCCCCTGAATTCCTCAGTTTTATCTTGTAGGATATGAAATCTCCCAGAAGAAGTTTTACCTTGGATGGGAGGAATAATTTCATCAATCATCTCATTATCACTCAATAAATGATCATCAATCTGATCTATTATATGCTCATTTTCTTTTTCAACTGGGGAGAAACATATATCAAACCTTTTGGGAGGTTGAACCTGTTTTTGTCTCTATTGCTTCTTTGGCTTATCTACCACAACTTCTTGAATACTTTCTATATTTGGATAGTTATTTCTTTTAGCTCTACATTCAGCTGTCAAATGACCCACAATTGAGCATTGATTACAAAATTTTGGCTTTTTTAAGATTTGCACAGGTTGCTCAAATTTTCCATACTTGTATTCAACTACCACCTTACTTGGTATAAATTTATCAAAATCAACTTCTACTAGAACACTGGCATAATAATCAATTTCTCTTTTGAGAGTAACTTCATCTACTTTAATGGCTCTTCCCAGTTTACTATCCATCTGTAGAAGAATGCTTTCCTTCCAGTATTTTATACTCAGACCAGGAAAAGAAATCCATATAAAGGTTGAAGAGGTTTTCTGAGTCTCAGGATTGAAATTAGGTTCCCATGCCCTGAGTTTCAAAGTTTGAGATTCAGCCATCCATAGACCCTTCCAAATTAGGCTTCTATCTTCTTCATTATCCAATTTGATGATAAAGAACCCTTTACCTAGAGGGATGAATTGCAGCGACCCCTTAATAGCCCATTGTTGTTTAGAGAAGTAGCTGCAACATTCATCTTCAATTTAACAAAATCAAGTCTACCAATTAAACTAAATTTCCATTCGTTTAAACTTTCATCAATAATCTCATCTGGAATAAACAGAGATGGAGGATCTTCAGGGTTCATTGATGAAGAACTAAAATTAGAGCTCAAATTTTCTGTATTGGATCGAAAACCAGATCCACTTGATATTGGATTTTCAGACATAATAAGTAAATGAATCAACAAAAATAATAACACCAATCAAATAAAAAAGTCAGGCCTTTGTGAATAGTTTTACCAAGAACACAAACAAGTCATGAGCGATTATACTAATCACACATATTAGTTGTTCACAAGATATCCGATGAATGACAATACCAATATCGCCTGGCGATTTCCTTTTCGATTCACAAAACAAGTTCATGAATTTACTTCCTTAAAACACATGTAAAACATTGTTTCCTAGAATGAAATCCTCACCTCATACCCATACATAATCACAATAGCATTTAAACGATTATGTCGATGTCTTATCTACAAAGTTTAAAATTAAGCAATAAACCTCGTATTGTATTCCTTAATACTATGTCTATCTAGAGTGTTCATGCTTCACAGTTATGTTTTCAATATGCACGACTTGAAAGATACATTAGGGAATGAAACAGTTCAAGTCAAATATCACTAACCTCAAGTGGAAGGATGATGCTTTCGTCGTAGCTTCATCATTACCCCTTTTATGGCAAAACGATAGTGTATCAGGAACACTTTATCAATAGATAAGATGTCCTTCATTTGTTGCGCTAGAAGCATAATAATTGAGTCAAGCTCTTCTTCAACATATACCTTGTCCTCTTGGCAACGTTTCTTAGTTCCATTCTTCAGCAAAATTTCTTTATCAAAGATCTTTAACTTTTCTACGAGAGAGCTCCGAGAAAGTATAGAAAGATCATTACCTTCTATTATGGCATGTTTCTTAGACTCGTATCTAGATAGTAACGATCTGAGAATTTTGCATACTATTTCCTTTTCAGGTATAGCCTTTCCAAGAAAGAACGATGCATTGACAATCTCAGAAAGTTTAAAATTAAACTCCTCGAATGTATCGTCATCATCCATTTTGAGATGTTCCCATTCAGATGAAAGGGAAAGAAGTCTAGCTTCTTTTTCGGACTCATCTCCCTCAAATACGCTCTCAAGAATATCCCATGCCTCTTTATAAGTTCTACAGGTCAGCACATGATGTAGAAGATCATGACTAACAACATGTATGATGGCATTCAAACCATCCGAATTCTGCTTTGCAAGAACTCTTTCTTCAAGAGTATAAGACGATAAACGTTTAAACTCTGACTCCAAATAATCCATCGGTCGCTGGTAACCGTCTTCGATTAATAACCATGTATTAAAATCTCGGGATTGAAGAAAATCTTTCATAGCCGATTTCCATAATGGATAGTATGTCCCATTAAATCATGGTAGTACGTTAACTGAATCACTCATTAGATTCATTCTTATAGGTTGGATTGCACCAAACATAGATTGTTAAATCTTTTCGTGTTTGCCTGCTCTGATACCAATTAAAAAGGCTAGGGTACCCAAATATACCTCAAGCTAAAACTTTTCCTACCTATAAGTCCTTTCTTCGAAAGTGATTGTCTATGGACTGAGTCGAGACAATACAACTAATACGTTCACACTTCATGTTATCGTCTATGGATACGAGATCGAGACAATACAACAACGAAGTATGTTTACTTGATAAGAGGTTCGGACTTAACCAAACACAATAGGATTACTATCAAGTAAAATAGGAATTAATGTTTGTGTAATTTACTTTAAATTATAATTGCGGCAAATAAAAGTAAATGACACGGCAAGATTTTGTTAACGAGGAAACCGCAAATGCAGAAAAACCTCGGGACCTTGTCCAGAATTGAATACTCTCAAGATTAAGCCGCTATACAAAATCAAACCAACTTCGTATAGTTGAGACCAATCAACTAAACCTATAGTTCACCTAGTTCCGTCTATATTCCTACGCCTCCAACTTATGAATAAGTCACGTACTTGGAACAATTCTTTTGGTTCGTATTCCAAACAGTAAAGGAAGAACAAATCTTTTTGGTAGCAACTCTTTTAAACCAAGTGATGTGAGTTCGACAAAGGCTCTTCTGTTTATATCAATAAACTCCTTCGTCAGGTTCTTAGATCTATCTTATTCTCAACCACCAAAGGTAATTTTTAATATTTTGCAATCAATACTTTTAATCACAAAGAATTGTATTGATTCCGATCTACACAACTAATCAATCTAATCTACCATAAGGATAAACCGATTATACTTGGATCCTCTATACCGAAACAAGTATTGTGCACACCAAAGATTATGAACCCAAAATCAGAAATCTTCAATATCTTCTTTGTCTTCAAATCTTCTTAGATCTTCAATAAGCACCCGCACACAACAACTTGAATCTCTTGTGATCAATCACGCACAGAACGGAGTATGTTAACAATGGATTATCACAAGAAGTCTTTAGATCTACAAACAGTCTAAAGATCCCTGTCGAAACTTTGATCTAGTTTGAGTGAATCTTATATCAGAAGAGAAGATTCTCAAGCATAAACAAACTTGGTGCAATCAAAGTTCAAGCACCGTTAGTCAATCAAATCAATCGAAAACACAAGATAAACCGGAATTATCTAGTTTCCCACCGACGGTACC
This sequence comes from Papaver somniferum, assembly GCF_003573695.1. Lineage (NCBI taxonomy): Eukaryota > Viridiplantae > Streptophyta > Magnoliopsida > Ranunculales > Papaveraceae > Papaver > Papaver somniferum. The sequence goes on from NC_039366.1 coordinate 73,331,759, forward strand.
AATAGAGCTTCTCAATCCCAAAGCGGACTTTAAACTGAGCGGCCGTAAGAGATTTCACCTAATTAGGTTACTCTCCTATCCGGATAGGCGGCTTCACCAGTAACAACAGAACCGAGGAAGTTTGCTGTCATGAAGGATTAGTTTACTAGAAATGCAAACTTCAAGTATTTATAGACAAGGAAGTTTGGACACCAAGGAATTTCCAAAATCGAAAATATTCTCAAGATATGCAATATATTCCAAATTCGGTTTCCATAATTCCTGGAAATGCTCTGTCCAAAATAATGACCGAAAATCTCTTTGAAAAATCTTCAACTAGTAAATGCACATTAATAATTCTCATTTTCCTAAAATAAAATTAAAAACCTTAAGTAAAAGATTCTTAACTTATTTATGTTTCGATTCTGGGATTTTCTTCCTTTAGCTATTAAGGAATAACTTTGAACAATTAAAGATTAGCATTACTGCACATGTTCAAAGTATGTCGACATCCTTACTCTGTAAGTCCTCTTTCATACTTACAATCTTGAAATCGATTTGCCACACTTCCAAACAAGTTTAGAATTCCCTTTCTGCTAAAACATTGTGCACCTCATACAAGGATCGATTCCCCTTTGTGATGTGTTGCACCTCTTACTAGGATCGTTTCCCCTTTACTCGGTCTTACACAAAATAACAAACTCGATCGTACCATCTCAGGTGATTACTTAAGATCGGTTTCACTAATAAAAGTCATACCAATACAAAAGTCAGGCATTTGTGAATAGTTTTACCAAGAACAAAAACAAGTCATGAGATGTTATACTAATCACACATATTGGTTGTTCACAAGATATGCAATGAATAACAATACCAATAACGCCTGGAGGTTTCCTTTTCGATTCACAAAACAAGTTCATGAATTTACTTCCTTAAAGCACATGTAAAACATTGTTTCCTAGGATGAAATCCTCACCTCATACCCATACATAATCACAATAGCATTTAAACGATTATGTCGATGTCTTATCTACAAAGTTTAATAGTTAAACAATAAGCCTCGTATTGTTTTCCTTAATACTATGTCTATCTAGAGTGTTCATGCTTCACAGTTTTGTTTTCAATATGCACGACTTTAAAGATACGTTAGGGAATGAAACAGTTCAAGTCAAATATCACTAACCTCAAGTGGAAGGATGATGTTGTCGTTGTAGCTTCTTACTTCTTAACTTCTTCAAGTCTTCGCAATACTTGTTGTTAGAGCATTGCTCGGTAGAACTCGCATGCGTTGCTATCTCAAGCATGTTTGTCAATATTAGTGATCAAAACTATATGTCTTGATTTCTAGTTTACTTATGACTAAGTCTCGGTCTAGGATAGTTAAGTGTAGTTGAGCTCCAGACTCCATGGCGATCATCTTACGAAGACGAAGAACTACTCAAGGAACCAGTGGAACTTCATCCGACTAAAAAGGTATGTGGAGACTTGAACTTATCTATCACTCAAAAGTATACTATATCTCCTACTCTTGAGACAATAGTCATATAAGTATGATAGTTTTCATACATACACATTTCTATTTCGAGTCGAGTTTACTCGCCTATATTTTTCTCGAAATATGTGTTGGTAAGCTTTTGCTTTAACCACTTTCATCTTTACCCGTGACGAAAGTCATGATGACGTTTCAATCTTGAAAATAGATTTGATGACGATAGTCGTGAATAATGATTGTTATAACATTATAGAAGAATGTTTCAATGATTGAAATGTAGAGTTGAGATTACCAACTATGGATATAAGCATATATAGTGTGTTCGCACATTAGTGTATAAATCCTTGTGCCGGAAACCAAGTATGTGCATATGTGTGCATACGGTATTGGTGAAGGAGACAGGTTGAGTACGCGTACCAGCGGAAGTTTTCAACCGAAAATTTCTGCTGAGTTTGTAGTTTGCAAACTAGTAAACCATTCACCTTAGGTACGCGTACCCACGGAAGTTTTCGAACCGAAAATTTCTGCTGAGTTTGTAAACTCAAATCCGGTAGCTAAGATAGTATACCGTACGCGTACCCAATCTGGGTATTTCTCAATTCGGTAGTTCATGAACTTAAAACAATAAATTATAAGGAATGCGCAATTTTGCAAACCGTTGGTATATTGTTCATGAATTGATTCAAATGGATCAAACCGATTTTTTTCCGATTGTTTCTATGAATAAAGGCCTAAGCAATTGAACAACTCTTCAACTAGTTCTTATGAGTCATTTGAATTAGTTATGTGAAGAAGATGAATACGGTTAGTGTGAAAGTGCTCATATGGCTAACCATTGGTTAACTATTTGTGAACCAACTAAGTGTACACGTTTAGGTACGGTTACTCAAGCCTAAATGAATACATTTCATTTGTGTGTGATAAGCTAATTTTCGATCTAACAGTTGAAAGATATTAGCTTGAATAAATCAGGTTTTTCATCTAACAGTGAATATTGAATGCTTTGTTACCAAGGTAATTTGGATTGCAAACCCTGATTTGAAAACTATATAAAGGAGACATCTAGCAACTGGAAAAACTAATCCCCACACCTCCTGTGTGATACTAGTTGGTTTTGCTAGAGTCGATTCTCCTTTAACCTTAGGTTTCTTCTCGAGACCCTGTTGGTTAACGACTGAAAGACTTCATTTGGATTGTGAAGCCATACGAAACTACTTCTTTTGTAGTTGAGTGATCTGATCTTGCCATTTTCTATCGTACGAGTTCAACTGAATAATTTACTTGAGATTATATCTCTGATAGGGTAAGACAAAAAAAATCGCCAACATCTTCGTCTCATCGTTTGTGATTCCGCAATATCTAGTTTCGCTACCATACGATTTAGATTATTGTGAGGTGATTGATAATACTAAGCCGTTCTTCGGGAATATAAGTCCGGGTTATCAATTAGTTCTTGTTCACCTTGATTTATCAAAATACGGAACAAAACTCATAGGTTTATCTGAGGGAGACAGATTATCTATTATCATAGACTTTTCTGTGTGATACAGATTTGTTTATTAAAGTCTTCGACTTTGGGTCGTAGCAACTCTTAGTTGTGGGTGAGATCATCTAAGGGAATCAAGTGTGTAGTGTCCTGTTGGGATCAGAGACGTAAGGAGCGCAACTGTACCTTGAATCAGTGTGAGATTGATAAGGGTTCAACTACAATCCATACCGAAGTTAGTTTGTAGTAGGCTAGTGTCTGTAGCGGCTTAATACAGTGTGGTGTTCAATTTGGACTAGGTCCCGGGGTTTTTCTGCATTTGCGGTTTCCTGGTTAACAAAACTTCTGGTGTCTTTGGTACCATCCAACCTTTGGTTGTTGATTGGAAATTGATTGATCCTTGGATATTGGTCTTTGGTACCATCCAAGTTTATATCTCTTGTATTTGATAAAGACTCACAAGTTTCTATTTGTTTGAGTATAGATCAAATCGAGAGATAGAGATATTAACTCCTTGATATACTTTTTTATTAAGATTGAGTCTGACTGTTTAGTTGATTCTCTTAAAAGTATATTAGAGTTAGTCCATACAGATTGCTAATCGAAACATTAGGTGAGGTTGTTGCACCCCCGCATTTTCACTTGTAATGTCTCATATCCTAATACTTTCGAGCTAACCTATACGAAGTTGACTCTAGTACATAATTAAGCGACTCTTTAAATGAGTTTTGATTCACTAAAATGTGACAACCAAACTTGACATACCAACGCTTGGTGGGTTCAACCGAGCAATGCTCTAACACTCCAAGACTTGAAAAGTTCAATTAACACCCTAGATGAGAAAGTCAATCAATTGACACTTTCACCAACTCAGGCGTTACTACACCAGTTGTGCAACAACAAGGTACGCATATGGAACACCGATATTTACATCTAAATATCTCACCTCTGCCAGATCAATCATCCATGATGAACCAATCACCAAGTAAACAATAGAGGGACCTGAGAAAAGAACTCAGGAATTACAACTCGCTGACTAGTCAATTACAAAATCCGAGTCACATAACCTATGAATCTTCACCAGGTGTCACAATTGACTTGGTCTGTGAGTCTATAGATTCAAATATTGGTAGGATGATGAAAGCTCGGGAATAAAGGATGAAATTGATGGTTAGAAAATCAAGAGCTGACCCAATATATATGTTCAAGGAAAGTCCACTATCAAAAGAGATATACGCGATTTTCGGTTTCCCGAAAAATTTCATTTATCAACTTTCAGAGGTTTTAAGAGAGATTCAGACCGGAATGAACACATATTTCACTTCGAGTAGATGATGGCTCTATACCTGAACAATAATTGGATAATGATAAGATTTACTCCTGTAATATTAAATAATGAGATGTTCTGAATGATATCTGAAATATCAGCCAAAAGAGTGACGAAAGCTTCACTGATTTCCTTAAGAAGTTTCAATAGAGCACCTTCACCAATTGATAAAGCACATGAAAAGGTGTTGTGTAGGTTATTCAGAAACGCTCTTTATCAAGGAGAGTGTTAGAGCACTGCTCGGTCAAACTCGCATGCGTTGCTATCTCAAGCATGTTTGTCAATGTTAGTGATCAAAACTATAAGTCTTGATTTCTAGTCTCTTATAGCTAAGTCTCGGACTAGGATAGTAAGTGTAGTTGAGCTCAAGGACTTCATAGCGATTCATCATACAAGTAGAAGGACTACTCAAGGAGCCGGTGGAACTTCTCGACAAAAAGCTATGTGGAGACTTAAACTTATCTGTCACTCAAAAGTCTATATATTCTATCTCCTACTCTTTGAGACAAAAGTCGTATGTTATATATATAGACTAGATTATACACATTTGGTATTTTGAGCCGAGTATACCTCGCCTATCTATATCTCGAAATATGTGTTGGTAAGCTTTTCGCTTCAACCAAGTTTATATTTACCTAGCGAAGAAAGTCATGAATGTTTCAATCACTTTGAAAATTGCTTTGACGAGAAATGGTGTAACAACTATATGACGTCCTCTAAGAATGTTTCAATGATTGGAATGAGAGTTTAGATTACATAACCAATGTATTCCTTGAACGGAAGTTCTCGAACTTTGTTGATCAAGAGAACCAGAAGTATGACAAGTGCCAAGTCCGCGAACTCGGTCTGCGAACTGCCAAAGTTTTCAAACCCGGGAATTTCTGCTGGAGTTGACAAACTACTTGCGTTAGCCAAGTCCGCGAACCCAGTCCGCGAACCGGCAAAGTTCTCAAACCCGAGAATTTCTGCTGGAGTTTGTAAACTCTGTCCGGTATCTTAAGTCCGCGAACCTAGTCTGCGAACTTGAGAAGGTCATATATCTAAATATGATCTCTGAACTTAATCTTAAAAGACTAAGGAATGCTTTTGCAAACCGTGGCTATTAAATTTCATGAACCGATTCTTGTGAATCAAATCATCTTTGCTTCAATTGTGTCTTGTATAGTTACATAAGATTTCCTTGCAATTGAACAACTCTCTTAACTAGTTCATTTGAGTCATTTTAACTAGTTATGGTGAAGAAGAACATGGTTGGTATGAAATGCTCTTATGGTTAACCTTTTTTGTTAAACTATTGTTGAACCAACAATGTACATGTTTGGGTGCGATTAACAAACCTAGAAGCGTACAGTCATTTGTGTATGACAAGCTAAGTTTTCGATCTGACAGTTGAGAAATATTAGCTTGAATCTAAACCAGGTGTTCATCTAACGGTGGATATTGATTGCTTTGTAACTAAGGCAAAACCCTGATTTGAAAGATTATATAAGAGACATCTAGCAACTCTGCAAAACTAATCCCCACACCTTACGCGTGCTACTAGTTTGCATGTTAGAGTCGGTTCTCCTTTAACCTTTGGTTTTCTTCTTCTAAAACCAGGTTAACGACTTGAAGACTTCATTGGGATTTTGAAGCCAAACCGATACTACTTTTATCGTATTTGTGTGATCGGATCTTGCATCTTCTATTGTAATAGTACAATCATATTGATTGGATAGATATTGTTTGATTTCTCCGATAGGCAAGATATAAAAGTAATCACAAACATCTTCGTCTCATTGTTTGTGATTCCACGACATCTTGTTTCGCTACCATATGATTAAGATTATTGTGAGGTGATTAATTAATCTAGGTTGTTCTTCGGGAATATAAGACCGGATTATCAATTAGTTCATGTTCACCTTGATTATTATCAAAAGGCGGAACAAAAACTTTCGGGTTTTTCTGTGGGAGACAGATTGATCCTTTGATAGACTTGTCTGTGTGAGACAAATTTTTTTATTGTTAAAGCCTGCGATTTTGGATCGTAGCAACTCTCAGTTGTGTGTGAGATCATCTAAGGGAATCAAGTGCGCAGTATCCTGCTGGGATCAGAGGTGTAGGGAATATAATTGTACCTTGGATCAGTGGGAGACTGATTGGGGTTCAACTATAGTCCAGTCCGAAGTTAGCTTGGAGTAGGCTAGTGTATGTAGCGGCTTAATACAGTGTGTATTCAATCTTGACTAGGTCCCGGGGTTTTTCTGCATTTGCGGTTTCCTCGTTAACAAAATTTCTGGTGTCTGTGTTATTTCAGTTTCCGCATTATATTGTTTATCTTTATAATTGAAATAATACAGGTTGTGCGTGTAGATCATCAATTGGTATAATCCAACCTTTGGTTGTTTGATTGTCATTGATTGATCGTTGGACATTGGTCTTTGGTACCATCCAAGTTATTCCTTGTGTTTGATTAGGACTCGCTGATTTCTATTAGCTTGAGTAAATCAAAACAAGAGAGAGATATTAACTCCTTGAGATACTTTTACCTAGATTGATTCTGACTGTCTAGTTGATTATCTAGAAAATATTTCGGAGTTAGTCCATACAGATTTCTAAGCGAAATATTGGGTGGTGTTGTTAGCCCCCCGCTTTTTCAATTGGTATCAGAGCAGGGAAACACGTTCAAGACCTTACAAGTCTGTGTATGTAGCGATCTGACTCTATGGGCAGAGGTGTTATCTCGATTAACGTACCACCAGCCTTCGATGGCTCTAATTACCTATGGTGGAAAATTGCTACGCGAGCTTTTCTCCAAGCACGTTATTTTCAATACTGGGTATATGTTGTTAATGGCTATAATGCTCCCGTTGTTGCAGTTGGAGATGAAAGCGTTCCCAAACCTATTGGTGAATATACTCCTGCTGAGATAAATGCTGCAAAGCAAAATTCCAACGGTTTGAATGCTATTGTACATGCCATTACCCCAAATCTTCGGCACCATGTGTCTAATTGCACTCGGTCTAAAGATGCTTGGGATATCTTAGAAACCGTATTTGAAGGTAACTCCAGTGAAAAGGAAGCTAGGCTTCAAATCCTTAATTCCGATTGGGAGAACCTTCGTATGGCAGATGAAGATACATTTGATGAGTTTAATCACAGAGTGTCTGAAATTGTTAATGCATCTTTTGCATTGGGTAAGACTATTCCTGAAAAGGACATTGTGATGAAAATTCTCAAATCGCTGCCATCTAGATACGAGTCTAAGAAGCATGCCATCGTTGAGGGAAATAACCTTGATAATCTTTCCAGAAATACCTTGGTTGGAAATCTAAAGATCTTTGATCATGAGCATACATCCAAAATCAGTAAGGATGTTGCCTTCAAAGCACATAGGAACACTAAATTACTTGATAAGAGTAAAAGTGTCTATGTCTCTGAGGATGATCAGTCTGAGGGTAATTTTTCGGATGAAGATCTTGACAAATCAGTCTCCTTGATCACAAGACAGTTTAGGGATCTTCTATTGAAGAGAAGTAAACGGTTTTTAAGAGACAAACCTAAGTCTTCAGATAAACCTCACAATCGCATTCCTCCTAAAAACAGGGATGCTGACGAGGCCGATGACGAGGATATGCCACAGTGCTTTAAGTGTAAAGGTTTTGGTCATTTTGCAAATGAGTGCCCAAATCGTAGAAAGTACACTGGGAACAAAGATCTTGTTGTAACACTTGATGAGATGTCGGAGATTTATGATTATGATGAAGACAGGAAATCAAGTGTCGGTCTTCTATGTGAAAACATTGATTTTGATAACTGTAGCAATACATATATCAATCTTGATGGTTTCGGTGAAGAAGAGAACCCAATCAAGTTGGAATATTCAATTGACCCATCCTTTGGAAACTCTGTCTGTAATGTTTCAGGATCTACCTTGTGTTTAGATGCAGTCGCACCACAGATGCCTGATTATTATCCAAGATTGATGTGCTCGTTTTGTTCTCAAAAGGGTCATGAACTATCAAGATGTTACAAGTACAAACATAAATTGAGGCACGCCAACAATCTTCAACGAAGAGCGAATCAATTAGCAAGGAAACTTAAACTTGCTCAGAAGACTGCTGAGGTATGTAAGAATTTATCTTCGTTTAAGAAGTCTGTTTCCAAAGACAAAACAAGACTATTTGAGAAGAAAGTATGGTCAAATCGTTTTGATAGACAGAGGTCAGAGGATTCCTCTCAAGATGAAAATGGTGGACAAATCGTTGTTCACCACAGCACAAATTAATTGTGTTGATTGGTAAATCTTATCTCATGTGCCTGATCAAAAGAGACAAGGTTGTGAACGCACAAGCTTTACGAAAAGTTGTTTTAGGTTTATTCTTTTCTGTCTATCAAATAAAGAAGGGTTATTTTCGAAAATTCTACTCTTTATAGGGTTTAGAGTTGAACGTCCACGAACCTGTTTAAAGGTTTCGAACTCTACATTCCTTCTTCCTCTTTGATATTCTTTATATCTCAAGACCGCTTGTTGAGAGTGTGAATTCCAATCACAAAAATCAGTTGGTTATAGTTGTTCTCATAAGCATCATGTCTTTGGATGGAAAGGATGTCAACATGATTGTTAATCCATCAATCAAGGAAAAAGAAAAATCTCCAGTTATTCCGTCCTTAAAAATGAAAAGGAGGAATACAAGAAAGCCAAGGGCTGTCCCTTCTAACTCTCAAAAGTTTTCTGATGTTCTTGATGAGTTGAAGGAAGTAAGAAAGGAGATTCGTGATATAAAGGCTTGCGTTTTAAGATCTTTGGAAATTCAGAAAGCCCTGGTTCGACATATTCAGCCAAGACGGTTTGTTGATATCAACTCCTATCTCAACGAACCTTATGTTCCTATGGCTGTTGACGACAAGGAGTTCGTGAATGATAAAGAATTTCTCAAAGATATTGTTACCTAATATGTTTTCTTTTTGGCTTAGTTGGAAGAATAACTAGTGCTTTGAATAGCGATGATTGTGACTACATATAGCTATTATTTTCATCTTCTTGTTTTTAGGTTTTTGGTTTAAATTCTAAAACTTTTTGGAGGATGATGTTTTGCAGTATTTAATCTTTATGATTTTTTATATTGCAATTTTTTATGGGATATTGGTGTTTACGTCCGTGAACTATGTTGTCCCATATTTTGGCAAAAGTAAAGTCGTTCATGATCGGTATTTGTTTATTGGTTTAAGAATGAATAGACTTTTGGCATTTACAAAAGTTAAGCCTATATTGTCAATCTTTGACGGAAGATAGGTTAAAATCTTTTGTATCCAAGGATTATTACTATTGTATATGCATGTGCAAAAGAATGAATCCTTGTGTATCTCACGGTATTGATTTTCATTGATCCATCCTTTTTGTATTACCGTGAGGCTCCGTAATGTGTCTTATGTTGAGCACGATACGACAAAGTTGATTATTTTTGATTAGCCTTGTTGGTTGTTCCGTAAGATACTTTATGTTGAGCATATTAGAACTAAATTAATCATCTTGTTGGTTATTTAGTTATTACTCCACAAGTTTCTCTTGTGTTGAGTATATATACGATTAAGCCAATCACTCTCTTGTATGGTTAACTTAGTCGTTGCTCCGTAAGTTTACTTATGTTGAGCATAATGAATTAAATTGATCACTTTTGTGTTTAATTTGATTATGTATTCCGATTAAATTAATCATGGATTTACTTATGATTAATTTGATTGAGTTTTGGATATAAAAATCATTCTCATGGTTTTGGCGTACAATAAAAATCCTTCATTTCTCTTGAAATTAAGGTCGCTCATTGTTGTTATTTCGGGAATGACATCAAATGGGGGAGAGTTCTTTTGAAATTGTTCTTAATGGTCATATCTTGAGGGGTGTGCGGCTGTGGAATTTTAGAGGGGTTATCTTGTATCTTTAAACTCCTTGATGAATGATGTTAGCTTCGGCTATATGATTGCATCTAAATAAGATGATGTGTGTTTCTTTCTCTCAGTCATGAAATGTCTCTTACGGAATTTCATTATGAACCCGTTCTTGTACCTTTGCCAATTTTATTGACAAAAATGGGGAGAATTAATATGTAGTTCACACTACAAATACATATGGTTTTCAGATCATTGTGTAAGGGGGAGTGGTTTTCATTTGAGATGGAGTATTGACTAAGGGGGAGTGATACATATCACCATAGTATTATTGTTGAAGTTGTGATACAATTGAGCTTTGACACTGTGTAATAATACTATGACACTGTATAACAATGATCGAGACCGATGCTTTCTCATTGTTATAGCTACGGATCTTCAACAACGATGGTGCTAAACTTACAACCTTTGGGATCATTGGAATACTTGGAAGTGAAGAAGATTTTGAGGAATGTTGAAGATTAGACATGTGGAATAGGAGCTACTAAAGTTTCATTATCTTTTTTGTATTCCATATGTATTGATAGTTTTGTCACTAAAATTGACAAAGGGGGGGATTGTTAGAGCACTTCTCGGTCAAACTCTCATTCGTTGCTATCTCAAGCATGTTTGTCAATTTTAGTGATCAAAACTATAAGTCTTGAGTTCTAGTCTCTTATAGCTAAGTCTCGGACTAGGATAGTAAGTGTAGTTGAGCTCAAGGACTTCATGGAGATTCATCATACAAGTAGAAGGACTACTCAAGAAACTGGCGGAACTTCTCGACAAAAAGCTATGTGGAGACTTAAACTTATCTGTCACTCAAAAGTATATCTATTCTATCTCCTACTCTTTGAGACAAAAGTCGTATGCTATATATATAGACTAGACTATACACATTTTCTATTTCGAGCCGAGTATACCTCGCCTATCCTTATCTCAAAATATGTGTTGGTAAACTTTTCGCTTCAACCAAGTTTATCTTTACCTAGTGATGAAAGTCATGAATGTTTCAATCACTTTGAAAATTGCTTTGACGAGAAATGGTGTAACAACTATATAACGTCCTCTAAGAATGTTTCAATGATTGGAATGAGAGTTTAGATTACATAACCAATGTATTCCTTGAACCAAAGTTCTCGAAATTTGTTGATCAAGAGAACCGGAAGTATGGCAAGTGCCAAGTCCGCGAAATCAGTCCGTGAACTTCCGAAGTTCTCAAACCCGAGAATTTATGCTGGAGTTGACAAACTACTTGCGTGATCCAAGTCCGCGAACCGGCGAAGTTCTCAAACCCGAGAATTTCTGCTGGAGTTTGTAAACTCTATCCGGTGTCTTACGTCTGCGAACCTAGTCTGCAAACTTGAGAAGGTTATATATCTAAAGATGATCTTTGAACTTAATCTTAAAAGACTAAGGAATGCTTTTGCAAACCGTGGCTATTAAAGTTCATGAACCAATTCTTGTGAATCTAATCATCTTTGCTTCAATTGTGTCTTGTATAGTTACATAAGATTTCATTGCAATTGAACAACTCTCTTAACTAGTTCATTTGAGTCATTTGAACTAGTTATGGTGAAGAAGAACATGGTTGGTATGAAATGCTCTTATGGTTAACCTTTTTGGTTAAACTATTGTTGAACCAACAATGTATACGTTTGGGTGCGGTTAACAAACCTAGAAGCGTACAATCATTTGTGTATGACAAGCTAAGTTTTAGATCTAACGGTTGAGAAATATTAGCTTGAATCTAAATCAGGTTTTCATCTAACGGTGGATATTGATTGCTTTGTAACTAAGGCAAACCCCTGATTTGAAAAACTGTATAAGGGGACATCTAGCAACTCTGAAAAACTAATCCCCACACCTTATGTGTGCTACTAGTTTGCGTGCTAGAGTCGGTTCTCCTTTAACCTTTGGTTTTCTTCTTCTAAAACCAGGTTAACGACTTGAATACTTCATTGGGATTGTGAAGCCAGACCGATACTACTTTTATCGTAGTTGTGTGATCTGATCTTGCATCTTATATCGTAATAGTACAATCATATTGATTGGCTAGAGATTGTTTGATTTCTCCGATAGGCAAGATATAAAAGTAATCACAAACATCTTCGTCTCATTGTTTGTGATTCTACGACATCTTGTTTCGCTACCATACGATTAAGATTGTTGTGAGGTGATTGATTAATCTAGCCTGTTCTTCGGGAATATAAGACCGGATTATCAATTGGTTCCTGTTCACCTTGATTATTATCAAAAGACGGAACAAAAATTGTAGGATTTTTCTGTGGAAGACAGATTGATCCTTTGATAGACTTGTCTGTGTGAGACAGATTTGTTTATTGTTAAAGCCTGCGATTTTGGGTCGTAGCAACTCTTAGTTGTGGGTGAGATCAGCTAAGGGAATCAAGTGCACAGTATCCTGCTGGGATCAGAGGCGTAGGGAGTACAACTGTACCTTGGATCAGTGGGAGACTGATTGGGGTTCAACTATAGTCCAGTCCGAAATTAGCTTGGAGTAGGCTAGTGTATGTAGCGACTTAATATAGTGTGTATTCAACCTGGACTAGGTCCCGGGGGTTTTCTGCATTTGCGGTTTCCTCGTTAACAAAATTTCTGGTGTCTGTGTTATTTCAGTTTCCACATTATATTGTTTATCTTTATAATTGAAATAATACAGGTTGTGCGTGTAGATCATCAATTGGTATAATCCAACCTTTGGATGTTTGATTGTCATTGATTGATCCTTGGACATTGGTCTTTGGTACCGTCCAAGTTATTCCTTGTGTTTTATTAGGACTCGCTGATTTCTATTAGCTTGAGTAAATAAAAACAAGAGAGAGATATTAAATCCTTGAGATACTTTTACCTAGATTGAGTCTGACTGTCTAGTTGATTCTGTAGAAAGTATTTCGGAGTTAGTCCATACATATTGCTAAGCGAAATATTGGGTGGTGTTGTTAGACACCCGCTTTTTCAGAGAGATTCGGGATTCTTCGCAGGTCATTTTCTCAAATCTTTAGATGAAGTCTACACACCAGAGCAGGGAAGTTCTTCAGAAGGGAACAAGATTATAAGAATTTTTCTAGCTGAGAACATAAAGTATACTCAGCTTGGCAGACCTCGGGAGAAAAGAGATCTTACTCATCCAAGTCGCCAAATCAACAGTCAAAGAGGAAAAACTTCAGAGAAGAATATGAGCTAAAATGGAAAGCAGAGTCAATGAGATTCTTAATGTTGAATGCCACACCTGAAGTAATACTACAATACATGAAAGACAAGCCATTATTCTTGCCGCCTAGGAAGCTGATGGTACGGATGGAAAAGGAAAGTAGTATTGCTCTTATCACAAAACAAATTGATATATCACCATTAACTGTAAGAATCTGATAAGATTCATATAAATTATGGCACGAGAAGGACGTCTTACAGCGTTCGTACTCTTAGAGCAAGAGAACACTAGAAAATCCCCAACAGTGCAAGTCAAGGAATGTATTAATGTTGATGGTGGATTTTAGTTCAGGGCTAAAATTGTGAAACCAAATTTATGCGCTGACATCCTGCAGATGATAAAGCCACTGATAAAATGATGTATACTTCTTCACTACGCTAATTTACCTAGAATGGAGCATGTGGCAACAATCCCATATACCATGTGAATTTATAGCATTATTAATGCATGCTTAGCCTTGTATTTCCTGCAGAACTCTCATTATTAGTGCGGCATGACGACTGAGTGTTGCTCTCAGCAGAGTAACACGAATCTCCAAGTGTTAATAATGAAGCATACACGAAATACCAGTACAAGATACATCTCTCGGTGTGTTATACTAGCCCGATTGAGCATATTTGAATCTGGACTGTCCATATCAGTCTCAGAAACAATCACGACCACGTAAGTTGGCCGCATGATTTAACCAGCCTAGACGATCCTAAGCAGGATACCACCTTAATGACCACCAGCGGGCCCATTTATTCCCTTGTCGGTCGAATACATACCACGCCTCCCAAACGGCCACCGAACACCAGCCTAGAATGGGATGGTTGGGATGGTGTGGAGCAGCTTGGAAAAGCTTGTGCGCACAAGACCGCCTGCGGCAGTCTCAAATTTATCACGACCATCCAACTTCACCAGCATGATTGGAAGGCGTGGATTATACCATGACCTGTTGGACAAAGCTTTTCCTGCACACCGGCGGGCCCCCTTCACGCCTGCATAATCGATCCTCCCATGACCTAGCCACAGAACCATGTACGGTTGCCCGAAGTTGGGCCGGCGTGAAAGCTTAAAGGGTCGCAGGAAATTCCACTAAAGGTCTCAAATTGATCACGACCATCCAACTTCACCGGAATGATTGGATGGCTTAGATCGGACCCATAGCCGTCAGGCAGGTATTGATGTGTTCATCACCGGCCCAATGTGGGCCCCACATGGTCGGCCTCCCCAAAAGAGGAGCGTGTCTTGCTAATTCGTCCAGCCAAAGTAGCGTGGACGTGAAACCCTAATTAGGGTTTGCGGCACATCACATGAGTCGCAAATCAGTCTCACCATCCATCTTCGCAGGCATAGATGGAGGGTGTAGATGTAGATTCAAAGGGCCCTGTAGGATCATAATCTCGCAGCAATAATGCCTCAGGAAATTATTAACAACACAACACGGTAGCGTCGCAGAATAACTTCAGAAACAAAATAATAAACGACGTCAACTAAATCATGAGAAAAATGTGATGGTCTTGCGAAAATTAGAGAGTTTGTGAGATTAACATTTGTAAGGTCGCGAGAATGTCTCAAGCCATATCCGAAAATAAATGACATATTAGCTGTCATCCACTACATAATTCCCTATAAATAGCCGCTCAGTTGTAAAGGAAGGGAGAGATCTTTTTCTGAGTGAGAAGCAAGTAAATAGGAGAGAGAAAATCTAGAGCAGTGATTATTCTTGATTCCTTTATCTTTTCTTGTAAGATTGTTCAAAGATTGATCAATAAAATTAAGATTGTTAATCTAAAATGAGTTGAATGTTAATGAAATCTTGTGAGGGGTGTAGTGTAGGATTTCCTGTAACTACATAATGGCGCTAGAAACAGGGATCGATGGAAGATTGAAGATTATTCTGGAAAAAATTGAAGATTAATATTGAGATTTGTGAAGATTTGGAGTGATTGATTAAGAATTTTACATAATCTCTTGCAATTCATTAATATTGAAGAAATGGCTAGAAGAAGAAATACATCAGAACAACCAACTACTGTTAGAAGAAGCAAGAGAATTGCTGGAAGGGAAAAAAGTGAAATGGGAGAATCTAGTAGAATGAGAAATAATGGAGAAAATAAAATTCAACCACCAGTTCAACAAACACTAATACAAGGAAGGAATACAGATTATGATAGGGTGAGTATACACACTTGGCAGTCAAATTCAGCAGAAGAAGTAGAAGAATAGCAGCAAACCAGAAATCATAGACAGGTAGAGAGAAATCAAGAAGCAGATGAAGGAATAATTCATGGAGATGAGGAAATTAGAGCATTAGAAACGTTGAGACGAATAATACATGAAGAAAGAAGAGCTGAGGCAGAAGAACGTGCGTATCTAACAAGGCAAAATCACGAATTGAGGATGGAAAATATGAGACTACAGAGTAGAAGATCGAGAAGTATTACAAAATTATATTCAAGATCGACTAGAAGAGAGATGAGGAGAAACTCACCCACAACTAATGCCGGAAATAATATTCAAGAAGAAATATCAAATCCTAATGAAGAACATCGCGAATATAGAGAAAGGAATGATGACGTTACGTTCCACAAAATGAAACTTTTGATGATAGGCAAAATGATAGAAATCAAGAAAATGGACAACGTCAGGGACAAAATAATCAAGATGGCGAAGGGAATCGAGAGGAAGGAAGGAGAATTTTACATGAGAGAGAAGCTCAAAGAAATCAACAAACGATTGAAGAAGAAATTGAAAGACATTATGCTGAACAAGCACGTTTAATTTGCGAACGTGAAAGATTGAGAGCGGAAATGGAAGAACAAGAGATTCGGGAGACAATTCGCCAGAACAATCACGACAATCGAGAAAGAAGGCGTACACAAAACCGGAATAACGATAATACCAATGAAGAGTATGATAGAGTACAGAGGATGGCTGAAAGACAGCGAATGGAATTGATAAGAAATGAACAAAATCATGGAGGGGAAAATGAGAGACATCATCATATGCGAATTCAAGATAGAGATGAGGAAGAGAATCGCAGAAGAAGACGAGATGAATATGATGAAGAAGAAATGCAAAATTTCGCGAGAGAAGAAAGACATGAACGCAGAAGAAGAGGCGAAATTAAAAAGACCAATGGATCAAAATTCAGGTGTAAATAAACAAATCTTAAAAGAATTAGAAGAAATGAGAGGAATGCTAAATAATAGAGGAGAAGTAGGCAGAAGACAATTAGATGAAGCTATAGAAGAAGCTGCGAAAACTCCATTTACAAGGGAAGTACAACTAGGAGGAATACCACCGAAATGCAATTTCCCGCATTAACCAGATTTTTGAGAACAACTTGTGCAATTCAACACATTAAAGCCTACGTGAGGTGCATGTTGCAATGGGAAAATCATGATGCCGTATTATGCAAGTTTTCGCATCCAGCTTAACAGGGGAGGCGTTAAAATGGTTCGAAGGTCTACCAAAGAATACAATAACATCCTTCAATCATTTGCAGACTACATTCCTGGGGGCATATATAAGTAATAATTCTTCGCGACCTGGTATTGAAGACGTGTTTGGATTAAAACAAAGGATTGGCGAAAGTTTGAAGCACCTAACTAAAAGATGGAGGACTATGTGTAGCGAAATGGCTGGCCGTGTAGATGAGAGATATCTTATCTTATCATTTATCAATGCTATGTTTGCAACCAACCTATTGTATATCCAAATTTTCAGAGTCAAGAATACGATCACAATGACTGAATTGCGAGAACTTCAGAAGAATATATTGCTCTAGAGGAAAGGCAAAATGAAATGGAATCATACCCAGTTGCGAACACCAGTTCACAAACAAATGCAAGCTTATTACCCAAACTAATAAACACAGTGGCGAGCACTTCGCAAGTACAACAAGAAAGGTGACGGGCAACAATCAACAGAAACTGGTGGCTATGGGAAGCCGAGATCAAGAGGAGTATGAAAGAGAAAGAAATTTCTACAATCGTGGTGGAAATAACAAGATTCAAAGACTCGATCAGCCGCAAGAAACTTATGGAGGTCAAAGACAAAACTATAATAGAGGACAAGGAGGTCACAAGTGGTATGGGAAGAAATCAAGATGCCACCTCTAAATGCAAGTGTGGAGAAAATATGGGAAGCTATAATTTTGATGGAGAATATACCAACACCATGGAACATGGGAACGGAACCACCTCCAAACCACAGAAGTCATGAGTTTGTTCTTATCATCATTTTCATGGACATACTACAAATGATTGCAGAAATGTAAAAAGAATTATTCTGAGAATGATAGATCAAGGAAAACTAAACCACTTTTTGGTAGGCACCCCAATCTCAACCATTACCACCACCAGAGCATCACAAAGTAAACACGATGAAAAAGAAAAAACATTCTTCATAGAAGTTGGTGCAAAAGAATCTATTCTGTCACTCTATCATACATTCATACAAACAATTGAAGATTTTCATGACAATGTTTTGAGTAGAGTGTTCGCAAGAGATAATGATGGAAGAGAAATTATGAATATTGCGAAAATCTCGCCACTAGAGGAATGGCAGAAAACAGATTTTCTTTTACCGCAGAAGAAATCCCCGAAGGTGAGAGGTACATGACATCCATTGGTGGTAAAATTAGAAATTAATCCAAAACCGAAAGAAGATGAGGATGATGAAGCTGAAGATTCATGGGAATTAATAGGATTCTAATCGATACTGGAAGCTCTGTGAACATCTTATTTTATCATACTTATAAAACTATGGGAGGAAGAGATGATGATCTTATACCATCAACATATAAGATATATGGTTTTAATGGTACTGCCAACAAGCCTAAAGGGGAGGTTACTATGCGAATTCCATTGAAGGGAATATCTTCTGAAATCCTATTCTGTGTCATTGACTACAATGCATTAATTGGTCGACCTTGGTACATGGGATTCTAGGTGTAGCTTCAACTTTCCACAGTGCATCAAATTCCCTCACCCCGCGGTAGGAATCATAAAGGGAGATTGGGTTGAAGGAAAGAGGTGTTACGAAACTGAGAGAATCCTGCGAAGGAAGAGCAAACAAGAAGGAAGTTGGCGACAAAAATCAAAGAGACACAAAGAAGTGAGAGGTTGATGGTGGATGCAATCGAAAGAAAAGAAGAAGAGATGTTGCGAAACTAATGCTAGCTCAGAATAAAAAATGGTGAACATACCACTACCAAGGAAACAGTAGCAGAAAATAACAAAGAAAGAGGATACAAAGGTAATGTATGAATGAATTGATTTGTTGCGACACTCTCGCAATAAATAAAATTCTCAAAAATACATTTTATTGAATGACAAAATTGAGATTGCGAAATGCAAATACAATATGATGTGCAAGAATCTCGCAGAGATAATGAATTCTACAAAAACAATCAGAGAACAATGACAAAAGAGAAAGGGGCGAACCTTTATGGCGTACACCCTAGTTCGCGAATACAATTTCGCAAGAGGCAAATGTAAGACCTAAAGTACGTCATATAAGGGGGTACCTGTTGCATGGCTCAGGGAAAGGCTACACCGCCACCGGAACCTGAGTCATGGAGATTTGGGGTCAATAAAGCCCATCCGGGAGAGGCACCTTGGATTCTCAGCTTAAGCATATGACTTAGGTTGGGCGACTAAGGTAATAAGGACTCTCCCAAGGAGTGCAGAATCTGATCAAGCCGAGGTACACGGTTGAGTCAAGAGTGCCAGGGGCGTCTGGAGCGTACCTTTCCATTCTTGACAAGTCTTCTGATTACTGCACTCGGCCCGAAGAAAACCCCACTTAGGGTGCAGTCTCGTAACCATAAACCCTATAGGTAAAAGGGATAAGAGGTGCGAAAACAATGGTTGTTGTTAAGACGGATGGAGGAGCCAACCTTGTATGGTAGAGGTACTCCTACTTGAAGGGGCAGCCAGGGGGGAGATAAGGGCGGCACCCTCCATTAGGGAGCTGATAAGTGTCTTAAGACGCAAATGTCATGAGGATTTTTACTCGCAAGGGTATTAAGGCTTGTCATATTTGTGCAACAATCCTGAAGAGGCAATAATACTAAAGAAAAAGATAAGACGAGATCAATGGGTTTTCGCATGAAAGTGCGAAGACGTCCTGCGATTTCGTCGCAAGACGGCAATGTAATGGGGCTTTATTTTCGCAAGAATATTTAGGCTTGTTATATTGTCGCAACATTCCTGAAGAGGCCATAATACAAAAGAAAAAAGTTAAGGCAAGATCAATGGGTTTTTGCATGAAAGTGCAAGGACGTCCTGCGATTTTGTCGCAATGACAAGAGGTGGCATAATAAGACCTTTAACTAGGAAGGCAAAATAAGACCACACAGGGATGAGATTTTGAAAAGAATCAAAATTCACTTTGCATATGATTGCGAAATTATACATAAACAACTGCGAAGTTGAGGCACACAATAAGAAAAATCTGCAAAATCTCTCATTTGGATACAAATAACAGAGGCAAGTATGGGAATGAATGAAATTATAGAATGTTATTTGTCTCCACATAATATATTTATGCAAAAATTAAAAAATTAATGATTATATTGATTAACCATATTGCAAGGAAGAATTGTTTTAATGAATGCAGGTCAAAATGAAAGAAACTCATATATTAAGGAATATAGAGAACCAAAAGAATTCGCAAATATACAGAAAGAAGGAATAAATGTACAAGTATTACAGAAGATTAAAGAAATAAACAAAGACTACTTCTTAGTTGATCCATCATCATCTTCATCAGACTTGTCCCCTTCTTCATCTGCATCAGAACTTTTATCTCCATCAAAACCTTCCTCACCATCAGATTCTTCATCATCAACTTCGCTATCAGAAATAGTCAGACTAGGAATGTTCTTTGGGATCTCCTCCAAGAGACAAGGATAATCAGAATAAGGAATATTATGGTCATCACAAACCATTTGAATAGTTTGATTGCGAAAATGCATAGCATCGTTCTTAAAGTTCGCAACAGTGATCTTGATTTGATTCTTTAATCTAGAATACTTATCGTTGCGAGAAGAAAGATTCTTTGTGAGTTCCTCTTTTTCAGCTTCAAGTTCCTCAATTTTTTCGCAATATCTACTTTCAGAATCTGCGAGCAAAAGGCAATCAATTAATAACTTGGTGAAAAGTCATAAGAAACAAAAGATTAGCGAAGAAGAACAGTTAATAACCTTCTCTGTCAGAAATCATATCTCTAATCAAGGTTGTATGCTCAACTTAGAGACTAACATTTACACCTAAATCTTTTCTGCCATCGTCTAAGATTTTCGCAGCCCAAGCGAATTCATCCTCATTATTTATAAGGAGACGAGAACGAATTTGGTTTTTTCTTTCGCAGAGCTCGGTATTCTTGCGGTTAGCTTCATCTCGTTCAAGTTGAACTTCAAGAAGGGTCTCTTGGAATTTTTCCAGAGCCTTAGCACCTTGATCAGAGATGCGGTCCTTATCATCTATGAGACCGCTAATTTTGGTTCTTAGCTCATTGATTTTCTCTTTAGAATTAAGAAAGAGACGCTTAAATCGATTGGCTAAGCCTAAACTAGATCTATGGTAAATCTCTAAGAGGCGAAATTTGGATCTCAGTTCATTCAAAGAAAGAGATGAAATTCTATCATTTGAGAAACTATTTAAAGATTTATTAAGACGCTCAAGAAGAGTATCATTATCCAAGGCATTAGGATAGAACGAAGAATGGTGGCTTCATCAGAAAGGCCATAAATGTCTGCAAAAAGGATCAATTAAATAAGAAAAAATAACAGGATGAATGAATGAAGAGAAATGAGAAAAGTAATATACCATAGAGTTGATTATTAGCTTGTTGAAGACTAGAGATTTTATTCTTGTACGAAGAAGAATCAATTTCTAGTTGTTTGTTCTTCTCGCGAAGATCTTTGACTTCAATTTCCAATTCCTCATTCTTTGCACGAAATTGAAAATTTTTCTTTTCAAGAATTTCGCGTCTCCTCTCCAGATCTGAGGCAACAGCGAAAGAAGCTTTTCCAGCCTGCGAGAAAATGTAAAAAGTATTAAAATAGAAAGAGGTTTTGAGTTGCGATAATGAAGAAGTAAAAAGACGAAAGCATACCATACTATTGAGAGAATGCAGGAAGTTGGGAGTAATCGATCTAGAAACTCCGCGAAGAGAATTATCACCATCCAGTAAAGGAACATCGCAAATTGTAGCGAGATCTTTGCAGGTATTAGAGAATTGACTATCTCTCATTCCTTCCAAAGAATCAGAAAAGAGGCCAGAGAGCTTAGCCATAGAAGATTCAGATGGAGAATCTTCATTTGCAGCAAGATCATCATTATCCTCATCATTCTCATCACTCTCGGAATTCTCACGAGAAGCAATATTTGAAGGAGAGGAAGAACGGATTTTTCTCTTCTTTGAAGGAGGAGCAGTTGGTTTTTCCCTGCGAAGAGCACCTTTGCCTTTATCACCAGTCTTCGCAACATGGGCAGGCTCTTCTATTTCAGCAATAACCTTCACACACAGATAGAAATAAGAAATAGAGGCAACAGTATAATTTTTAAAATCATAAGAGAATATTTCTTACCTCATCTTTGTATGAGCGAAGAGCTTACAAGGTACTAGCCTTCCCAGTCCTTTGATAGCTATCTTTCAGTTTCTGGATCTGTAGAATTTCGCAAGAATCAGCGAACAAAAGAATAAAGATAAATAAAGAAGTGTAAAGTGGGTGAAACTAAAAGAGACATACCTCTTTCTCCTTCTCGGGCCAAGAGAATACCCAAGGTTGATAGGAAGCGAGATTCTCAGGAAGAACATTTGACCCAACAATGTAAGGTCCTTTCAGCATCAAGGGAAAAACACACCATTTATCATCTTTAGATTGGCGAGGAGTTGTATTCTTACCAGAGTGCCAATCAATGTCTTGCATTAGTATTTTAGCTTCATCAATGTTATCTTTCCTTTTCAAGCGAATACCCCAGCGAGTATTCTCTTTCTTCATGGAGATCAATTCGTAATTCTCAAAGAAACTCGCTACTGTATATTTTTCAGCGATTATTTCCAAGTCTACGAATTTAGGATCCCTAACTTCTTTGGAATAAAGAGATCCTTTACCAGCACCACGGTTAGCGAACTCCAGCATTAGACGGATGCAATCCCCACTCAATTGGAAGATAGCTCGCGAGAATCTCGAGTGGGCGAGAATTTCATAGAATATAGGAATATCTGGGTCATAAAGAGGAATGGGGAGACCTGCGAGAATTTGACCTAGCGAAATTATGATTGATTGATCATCACAATATTGATCAGAGAAAAGTTTGATAGAAAGAATTGACTTGGCACTTTCACCAGGAATGGTAGAAAGTGTGAAACCTTTCTCAGCAAGATCTTTTTGGATGTCTTTTAAATTTTTCTCATGTTTATGGCCACTTGGAGGCATATCTGAATATGAAGTATGGGAATGGATAAAAAGTAAGAAGATTGAAGAGGGAAGAATTACAGTAGCAGAACTTACGGAAGAACAACAGAGTTGCAGAGATGAGAGAATAAAAAGAGAAGAGAAAGTAAAAAGAAAATGGAAAGAAGAGTAAAAAGAATATATAAAGAAAAAATTTTACTCGAAGAAAGAAACACCATTAATGCGAAAAGACGTGAGCGGTTGAAAAGCAGCGGTTACAGAAGACGTGTCAAGAAATAGATGGAAGAAAGAATACGTGTGATAAATACAGAATATGAAGAGATGAACAGCTGCGGCATTTCTCACATCATTCTCTACTTCGCAAAGAAGATATGAGAAGAGACAAGATGTAGGATCAGAATCTCGCAGCAATAATGCCTCAGCGAAATTATTAACAACACAACACGGCAGCGTCGCAGAATAACTTCAGAAACGAAATAGTAAACGACGTCAACTAAATCATGAGAAAAATGTGATGGTCTTGCGAAAATTAGAGAGTTTGTGAGATTAACATTTGTAAGGTCGCGAGAATGTCGCAATCCATATCCGAAAATAAATGACATATTAGCTGTCATCCACTATATAATTCCCTATAAATAGCCGCTCAGTTGTAAAGGAAGGGAGAGATCTTTTTCTGAGTGAGAAGCAAGTAAATAGGAGAGAGAAAATCTAGAGCAGTGATTATTCTTGATTCCTTTATCTTTTCTTGTAAGATTGTTCAAAGATTGATCAATAAAATTAAGATTGTTAATCTAAAATGAGTTGAATGTTAATGAAATATAGTGAGGGGTGTAGTGTAGGATTTCCTGCAACTACAGGCCCAGATCATGCCAACACAATCACCGTGGTCCCGTCTACATGTGTGACCAATCGTCCAAGGCCGACCATGACTAGGTGCCTCGATTCATGCGCCCAAACTAGGCATGGTCGTGCGGTCCCAATCGCAAAACTATCTCGACCACTCAACTTCGCCGGACAAATTGAGTGGCTTAGATCACATCTCCATGGGACAGTGAGGTACAGACACGAACGCTGACAAGCCGTCTACACGCATTCCCGATCAGTTTTTCCAAAAGCCTCTCCCATGCTTGGATTCGACCAAGCTGAAAAGGGGTACTTGCGCACCTCCTAAACCCTAATCCGACGGTCTCAGATGTGGGTCGCAAGTCATCTCGTCCGTCCAACTTCGCCAGCTTGGACGGACAGTCTAAGACAGGAGTTAGGCGACCAGTCAGGAATCACCATGATCACCGTATACCACTTTTCCACACAGAGTGATCGGCCAAGTCAAGGCTTACCTGTACATCCTCCAAACGATCACTCGAAGATGGCTGGACGTGATGCTATGTTAAGACGCTTAATTCGTGACTTACTCCGTTAAGCCTCAAAACAGCGATGCTTCATACATGCTGAATATATTCGATGCATTACATGCATATAATACAAACGATATTTCATAAATATCGACTTCCTAAATAACTTAGTTATTTAATCTAGCATCACATGCTACTTTCTGTGGGTCCCACGATCCACACATTAGAGACGTCAAACATGTCACAAACTGGGGGATAAATACCGGGGTATTGGTCTGGCGGTTTACAGCGTGCAGCGCACAACGCGCCATCACAAGAACGTGTCAGGAAGACATGGACGGTTAGTGATGATGGGAGAAGTGGGCAAGACTGATCGTTTGACACTAACACACGCGACTCCACTACTCCAACACTCCACTTCCTCCACTTCCCACGAGACGTGGGTAAGGCTCAATGACTTGTATAAATAGGTTCTCCTCCCTATTAACAAGACAACAGAAACCAAGTGTTGATACAACTGTATCCAAACACCAGAACTGATAGCTTACATTCTGCAAGCCAGTTCAGCTTTCTGATACACAGCCAACACCTCCACAATCTCAACACCTTCTTCGCTTCCCTCCCTAAGATCAACCCCATCTCCTTCACTTTGTGACCGAAGCATGTCTGGAACGGCCATTTCTTGGTTTAGGCCGGAGTTGTACAGATTGATTTCTCGAATCACAAGCACTCCCGTGCAGTGCATTTGTTTAGGGTTTAGATTCATTTCTCATCCACACACCCCAAATTACCAAAACCAACAGAAATAGTTTTCACCCATAAACAATTAATATGATACACTCAACATCCACAGCTGAGACAGACCTATCGTCAGAGCCTACTGACAGAAAGCAAAAGTATTTAGAAATAAACGTCACATGTCTTCATCCTAGATGCCAAGGATTTTTTTTACCACCTAATAACATAAGATTCACTAAAAATGATCTAGCTGGAGTCACCTTCAAGCATTCTGACATATTGGTGGTTGAGCTCATTATAGACGGCTAGGATTGTCAAAAGATCTTAATTGATCAAGGATCCACTTGTAACGTCATCTATCTTCAAGTAGCTGAACAAATAAAACTGACATGTGATGGTGTTCTAAATAGTAATGGCTATGTTGTGGGATTTAATGGTTCAAAAATATATCATAGGGGTAATTTGCGTTACCTCCCCTGGCAAGATCAGTAATTTGAGTTACCTCCCCTACAGAAATAAAATTAGGGGAACTTCCTCTCATTATATATTCTGTTATTTCCA
The DNA here is from genome assembly GCF_003573695.1 of Papaver somniferum. NCBI lineage: Eukaryota > Viridiplantae > Streptophyta > Magnoliopsida > Ranunculales > Papaveraceae > Papaver > Papaver somniferum. The sequence goes on from NC_039366.1 coordinate 73,357,251, forward strand.
CGTTAGCTGACTCAGCAAGAATATACACGTGGAACAATTACACAGTGTTAAGCGAGGTACCAAAAATACCCTCACATATCAATTTAATCTAATGGCAATGGATAAAGTTAAATAAACAATGGTGGAGATCTACCATCACGTTCGACCATTTGTGTATCAATTCAGAAATAATGGTTAGTTGAATCCTGAACAGAAATGGGTTCATTCAATTGATAGCATTTACATCAAAATGTTAACAGAAATGGGTTCATTTGATTGTTAAAATAAACACTCAAATTTAAGTATTAGTGAAGCGAGTACTTACTGTGAGTAGCTAATTTGAGATTTGAGATTTCTCAGACACCGAAAGTGAGAGTATTTTTTAGTGTTCACTTAAAGGTTGTTTGATTAATCTGATTCTTTGAGATTTCAGATTCTCCATCTCTTCTTCTAGCTCCGCTCCATTCAAAACCCTTTTGAGATTGAATTCAACTTAACCCACTTCTATAACAACATCAATTCTTCCTCTATCGTCTCTGAAATCTTGTTCAATTCAATAGCAGAGACCAAAACCCCATCAAACCCTAGATTCGAAAATTCTTAGATTTTTTAAAATTAATCAATCAATATCTTCTCTCAATTCTCTATAATCACATCATCTCTGTCTCCCTCAACAAACCCTCAACTCTTCATCCATGTTCTTCTCTCTTGAGATCTCAAACCAAATATGCTTCGTGTTCTCTGCTAGAGACAGCTTCAACCCCTATTTCGTCTTGATTCATCTTCATCAGAACCTTGTATCTCTCTCTGTTTTTTCTGTTTCTTCATCTCGATCTGAAATTTCAATGTTAATTTCTCTGAACAATCACAACAGCCACTGTTTATTTTCTCTTATCAGTTTCAGGGACAAATACAAATTTCTGCTATAGATTTTTCAAGAGTTTCGATTTGATTTTGTTGGTAACGAAATAGGACAAAATCGTACTCAAATGAGGTCATTTTTCTTTCCTTTTTTCCTTTTAGTTGCTGCTGCTGCGAGTGATTTTAAGAACATATCGAGTATTGAACATGAGGGTATTTTGGGTAGATAAGTGCCACGTGTTTGGTTTTGTCCACTTGTACACAGCTGGTGACTCAACTAACTGTCATTTGGATGGAATTCCTAACGAGAGGAGGTTTTACTAATTTTATTTCTGTAGGGGAGGTAACTCAATTTACCAATCTTGCCAGGGAAGGTAACGCAAATTAACCCTATATCATATGAGAGAGATAACTCTCACAGTTGAAGCCATACCAATTAAAACAAATGTGGCATTCTTGGTTCTCAACACCAAATCCCCATATAATGTGATTCTAGGAAGAGATTGGATCCACATAAAGAAAGTTGTTCCTTCGACTTACCACCGAAAAATGAAGTTTATGACGAACCAAGGTGAGTATATCATCCAAGGAAACCAAGTTCTGTTTAAAGATCTAGTAGTTACATCTCTCATCCATCAATAAGACCCCCATGGAGGTTATAGAAGTTAACAATTAATGTAGCCAAAGAAAATTTCAAAGCTCCTGAAAGCTGAAGCAGAACTTAATTACCTGGCAGCCAAACTGCAATATAGTCAGCAGGCCTTGACTGTAAAGCCTGAAATGCAAAAGTATTTGGTTAATTTACCAGACAGAAAATTCAAACAACAAGCAGTAGAGCTATTGGAAGACGTTAACCTAGGTTCGGAAAACAAGCCAAAGATAACTTATATGGGAAAAGATCTCACGATTAAAGAAAAAATAGGTTTACAACAATTTGTAAAACAAAATGTAGACCTCTTTGCTTGAAATATGTCGGATATGATGGGAATCAATCCAAGCATCACATGTCACTCACTGAACATCAGTCTGGAATTCAAACCAGTGAAACAAAAGAAAATAAAAATTAAAGATAAGCCATATAATGCAATAAAATCCAATGTTCAGAGAATGCTGGAAGAAGATAATGTAGATATCCAGAATAGATATCGAGCACTGTGGCTGTAATAAAGAAAACGGAAACATAAGAGTCTGCGTAGACTTTATAAACTTAAATAAGGCTTGCCCCAAAGTTATCCTCCACCAGATATAGACAAAACAATAGAAGTTTTCCTTGGGTATGGAAGATTTTCCTTCATGGACGGATATTCAGGGTACAATTAGATACCCATGAACCCATGAGGAGCATATTGCATTCATCACAGACGATGGCCTATATTGTTTCGAAACAATCCTTCAAAATGTGGTATTAAGGGTCCAAAATGGAAAATTCCTAGGCTTCACTAGAAAAGGGATAGAAGTTGGTCACTAGAAAAGGGATAGAAGTTCATCCACCAAAGATCAGAGCAATTATGGATATGAAACCTCCAACCTGAAAAAAATACACCAATTAGCAGGAAAATTGGCGCACTGAACAGATTCATTGCAAGACTGTCAGACAAGCGCAGATCATTGTTCAACTTACTTCTCAAGAAGCAAGACTTCAATTGGAGCGAACAATGTCAGGTAGCTCTTGATAACATTACTTGTCCTCCCCTCCTATATTATCAACCCCATTAAGAGGTGAAGAGCTCTATCTCTATACTGCAACCATTCAAAGTGAAGTATTACTAAGAGCGGAAGACAACAAAGAGAAGCTAATCTATTTCATCAGCAAGTCACTAACAACACCAGAGTCAAGATACTCACAACTAGAAAATGTGATATTTACAACTAGGACACACAAAATTAGTGTCGGGATTCAAAGATCCCAGTGGCTTGAGGTTCCCCTTTTATAGACTTTCAAAGCATATGTTGCTTTAGGTTTAAGATAAGATAAATTTGGAACCAAGAAAACAATGCCCACCGTCAGATGAATCTTTGAAATTTGATTTACATATTAAGATATACACTCTGGTAAGGATGAACCACAACCGAACCGTGTACAAAGACATTGTTCATAAACGACTAGCCAATACTACCCGATTGAACTATAAGCTTAATCATTTTCATAAACACTTAAGGCTTTAAGTTTGAATCACAACCATAGGTTATAATGTGATCAATCATGTCTATATAGTGTTCTTAGAAATTTATTCAAATGCTAATTATGTCACACAAATAATTTTATGTGCATATTAAAATATTCGATAAGGTAAGTACGTGTACCAGGTACGTGTACTTCAACCTTGTTTGTGACTATGTTTGTCATGGTATATGTACCAGGTATGTGTAACCTTAATACAAATATAAGTTCCGGAACATACAAAACTTTTCCGGTTTGCGTACCGGTTATGGATATCACACCGGTTTCAGAACCAACAGTTCTTTTTCGGCATGCATAATAGGTATGCGTACAGTCCGGGTTCACGAGTTCATATACTTTTTGTAGTATGGATACCGGGTATGCGTACCACTAAGTCGCTGCCGAACTATAGCTACGCCAGTATGTGTACTGGGTACATGTACCACGGCTCCGTACCTATAACAGTTTTCCTAGTTTGTGAAACTGGTATGCATACTGTTATGTATCCAGATTTTCAGTACTTCTATACTTCTCTTTAGATCAATTCGAAACATTCCCAAATAACATAAATGACATAGATATAACACTGTTCCAGGCTATTTTCGAATGATAACCTTGAATCATAATTTAGATTATGAACAATAAATTGTTCTTAACCGAAATTCATCAAGTATGAACAGATGTTCATTAAGCTTAGTCATATTTCAAGAACTATTACCAAGATAAAGTTGACTCAAAATTCTTGATATGCTTACAATAGTCTAATTAGTTATGCGACAATGTCTCAGAGATAGAAAGATGAATATAACTTGAGAAACAGGTGTTTCAGTCTTCACTTACCTTTTGTTGAAGAAGTTCTCCAAAAGCTTCGGTTTATCTTCGCCTTCAAATGGTAGAACGCAATGATGACTTCCGTGATGTCCGTTTCTCAACTACATTTCCATCCTAATATGAGACTTAACTAATTGTATACTAGAAATCAAGGTATAGTTTTGACAACTAAATTTGACAACAAGCTTGATATAGCAACACTTGTGAGTTCGACCGAGAAATGCTCTAACATCAGCAGTGCGAGGAAAGCTCAATACGAACTTTGTAGCTTCAGCGCTGATAGTAATAGGCTTGTACAGACTACCGTATCCATCCCAATAATCGAGGTCACTGGTATCCGGTTGAACAAGTTTTTGACTTTCTTGCTCTAGGACTCTTTAACAGAACTTTTTTTCTCTCTAAAAATAAAAGTAAAGGGAAAAAGAACATGACATATGAGTCCTCGGGGGAAGTTCACCAGCCAAAGGAGCACGACCACACTCCCAAAGGTCAGAAAAGGTAAGCAGATGTTTATCATTATCAGTAACGCCGTTCCTGACATTAAAGAGAACCTCTTTATCAAGGAGAAACTCAGGGTTGGTTCTAGGACCAACATAAAAGACATTCTTCAGGCCAGAGTCCTTGTTCACAGAACAAGAAAACTGGGATTTTAATTGGAAGGTGGTAATTTTCTGTCTCTTAGCCAAACCCTTGTTGGCTTCAATAATTTTATTCATAAAAGAATAAAACTCTAATTCCATGTACATTGGAGCAAAGTCCATGAGACGAAGACACTAATAGACTAGAGAAGAAAAATGAATTCTAAAACCACATACCAGATGAGACTCCGGAATAAGGAGTTTATCTTCTCCATAGTTTGTAACATCACGGATCAGAGAAGAAGAAGGTGAACGGACAAGAATATTAGAAGGAAGGCAGTAATCCTAAATAATTTCGGTAACATCCAAAAGTGGAAATGTTGGAAGCCATCGATTTTTTTATTAAAAAAAAATGAGATGTCAATAAGGTTTGGAGGATGAGAATTCAAAGATCTAGAAAAAGATGGAGAATTTGAAGATCCAGGGGAGATAAAAAGGAAATCCTCTGAAGGCAAACTGAAAGCTGAGAAATAATGAGTAAGTTTCACATAGCTTTCCTTTTATGCTAAAAAGATAAGGAAAATGAAAAGGTGAAAACCGGTAAAATGGTAAATTACTCTCATGTTTATCCACGCATCCACTACTACAAGGCAATAAAGTGCACTAAAAGTGGGTAAGAAATACTGCAATAAATTTCCAAACTTTTGGTATTCAAGGAAGGTGAACAATACACCAAAAATTGTAAATTGGGATAATAATTAGCAACACAATAAAATAATATTTTGAGAGAATAATTGAGTATCATGGAGACTGATTTGTTAGAGCACTGCTCGGTCGAACTCGCATGCGTAGCTATCTTAAGCATGTTTGTCAATGTTAGTGATCAAAACTATAAGTCTTTATTAGAGCATTGCTCGGTCGAACTCGCATGCGTTGCTATCTCAAACATGTTTGTCAATGTTAGTGATCAAAACTATAAGTCTTGATTTCTAGCCTACATAGCTAAAGGTATAGAACTAGGATAGAAAGTGTAGTTGAGCTCAAGAACTCCATGGCAATCATCATACAAGACGAAGGACTACTCAAGGAACTGGTGGATCTTCATCGACTAAAAGGTATGTGGAGACTTGAACTTATATGTTACTCAAAAGTCTATCTATTCTATCTCCTACTCTTGAGACAAAAGTCGTTTTGATATATAGACTTTCATTATGCACATTTGCTATTTCGAGCCGAGTTTACCTCGCCTATCTATTTCTCGATATATGTATTGGTAAGCTTTCGCTTTAGCTGAATTCATCTTTACCTAGTGATGAAAGTCATGTTATGTTTCAATCACTTTGAAAATTGCTCTGACGAAAAATGGTCTGTGAATAACGGCTATATCCGTCCTCTGAGAATGTTTCAATGATTGAAATGAGAGTTTAGATTACATAAACATTGGTAGGATATAAGCATTGTTGTGGAAACACATATATGTATAAGTCCTTATTTCCTTGAACCAAAGTTTGCGAACTTTGTTGATCAAGATAAATGGAAGTGGCGCGAGCCAAGTCTGCGAACTGGCGGAAGTTCTCGACCCGAGAATTTCTGCCGGAGTTTGTGAACTCCTTCCATGAGCTTAAGTCCGCGAACCCAGTCCGCGAACTTAAGAAGGTTATATCTAAAACCGGTTGTTCTTGAACTCATGTTTATTTAAACTAAGTAATGCTTTTTCAAACCGTGGCTATAAAGTTCATGAACCGATTCGAGTGAATCAAACCGTTTTTGCTTCGATTGTGTCTTGTGTAGTTACATAAGATCTAAGCAATTGAACAACTCTCTAACTAGTTCATTTGAGTCATTTGAACTAGTTATGGTGAAGAAAAATATTGTTGATATGAAAGTAATCAAATGGCTAATCATTTGGTTAACTATTGTTGAACCAACAAGTGTTAATGTTTGGGAGCGGTTCGTAAACCCAAATTGGACATTTCATTTGTGTGTAACAAGCTAAGTTTTCGATCGAACGATTGAGAAATATTAGCTTGAATCTAATCAGGTTTTCATATAATGGTGAATATTGAATGCTTTGCTACCAAGCCAACATTGATTGCAATCCCTGATTTGAAAACTATATAAGGGAGAACTCTAGCAACTGGGAAACCTAATCCCCACACCTTACGTGTGATACTAATTGCATAGCTAGAGTCGACTCTCCTTTAACCTTTGGTTTCTTCTTCTAAACCAGGTTAACGACTTAAAGAATTCATTGGGATTGTGAAGCCAGACCGATACTACTTTTCTTGTAGTTGTGTGATCTAATCTTGCATCTTATATATTTACGAGTACAATTGTAATAATTGGCTCGAGATTTTATATCTCCGATAGGCAAGATAGAAAAGTAATCACAAACACTTCGTCTCATCGTTTGTAATTCCACAATATCTTTTTTTCGTTGCGTCGATTAAGATTATTGTGAGATGATCAATAATACTAGGCTGTTCTTCGGGAATATAAGACCGGTTTATTGATTGGTTCCTGTTCACCTTGATTTATCAAAAGACAGAACAAAACTCGTAGGCATATTCGTGGAAGACAGATTTATCTATTACCGTAGACTTTTCTGTGTGATACAAATTAGTTTATTAAAGTCTTCGACTTTGGGTCGTAGCAACTCTTAGTTGTGGGTGAGATCAGCTAAGAGAATCAAGTACGTAGTGTCATGCTGGGATCACAGGCGTAGGCGCATAACTGTACCTTGGATCAGTGTGAAATTGATTGGGGTTCAACTACAGTCCAGACCGAAGTTAATTTGGAGTTGGCTAGTGTCTGTAGCGGCTTAATACAATGTGTGTTCAATCTGGACTAGGTCCCGGGGTTTTTCTGCATTTGCGGTTTCCTCGTTAAAAAAATTTTGGTGTCTGTGTTATTTCTATTCCACATTATATTTGTTTATATAATTGATATATCACAGGTTGTGCGTTGTTCAATCAATTAGAATATCCGACCTTTTGGTTGTTGATTTAAATTGATTGACACTTGGATATTGGTCTTTGGTACCATCCAAGTTATCTCTCTTTGATAAAGACTCGCAGATTTCTATTTGCTTGAGTAAAGATCAAATCGAGAGATTGAGATATAAACTCTTTGATATACTTTTATCTAGATTGAGTCTGACTGTCTAGTTGATTCTCTAAAAAGTATATTAGAGTTTGTCCATACAGATTGCTAATCGAATTGTTGGGTGTGGTTGTTGTACCCCCACTTTTTCAGTCTTGATTTCTAGTCTACTTATAGCTAAGTCTCGGACCAGGATACAAAGTGTAGTTGAGCTCAAGACTCCATGGCGATCATTATACAAAGACGAACAACTACTCTAGGAACTGGTGGAACTTCATCGACTAAAAGGTATGTGGAGACTTGAACTTATCTATCACTCAAAAGCCTATCTACTATATCTCATGTCTAGAGACAAAAGTCGTATTGCTATATAGACTTTGATTATACACATTTGCTATTTCGAGCCGGTTTATCTATTTCTAGAAATATGTGTTGGTAAGCTTTCGCTTTGGCCAAGTTCATCTTTACTAATGACGAAAGTCATATTAGTTTCAATTACTTGAAAATGGCTTTGACGAAAAATGGTTTGTGAACAACAACTATATAACGTCCTCTAAGAATGTTTCAATGATTGAAATGAGAGTTTATAATATATAACCTTGGAAGGATATAAACATTGTGTGGTAACACATATGTGTGTAAGTCCTTATTCCTTGAACCAAAGTATGTGTGCTTTGCTGCTCAGGAAAACTGGAACTGAAGTCCGTGTACCAGTACATGCACTGTCGGAAGTTCACGTCCCGTGAATTTCTGGTGGCGGAAAACAAACTTATTCCGGGTACTTAAGTCCGCGTAGCATTATGCGTACTTAAGTTGGTTATTTTCTAAAAACGGTTATTCGTGAACTTAAATTTATATAAACTAAGGAATGCATATTTCCAAACCGTGGCTATAAAGTTCATGAACTGATTCGAGTGAATCAAAACGTTTTTGCTTCGATTGTGTCTTGTATACTTCTATAAGATCTAAGCAATTGAACAACTCTCTAACTAGTTCATTGAGTCATTTGAACTAGTTGTGGTAAAGAAGAATATGGTTGATATGGAAGTGCTCATATGGCTAGGCATTTGGTTAACTACTGTTGAACCAACTAAGTGTGCATGTTTGGGTACGGTTACATAAACCTAAATAAACGTGCATTCATTTGTGTGTAACATACTAAGTTCGATCTAACGGTTGAAAGATATTAGCTTGAATCTAATCAGGTTTTCATCTAACGGTGAATATTGAATGCTTTGTTACCAAGCTAACATTGATTGCAAACCCTGATTTGAAAGTCTATATAAAGGAGAACTCTAACAACTGGAAAACCTAATCCCCACACCTCGTGTGTGATACTAGTTGTATTAGCTAGAGTCGATTCTCCTTTAACCTTAGGTTTCTTCTCGAGACCCTATAGGTTAACGACTTGAAGACTTCATGGGATTGTGAAGCCAAACCCAACTATTCTCTTTGTAGTTGTATGATCTGATCTTGCTGTTTCTATCATATTTGAGTACAATCATAAGATTGGATTGAGATTGATTTCTCCGATAGGCACGATATAAAAGAAGTTACAAACACCTTCTCATCATCGTTTGTGATTCCGCAATATCTTCTTTCGCTAGTCGATTAAGATTATTGTGAGGTGATTGATAATTCTAGGTTGTTCTTCGGAAATATAAGTCAGGGTTATCAATTGGTTCTTGTTCACCTTGATTTATCAAAAGACGGAACAAAAACTAGTAGGTATTTATGTGGGAGACAAATTTATCTATTACCATGGACTTTTCTGTGTGATACAGATTTGTTTATTAAATTCTTCGACTTTGGGTCGTAGCAACTCTTAGTTGTGTGTGAGATCATCTAAGGGAATCAAGTGCGTAGTATCCTGTTGGGATCAGAGATGTAATGAGCGCAATTGTACCTTGGATAAGTGTGGGATTGATTGGGGTTCAACTACAATCCAGACCGAAGTTAGGTTGTAGTAGGCTAGTGTCTGTAGCGGCTTAATACAGTGTGTGTTCAATCTGGACTAGGTCCCGCGGTTTTTCTGCATTTGTGGTTTCCTCGTTAACGAAACTTATGGTGTTTGTGTTATTTCTTTTCCGCATTATATTTTGATATATAATTGAGATATCACAGGTTGTGCGTTGAATCGATCAATTGGGAAATCCAACCTTTGGTTGTTGATTGATCCTTGAACATTGGTCTTTGGTACCGTTCGAGTAGTTTCTCTTGTATTCAATTAGGCTCGCAGATTTCTATTTGCTTGAGTATTGAATTGAGAAAGTGAGATATAACTCTTTGATATACTTTTATTAAGATTGAGTATGACTGAATAGTTGATTCTCTTAAAAGTATATTGGAGTTAGTCCATACAGATTGCTAAGCAAAATATTGGGTGTGGTTGTTAGACCCCCAGTTTTTCATGATTAACTCGGTTACTAAGCCAATATACTACTGTTAGAGCACTGCTCGGTCGAACTCGCATGCGTTGCTATCTCAAGCATGTTTGTCAATGTTAGTGATCAAAACTATAAGTCTTGATTTCTAGTCTACTATTAGATAAGTCTCGAACTCGCATGCGTTGCTATCTCAAGCATGTTTGTCAATGTTAGTGATCAAAACTATAAGTCTTGATTTCTAGTATACTATTAGCTAAGTCTCGGACTAGGATAGAAAGTGTAGTTGAGCTCAAGACTCCATGGCGATCATCATACAAAGACGAAGAACTACTCAAGGAACTGATGGAACTTCATCGACTAAAAGGTCTGCAGAGACTTGAACTTATCTATCACTCAAAAGTCTATCTACTCTATCTCCTATCTTGAGACAAAAGTCGTTTTTCTATATATACTTTGATTATACACATTTGCTATTTCGAGCCGAGTTTATCTCGCTTATCTATTTCTCGAAATATGTGTTGGTAAGATTTCGCTTTGGCCAAGTTCATCTTTACTAGCAGCGGAAGTCATGTTAAGTTTCAATCACTTGAAAATGGCTTTGACGAAAAATGGTTTGTGAACAACAACTATATAACGTCCTATAATGTTTCAATGATTGAAATGACAGTTTAGATTATATAACCATTGTTGGATATAAACATTGTGTGATAACTCATACATGTATAAGTCCTTATTCCTTGAACCAAATTATGCGTACTTTGTTGATCAGGAAAACCGGAACAGAGTCCGCGAACCCAGTCCGCGTACTGTCGGAGGTTCTCTTCCCGAGAAAATCTGCTGGAGTTTGTGAACTATTTACAAACTTATTACGGGTACTTAAGTCCTATAACAATGTTTCAATGATTGAAATGAGAGTTTAGATTATATAATCATTGTTGGATATAAGCATTGTGTGATAACTCATACATGTATAAGTCCTTATTCCTTGAACCAAATTATGCGTACTTTGTTGATCAGGAAAACCGGAACAGAGTCCGCGAACCCAGTCCGCGTACTTTCGGAGGTTCTCTTCCCGAGAAAATATGCTGGAGTTTGTGAACTATTTACAAACTTATTACGGGTACTTAAGTCCGCGTACCAGTCCGCGTACTTAAGTTGGTTATTTTCTAAAAGCGATTATTCATGAACTTAAACTTATATAAACTAGGGAATGCAAGTTTGCAAACCATGGCTATAAAGTTCATGAATCGATTCGAGTGATTCAAATCATTTTTGTTTCAATTGTGTCTATTATAAAGATCTAAGCAATTGAAAAACTCTCTAACTAGTTCATTTGAGTCACTTTAACTAGTTGTGGTAAAGAAGAATATGGTTGATATGAAAGTGCTCATATGGCTAACCGTTTGGTTAACTACTGTTGAACCAACTAGATGTACAAGTTTGGGGACGGCTACACAAACGTGCATTTCATTTGTGTGTAACAAGCTAAGTTTCGATCTAACGGTGAAATATATTAGCTTGAATCTAATCAGGTTTTCATCTAACGGCGAATATTGAATGGTTTGTTACTAAGCTACATTGATTGCAAACCCTGATTTGAAAGACTAATCCCCACACCTCCTGTGTGATACTAGTTGTATTAGATAGAGTCGATTCTCCTTTAACCTTAGGTTTCTAGCGAGACCCTGTAGGTTAACGACTTGAAGACTTCATTGGGATTGTGAAGCTAGACCGATACTACTTTCTCGTAGTTGTGTGATCTGATCTTGCTGTTTCTATCATACTAAGTACAATCGTAAGAATTGACTTGAGATTGATTTCTCCGATGGGCAAGATATAAAAGTAGTCACAAACATCTTCGTCTCATACGATTTAGATTACTGTGAGGTGATTGATAATACTAAGCTGTTCTTCGGGAATATAAGTCCGGTTTATCAATTTGTTCCTGTTCACCTTGATTTATCAAAATACGGAACAAAAACTCGTAGGTATTTCTGTGGGAGACAGATTTATCTATTACCGTAAACTTTTCTGTGTGATACAGATTTTTTTATTAAAGTCTTCGACTTTGGGTCGTAGCAACTCTTAGTTATGGGTGAGATCAGCTAAGGGAATCAAGTGCGTAGTATCCTACTGGGATCAGAGACGTAGGAGCGCAACTGTACCTTGGATCAGTGTGAGATTGATTGGGGTTCAACTACAGTCCAAACCGAAGTTAATTTGTAGTAGGCCAGTGTCTGTAGAGGCTTAATACATTGTGTGTTCAATCTGGACTAGGTCTCGGGATTTTTCTGCATTTGCGGTTTCCTCGTTAACAAAACTTCTGGTGTCTGTGTTATTTCTTTTCCGTATTATGTTTTGTAATATAATTGAAATATCACAGGTTGTGCGTTTGAATCAATCAATTGGGAAATCCAACCTTTGGTTGTTGATTGAAATTGATTGATACTTGAACATTGGTCTTTGGTACTGTTCAAGTGATTTCTATTTGCTTGAGTAAGTATTGAATCAAGAAAGAGAGATATAACTCTTTGATATACTTTTATTAAGATTGAGTCTGACTGTCTAGTTGATTCTCTTAAAAGTATATTGGAGTAAGTCCATACAGATTGCTAATCGAAATATTGGGTGTGGTTGTTAGACCCCTGCTTTTTCAATTGGTATCAGAGCAGGCAAACACGTTTAAAGACCTTATAAATCTGTGTTTGTAGCGATCCGACTCTATGGACAAGCGTGCTATCTCTGATAAACGCATCACCAGAAATAAAAGTTCTGTCTCTATTATATCTATTAAAGAGAAAGATTCTTCAATCTCAAATATAGACGAACCTAGTGTTATGATGAGACAGACAAACACTGACAGGTGTTGTTCCGATTATCCTTCAAAAAAGTCTATCTCCTTTAATGAAGGAAAACAACTGAAGAGAGTAAATCTTGTTAAAATCCAAGATGATAGATTTAATCGGTTGAAAAACCATGTCAATGTCCTTCTTGGTGTAGTAAGAGACTGCAATTCCAAAAACGCTGAAGATCAGTCTTCACGTATCCTACTTGAGGCAAGTCTTGAAAAGGATGTTTTGGAATTGATCATCGCTTGAATAAACTCTCTATTCAAGTTCGTGTCAAAAAGTCCTCTACACCATCTACTTCTATTGAAACCGAAGCTCCGGGTTTAGAAGTAAAATCAGAATCCCTTCCTATTAAAAAGGATGTGCCTGAAATCTCCATTAATCAAGGATGTTGCACATCAAATGTAAGGAAGAAATCTTCAAACGATGATGTTAAGACGAAACCTTCTAATCATCCTCATGATCAGAAAGTATGTCTCTTTTATGATTCAAAAGGGCCTGTTAAGCTAAAGAGAAACTCTAGGTTGAATAACAATTCCATTGTTCAACTTCAACACACCTTAGACTTAATTCTCAAAGGTGTAACTGACATTCGCATGTCTAAACCAATTGGTTTTAGTACTTACCCTATGTTTGCTACCAGGAGAGTCAGTTCAATGAGTTCCTCGAATGCTCAAAATCAGAACAGATGTCTTAACAAAAATCGTCTAAGTAAATATCAAGTCGTTTCCTCTAGAAATAACATTACCTTTGATGTGAACGAAATCCCAGGAGAGAGAAGAAAAATTGATGATATGAGAAATAACCTGAAGGATATAATTGAAGGCCATAAAGAAATTGTCAACAGGTTGTCATCCTCCCCAAGTCAAAATTCTTCTGGTAAGAACTCAAACTATGTCTCATATTTTGATGACAGTAAGTTTTATGATAATTTTTCACATCAAAGGAGATTTTTTCCTAGATTTGAAAGGAAAAAGAAACTTAACCATGAACTTCGTTCATCTAATGAGCTGAAAGCTCATTCTTGTGCTAATTAATCACAAGGGTTGAGAACTTACTCATAAAAATCCTATTGGGTAATTCGTGTTAATAATCGGGTATACTTCTGTCAAAATTGTTTTCTGATTAGTTGGGTTGTCTTCTTATCGTTTATGACTCAACTATTAACTGCAGACAACTTTGCCTAAAGTATTAAATGTCTCTAATGTGATTCTTCGTTTTTCCTTCTCTTTTTCGAAGAAGTTTTTTTTTATTTGCAACCATGTTGCTTGCTACTTTTGTGCTCTAACATTGTTTCTCTACTGAGATATAACATTTGTTGAGCCAAAAATCTTGTGATATTTTTCACATAGCAGAAACTCTGTCTTGTCGTAAATTTATGACTGGTTGCGCACCTTTTGTGTTGGGTCAAGATTGTGTTCGTACGAGTACCCGTGTTACTGTCACGAATCAATTTTTAGAAACCCTAAAAGTTACCTTCCCTAAGAAACCATTTAAATACCAAAAACCTTGAGTCTAGTACGCATACTCTGTATTTTCGTGGTCTTCCAAGAATGACTTCTTCTAACTCTAGCGGTTTTGCAAAAGGGTTTCTTGACAAAGGTATTGGTTTAGAGTCCAAGGGAAGGAAGAAAAGAACCCTAGTAGAAGATGATCATCCTAATGCCTCATGTTACTATGCCTATACACATCAGGATGTTGAGAATGAGGACATGGTTTCTGGTGAAGTGGTTCATGATTTTCTTAAATATTTTGAGGAAGCAAAACTGCAGCTCGTTGATACTTTGAAGAGTCTTGATGTGTTAAAAACTGAGTTGAGAAAGGTTAACTCTGACCTTGTTCTCATGAAGACACATGTTAAAGAACTTCTCAATGATGATATCTTCTCTGAAGAAGCAGTTGACGTTGTCAATCACAAGCTCAAAGACCTTAAGGCTCGTGAGGATGTCGAATTGTCTATCTAGTTCATCTTCGCCTTCGGCATAGGAGTCCACTTTGTCTTTAGCTTGTTGATTTTATTTTGTCTAGTAAATCTTCTTATGAGAATTTTATTCTTGTGTTTTTAGGAAGAATAACTAGATTTTGGAATAGCCATTATTGTGATTACACATATCTATGTCCAACGTTTTCATCTTTATTGTTTTTAGATTTATTTGTTTAAATTCTAAAAAATTGTTTGGAAGATGATTTTTGTAGTATTAATCTTTATGGTTTTATATATTGCAAACTTGTTATTGGATACCTGTGTTTGCGCCCGTGAACTATGATTGTTCCATACTTTGTCAAAAGTTAAGTTGTTCATATGTCGATATGCATGTATTGATAAAAGAATGAATGAACTTTTGACATTACAAAATTTAAAGCCTTTTATGTCATATTTTGATGGAAGAAAGGATAAAACTTTTGTTTACGATGATTATGTCTATTGTATGTCATTGTGCAAATAGTGATGGAAAATAGAATGAATCCTTGTCTATTCCGCAGTATTGATCTTCCCTAATCCATATTTTATGTATATATTGTGCAGCTCCGTAAGTTCTCTTATGTCGAGCATGACCAATTGAATTGATCACACTCTTGTGGTAATTTAGTTGTGTATTCCGATTGAATTAATCATGGGTTTTCTTGTGATTAATTTAATTGAGATTTTTGGATTCAAATTCATATTTGTATGTGATTTGTTATGTCCAAAGAAATCCTTCTTTTATTGTGAAAGTAAGGTCGCTCTTGTTGTTCTTTCGGGAATGACATTTTATGGGGGAGAGTTCTTAATTGAACTTGTGATTAATTGCCAAATCTTTGTGGGGAGTGCGGCTGTGGAATACTATAGGGGTTATCTTGTATCTTTATAAACTCCTTGATGAATGCTGAAAAAGCGGGGGTCTAACAACACCACCTAATATTTCGCTTAACAATCTGTATGGACTAACTCCGAAATACTTTGCTAGAGAATCAACTAGACAGTCAGACTCAATCTAGATAAAAGTATCTCAAGGAGTTAATATCACTCTCTTGATTTTATTTTTACTCAAGCTAAAATCAATAGCGAGTCTTTATCAAATACAAGGAATAAGTTGGACGGTACCAAAGACCAATGTCCAAGGATCAATCAATATCAATCAACAACCAGAGGTTGGATTTCCAATTGATGATCACGAACGCACAACCTGCATTATTTCAATTATATAAAATATAATGCGGAAAAGAAATAACACAGACACCAGAAGCTTTGTTAACGAGGAAACCGCAAATGCAGAAAAACCCCGGGACCTAGTCCACATTGAATACACACTGTATTAAGCCACCACAGACACTAGCCTACTACAAGCTAACTTCAGACTGGACTATAGTTGAACCCCAATCAGTCTCCCACGGATCCAAGGTACATTTGTACTCCTACGCCTCTGATCCCAGCAGGATACTGCGCACTTGATTCCCTTAGCTGATCTCACCCACAACCAAGAGTTGCTGCAACCCAAAATCGCAGACTTGATAATAAAAAAATCCGTCTCACACAGAAAAGTCTATCAAAGGATAAATTTGTCTCCCACAGATAAACCCTAGGTTTTGTTCCGTCTTAAGATATGAAATCAAGGTGAACAGGAACCAATTGATAATCCGGTCTTATATTCCCGAAGAACAACCTAGATTAATCAATCACCTCTCTACAATCCTTCCTGACTACACAGGAGGTTTGTCGAGGAATCACAAACAGTGAGACGAAGATGTTTGTGACTTCTTTATCTTTCCTATCGGAGAACTCTCACGATCTCAAGACAATCAAAGATTGTACTCGTACGATAGAAGATGCAAGATCAGATCACACAACTATGATAAAAGTAGTATCGGTCTGGCTTCACAATCCCAATGAAGTCTTTAAGTCGTTAACCTGGTTTTAGAGAAGAAAACCAAAGGTTAAAGGAGAATCGACTCTAGCGAGCGCACTAGTATCACACAGACGTGTGGGGATTAGTTTTACACAATGCTAGATGTCTCCTTTATATAGCCTTCAAATCAGGGTTTTTCCTTAGTTACAAAGCAATCCATATTCACCGTTAGATGAAAACCTGATTTAGATTCAAGCTAATATTTCTCAACCGTTAGATCGAAAACTTAGCTTGTCACACACACTTGGGTAGACGTTTACTGGGTTTGAGAAAACCATGCCCAAACGTGTACGTGTATGTTGGTTCAACATAGTAACCAAAAAGGTTAACCATATGAGCATTTCATATTAACCTTGTTCTTCTTCACCATAACTAGTTCAATTGACTCAAATGAACTAGTTAGAGAGTTGTTCAATTGCTATGAGATCTTATGTAACTACACAAGACACAATTGAAACAAAGATGATTCGATTCGATTGAATCGGCTCATGAACTTTATAGCCACGGTTTGCATAAAGCATTCCTTAGTAATTTAAGTTTCATGTTCAGAGCACATATTTAGATCATAACCTCTTAAGCTCACAAACAAGTTCGCGGACTTAAGACAACCGGTGGAGTTTTCCAAACTCAGCAGAAAATCTCGGCAAAGAGTCTTTCGCCAGTTTGCGGACTAGGTTCGCGGACTGAGTTCGCAGACTTATACGCAAACGAGTTTTTGGAAAATCCCAGCAGAAATTCTTGGTACAAGAACTTCCGTCAGTTCGCGGACTGGGTTCGCGGACATGGCAAATCCAATTCCTCCGGTTTCTCTCAATCAACAAAGTTCGAAAACTTCGAATTAAGGAATACATGGTTATGTAATCTAAACTCTAATTCCAATCATTGAGACATTCTCAGAGGACGTTATATATCCGTTATTCACATACCGTTTCGCGTCAGAGCAATTCTCAAAGTAATTGAAACTTTTCATGACTTTCGTCACTAGGTGAAGATAAACTTGATCAAATCGAAACGCTACCAACACATGATTTCGAGATATAGATAGGCGAGATATACTCGGCTCGAAATATCAAATGTGTATGATCCAGTCTATATAGCATACGACTTTTGTCTCATAAGAAGTAGGAGATAGAAGAGATAGACTTTTGAGCGATAGATAAGTTCAAGTCTCCACATACCTTTTTGTTGATGAAGTTCCACGGTTCCTTGAGTAGATCTTCGTCGTTGTATGATGAATCGCCATGAAGTCCTTGAGCTCAACTACACTTTTCTATCCTAGTTTGAGACTTAGCTATGGAGGCTAGAAATCAAGACTCATAGTTTTGATCACTAACATTGACAAACATGCTTGAGATAGCAACGCATGCGAGGTCGACCGAGCTATGCTCTAACAATCTCCCCCTTTGTCAATTTTAGTGACAATGGAATACAAAAAAGATAATCTTTAGTGGCTCCTATTCCATAGTCTAATCTTCAACGTTCCCTGAAATCTTCGTCCTTCCAAGTAATCCAATGATCCCAAAGGTTGTATGTTTAGCATCACCGTTGTTGAAGATCCGTAGGTATAACAATGAGAGAAATCGAGATTCTCGATCATTATTATACAGTGTCATAGTAATATTATGTAACATCAAAGTCCAATTGTATCACGACTTTAACAATAATACTATGGTGATATGTATCACTCCCCCTTAGTCAATACTCCATCTCGATCATGGAAACCACTCCCCCTTACACAATGATCCAAAAACCATATGTATTTGTAGTGTGAACTACAATATTTCTCCCCCTTTTTGTCAATAAAATTGGCAAAGGTACAAGAACGGGATCATAATGAAATTTCCACAAGAGACATTTCATAGACTAAAAGAAAAATACATGCCAACTTAATTTAGATGCAATCGTAAAGTCGAAGCTAAATGCATTCATCAAGAAGTTTTAAGATACAAGATAACCCCTATAAAATTCCACAGCCGCACATCCCGCAAGATATTACCATTAAGCACAAGTTCAAAAGAATTCTCCCCCATTTGATGTCATTCCCGAAAGAACAACAAGAGCGACCTTAATTTCGAAAGAAAAGAAGGATTTTTAAATTGGACACCAAAAACCATAGAAATGATTTTCTATATCCAAAACTCAACCAAATTAATCACAAGAAAAACCATGATTAATTTAATTGGAATATGCAACTAAATCAAACCACAAAAGTGATCAATTTAATTGAAGGTGCTCAACATAAGTAAACTTACGGAGCTACGACTAAGGTAATCATACGAAGACGACTAACTTAATCGTTCACATACTCAACATAAGGAAAAACCTTACGGAATATACGACTACATCAACCAATAGAACATGATTAGTATAGACGTCCATATACTCAACACAAGAACTTGTAGAATATATGAAAACTCAACTAGACTAATTACAAGAGAACTTATAATTAATCTAATTGGAATACAAACAACCAAACTAATCACAAAAGTAATCAATTTAATTGTCAAAAGATTTGCTCGACAAAAGAAGACTTTCGGAGCAAATAACTAAATAACCAACCAAGAAGATTAATTTAGTTCATAATGCTCAACATATATCATCTTATGGAACAACCAACAAAGCCAATAAGAATAATCGACTTAGTTGTATCGTGCTCAACATAAGACACACAATGGAGCCTTCACGGTAAAACATAACAAAATGGATCAATGAAAATCAATACCGTGGATAACATACAAGGATCTATTATATTTTCCATCATAATGACATAATAGACTTTATCCTTGTCAAACAAAAGATTTTATCCTATTTTCCATCAAATACATGACTGCATAGGCATAACTTTTGTAATTGTCAAAAGTCCATTCGTCCTTTCATTAATACGAATACCAATTCATGAATGACTTTACTTTTGACAGCATATGGGACCTTCAAGTTCACGGACACAAACAATACACATCCCATAATCAAATTGCAATATCACAAAATCATAACGATCAATACTGCAATAACATCATCCTCCAAATATTTTTAGAATTTAAAAACCAATAAACCTAAAAGATAACATAAGAAGATGAAAACAAAAAATAGCTATGTGTAGTCACAATCATCGCTATTCAAAACACTAGTTATTCTTCCAACTAATCCAAAAAGAAGACATACTAGGCAACAATTCCTTTGAGAAATTCTTTATCATTCCCGAACTCCTTGTTATCGACAACCATCAATACATAAGGTTCACGGAGATAAGTGTCAATACCCACGAACTGTCTTGGCTGAAGAGGTTGAATTAGGGTCCTCTGAATTTCCAAAGATTTAGACACGAACGTCTTTATTTCATAAATCTCCCTTCTTATTTCCTTTAACTCATCAAGAACATCAGAAAACTTCTGAGAGTTAGAAGGAACAACCCTGGGTTTTCTTGTATTCCTTCTTTTTCTTTTCAGGAACTTAGAGACAGGAGATTTTTCTTTTTCCTTGATTGAAGACTTAACAATCATGTTGAAATCCTTTCCATCTGACAACATAGTGCTTTGAGAACAGTTATAAACAACTAGATTTGTATGATTGAATCACTTAACTCAACAAGCAGTCTTATATAGGATGTCAAGAGGAAAAAGGAATGTAGGGTTTGAAACCTATTGACAGGTTCGTATACGCCCAACTCTAAAACCCTATAAAGAGTAGATTTGTCGATAATAACCCTTTATTTTATTTGATAGACAAAAAATAACAAAACTAAGAAAAGAAGGAAAAACTCTTCTGAAGCCTGGATCAACACTCAATCTTGTATCTTTTCGAACAGGCACATGAGACAAGATTTTCCCAACAACACAATCAAGTTGTTTTGCGATGAACAACGATTTGTCTATCTTTTTCCTCATGGGAGGAATCCTCTGATCTTTGTCTATCAAAACGATTTGACCATATTTTCTTTTCAAATGGTCTTATTCTATCCTTGGAAACTAACTTCTTAGACGAAGATAAGATCCTACATACCTCGGCGGTCTTTTGAGCAAGTTTCAGCTTCCTTGCTAATCGATCTGCTCTTCGTTGAAGTTTTCTGGCGTGCCTTATTTGGTGCTAGTATTTGTAACAACTTGATAGTTCGTGTCCAGTTGATCCTGAAACATCACTGAAAGGGTTTCCAGTTATCGGATTCAAAGAATCTTCCAGCTTGATTGGGTTTCCCTCTTCTCCGAACCCATTGAGGTTGATATATGTATTGCCACAAGTATCAAATCGATGTTTTCACAAAGAAGCCCTACACTTGATTTCCTATCTTCATCGGAATCATAGGTTTCAGACATTTCATTGATAGACACATTTTGTGTCTAATTTGTTCTCAATACTATATATTGTTGGCACTCGATTTTGTACTAATTTTGGTGTTTTATATGTTTGTAGGCATTTTTGGGAAATAAACATTTTTGGAAAATTCGGCTCGAAAAGTTGCTCGGGGCACCCTCAAAAGGACAGTTGCTATACGGACCCCCAGATTTGGCTAAGGGGCACCTCAGTTGGCCAACTACTATTCGCACCCCCCGTCTCTGTTAGGGGGAGGTCATCATCCACATTTTGAATTTCAAAATTGGCGGGAAAATAATTCAGACGCAGGCAGAATTAGGGTTGGACTTTTTAGCGTGCTAGAAGGAGATTCAATGGCTGATATTCTTCGGGAAGACTTGAATTATCCTAACAGGCTTGGTATGGGTCTCTGGATCGCTTGAATTTGGCCAGTTAACTAGTATTGAAGAGGACAGGGGCGTACGTGTATGGGAGGATATTCTCCATTAAACTCATGGAGATTTGGTCGGATTTTTCTCATGATTTGGATATGTACCAGCCTGTTATATCACAACAGGATTGGTAAGTGATTTCAATTCGACTAAATGGGAAGATTTCACGTAATCTTGTCAGACAGGGAGCACGTCATGGATGGAGATATTCACGGGATTTGCTTGAGTTGGACCGAGTTTGCGCATGCTAGGATGACTCTAACAACCATTCGGAAGGCGACATAGATAATTAAGAAGATTTACCAGCTGTGAAACGCGTGCAGGAGAAGAAAAAGGCAAGAATATATTTCCGTGTATGGCAGAGTTTTGGAGGAGGATTCGGGAGTTATTACAGTGATTTTGGTGATCCTGATAGTATATAAGGGTGATACAGGACTCATAGAGAGAGGATGGAGAGTTAGGGGACGAAAAAGGGTGAGAAATTAAAGTTGCAGAGCTTGTCTCTGCTACTGCCATTGAAGGAAGAGAACGAAGAACATTAAACCAACTAGGACTGTCTTTCTTAACCGTCACATTTTGTATCTTTAAATGATAGTTCTTCTGCGACCCCAAGAAGCAATAGTTCTTTGTAACAGTTGTGACAGTGAGTCTGTAACAGTCTATCGGCGTTGCAAACTTGCTGCTTTTTATCCTTTTCACCTTTGTAACACCTTTTTGAGCTATGAATCCATATTTTGAGTATGTTTCCAACCTAATGAGCTAAAACCCATCACTGGGACAACGGAGGAAGCTGGATTTCATCCTTGGGGTAATTTAATTAATTCCTTATTTACTTTTTGCACCGATTTTAAATGATTTATGATTTCTATTAATCAATTGTTATCTTGTTAGATAGTGTATGCTTAGTCTTAGGTGCTTTAGATACACTATGCTTGTAATTTACAATTGATGTTTTATGAAATATACTTTGGCAAAGATTAGAGTCATTGTTTCTTTTGTTTTGAGCTACAAATGTCTAAGATAAATTTATGAATCCCATGAACATGAAAAGCAGTGAATCCCGAGTCCCGGTCCCTCTTTATCCTGTGACAATATTTTGTGTATATATTTTTCTTTTCTTTTAGTTTATTAATTCTTAAAATCAATCCATCAAGTCCGAGTAAACGACAACTCTATTTACCACTATATAAAATTCCATCAATTTTTTGCGCCGCCGACGCGGACTTGTGTATAGATTTGTTTTTTGGTTTTATTTTTATTATTTTTGTTCTTTTTTACGCCTTTTGGTATTTCTTATTTGTTTTCAGATTCGGAGTTGAGCTAAAGAAAAAGGGAGAAAGTGCTGAAAACAAAAGCGAAGCCAAAGAAGGAAAGAAAAGAGGAATCCAAAAGGAGTGAAGAAGAAGATTTCGTATATTATTTTATTTTATTTTTTTTAGAAAATGTAATTAAGGTTTTTATTTTTGTAATATTTTATTTTTGGACATTTATTTTTTCTTTTCTTTCGGACATTGAACTTTGGGACTTTATTTTTTTTTTAAAACCCTACGGAAGGTTAGTTTTAAATATAAACTTTGTGCAGAGAAGGACGGCGATTACGATATCGCCTCGGCCCCTCGGGTTCGTACATGACATAGGAGTCGTGGCCCGAGTCGACTTCAACGGTTCATCCCCAGTCTGGAACGGGAAGTAAGAATTCTAAACACCCGCGAATCCCCTGTCAGCGGGTTTACTGGATGATTTTGTATGCATATATGTTGAGGACCTGAAATGGGATTTAATTTTCTAGTAAAGGGCAAGGCCTTGCCAAATCAAGATAAGGACTCGGATTTCATAACCGTTTCCTTCTTGCCCGCCTTAGGAACACGTAACCTACGCGAACCTAAGCCTTAAAATACTGATTAGAACGAGACCGATAGGGTAACGAGCTTAATAGGAAAGTCATTCGAAAAATATTGGTTACTATTTTAAGCATACTTCGAAGTTCATGATGGTTTCTGTGAGTTGAATGCGTGACTGCGCCGCCTTGTAATGTCGGTGACGTCTTGGGTATCAAAGCTCCACTGAGCTTCCCTTGCCTCTACTCAACTTACTTTAACTCGGATTGATTCCAGAAGGGTTTGCTCATATTGTAACGAATTCCCTTTCGAAGGATTAGAAGCTGGTCTAGAAACAATTTATGAGAGTCATCATGCTTTTTGTTTGCTAAATAAAATAGGCTTGTTGTGGTCGAGTCATCCTTGTTTGTGCTTGTGTAGAATTCCCTTGCAGTTAGGATGTCAAACTGGTATTATAATAGCCATCACAATGAATATGAATATCAAACTGAACAATATGGACATCACTTTTTTTATGACCATAGTGTAAATAGTGGTTGGGAACGCCAACCTTTTCAAGGTTATGGGTCATACCATGGTGAGCCCAACTATTATCCACACGTGCATCGGTCATTCGAGCAAGAAAATTATAGTAATAGTTATTCGTCTCTAGAGGATACAATCAAACTTTTGAAAAGTAGTCCTTTTTATGATCCTTCTGTTCCTATTCCTTATCTAGAAGAGTCCCTCAGGGATTTAGCTGAGTCGACACGTAAGTTAGCTGAATCGACTTATAAGTTAGCTGAGGTGAATAACGTAGTTATGGACGAAAGGACTGCAACAACAACTGAATCTTTAGAAGATATCCTCAATAGATTAAATCAAAACTTAGATCCAACACTAAGGGAACTTTCTTTGGAAGAGACCCTTGAGAGGATAGCTGAGTCGACACGTAGACTTGAGTTAGATACGAACGAAAGTATTGCTCGAAATAACTTGAATTGCCAATATAGTGTATCCAATAATACCCTTGAGAATGAACATAGTTATTCACATAATCAAGATCACGAGGTTAGAATTGGTAACACTACTTGTTTAGATGAGGTTCAACCATTTTTATATTATTATAATGATTATGATGTGGATAGTGTTGATGAAGAATCTGAAGTTTTCAGGCATAGTGATCAGGAATTTGTTACCCCAATTGAGCTTTATAATGACAGTAATATTTCTGGTTCAAATCCAAATAATTTTAATAATTATTCACCTATTCAAAAGGATGAGGATTTGACTAGAAGTATCCCCGTTTTAGACGATGTAATATTTCCTTTTTACGAAGCCAATGATAGTCTTGAGGAACGAGTTTATTCTGAGAATATTGATTTAGAGTCTAGCGATTTAGAAACATTAGAATTAGAAAAATAAAATGAACTCGATGAGATGAGTGAGGATGAACCCGACTTAGAAGAATCAATTGACCATTTTCAGGAATCTGATGACCTTGAAATTAGGAAAGTTGTGACTAGTCTTTCTAGAGATACTGAAAACTCTAAGTTTAGGGGTGATTATTATCCATGTGCTTTAACTCTTAGAAAGGTCCCTCACTTGGGACTTAACATATATGCCTCAACCATTTTACAAGAATATCTTCATACACTTTTTCCCGAACCTCATGTTGTCCATAAGGAATTTCAGTTGTTAGAAACCCATCCTCTGGTTGATGTGGTTGACCCAGGCTATGATACCCAGATTGATTTTGTTTTCCCACCAAAAACTTTTATTCCAATTGTGGGAACGTTTGAATTTGAAATTGTCAGTTATTGAGTTTTGAGACTAAACCTAATTACTTTAGGAGATTAGGGTCGACAAATTTGTTTAAGGAACACCACCACTCTCATTGTGGTCAGCTGCGTAAGTCAAATTTGATTGACTTAGAGGTTCCCCAGTTATTCAGGTTAATTTTATGTGCTTCTAAATTCTTAGTTGAGTATTTCCAGACTCTAGAACCTGAACATTCAGATCTAACTTATGAGGAAATGCAGTCCATGAAAATATTTTATCTAGACCCAGTTATAGAACTGAACCTGAACCACAGTTAGATGTAGTTGTCTTAAACAGGAAACTAGACAAGGGCGTGCTTTATCCGTTTATTTTCTTGGCATGTTGCAGATTCCTTCTACTTGTGATAGCCATATTTGGTTTTGGTGATCCGCAGTTATTCCGGCTATTACTTTATGATTCTATAAGGTGACTAATCCTTTCTTTGTCTGGCTGAAGACTTTAAACTTAGCACTTCTTGGGAGAAGAAGGTAACCCAATATTCATAAGGTGACTAACTCTATAAGGTAACCCAATATTCATGCGACAAGGTAATATCTTTCCTTATCTCTTTTGGTTCAATTGGTAACAGTTTCTCCTTGTTCATGCTTTTAATTTCATCTTTAGAACATTAAGGACAATGTTAGATTTAAGTTTGGGGGTATGGGAGAAACTTTTTAGTCGCATTTTTGAAACTTCTAGCGTCACATAGTATCCGGTTAGCTAAGTTTACATATTGTTTCTCACCGAAAAGATAGAAATTGGGATGCTAGAGATAACAATCTTTTGAGACATTAGAGAAAAAGACATTGAGATCTTTGAAATTCAGGAGAGAACTTGTTCCTTTTAGTGGGTAACCGTGATGGACCTAACCATCCATGATGGAAAGGCAAGTAGGTCAGGAAATGCCAGAAAGACAAATCAATCTCACAATGTAGTCTTAGTTACTGGATTACGACTCTCTCTCAGTAGAAACTTATCATCATTAACAAGCGGAGCGACATCAAAATCTATGAAAAAAGTTGAAGACGTTTAAGGTTTAGAAGCAACAATAGAAAAGAATAATTCAAAAATCAAAGTTGAAGACTTAGTTACAAGAAGTTATAAGAGAAAATGATATAAGTTGTTGGAATTCATGATACCAAGACATCACAAGTTGTGAAGATCCAAGTTTTTAAAGTCCTTCTCTCATGGCCATGTAAATTTTTGTCTTGTAATTTTTGTGTCAAAAAAAATGAGATGAAAAAAAAAGAAGAAAAAAAAAATAAAAAGAAAATAGAAAAAAAATGAAGAAAAAGAAAAAGAAAAAGAAAATAAAAAAAAAGTCATCATTACGTTTTCTTTGTTCAATAAGGCCATAAGGAAGTAGAAATTTTTAAGTCAAGCAAGAAATCGAAGAGAAGAGTTAATTGTCAAGGTTCTATGAGGTTCGATAGTTTATCATCAACAGTTAAAGACCGAAGAAGACGTCATTTCTACTGAGCACTATGAGAGAGTCGAAGAAAGATACATTTGGTTGCTTTGTTAGACTGCTTTCAATCTGGCACAAGATCTTTCTAGCACTGGTTTAACTCATCACACGTAATTAGTCCAGTTGTGTAGCAGATGTCCCTCTCATTTTTATCTCTCTCCTAATCTTATCCAGCTATAAATCAACGGACGCATCTTACAATGTTTATCTAGCTGTGTAGCGGATATCCCTTTATCTAGCAGTGTTGCGGATGTGTCTCCCCTTTTCTTTAGTCGGCTTTAGAGCTGGCACCTTTAATTTCTCTGGCATTCTAGTTACTTGGAGATATGTTGAGAATATGTATGTCCTCATAGCTCTTTGGATACTTGTGACCAATTAGAAGTCATGGTTTTGTGGGTACACCTCTGGTAAACCCTCCCGAGATTAACTCGGTTTTATTTTTCATTAGTTTTGCTCGAGGACTAGCAAATAATAAGTTTGGGGGTATTTGATAGACACATTTTGTGTCTAATTTGTTCTCAATACTATATATTGTTGGCACTCGATTTTGTACTAATTTTGGTGTTTTATGTGTTTGTAGGCATTTTTGGAAAATTCGGCTCGAAAAGTTGCTCGGGGAACCCTCAAAGTACAGTTGCTATACGGACGTCCAGATTTGTCTAAGGGGCACCTCAGTTGGCCAACTACTATTCGCACCCCCGTCTCTGTTAGGGGGAGGTCATCATCTACATTTTGAATTTCAAAATTGGCGGGAAAATAATTCAGACGCAGGCAGAATTAGGGTTGGACTTTTTAGCGTGCTAGAAGGAGATTCAATGGCTGATATTCTTCGGGAAGACTTGAATTATCCTAACAGGCTTGGTATGGGTCTCTGGATCGCTTGAATTTGGCCAGTTAACTAGTGTTGAAGAGGACAGGGGCGTACGTGTATGGGAGGATATTATCCATTAAACTCATGGAGATTTGGTCGGATTTTTCTCTTGATTTGGATATGTACCAGCCTGTTATGTCACAACAAGATTGGTAAGTGCTTTCAATTCGACTAAATGGGAAGATTTCACGTAATCTTGTCAGACAGGGAGCACGTCATGGATGGAGATATTTACGGGATTTGCTTGAGTTGGACCGAGTTTGCGCATGCTAGGATGACTCTAACAACCATTCAGAAGGCGACAGAGATAATTAAGAAGATTTACCAGCTGTGAAACGCGTGCAGGAGAAGAAAAAGGCAAGAATATATTTCCGTGTATGGCAGAGTTTTGGAGGAGGATTCGGGAGTTATTACAGTGATTTTGGTGATCCTGATAGTATATAAGGGTGATACAGGACTCATAGAGAGAGGATGAAGAGTTAGGGGACGAAAAAGGGTGAGAAATTAAAGTTGCAGAGCTTGTCTCTGCTACTGCCATTGAAGGAAGAGAACGAAGAACATTAAACCAACTAGGACTGTCTTTCTTAACCGTCACATTTTGTATCTTTAAACGATAGTTCTTCTGCGACCCCAAGAAGCAATAGTTCTTTGTAACAGTTGTGACAGTGAGTCTGTAACAGTCTGTCGGCGTTGCAAACTCGCTGCTTTTTATCCTTTTCACCTTTGTAACACCTTTTTGAGCTATGAATCCATATTTTGAGTGTGTTTCCAACCTAATGAGCTAAAACCCATCACTGGGACAACGGAGGAAGCTGGATTTCATCCTTGGGGTAATTTAATTAATTCCTTATTTACTTTTTGCACCGATTTTAAATGATTTATGATTTCTATTAATCAATTGTTATCTTGTTATATAGTGTATGCTTAGTCTTAGGTGCTTTAGATACATTGTGCTTGTAATTTACAATTGATGTTTTACGAAATCTACTTTGGAAAAGAATAGAGTCATTGTTTCTTTTGTTTTGAGCTATAAATGTCTTGGATAAATTTATGAATCCCATGAACATGAAAAGTAGTGGAATCCCGAGTCTCGGTCCCTCTTCATCCTGTGATAATATTTTGTGTATATTTTTTCTTTTAGTTTAGTTTATTAATTCTTAAAATCAATCCATCAAGTCCGAGTGAACGACAACTCTATTTACCACTATATAAAATTCCATCAATCAAGTGTTACAGCTAGACCTTTTTTCCCAGTGTATTATCTACGATTTGGGCATTCGTTAACAAAATGGCCAAAACCCTTACACTTAAAGCACTGAGGCACGTCCTCGTCATCAGCCTCGTCAGCATCCCTGTTTTTAGGAGGTACGCGACCGTGAGGTTTGTCTGATGACTTAGGTTTGTCTCTTGAAAACCGTTTACTTTTCTTCAACAGAAGATCCCTAAAATGTCTTGTGATCAAGGAGACTGATTTGTCAAGATCTTCATCCGAAAAATCATCCTCAGATTGATCATCCTCAGAGACATGTACACTCTTACCTTTGACCAGTAATTTAGTGTTCTTCTGTGCTTTAAAGGCAACATCCTTACCGACTTTGGATGTATGCTCATGGTCAAAGATCTTAAGCTTTCCAACCAAGGTGTTTCTGGAAAGATTATCAAGGTTATTCCCCTCAACGATGGCATGCTTCTTAGACTCGTATCTAGATGGCAGCGATCTGAGAATTTTCATCACAATGTCATTTTCAGGAATAGTCTTACCCAATGCAAAAGATGCATTAACAATTTCAGACACTTTGTGATTAAACTTATCAAATGTTTCTTCATCTTCCATACGAAGGTTCTCCCAGTCGGAATTAAGGTTTTGAAGCCTAGCATCCTTTTCACTGGAGTTGCCTTCAAATACGGTTTCTAAGATATCCCAAGTATCTTTAGATCTAGTGCAGTTTGTCACATGATGCTGAAGATTTGGGGTAATGGCATGTATGATAGCATTCAAACCGTTGGAATTTTGCTTTGCAGCAGTTATCTCAACAGTGGTGTATTCACCAATAGGTTTGGGAACGTTTACATAACCGACTGCCACAACGGGAACATCATAGCCATTAACAACATACACCCATGATTGAAAATCACGCGATTGAAGAAAAGCTCGCATAGCAATTTTCCACCATAAGTAATTGGATCCATCGAAGATTGGTGGTACGTTAATAGAGATAACACCTCTGTCCATAGAGTCAGATCGCTACAAACACGGACTTGTTAGGTCTTAAACGTGTTTGACTGCTCTGATACCAATTGAAAAAGTGGGGGTCTAGCAACACCACCCAATATTTCGCTTAGCAATCTGTATGGACTAACTCCGAAATACTTTGCTATAGAATCAACTAGACAGTCAGACTCAATCTAGATAAAAGTATCTCAAGGAGTTAATATCTCTCTCTTGATTTGATTTTTACTCAAGCTAAAATCAATAGCGAGTCTTTATAAAATACAAGGAATAACTTGGACGGTACCAAAGACCAATGTCCAAGGATAAATCAATATCAATCAACAACCAAAGGTTGGATTTCCAATTGATGATCATGAACGCACAACCTGTATTATTTCAATTATATAAAATATAATGCGGGAAAGAAATAATACAAACACCATAAGTTTTGTTAACGAGGAAACCGCAAATGCAGAAAAACCTCGGGACCTAGTCCAGATTGAATACACATTGTATTAAGCCGCTACAGACACTAGCCCACTACAAGCCAACTTCGGACTGGACTATAGTTAAATTTCAATCAGTCTCCCACCGATCCAAGGTACAGTTGTACTCTTACGCCTCTGATCCCAGCAGGATACTGCGCACTTGATTCCCTTAGCCGATCTCACCCACAACCAAGAGTTGCTGCAACCCAAAATCGCAGACTTGATAATAAACAAATCTGTCTCATACAGATCAAAGGATAAATCTGTCTCCCACAGATAAACCCTAGGTTTTGTTCCGTATTAAGATATGAAATCAAGGTGAACAGGAACCAATTGATAATCCGGTCTTATATTCCCGAAGAACAGCCTAGATTAATCAATCACCTCTCTACAATCCTTCCTGACTACACAGGAGGTTTGTCGAGGAATCACAAACAGTGAGACGAAGATGTTTGTGACTTCTTTATCTTTCCTATCGGAGAACTCTCACGATCTCAAGACAATCAAAGATTGTACTCGTACGATAGAAGATGCAAGATCAGATCACACAACTATGATAAAAGTAGTATCGGTCTGGCTTCACAATCCCAATGAAGTCTTTAAGTCGTTAACCTGGTTTTAGAGAAGAAAACCAAAGGTTAATGGAGAATCGACTCTAGCGAGCGCACTAGTATCACACAGACGTGTGGGGATTAGTTTTGCACAATGCTAGATGTCTCCTTTATATAGCCTTCAAATCAGGGATTTTCCTTAGTTACAAAGAAATCCATATTCACCGTTAGATGAAAACCTGATTTATATTCAAGCTAATATTTCTCAACCGTTAGATCGAAAACTTAGATTGTCACACACACTTGGGTAGACGTTTACTGGGTTTGAGAAAACCATGCCCAAACGTGTACGTGTATGTTGGTTCAACATAGTAACCCAAAAGGTTAACCATATGAGCATTTCATATTAACCTTGTTCTTCTTCACCATAACTAGTTCAATTGACTCAAATGAACTAGTTAGAGAGTTGTACAATTGCTATGAGATCTTATGTAACTACACAAGACACAATTGAAACAAAGATGATTCGATTCGATTGAATCGGCTCATGAACTTTATAGCCACGGTTTTCATAAAGCATTCCTTAGTAATTTAAGTTTCATGTTCAGAGCACATATTTAGATCATAACCTCTTAAGCTCACAAACAAGTTCGCGGACTTAAGACAACCGGTGGAGTTTTCCAAACTCAGCAGAAAATCTCGGCAAAGAGTCTTTCGCCAGTTCGCGGACTGAGTTCGCAGACTTACACGCAAACGAGTTTTTGGAAAATCCCAGCAGAAATTCTCGGTACAAGAACTTCCGTCAGTTCGCGGACTGGGTTCGCGGACTTGGCAAAGCCAATTCCTCCGGTTTCTCTCAATCAACAAAGTTCGAAAACTTCGGATTAAGGAATACATGGTTATGTAATCTAAACTCTAATTCCAATCATTGAGACATTCTTAGAGGACGTTATATATCCGTTATCCACAGACCGTTTCGCGTCAGAGCAATTCTCAAAGTAATTGAAACTTTTCATGACTTTCGTCACTAGGTAAAGATAAACTTGATCAAAGCAAAACGCTTTACCAACACATGATTTCGAGATATAGATAGACGAGATATACTTGGCTCGAAATATCAAATGTGTATGATCCAGTCTATATAGCATACGACTTTTGTCTCATATGAAGTAGGAGATAGAAGAGATAGACTTTTGAGTGATAGATAAGTTCAAGTCTCCACATACCTTTTTGTTGATGAAGTTCCACGGTTCCTTGAGTAGATCTTCGTCGTTGTATGATGAATCTCCATGAAGTCCTTGAGCTCAACTACACTTTTCTATCCTAGTATGAGACTTACCTATGTAGGCTAGAAATCAAGACTCATAGTTTTGATCATTAACATTGACAAATATGCTTGAGATAGCAACGCATGCGAGGTCGACCGAGCTATGCTCTAACAAGTGCATTTAGCTTCGACTATATGATGGCATCTAAAAAGTTGATATGTGCTTGCTTTTGGTCATGAAATGTCTCTATGGAAATTTCATTAGGATCCCACTAGTTTTCATACCTTTGCCAATTTTATTGACAAAAAGGGGGAGAATTAATATGTAGTTTACACTACAAATACATATAGTTTTCGGATCATTATGTAAGGGAGAGTGGTTTCCATGTGATATGGAGTATTGATTAAGGGGGAGTGATACATATCACCATAGTATTGTTGTTGAAGTTGTGATACAATTGGAATTTGACGCTTTGTAATGATACTATGACACTGTATAACAATGATTAAGAACTTTTGTTTTCTTGTTGTTATAGCTACGGATTTTCAACAACGATGATGCTAAACTTAAACCTTTGGGATCATTGGAGTACTTGGAAGTGACAAAGATTTCAAGTAATGTTGAAGATTAGACATGTGGAATAGGAGCTACAAAAGTTAATTTATTTGTTTTCTGTATTCTATATGTATTAATAGTTTTGCCACTAAAATTGACAAACGGGGAGATTGTTAGAGCATTGCTCGGTCGAACTTGCATGCGTTGCTATCTCAAGCATGTTTGTCAATTTTAGTGGTCAAAACTATAAGTCTTGATTTCTAGCCTATATAGCTAAAGGTCTCAGACTAGGATAGAAAGTGTAGTTGAGCTCAAGACTCCATGGCAATCATCATATAAGACGAAGGACTACTCAAGGAACTGGTGGATCTTCATCGACTAAAAGGTATGTGGAGACTTGAACTTATATGTCACTCAAAAGTCTATCTACTCTATCCCCTACTCTTGAGATAAAGTCGTTTTGATATATAGACTGCTATTTCGAGCCGAGTGTAACTCGCCTATCTATTTCTCGAAATATGTGTTGGTAAGCTTTCACTTTAGCCAAATTCATCTTTACCTAGTGATGAATGTCATGTTATGTTTCAATCACTTTAGAAATTGCTCTGACGAAAAATGGTCTTTGAATAACGGCTGTATAACGTCCTCTGAGAATGTTTCAATGATTGAAATGAGAGTTCAGATTACATAACTATTGGTAGGATATAAGCATTGTTGTGAAAACACATATATGTATAAGTCCTTATTCCTTGAACCAAAGTTTGCGAACTTTGTTGATCAAGAGAAACGGAATGTAGCGTGAGCCAAGTCCGCGAACTGGCGGAAGTTCTCGATCCGAGAATTTCTGCTGGAGTTTGTGAACTCCTTCCGTGAGTTTAAGTCCGCGAACTTGAGCAGGTTATATCTAAAATCGGTTGTTCTTGAACTCATGTTTATATAAACTAAGGAATGCTTTTGCAAACCGTGGCTATAAAGTTCATGAACCGATTTGAGTGAATCAAAACGTTTTTGCATCGATTGTGTCTTGTGTAGTTACAAAAGATCTAAGCAATTGAACAACTCTCTAACTAGTTCATTTGAGTCATTTGAACTAGTTATGGTGAAGAAGAATATGGTGGATATGAATGTGATCATATGGCTAACCGTTTGGTTAACTATTGTTGAACCAACAAATGTTAATGTTTAGGAACGGCTACATAAACCCAAACATTTCATGTGTGTGTAACAAGCTAAGTTTTCGATCCAACTGTTGAGAAATATTAGCTTGAATCTAATCAGGTTTTCATCTAACGGTGAATGTTGAATGCTTTGTTACCAAGCTAACATTGATTGCAAACCCTGATTTGAAAGACTATATAAGGGAGAACTCTAGCAATTGGGAAACCTAATCCCTACACCTTACGTGTGATACTAGTTGCATATCTAGAGTCGATTCTCCCTTAAACTTTGGTTTCTTCTTCTAAAACCAGGTTAATGACTTAAAGACTTCATTGAGATTGTGAAGGCAGACCGATACTACTTTTCTTGTAGTTGTGTGATCTGATATTGCATCTTCTATCGTTACGAGTACAATTGTAATAATTGGCTTGAGATTTATATCTCCGATAGGCAAGATAGAAAAGTAATCACAAACACTTCGTCTCATCGTTTGTGATTCCACAATATCTTTTTTCGCTGCGTCGATTAGGATTATTGTGAGGTGATTGATAATACTAGGTTGTTCTTCGGGAATATAAGTCCGGTTTATCAATTGGTTCATGTTCACCTTGATTTATCAAAAGACGGAACAAAACTCGTAGGTATATTCGTGGGAGAAGGATTTATCTATTACCGTAGACTTTTCTGTGTGATACAAATTTGTTTATTAAAATCTTCGACTTTGGGTCGTACCAACTCTTAGTTGTGGGTGAGATCAGCTAAGGGAATCAAGTACATAGCATCATGCTGGGATCAGAGACGTAGGAGCATAAATGTACCTTGGATCAGTGTGAGATGGATTGGGGTTGAACTACAGTCCAGACCGAAGTTAATTTGGAGTAGGCTAGTGTATGTAGCGGCTTAAAACAGTGTGTGTTCAATCTGGACTAGGTCCCGGGGTTATTCTGCATTTGCGGTTTCCTCGTTAACAAAATTCTGGTGTCTGTGTTATTTCTATTCCGCATTATATTTGTTTATATAATTGAAATATCACAGGTTGTGCGTTATTCAATCAATTAGAATATCCGACCTCTTGGTTGTTGATTTAAATTGATTGACACTTGGATATTGGTCTTTGTTACCATCCAAGTTATCTCTCTTTGATAAAGACTCGCAGATTTCTATTTGCTTGAGTAAAGATCAAATAGAGAGATTGAGATATAAACTCTTTGATATACTTTTTATCTAGATTGATTCTGACTGTCTAGTTGATTCTCTAGAAAGTATATCGGAGTTTGTCCATACAGATTGCTAATCGAATTGTTGGGTGTGGTTGTTGTACCCCCACTTTTTCAGGGAGATTGTTAAAGAACTGCTCGGTCGAACTCGCATGCGTTGCTATCTCAAGCATGTTTGTCAATGTTAGTGATCAAACTATAAGTCTTGATTTCTAGTCTACTATTAGCTAAGTCTCGGACTAGGATAAAAAGTGTAGTTGAGCTCAAGACTCCATGGCGATCATCATACAAAGACGAAGAACTACTCAAGAAACTGGTGGAACTTCATCGACTAAAAGGTCTGTGGAGACTTGAACTTATCTATCACTCAAAATTCTATCTACTCTATCTCCTATCTTGAGACAAAAGTCGTTTTGCTATATAGACTTTGATTATACACATTTGCTATTTCGAGCCGAGTTTATCTCGCTTATCTATTTCTCGAAATATGTGTTGGTAAGCTTTCGCTTTGGCTAAGTTCATCTTTACTAGCGACGAAATCATGTTAAGTCTCAATCACTTGAAAATGGCTTTGACGAAAAATGGTTTGTGAACAACAACTATATAACATCCTCTAAGAATGTTTCACTGATTGAAATGAGAGTTTAGATTATATAACCATTGTTGGATATAAGCATTGTATGATAACTCATAAATGTATAAGTCATTATTCCTTGAACCAAAGTATGCGTTCTCTTCCCGAGAAAATCTGCTGGAGTTTGTGAACTATTTACAAACTTATTCCGGGTACTTAAGTCCGCGTACTTAAGTTGGTTATTTTCTAAAAACGATTATTCGTGAACTTAAACTTATATAAACTAAGGAATGCAAGTTTGAAAACCGTGGCTATAAAGTTCATGAATCGATTCGAGTGAATCAAATCGTTTTGGTTTCAATTGTGTCTATTATAAAGATCAAAGCAATTGAACAACTCTCTAACTAGTTCATTTGAGTCATTTGAACTAGTTGTGGTAAAGAAGAATATGGTTAATATGATTATGGCTAACCATTTGGTTAACTACTGTTGAACCAACTAGATGTACAAGTTTGGGTATGTCTACACAAACGTGCATTTCATTTGTGTGTAACAAGCTAAGTTTCGATCTAACGGTTGAAAGATATTAGTTTGAATCTAATAAGGTTTTCATCTAACGCTGAATATTGAATGCTTTGTTACTAATCTAACATTGATTGCAAACCCCGATTTGAAAGACTATATAAGGGAGAACTCTAGCAACTGGGAAACCTAATCCCCACACCTCCTGTGTGATACTAGTTGTATTAGCTAGAGTTGATTCTCCTTTAACCTTAGTTTTCTATCGAGACCCTGTAGGTTAACGACTTGAAGACTTCATTGGGATTGTGAAGCCATACCGATACTACTTTCTCGTAGTTGTGTGATCTGATCTTGCTGTTTCTATCGTACTAAGTACAATCGTAAGGATTGACTTGAGATTTTTTTCTCCGATAGGCAAGATATAAAAGTAGTCACAAACATCTTCGTCTGATCGTTTGTGATTCCACAATATCTAGTTTTGCCATCATACGATTTAGATTATTGTGAGGTGATTGATAATACTAAGTTGTTCTTCGGGAATATAAGTCTGGTTTATCAATTGGTTCCTGTTCACCTTGATTTATCAAAAGATGGAACAAAAACTCGTAGGTATTTCTGTGGGAGACAGATTTATCTATTACCGTAGACTTTTCTGTGTGATACAGATTTGTTTATTAAAGTCTTCGACTTTGGGTCGTAGCAACTCTTAGTTGTGCGTGAGATCAGCTAAGGAAATCAAGTGCGTAGTATCATGCTGGGATCAGAGACGTAGGAGCGCAACAATACCTTGGATCAATGTGAGATTGATTGGGGTTCAACTACAGTCCAGGCCGAAGTTAGTTTGTAGTAGGCTAGTGTCTGTAGCGGCTTAATACAATGTGTGTTCAATCTGGACTAGGTCCCGGAGTTTTTCTGCATTTGTGGTTTCCTCGTTAACAAAACTTCCGGTGTCTGTGTTATTTCTTTTCCGCATTATATTTTGTTGTATAATTGAAATATCACAGGTTGTGCGTTTGAATCAATCAATTGGGAAATCCAACCTTCGGTTATTGATTTAAATTGATTGATACCTGATCATTGGTCTTTGGTACCGTTCAAGTGATTTCTCTTGTATTCAATTAGACTCGCAGATTTCTATTTGCTTGAGTAAGCATTGGATCAAGAAAGAGAGATATAACTCTTTGATATACTTTTATTAAGATTGAGTCTGACTGTCTAGTTGATTCTCTTAAAAGTATATTGGAGTTAGTCCATACATATTGCTAATCGAAATATTGGGTGTGGTTGTTAGACCCCCGCTTTTTCAACTACTTAATAGCAAGGCATGTTACAAAGTTGCAGAAAGCAATGAAGTCTTTAAGGCGGTATAAAATACCTAGTCTGGCATGACAAGACATAATATTGATCATATAAGATCAGATTTATAGTATTTTTGAAAAGGTAATTGGATTTTGAATGGAAACGAGGAAAGGTGTATAACTTAGAAAAATTCAGAATTCCCAGGAATAACTAAAAAAGGGGGGAGTCCCATTCGAGTTAATTCAAAGGGGAGGTAACACTTGAAGAAACGCACAAGTGCCCATCCAACTTAAGAAACAGACAGACACAGCTCGGCACAGAAAGCTATGAGCTACTAAGAATACTAGTTGTAAGCTGAAATAAATCGAACTGTCACAGTTCGACAAAGAAAGCTTTGATCTATTAAGTAGATCTATGAGCTATTAAAGCAAAAATGGACTAAAGTTTAATAAAAGAAGTCTACGAGCTTACGTTACTTAAACTGGGGGCGATTATGTAGATGACAAAATATATCATCTACCTGAAAACTGATAACTGAATAGTAATACAATTGAGACACGAAATAAGACTCAAGGTCAAAAGTCGAAGAACTGGACCAGATGTCCAAGAATCGAGCCACAACCGACCAAACAAAACAGAGACACGGAGTTAGACGCGGAAGACCTGAGTCTTGGTGCACAGCTAAGAAGATTCTCTATGCTATCAGTTGAGTGGAGGCCTAAAAAGATGGGTAGTCATAATGAAGATCCGTCCCAGGTCAAGACAGGCACAAGGCGGGAGACTATTAAGTCCAAGCTGTTACGTGCTTAGTTATCTACATGTAATTCTCGTGTTCATATCATGTATAAATAGCCAGAAACTGACAATGTAAACAAGCTCATTCTGATCAATTGATATTATAGCTCACACTATTCTCTCTTCGATTTTCTTCTAACCTCCATTAATCTCGACCGACTTAGAAGATAATCAAAAAACCTTAACTCCACACCACCGGAGACCTGATATTATATTACGAGATTAAGGATCGCGATCTGATACTGTGAAGGTATGTACGACGATTAATTTCGACGTATCCTCACTAAATCAAACATTCTCATTGAACCCCGTGCGCAGCATGGTTACGTTCCAGTTTTATTAACAGAAAAAAAAAGTTTAATGTATCTCGACGAGTCCCACCACACCAAATCAAATATCCTAATCGATCGCGGTGCAGGTTACATGTCGGTTTTGTAATATCTCGGCATCAGTGTCCCTGTAACAATATCGGTGCTCCATGCATCCTGCCTAGGGGTGCACATACCCTATCCATACCCGCCAACCCTACCCTACCCGCCAGTTTTTTAACCGTATCCTACCCTATCCACTATTTGGCGGGTAGGGTGGCGGGTAAAGATTTTCTTAACCGCCAGTAAACGGGTAGGGTGGCGGGTATAGGCCATATCCTACCCACCCTACCTAGGGGTGCACATACTCTACCCATACCCGCCAACCCTACCCTACCCATACCCGCCAACCCTACCCTACCCGCCAGTTTTTTAACCGTATCCTACCCTATCCATTATTTGGCGGGTAGGGTTGCGGGTAAAGATTTTCTTAACCGCCAGTAAACGGGTAGGGTGGCGGGTATATGCCATATCCTACCCACCCTACCCGTTGTGCAGCCCTAATCCTGCCGATTGCTCTGGTGGCAAGTTTTTTTTTTTTGTGAGGTGTCGGCTCAGCTAAAACCCAAATCTTTCGGTGAAGTGGTTTCACGTTTGTGTTACACTTTTTCATTTCTGTTCATGGTTTAAGAAGAGAGAAGTTAAAAAACCTTTGTTTATTCCCAAAATAGATAAAAATAAACATTGCCCAAATACAAGCACAGAAATTAACAGGTTATTTCCTAGGTCATTTTGGCCATATCAATTATGACGTCTTCTTCATAGACAAACGTAGTGGTATTACAGTAATAAGAGGAGGAAACTAAGGATATTTATATAAAAGCTTGGTAGTGTTTGTGCGATTGCTGATTGGCCGGATTTCACAGACGGAGTAGGCTTTTTTTTCTATCCACCATAACCAACCAGATTTATACAACGGTCGTCAACTTTCTCTCTCTATTCTTATAAATTAATACACTAAAAATACTGTTCCTTGATTTCGGTGGTCTGTAGAGAAAATACAATAGAGAAAAGAGAGTAGAGACAAACAGAAAGGAAGAAAAAAGATTGGTGTTTTTGTTCTTCTGGTAAAATTATATCTCTTTGAAGCTGAGTTTTAGGAGAGACAGAGCTGATGATAACGTTTGGGGCTCAAAGATATTGTTGTTTTGATTGATTGATTGGGTATATATCTTGTTTTTGAAGAAGATAACAAGTGAATTTGAACTCTGTTTTAATGGTGGTGGAGAAAAAGGAGAGAGGAGGATAGAGGAATTTTTCTTTTTAAAGTTTTGGGAAAACTTAGAAATGAAGAAATAGTTTTTATGGGTTTTTGTTAAAAATGGGTTTTTGATCTAGAGAATTGTTCTGTTTTACTTTTAATGAAGCTTTTTGATAAGATTTTATTCGATTTGGGTTGAGAAAAGCTAAAGTTGAAGATCCCTAATCTTTCTTCTTTATCCTTTCAACTAGTTTCACATCAACTGAGAAGGTTTTAGTAGTACTAGCAGTAGTGATGTATAGTGGCTCACAGACTTCAGCTAAAGATATGAATCTTTTGTTTCCATCTTCTTCAACTTTTAAGAATTCATCAGAAGGAGGAGGGGGAGGAGATAATTTGCAGAGAAGCAGAGAAGCTTCCATGGATGTAAACCTTTTTCATCGCCGTCAACCAAATCATCAGCAAAACCAACAACAATTTAATTCTGGGTTAATGAGATATCGATCTGCTCCAAGTTCTTTACTTGAAAAACTCATCAATGGTGAAGATGAAGGAGGATGTGATAATTTCATACCCCCTCCAACTCATTCAAGTCCTTCAGAAGCAGAGAGTATATTTGCTAGATTCATGTCTATTGCTGGTAATGATTCTTCTGATCTAAGAGAAATTAATGAAAAATCAGCTGTTAATAACAGAAACACCCCTCAATTCATGGAACAAGAAACTATTGAAGAAAATAATGTGTTTCCTCCTACTTCTCAAATGATGTTTCAAAACCCTTCAATTCCTTCCTCACAACCCCAACAAAATTCTCTGCAGAGGCAAAATTCATTAAATCCCACTGAAAGTCCTTACAGAGGTGTTAATTCCGTGAACATAGATCAAAATTCTTCACCTCTGAAGATGGGCAGTGCTACTAATTCTACTTCAAATCTCATCAGACATAGTAGTTCTCCTGCTGGACTTTTCGCAAACTTAAACGTCGAAAACGGTACTGTTCTTCTCTTTTGATTTATAATTCTCTACAAATTTTGATTCCATAGTAGTGTTTCCAACTTCAATCAAGTTTTATCTTTTCAGGTGAAAATTGATGATAACTTTGAAGTTCTAGATATAGCAAATTTTTTGTTTATTTGGAAATCCATGCTTTTTCTTTACCATTTAAAGAATAGATCAAGTTGCTTGACTTCAATTTTTTTAACTCATCAAGTGGGTGGGTTGAAATCTTTTTCAGTTCTTCTCCTGTGATTCCTAATTAGTACTTAGTTGTCAATATTTTAAAGACTGCATGATTTAGAAAAGTTCAATAAAAACGTTTTTGAATTGAAGTCTGATTTTTTGGAAAGATCCTTCTTTTGGACTAAACTATATTACATAGTACTACTTACTTAGATCACCAAGTTGCTGAAATATCAATTAAATAGCCGACCAATAATTATTTCGTCTTCTATTAAATGGTCTTTGTAATCACAACATTAAAGGGGGAAAAGAGCTAGTGAAAGCATTTATTAAGTACAGCGATGTCTAAGTAACGATTTACTGAAAATTTTAGACTTAGCGATTAGCAGGTTACGCAGTAATGAGGGGAATGGGGACTGCGGGGAATAGCAGGCTGAAAAGTCAGATGAGTTTCCCATCAAGACCACCTACTTCATCAGGACTAATGTCTCAGATATCGGAAATTGAAAGTGAAGGTGGGAATAGCGGCGAAGAAGGAAGTTTGAGTAATGGTAATAATCGATTCATCCCTGGTTTCCCAGTTGCTTCGTGGGATGATGGACTTGAGAATTACACTGGTGTTAAAAGAGCTAGAGATATCAATAACAAAATGATGAATCCATCAGAAGCACAGGTGAAGCAATAATGGATTGCGTTTTTCGTTTGAACTAGCTTTTCTGTTTAATTTGTGAGTAATTATTCTTTTTATTTTTGAATCAGAGTGGAGAAGTCGGAAACCATACCACTGGCCTGACCCACCATTTTAGTTTGCCAAAAAATTCAGCAGAAATGGCAGCCATTTTACAATATCAAGACTCTGTACCTTGTAAGATTCGAGCTAAGCGTGGTTGTGCCACACACCCAAGAAGCATTGCAGAGAGGGTAATTCCTTTGTTTATGTCCTGGTGATAGGAATTTAAGTCTTAGCTATATCTTAACTAGCAATTACTCAATACTTTTCTATTTTTCGGTCCTTCCAAATGTAATTATGAACTCAGAGTTGAAATGTTTCTCACCGGGTTGGATGTTTTTGTTCAGGTAAGAAGAACCCGGATAAGTGAACGAATGAGAAAACTACAAGAGCTTGTGCCAAATATGGACAAGGTAAAATTTCAAAAGCATAATTTCACTTCTATGGCACACTAGTTTCTGTTCTTATATTTGCAGAGAACTAAGAATTGTAAATCTTGTTTTTGTGGCAGCAAACCAACACAGCAGACATGTTAGACTTAGCTGTTGAGTACATTAAGGATCTCCAAACACAAGTTAAGGTAAATTCCGTGTTACTCAAAAACCAAAATAAACCCTTGCAAGCAACTTATACTTCTTTCGCTTTACAATTTTGGCATAATTTTGCAGACACTCAACAATAATCAAGTGAACTGTACGTGTTCAAACAAGCAAAAGCTATAAACAAATTTCTTCAGAGTGACTTCCATTTGTACAGAAAATAAAGAAGAAGAAAAGGATGAGTGCGCCACGCAAATAATTCTCTAAATGAGAACTGTGGAATCGCTGATGGGTTCTTTCTTAATTATGTGGGGAAACAAGAAAAAGAAAGAAGGTGATAGCATGCGCCCATTATATATGATCCATACCCATGAACTTAGGTTATTAACAGGGCTTCTTCTCATTTATGCCGTTAATGGAAAAAAAATCAACTGTACAGTACATGTTCATGTTCATGCTCAAGTCTTACCTTAAGCCTAGTTGTCGCATGTATGTATTTCTTTCTTGTTTAAGTTCAGGATGTCTACAACTTATCTGATAGCAGAGGGAGAGATTAATAGGCTTGTGGTTGGATAGAGTTTGATCAGGTGATTCAATCCATTTATTTCGAAAATGATTGTCTCAGCTTCTTCCCTCCTTCTGTCCATGGTCATAATATATGATATGTATTGTATTAGTTGCTATACAAACATACGTTTGAAATATATGTTCATAAACCCATTATTAGTCTCTTAATCTTAGTCACCATTGTCGGATCAAGGTTATAAATTCTGCATTGTGAAAGATGAGTTCCGAACCTTTACCAAATTGCTTGCTTTTGAACTCCTAAACTGCTATCGAGAGGTTTTGCCATATTAAGAAAGAAGTGATTCCAGATTACTGTGCACATACACAGTATTAGAGCAACCACAGTCACGACCAAATTTGGGTACTAAACCCAAATTTGGTCCCAGAAAGTATCGCAGTGGTGAGGAGTAAACCCAAATTTAGTCGCCAAATTTAGGGTTTGAGACCAAATGTGGTCGTCGGCCCAGACTAAAAAAGATATAGTGGGACGGAAGTATTAGGAGCGTATGATACCAGGCGTAAGTTTAATCACCGTATACAATCAGGCGAGCATATAATCACCGTATGAGTCAGGCGCATGTATAAACTCCGCCCCCTTCAAACGCGTCAGACGATGTTAATACTTACGCCTGAAATGGGACGGATGTATAAAGGGCGTATGAATGAGGCGCAGTTATAAAAAACGTCTGGGTTGGGCGCATGTATTGTGAGCGTCTGTGTCTAGGCGTATCTTTAATGTACGTCTGGGTGAGGCGTAACTTTAATGTACGTCTGGGCGAGGCGTATCTTTAATGTACGTTTGTTAGCAGGCGTAATGTAGGGGAGCTGACCTTTGGGATTCTCCAAAAGATGATGAAATGCAGACTAAAGAGGATTGCAATCTGAAG
Organism: Papaver somniferum; assembly: GCF_003573695.1. NCBI lineage: Eukaryota > Viridiplantae > Streptophyta > Magnoliopsida > Ranunculales > Papaveraceae > Papaver > Papaver somniferum. Next base: position 73,400,712 of record NC_039366.1, read on the forward strand.
CAGTTGAAGTTAGGTCACAGTGGTGCATCATTAGGAGGAATACATGGTCCCCTACCCTTCATCGTTCGTTGCTTTCTAAAACGAGAAACATATAATCATCTCTCTTTTTTACTTAATTAAACCTATAGAGGTATATCTCCGTACAATCCCAAAGGTCAGCTCCCCAAATTTGGGCACGCCCCATTCAGACGCTCCTTCTATAAACGCCCCAATCAAACGCATCTTGTATAAACGTCTCACCCAGACGCATAAGCCATTAACGCCCGAAACATACGCACTTTATATCTCCGTATGAATGGGACGCACTTTTAATCCCCGTCCCTGTAGACGCACTTTCCATCCCCGTCCCATATCCGGCGTTAATTATACCTACGCCTCAATCAAACGTGCATTATACCTACGTTTCACTCAAACGCATAATATAAAGCCGCCTAATCAACAAACGTGAATATAATTTCCGTCTGACATCGGGCGTGTGTATAAGTTACGCTTCACCAAATTTGGTGTTCTACCACTGCGCTTGAACACCCAGAATACCAAATTTTTTTGGTTTTTAGTCTTACTTTTGGTATTTGGTCCGTCTCATGGCTGTGGTTGCTCTTACGTCGTTGTTGTTACAGTATTATTTACTCACTGGATACAATACAATAATAGGAGGGGCCCATAGAAGAAGGACCCAATGCACCTTGGTTTGGTCCTTTTAATACCCAAATTACAAAAGAGCCAAAAGAAGGATGACCCTGTACATCAGGTATCAAAACATCTTATCTGAACTTACTCTAAATGACCAATCCTGTCCACTTCGTACTACCATCAAACACAAACAGGTTTACCCAGTAAACCAGTCATCGTCAAATATAAAAAACCCCAACAAAATAATAATAAATGTCGAAATTTCCAACAAAAACAAACACAGTAAATATCACGAGGCGCCAAGGTGATTTCGGACTTTTAAGATAAAAATGGTGTGAATGTGATAGCTGTAAATGATTATGATATGAGCGACACTGGGGTATAGCTGTATCCAACTTAAAAGTTTAAACCCTTTGAGATAAGTAGTAAGTTTCTTAGTAGGTGAGTCAAAAGATCACCACCGTTAATCATCCTTGATGATTTGCTTGCTCTGTACTCTTACTCTATATATAGGAAAAAAAAACTCAGTGAATTCCACGTCAATGATGATCACATCTTGAGTAGGCTCTGAATGCCAAAATGATTTCTCTTCTTTTAGGGCATGGAGAGTGATGGGCAGATTAGTCGCATTCTAGGAGAGGGGAGACGCATCTTTGAAGGGTTATGTTGAGATACATACATCAAGACAAACAAAGAAGGCTGTTTTTAGGCATATCAAAAATTTTCAAGGCATACAAAATAGTTTTTCCATCTTAGATGACCTTATAAGGGATGTTTATTGGATAGTTCAATTATCTATATATCCTTGAACCTAAAATCAAAAAATAAACTATCCAAAACATCTCTTCTTCTTCCTCCAGCCAAACCACCTTCCTTTTCTCTCAGATTTTTTTTTTCATCACCGTAATTAATTATCGATTCGTGAAAATTCGATCATCGGTTAAATTGAACTATATAATGGATCGTACAAAGAAAAATGCAAACGTGAGGTGTTCTAAATCCTCTTCCAATCCATGAATTAAAGAAGAAGAACCAATTGAAGATGAAGGTGTAAAAACTATAATTGAACCAGAAATTGAATCGGAAATTCAACCGTTTGAAGCTCCAAATACTGAAATGAGGATAAGAAGGTATTCCCTACAAACCCAATCTTTTATTTGTTGTTTTTCATGGATTGAATGGGTTAAATTGCTAAAAACTTAGGGTTTTTGACGGTTACACTAGCGGGTTCGACTGATAATTGAGTTTTGAGTCGAACTGTTCTTGATATTTCACCCTGAAAGTGTCTATGAACAGTTCAACTTAATCGTAAATGTCAATTTTTAGTCGAACCCAAAAATGTGTATTAAATACGTCCCAGAATAGTGTCAGGTTCGGCTAATACCTTGCAAACCTTCCCGGCCGAACCTGAAAAGTGAAATTTACCCCAGGTGGTTGTCAGGTTCGGCTGACTCGATTAGATCACTTTCAAGCCGAACCTCTCTCTGTAAACACTTCGAAAATATTGATTTGCAGGCTCTAGGTTCCGCTAGCTCGTATTGTTGAGTTATCAGCCGAACTTTCTCTTTGCACACTCAAGTTTTTCGATCTTGTTTTGGCCATAACTTTTTCGTCTGATGTCGGAATGACCTCATTCTTTTTGCGTTGTGTTTGTCTTTTCATTCTCTTTAAGTTGAAGATAATATCTCATTGATTTTAATGAGTTTAATATGGACCTTGGTATTCTCCATCATTAGACTTCACTTTCTTAACACTTTTAGTAATTTCCACTTTTTTTGTTTGGTTCATCCTATGAAAAGGCTGCACAATAGAAAACATATGTAATAAAAATCCTAACCCCTAAATGTGTATGGATTTAAGTGTTTCATGGAAAATCAGTATCATGTTCGGCTGATGTGATTTTTTGAATATGAGCCGAACTTGGAAAAATATATAGTTCGGCTGATACGATATTTAGAGTGAAAACCAAACCTAACTCTCAGGAATAGGTTCGGCTTGTTATTAGACTTTAATATAAGACGAATTAGGATCTTGCAAATAGGTTGGAAGTTGGAAAATGAAGGTTTGGCGTATAACGTTAACAAATCCAGCTAGCCGAACTGTTCATCAATTTAGTGGGTTCGGCTTATATTTTCAAGCCGAACATAGTTCTGGTTAAGGGTGCACACGGTACGGTTCGAATCGGTTCTTGACGAGACCGAGTACCTGTACCTCCCTAGCCTCGGTTCCAAAATTTTGGACCGGTACCTGTACCTTGTACCTCGATTCCGGTTCCATTCGGTACCAGGTACGGTACCAGGTACGGTACCGGTTCCAATCGGTTCTTTTCCAGACAGAAATATGTCTTTTTCTCTGACAATCTAAGTACATGTTTTTTACCTGTTTTTCAATATATTAAGTAATAACTCATACTTAGAACAAAGCAACAATTAATAAGTAGCTATATTACTAGCAAACCAAACAAACAAAGTCTTAAAAACCTGAGTAGCAGTAGGCAGTAGCAGTGTAGCACACAAACTGACAATCTCACAATCACACACACTAAAGTCTGGGAAATCCGAAAAAACAACAATTAGCAGTAGGCAGTAGCCACAGACACACACACTAAGTCTTGAAAATGAGAAAATCTGAAAAAAAAAAAGAACAACTAGCAGTGCAGCTAGTGATGCAGTAGTCTTGAATCTTGATCTTCTAATCCATATCAGCAACACTTGTGGTGTCATCAGTGTTGATAGGACCAAGTAACGCTGCCAAACAAATAATAGTAGTTAGTAACTCAATATTATCTCAGCTTGCATCACAACTCATTTAACCCATCAACATACATAAAAACTCTTCATTAATCAGCTAAACATCCTAGAATGATCAACATCCAGAAGACCAAACTTCAATTCATAATTAAGATGAGAACTACAAAACCACCACCAAAACAAATTAACACCCTAATTTCTCAAATTAACTACACACATCAAGATACACATTACCAGATCAATAACAAAACATGAACCCTGAATTAAGACAAGTACTAGCTTGTTATTAGCAATTCAGCTAAACTTTCAATCCAAAGATTTTGCAGCTCATACTCAAAATCAAGATAACATCTGGATCTTCTCAACATCATTCAATTGATCAATTCTCATCCAAACAAATCCAAAAACAAAACCCTAACCCTAAAATCACAAATTCAGTAACATAAAACAGAGCATAGCATCACAATTCAATGAAACACACATCAATTAGATAAGATCTCAATCTTTCAAACATTAAACAAAAAAACTAAAGCAAAACCCAGATTTTATTTAACACCCTAATTTCATTAACAAAAGTAATGAAAAATCAAAAGAAAAGATTAAGAAGATAGAATTCTTACCAAATCCAAGCCAAATCAATCAACTCTTGCAAATCTGATGAACAAGTCTTAATTACAAATCTGAAAAATCAAAAGATTAAAGGTAGAATTATTAGATTCAGATTCTCAGAAGATTCAGAATTATTACAAATCTCAATTACAAAACCCTAGGTTCAGTTCGCTTACCCTTTGAATCAACACTTGAGATTCAAAGTAGGTTCAGTTCGCTTACAAATCTTAATTACTTACCGTTTGAATCAACACTTACCCTTTGAATCAACACTTGTAATGGAGAAGAGAAGATTGTCGCTCGTCTATGTTAATCAACATTTGTAATGGAGAAGATTGTCGCTCGTCCCTTCTCAGACAGAGAGGAGACGGAAAAAAGAAGAAGAAGAAAATGAGAAGAGAAACGGAAACCCTATAATGTTCGCTTATATACCCCCCTCTAATCTAACGGCTAATACTGATCCCTTATCCCTTAAATCTAACGGCTCTAATCATTCGGGACATTCGGTCCGGTACGGCATGGTACTTGTACAGGACTGTGTACCTGTACCCCCAGACCTCGGTTCCTATTTTTTGGATCGGTACCTGTACCTTGTACCTCGGTTCGGTCCAAAACCAGGTACGGTTCCACCGGTTCCGGTTCGGTCCGGATCGGTTCATGTGCACCCTTAGTCCTGGTCGCTGAACCATGATGAAAAATACAATTTTTTGATGATTTCAAGCTACAAAAGTGAGATTAAACATAAAATAGAAGTGCACATGTGTGTTAGAAGCATTGGGTTCCTCATCTATGTATTCATCATCTGGATTTGGCTCATAAAAATCATCATCTTGAGTTTGAGTTTGTGTAAAATCATTCTCATAATCTAAGAAATCAGCAATTTCTGGATCATTTTTGTAGTTGATATGTATTTTCCTAGGTTTTTTAGATGAAGAATGACCCTCCTCATCCTCTATTGAATCAAGAATTTTTTTCTCACTTTCTCCTTTTCCTTCTCTCCTTCTCAATAAAAACTTGATTTTTTCCCCAAATTTTTTCATCTACCCAAAACTTTATAATTCTGGATTATCTTAATCTCTAAACAAAAGTTTGAATCACTAATCCAGATTACTAACACTAATACAAAAAGGGCAGATTTGCCATTATAAAAAATTTTGGTTAAGGGGGTTTCTGATTTTGTTATTTGACATCCTTTTTTGTCTTTATTCAGTATGCCTAGAAAGATTTAGGTATGCCTAAAAACAACCTTCCAAACAAACCAAAGTAGTAGATATATCCTGAGCAGAAGAGTCCATTGGTAGAGGGGTAGCCGGCTAGGTTACTGGACTGGTCCAGAACCTCAAATCCATAAAGCCGTGATGGGCCTAAGTAATTCACAAGGAAGGGAATTCCCGCGAAATGGAGAATAGCAAGTCTGTCGGGGAAGAGGGTTTGTGGTTTGATTCCCCTCTCAAGAATTGGATCTTCTAGGAACATTTATCTATCAACAGAACAGGAACAACACCGACGTGGGAAATTTGAAGAAGGGAACAAATTTCAGTTCCGTGTAAAATTCGGGTCGACCAATGGTCAAGGTCAAGTACTACTACAAAAATTAGTTTCTAGTAAAATGCAAAATCTACTCTTGCCTCCCACCACCTCCATGTCTGCTCAACTTTTAATTATCTCTGTACCCATCAAATTATGTTGTGTAAGGACCCTCAAGCTCGTCAACGCTATTAGACCAATCAAGAGACGACCAAGCCGCTAATGACTCGATTATCTAGTGTTGAACCTTAATTAATAGAAATTAATCTAGCAACGATCTGGATATGAAACTAGTACCACTAGATAGATCTCGAAAAGTTATACGAGATGGACTACTCGAACATGGCTGCAACTCAGAAAGAGGTACTCACTTTTCTCAAGATATTAACTAATCGGTTGCCACAAGAGCCAAGACAGCCCCTGGAGCCAACAAGGAACGCATTCAACGCACCCGGAGTAGGTACCTCAGCTGCGCGGGCCTACATGGACCTGATAAAAGAAGCGATAAACGACATCTCCTCATCAAGATGACATCAGATATGAGCGGTCCTGTCATGGAGACTCCTACACTGGGGACTGATCCTCACAACGATCCTCCTCAAGTCAATAGTTTCACTACGAACCGGAGGCCAGTGGATCAGGAAGCGGCTTCTCTAGTAGAAAGTTTGTGTGAACTTTTACACCTCTCGAAGAATCAGCGGGCAGAGAAGTTTGCTGCAATCAACCAGATAGCCCTGGACGTGCACCTAACTCCTCCACGTCCAGAAGTCTCACACGTACCAGAAACATCTGTGAATAATGTTACATTTACAGAGGACGACATGATGACGGAAGAAGGTCACAACCTGGCCCTACATGTTACTGCACGCATCAAGGATTCAGAGTTCAAGAGAGCCCTCATCGACACAGGATCGTCTTCGAATGTGATTACCCTCAAGACTCTCAGGATAGCCAAGATCCGCCCATGCAATATCGTACGGAATCCTACCACAATGATAGACTTTGAAGGAAACCATACTAGCACATACGTGTATGTCAATCCGAATTTATCAGTAGGACCCGTTCAGTCAGAAGTGAAATTCGAAGTCATAGAGAAGGAGCCGGACTACCATATGATACTAGGGAGACCATGGCTTCATGACAATAGGATCGTCCCTTCAATATATCACCAGTGCCTGAAGACTATGTTGAATGAAGAAGTCGTTCGTATTCCTGCATCATTGTCTCTATACGCACCAATATGCGGAGTGGAACTGTTCGAACCGAGAGAAGCTCCGCAGGAAGAATCAGACAAAGTCCATTGCATCCCACTCCCCACATGGGCGTCAATCCAGGAGGAGGACCGACTCGCATCATTGAAGGCTAAGCCCCACGACGCATCTTTGCTGACGAAACATTATTCTTCATCCGGTGAATCCGAAACCCATGTTCACACCAACAGGGAACGGACTTTTGTGGCGAGTCGTGACCAGAAAGGGAAAACGGTATACCGATGCTGCTATTATCAATTAGCAGGGGAGACTGTTACCCAGTCTCTCCATCCAATGTAATGCTACAACAACCACAAGAAGAAGTGCTAGATGCTCCACAACAGCTGCAAGATGGCACCAACTCCACAATTGATGAGATTGAAATCGTTGAGGAATCTCCTAGGCCTATCTCCATCATCTCAACCTTGTGTACGGATGAATGCACGAAGCTCGTGGAACTTCTCAAAGAGTACCAGGACATATTCGTTTGGAGTCGCAGTTCAGACACGAGGAAAATGGACAGATAAGGTGTTGCATGGACTTGAACAGATGCTGCCCCAAAAACGATTCTCCTCTACCTAACATCGACATGTTAGTAGATGCAACAAGCGGACACGGCATGTTCTCCTCCATGGATGGATGTAGCGGCTACAACCAGATAAGGATGTACGAGCATGACGCAAGTAAGATAGCTTTTCGAACTCCTCTCAGAAATTTTATTATACTGTACTGCCATTTGGTTTAAAGAATGCCGGTGCAACATATCAACGCTCTATGACGGCAATCTTCCACTGGAGCCGATACCTCAAGGGAGCAGCCTCAAGAAGATAGTGATGCCCACGCGTCATGTCGAGCAAAATCCGGGCGAGTCACTCTATCAGACGATGGTGCATGTCTATCGTGCTATGTTGGAGAATCTGCGCTTTTGGTCATCCTCTGGAGCTGTTGAACGCTTATCTGCAACAACTTCTGCACTGCTACCAGTTTCGCTGAAGCAGTAAGAGGAAAACCACCGAGATACAACATTCTGCGCGCTAAATCCAACTCTAGTACCGCATACACGACTGCCACAATGATGAAACAACGTCCAAGATGACGGCAAAAACATTAAGAGACGCTTTCAGAATTTCGTCTCCCGTAGAAGAAGTAGTTGCGTTACTAAAGGAGTGTGACTGAGGACTTCTTAGCGCGTTGTCCATCTCAAAAATGGATGCAAGCATGCTATCATTATGATTCCAAGATGTTCAAATACGAGTATACACTCAAGAGAACAAACGTATTGTCAAAGATCAGTGATATTCCTGGATGTCTATGAAACGCAACGTAGTAAATACGGCCTCATGAAACCAGCGTGACAACATCTATCAAGTCGAAGGCTCAGTGGATACTCGTTGGCAGGGGACTGTCTCCTTCTTTTTCATTCCAGAGGCAACATCAAGAAGTTAACGGTTCCATCATGCTTCTCTCTCTAATAATGAGACACCGCCAAGTTTGTCCCCGTAGCTGTCACGCCTCTTCCTGTCAGTCTCTTCTGATCACAACCGCAGCTAAGAACCGTTGTTCGTTTGTTGATACCAGTGCCCGAGCTTCACCATGGCAACAACCACTACGAACAGAGATAGAACCATGTAAACCACGCTTGGGGACTGAGGCTCAGCATGAAGTTCCTTCACCGTCAGTCTAGAACTTCTTCAACACGAGAGAGATGGTCAATCAAGAAGCATGGAATTCACAAGGGTAAATCAAACTGAAGAGGAAGCCACTTAAACGCTCCCTCCAGCAGAAGCTGCTTCAATGGTCTATTCAAGATCCGCCTCAACGCTCTCTCCGGGACCCACGTTCGCTTAGGAATCCTGCTTCAATGCTCTCTCCAGGATCTACCTACACATTCGCTTCAGAAGCTGCTTCAACGCTCTCCAGGACTTGCTCACTCCAGAAGCTGCTTCAATGCTCTCCATGACTTGCTCGCTCCAGAAGCTGCTTCAACGCTCTCCAGGACCTGCTCGCTCCAGAAGCTGCTTCAACGTTCTCTGCAGGACCCACATTCACATTTGAGCACACATGGTTCATTTTTGAGCAAAGCAAGCACGCGGTGGGTCCCACGTTCGAGCAGGCAGCAAGGCTGGTGTTTTGTCAAGCTGGTTGGGTCAGTGTTTAGTCGAAGTAGCAAGGATGACACTCGAGCAAGCACATCAACCGTACGGGCAAAGCAGACACATGATAGGGCTGACGTTTGAAACATGTACACGGTGGACCCGTGTTTGATCGAAGCATGCACATCTGCCCATGTTCGAAGCAAGCATGCTTACATCGGGTCCCACGTTCGACTAAATCAGGCACGCAGTGGACCCACGTTTAACCGAAGCAGGCATAACAAGCCCACGTTCGATCAAGCAGGCACATGATGAGTCCCACGATCGAGCGAAGCAGGCGCAGAAGCCCGTCGAGCAGGCACATCAGCCCCACTTTCGAGCAAAGCAATCAAGAAGCAGGATCTCGACCGAAGCGGGCATAGCAAGGTCGATCGAAGCAGGCAAGACCGATATCATGCTAGGGGAACGCTCGCTTAGACGCCTCTTTAACGTGACATGCTCCAAGTACAGGACGGCCCGTCTCTCCTGGTAACATCTAACTTTGTCTTATAAGTATTATCTGTATATGTCACCATCTCATGCCTACCCCACAATGATGCAACCATTATGTGCTAGGGAGGGGACTTACTGTTGATGGTGGATTTTAGTTCAGGGCTAAAATTATAAAACCAAATTTATGCGCTGACATCCTGCAAAGGATAAAGCCACTGATAAGTAATGAATACTTCTTCACTTTACTAATTCACCTAGAATGGAGCATGTGGCAACAATCCCAATATTCTGTGAATTAAATACACAAAAGTCATCCAGGTTGGAGCATGTAGCAACAATCCCATATACCCTGTGAATTTACAACATTATTAATTAATGCATGACTAGCCTTGTATTTCCTGTGTTGTTCCCGCAGAACTCTCATTATTAGTGCGGCATGACGACTGAGTGTTGCTCTCAGCAGAGTAACACGAATCTCCAAGTGTTAATAGTGAGGCATGCACGAAATACCCGTACAGGCCACATCTCTCGGTGTGTTATACTAGCCCGATTGAGTCCACCTCTCTCGGTGTGTTATACTAGCCCTATTGAGCATACATCTCTCGATGTGTTATACTAGCCCGATTGAGCATATTTGAATCTGTACTGACAGTCTCAGAAACAATCACGACCACGCAAGTAGGCCGCATGATTTAACCAGCCTAGACGATCCTCAGCAGGAGCAGGCTACCATCTTAATGACCACCAGCGGGCCCGTTTATGCCCTGGTCGGTCGAATACATACCACGCCTCCCAAACAACCACCGAACACCAGCCTAGAGTAGGATGGTTGGGCTGGTATGGAGCAGCTTGGAAAACATGTACGCACAAGACTGCCAATGTCGGTCTCAAACAGATCGCGGTCGTCCAACTTCACCGGCATGGTTGGACGACATAGATCATCCCATGGCCGGTTGGACAAGCGTTGTCCTGCAAACCGGCGGGCCCCCTTCACGCCTGCATAATCGACCACCTCACGACCTAGCCAGGGAGAAGCAAACGCTCCCCCAAAGTTCGGACGGCGTGATGCTTCAAGGGTCGCATGAAATTCCACTAAAGGTCTTAAATTGATCACGACCATCCAACCTCACCAGCATGTTTGGATGGCTTAGATCAAACCCATAGCCGTCAGGCAGGTATTGGCATGTTCACCACCGGCCCAATATGGTCCCCACATGGTCGGCCTCCCCAAAAGAGGAGCGTAGCTTGCCAATTCGTCCAACCAAAGTAGCGTGGACATGAAACCCTAATTAGGGTTTGCGGCATATCACATGTGTCGCAAATCAGTCGCGACCATTCATCTTCGCAAGCATAGATGGAGGGTGTAGATGTAGACTCAAAGGGTCCCAAGCATGTCAACACAATCGCAGTGGGCCCGTCTACATGCGTGACCAATCGGCCAAGGCCAACCATGGCTAGATGCCTCGATTCGTGCGCCCAAACTACGCATGGTCGCGCGGTTCCAATTGCAAACCGATCTCGACCACTCAACTTTGCCGGACAAATCGAGTGGCTTAGATCACATCTCCATAGGACAGTAAGGTACGGACGTGTACACCGGCAAGCCGTCTACACGCATGCCCGGTCGGTCTTGCCAAAAACATCTCCCATTCATGGATTCGACCAAGCTGAAAGAAGGTACTTGCGCACCTCCTAAACCCTAATCTGACGGTCGCAGATGTGGGTCGCAAGTCATCTCGTCCGTCCGACTTCGCCAGCTTGGACGGACATCCTAAGACAGGAGTTAGGCAACCAGTGAGGCATCACCACGATCACCGTCCACCACTCTTCCACATGGGGTGATCGGCCAAATCAGGGCTTGCCTGTATAACTTCCAAACGATCACTCGAAGATGGCTGGACGTGATGATATTTTAAGACGCTTAAATTCGTGACTTACTCTGCTAAGCCTTAAAACAACGATGCTTCATACATGATGAATATATTCGATGCATTACCTGCATAGAATACACACGATATTTCATAAATATAGACTTCCTAAATAACTTAGTTATTTAATCTAGTATCACATGCTACTTTCTGTGGGTCCCACATCCACACATTCGAGACATCAAGCATGTCACAAACTGGGGGATACATACTGGGGTATTGGTATGGCGGATTACAACATGCAGTGTGCAATGCGCCATCACAAGAACGTGTCAGGAAGACATGGACGGTTAGTGATGATGGGAGAAGTGGGCAAGACTGGTCGTGTGACACTAACACACAACTCCACTACTCCATCACTCCACTTCCTCCACTTCCTATGAGAGACGTGGGTTAGGCTCAATGACTTGTATAAATAGGTTCTCCTCCCTATTTCCAAAGAACAAGACAAGACAAAAACCTAGTGTTGGTACAATCCTATTCAAACACCAGAACTGATAGCTTACATTCTGCAAGCCAGTTCAGCTTTCTGATACAAGTCATACACAACCAACACCTTCACAATCTCAACACCTTCTTCGCTTCCCTCCCTAAGATCAACGCCATCTCCTTCACTTTGTGACCGAAGCAAGTCTGGAACGACCATTTCTTGGTTTAGGCCAGAATTGTACAGATTTGATTTATCGAATCAAAAGCACTCCCGTGCAGTGCATTTGTTTAGGGTTTAGATTCATTTCTCATCCCCACATCCCAAATTACCAAAACCGGCAGAAATAGTTTTCACCCATAAACAGTTCTATGTAGGCCGGGGAAAGCCGGTTGGATATTACGCACTTTACATTTTTTTAGTAGACCCGGGGAAGCCGGTTATATATTACGCACTTTAGTTTTTATATCTATATTAGGTCGGGATAAGGCGGTTGAATATTACATAGTAGGTCGGGGTAAGCCGGTTGATTATTATATATATTATTTTATTCTGGGGAATTCACTCGTGTGCATATTATGTTTGTTTGTCTAACGATTTGGTCATGATAGTAAGAACTGTGATGCATGTTAGTGATTACTTGAGAGTTATTTAGCTTTCCACTAGGCACCCCTATGGGATGATGTGCTCACTTGTTCCTACTTCAGTTTTCAGTAATCAGAAGAAATGGAGCGCTCGAAGATATCTGTTTCGTAGCTTATAGCTTTCTCGAATCTAGTGTTGTTGTTGTGTATCATTCACTACATGTAATCTTACTTATTCTGTAAACAACACCTTTAATATATTCTTAGAACTCGAAAGACTTTCATTTATATAATATCAGAGAGTTTGGGTTTAGTTATTAGCATTTTTTGTAATTATGATTTTTTAAATCGTTAATCTAGTTTTGATGCTTCAATCAGGTCGTAATCTTACTAGCTAAGCAGGTTTAAGAGTTGGGGCGCCACATGTTGTCTATTTGCTATTGGAATAATATTTAGAATGTTGTTGACTGATTAACGGTATTGATAAATCTTTTTTCTTTTCACCGAAAATGAAGATTATACAAAATCTAAACCCGAATACAAACTCTAATTCAAAAACTCGAAATATATTTGGATTTGCGAAAAAAAGTTATTGTCATCCCAATGGAAAATAACATCAAACATATATCTAAAATTTCTTTAATACGAGTATTTTGTTAGAAAAGTAAAACATTTAAGGTTTATTAGCCTCGCCAATTATCCAAATTTCTGACCGAAAGATTAAAGCCATTACCTCGTAAGTTAATCTTAACCCATCAAATTGCCTCTGTGAAAGGTAAACAAATTCTCAATTTTTCTTAATTTTTATTGTCAATGAATGCTTAGATTCAAGGACTAATCAAAGATTCTTGGTATTGTCTGCGTGATAGATCTAGAGATAGTATCTAATAATATTAAATGGTCTGCTAGTTGTTTCAAAAAAGTTCTTTTTTCTGTGCTTGTACATGGCAGCTCTCGTGGGAAATTCTCTAATTAAAAAGGTCTGCCAAGGTAGCCCACTAACACTCTTCATTTTCATTCTTTTCTCTGAAGTTGTTACTTTAATGCTCCTTAGGGATGCTGAAGTTGGATGGCTTGGTTGTTTTCAAGTTAACCAAAATGTCACTAGGATTAGTCATCTGCAATTCACACCCTAGTCTTTCTGGATGCTGATATTTATCAAATCAAGATGCTCAAATACAATATACTTTTATGAGAATATGCTTCTTGTATTCAATAGCGGTTTTCAGTAGATTATATAATCTACTTTATATAATTGCCTATGTTTTTGGTTGTATATTCCCTTCCTAACAATTTATTGGGATCTGCCTCTTGGGGACATAGTTTTGTCTTGTAACAAATGAATAAAAAATATCAACAGGGATGTTAGTCTTGATCAAAACTACTTTGTCGACATTTTTATACTACGTGACATTATATAAAATGCCAGTAAGGGTAGAACAGACATTACCAAAAATCATGAGGGAGTTTTTGTGTGGCTTTACTAGAGAATAAAATAAAATCACCTAAATTTCATGGAAGAAGTTGTGCAGACCTAAGAAGTTTGGTGGTTTAACTATTAGAAGTTTAAGAATGAAAAACCAAGCTTTAATAGCTAAGTGGACCTGGAGATATCAACAAGAAAAGTTCTTATTAAGGATAAAGATTATTCAAGAAAAGATGGATGCTGCCGAAGAGGATTTTTGGGTGAAAGATACTTCTAAGCCTCGTGGAAGTGGGATATGCAAAGGTATCAAGAAGTGCAAGCATATTATCGAGCAAAAGACATCAACAAATATAGCTAACATGTCTTCAATATATTTTTGGTGGGATACTTGGTCTACAGGTGCAAGGCTTAAAAAACAATTTCCTAAAGCTTATAAGCTGGTAATAAGGAAAAATGCAAGGATTAAGGACCTAATCAATGCTGGACCATGGGTAATTAAATATAGAAGAACCCCAAATAATACAAAATTATCAGAGATACCATCTTTAATGGCTCAACTGACCCCCCCTCTGTTTCTATCTCATTCGGAGGATGCAATAGTATGCAAATCAGGCAATAAGTTTCATGTTAAGATTTTTTATAATTGGCTATTAGCTAAAGAATGTGTAAATAAGCCCGTTTTCATACAACCTTATCTGGATCACACATGTATCACGGTATCACCAAAAGTGAAGTCTTTGTGTGGAGAATATTTCACAATTCCATCTCAATCATAAATAAGGGTGCACAGGAACCGAGACGGACCGATGGACCGAATCGGAATCGGTGGAACCGTGGTTTTGGACCGAACCGAGGTACAAGGTACAGGTACCGGTCCAAAAAATAGGAACAGAGATCTGGGGGTACAGGTACACGGTCCTGTACAAGTACCGTGCCGTACCGGACCGAATGTCCCGAATGATTAGAGCCGTTAGATTTAGGGGATAAGGGATCAGTATCAGCCGTTAGATTAGACGGGGTATATAAGCGAACATTATAGGGTTTCCGTTTCTCTTCTCATTTTCTTCTTCTTCTTTTTTCCGCCTCCTCTCTGTCTGAGAAGGGACGAGCGACAATCTTCTCCATTACAAATGTTGATTAACAGAGACGAGCGACAATCTTCTCTTCTCCATTACAAGTGTTGATTCAAAGGGTAAGTGTTGATTCAAACGGTAAGTAATTAAGATTTGTAAGCGAACTGAACCTACTTTGAATCTCAAGTGTTGATTCAAAGGGTAAGCGAACTGAACCTAGGGTTTTGTAATTGAGATGTGTAATAATTCTGAATCTTTTGAGAATCTGAATCTAATAATTCTACCTTTAATCTTTTGATTTTTCAGATTTGTAATTAAGACTTGTTCATCAGATTTGCAAGAGTTGATTGATTTGGCTTGGATTTGGTAAGAATTCTATCTTCTTAATCTTTTCTTTTGATTTTTCATTACTTTTGTTAATGAAATTAGGGTGTTAAATAAAATCTGGGTTTTGCTTTAGTTTTGTTGTTTAATGTTTGAAAGATTGAGATCTTATCTAATTGATGTGTGTTTCATTGAATTGTGATGCTATGCTCTGTTTTATGTTACTGAATTTGTGATTTTAGGGTTAGGGTTTTGTTTTTGGATTTGTTTGGATGAGAATTGATCAATTGAATGATGTTGAGAAGATCCAGATGTTATCTTGATTTTGAGTATGAGCTGCAAAATCTTTGGATTGAAAGTTTAGCTGAATTGCTAATAACAAGCTAGTACTTGTCTTAATTCAGGGTTCATGTTTTGTTATTGATCTGGTAATGTGTATCTTGATGTGTGTAGTTAATTTGATAAATTAGGGTGTTAGAAATTAGGGTGTTAATTTGTTTTGGTGGTGGTTTTGTAGTTCTCATCTTAATTATGAATTGAAGTTTGGTCTTCTGGATGTTGATCATTCTAGGATGTTTAGCTGATTAATGAATTGAGTCTAATGAAGAGTTGTTATGTATGTTGATGGGTTAAATGAGTTGTGATGCAAGCTGAGATGATATTGAGTTACTAACTACTATTATTTGTTTGGCAGCGTTACTTGGTCCTATCAACACTGATGACACCACAAGTGCTGCTGATATGGATTAGAAGATCAAGATTCAAGACTACTGCATCACTAGCTGCACTGCTAGTTGTTCTTTTTTCATATTTTCTCATTTTCAAGACTTAGTGTGTGTGTCTGTGGCTACTGCCTACTGCTAATTGTTGTTTTTTTGGATTTCCCAGACTTTAGTGTGTGTGATTGTGAGATTGTCAGTTTGTGTGCTACACTGCTACTGCCTACTGCTACTCAGGTTTTCAAGACTTTGTTTGTTTGGTTTGCTAGTAATATAGCTACTTATTAATTGTTGCTTTGTTCTAAGTATGAGTTATTACTTAATATATTGAAAAACAGGTAAAAAACATGTACTTAGATTGTCAGAGAAAAAGACATATTTCTGTCTGGAAAAGAACCGATTGAAACCGGTACCGTACCTGGTACCGAATGAAACCGGAACCGAGGTACAAGGTACAGGTACCGGTCCAAAATTTTGGAACCGAGGCTAGGGAGGTACAGGTACTCGATCTCGTCAAAAACCGAGCCGAACCGTAGCGTGTGCACCCTTAATCATAAACATCTAAATAAAAGAGGGTACAATATCCAGGTGAAACAATGTTTCCTTTATATAAAAAAGGAATAAAGTATTAGTCATCTACTGTTACGTTGTAAGTATATTGCAAATATTTAGAACTATTTTTTATAACTTGTTTCAGGCAAAGATGGGTGCAGTCCAGCTCTCTCATACATTAGCTATTGGCTTGGAAATTTAGGAGAGTTACAAGCAAGGGAAGGAAAGTTAGGTTCATTGTTTGCTTTTCATTTGTTAGGTCATGGGGGTGGAGTAATTGAAGGATTATGACAGAGACAGAGGCTGTCAATTTGATTAGTGAGGTGGATAACTCAATTTTTATTTAGACAACCAAATCAAATTGGTTCAGGTTAATACAGTTTAAGGATCTTTTAGTATACTAGAAAATAATGCTTAATATAATTCTGAGTAATGGTTCTTCTCGCTCTCTTTATGAGAATTTTCTTTGTAATTTTCTTTTCACTTTTCTAATAAAAGTTGTAATATTTTTTCCTTAAATATAAAATAAATGTGATAGAGTTGTGGAGTTATGCAAGTACAGACCAGCTCATTAGAGTTAAGAGTATTTTCATGAGTGCTCATGTCTACCGGTTCCCTCTTCATGTGCCCTCGGTCCATCATTGCTAGGATTAAAAAAAAACTTATTAAGAGATTTTTGATGGCATGGTGCTGATAATAACACCATTGGGTAAGTTGGAGGAATATTTGTAAATCTATTCATTTAGGCGGTCTAGTTATTAGAAATTTGGCAAAATAAATAAAAGCATTCGTATGAAATTGTGATGGAGATTGGTAAAGATGAAAACATTTTATGGTCAAAATAGTAAAAGAAAAATACAGTTTTAACTGACTTTGGTTAGAGAACTGATTCTGAAAACTTGGGGGTACCAAAATATACCACCAACTTTTTTTTAGGCAACCTGTATGGACAAACTTAAATACCGAGAGTTCATGAGTCTCAGGGAATAATATTTAGACTTATATCTCATTCTCTCACAATCAAAAAGTTTACAGAGACAAGTACGTGAACCTGATTTGCGTGTGAGAGTACTTGGACGATTCCAAAGATCAATATCCAAGTATCAATCAAGTCGTATCCAACAAGCAAGGATGGATGTATCTACTTTGATTGATCAACGTACAACTTGTGATATTTCAATTATGCGGAAAAAGAAATAACACAGACGTCAGAAGTTTTGTTAACGAGGAAACTGCAAATGCAGAAAAACTGCGGGACCTAGTCCAAATGGAACACCAAACTGTATTAAGCCGCTACAGACACTAGCCTACTGCCAATTAACTTCGGACTGGAAAGTAGTTGAGACCGAATTAAACCCTCCAATCAATTCAGTTACAGTCGCGCTCCTTACGCCTCTTGAATCCCAGCAGGACTCCGCGCAATTGATTCCCTTAGCTGACGTCCTTTACAACCTAAGAGTTACTTCAACTCAATTGAATACTTCAAACCAATATATGTGTGATTTCCTTTTTGATCGTATATCAAGGTGAGACTGGAAATCGATAACAATAGGAAAAGTCTAGCTAACCTCAAAATCCAAACTTATGCTTACCGAAGAGCATCCTAGATTATTGTTCACCTCACAAATATTAAACTTATGGAATCAGCAAAGTCCGGGATGAAGAGAACTTTGTGATTTCTATCTATCTTGATTGATAGAGAAACCTCAACAATCAAACAAGATCAGGATACTCGAACTATCAAGATAAAATATAACTGGACCTGGCTTCATGAATCCGTATGAAGTCTTTTTTAGTCGCCGAACCCTAAAAGGGTTTTAGGAAGAGGACGACTCTAGTTTACAACTCGAACACACAAAAATAGTGTCGGGATTCAAAAATCCTAGTTGTTTGAGGTTCCCCTTTTATAGAATTTCAAAGCATAGGTTGCTTTAGGTTTATGATAGCTTTGGAACCAAGCAAACAATATCCAACGTTAAATAAATCCTTGAAATGTGATTGACATGTGAAGATATACACTCTGGTTAGGATGAACCGTAACCGAACCATGTACAAAGACATTTTTCATAAACGGTTAGCTGAAACTAGCCGATTGAACCATAAGCTTAATCATCTTTATAAACACCTGAGACTTTTAAGTTTGAGTCACAACCATAGGTTATAATATGATCAATCATGTCTATATAGTGTTCTTAGATATTTATTCAAATGCTAATTAGGTCACAAAAATAATTTTATGTGCATCTGAATATATTCGATAGGGCAAGTACGTGTACCAGGTACGTGTACTTAACCTTGTTCATGACTATATTTGTCATGGTACATGTACCGGGTATGTGTACCCTTAAGAAAATTATAAGTTTCGGAACATATAGAACTTTGTTCGATTTGCGTACGGGATATGGATACCACACCAGTTTCAGAACCAAAAACATTCAGTTCAAGATAGGAAATGGAAATAAAATACGTCTATGCGAGGACAAATGGAATGTTGCTGATACACTTGATTCCTTGTGCCCAAACATGAATAAAATTTCAACTATTAAAAGTGTTTCGACTAAAAAAAATGCTTACACTAATTTTATGAGGTTTTCTTAGACAATGGTGTGGATATCATTGAGTTGGCATCTCTGTATTCATTGTTGGATTTTGTGTTATCAATCCAGGGGAGGATGATTATCTGGTGCAATCAGTGCCTCACTTGCGCCTTCATTCTCTAACAAGTTGGTTCGGTCTGGTCATACAAATTTTTTTTCTTTTTTTTTTCGGCAATTCGTTATGGATAAGCTTCATATTTTGAATAACTTTCACAAAAGGGGCCCAGCTTTGGTCAAGCGAACATGAATATATTTCTAATTCTTGTTGTCTATGTAGGATTTATACTTAGTAAAATGAGCATATTTTCTTGAATTATACTTGTACAGGGAAAATCTAGTGGAATTTTGGGTCCTTTTTTTTTAATTAATAACTGGACAATATCTTATTTCTCAGCTCATGGTAGTAAAACAATTTGAAAGTGCATTTATATTGTTATTTTTGGGGTTATTTGGTTAAGGCGCAATAATTGTTCCTGCAACAACAAATAGCGTAAAGGAATCGTTTTTAACCCTTCTTGATTATTCTTCTCTTTTGTTTATGGGCTTTTCTTGATTGGCCTTGCCTCTCTTGTTACTTCTTTGTTTTGCTTTAGTGCTTGAGTTCCCACTTCAGTTCCCACTCTTTGTCTGATAAATTTATTTTGATTGGGACATAGATAAGGATTTTTGACAAAGGAAAAAATTGTAAAATCGCCTCTACCCAGCATTAGGGATATATCAAGCCTGCCTAGTCTCAATAAGTCCAGCCCAACGATATTCACTGGTTGAGTCTCTCTAAAACTCTCGACCAAAATTCAAATCCAAAATCTGTCGTCTATTACAAAAGTTTCCTACCAAAAAGAATTTGAATTGTTTGAGAAGAAGGGTGCCCCTTATCCATAACTGAGGTCCTTTTAGCAGCAGCTGTCCTATGGGTGCAAATAGTAATTTGGGGTGTTAATAGTAATTTTATGGGTGCCATTATCAACTCCTTTGGGTGCTTTTAACACATTTATGGGGTGCCTTTAGTAATTTTCTCAGAAGGTTCAAATGCCACTTTTCCAGCCAATCTTTCCACAAAAGTTTATTTCTCCAAAAACACGTACAAAGACATAAAATACCAAAATAAATACAAAAATGAGCACTAACAAAATAGATAAATGAGATCAAATCAGACACAAAAATGTGTTTATCAACAAGGCAGTAGAATTAGGTTATGTCATGATAAGCATAATAGTGCTCATTCAGAACTACTAAATTCTTTGCTTTAATTCTCTGTTCAGTATTTAAATAATCGTTAAGACTAGTCTCAAGGACATTCTTAATAAAAGGAGAAGAGGAAAAGTTACCGGAGATCACTTTGCTCCTTTTATGCTTCGTCTTAGTCAATGAGAGATTTAAGATCAGAGATTCTCTTGTCAATACTGATATGACAAAAATCTCTGCTGAAGTATGCAAGAGTTTGTTGAAAAGGTTTTCTTCGAATCATTTTGTGATTCGAGGTTATCCTTTTTAATCTCACAATAATTGAGAGTGCTAACACAATTGATAATGCATTTTAAAGATTTTTGCACACCAGAAAATATTGCACTTCCAAGTTGCAAAGAGCAACATTTGAAAAATGTTCGCTTGATCTTTGACGATCAACCCTATCATTGCTGAGAGTTTCGGTATATGATTTTGTTTTTATTAGATTGTTTGTTGTAGTGTTTCCAAAGGTGTCCCTTTTAACCACAACCATAACAGGTTTTATGAGTTCCTATGAGATCATATTTGACCTTATTGTATGGTGTGGTGACTTTAGAGAAAGATAATTCGATCTTTTTCTCAAGAGGCTTAGAAACCTGTGTGATCATACTCTCTATAGGACTTGTACAAAGGTCTGAGTTAGGCTCTTTCACAAGATCACATCATTTTTTGAGAAAATATATCTCTTTCTCCAGTTTTTTAATCTTTGAGAGAGACTGAATAAGATCTTCTCTTGAGTCGTTAAGTTTTATTCTCAAGAGTTTCTCAATTTCGTTACTTTTCTCTAGTCTTTTATTGAGTAGGATGTTATTTCGATATCTCGATTGAAGCATTCTATCAAAAGCCGGTGAACCTTATTGTTAAAACAATACTTGGACGATCTCAAAAATCAATATTAAATATCAATCTAGTCGTATCCAAATAATCCAATCGGAATCCTGCCAAATAATTAAAATTGTGATGTATCTTTCAAGATATGAATTCTACAAGAAACGAGTCTCATAATCGATTACAATTAGATGGACGTACGTACTAAGATTGAATATGCACAACTTGAGTAAATCCAATTACAAAGATAAAAAAAATATAATGCGAAAACGAAAAAACACAAGACACAAGAAGTTTTTTTAACGAGGAAACCGCAATAGCAGAAAAACCCCGGGACCTCATTCATATTTGAACACCAAACTGTATTAAGCCGCTACAGACACTAGCCTACTAGCAGACTTCATACCGGAATGTAGTTGAGGCCGAATCAAACCTCCAAGCGATTCAGTTATATTCTCTCTCCTTACGTCTCTTGAACCTTGCAAGGTCTACGCACTTGATTCCCTTAGTTGACGTCTTTTACATCCTAAGAGTTGCTTCAACCTAGGTGAAGACTTTTGATACCAATCTCTCTCTAACAAATAAACCTATTTGATTTCCGTTTAGATCAAAGATCAAGGTGAGGAAACCTGTTTGCAAACAAAGCAAGCAAATCTCACAAATCCGGAACTTACGACTCATAAAGAGAATCCTAGATTCTTAACCACCTCTCAAGACCAATCTTCAAAAGATCAATTGAGATCAGTTTTTAGATATCTATCTTGAGGAATCACAAAGTCTGAGACGAATAGATTTTTGCGATTACTATCTATCTTGTCTAAAAGAGATTACTAAAACCTCGATAACATTCAAGAAAGATCAGGATTCACGAACTATCAAGGTAAATATAGTCGGACCTGGATTCACGAATCCCCAAAGCGAAGTATTTTAGTCGTAGACCTAGTTATGCTTCTCAAAGGAAACCTAGGTCTATCGAGGATGATTCTAGAATCAACTAGGACACAAATTGTCAGGGATTGATTTTCGCAGTTGACATAGTAACTCTATTTATGGTTTCAAAAACCAGGGATTGCTTAGAATTCAAGCTAAGATAACTTGAAAATCAAGCAAACACTTTTAGGTCTTGAAATACAACAGAATAGTATACACTAGGAACCGGTTCTGGAACCGTGTATAATGATTGTTTAGTTTGGCAAGTATGTCAAAGAACTAAAAGCAATTTGATGTTCATCTAAATACCTAAGAGTTTAATCATGATGCACACACACGTTTGAGTGATCAATGAAGTCCTAGAAGTTTTTGACAGAGTTCTAAATGCTAAACATATTTAAAAAATAAGTCTTTGAGCATCTGCTAAAATCTACTGAAATGGTTAGTACAACACTTTTCGGGAACCATTAGGCTTGTTCACGAGTCAGGGCGTAACAGTTCGTGAACCGGGATCGCCAACCCTTCAAGACTACTGAACTTAATTGAGCACGATTCGTGAACCGAGTTCACCAACCGCTAGTATATAATACCAACTTTCAAAAATCAAACTCACAACGGTTCGTAAACCGGGTTCGTGAACTGTCCTCAACTAAACTCACTGTTTACAAACTGGTTCGCCAACCTTCCTGTATTTCTAAAACTCATATATCTATGGTTTGTGTTAGATCATTGCTCGGTCGAACTTGCAAGCGTTGTTATCTCAAGCTTGTTGTTAAGTTTAGTTGCCAAAACTATAAGTCTTGATTTCTAGTCTACTTATAGCTATGTCACGGATTAGGATAGAATGTGTAATTGAGCATTAAACTTCACGGCGTTCATCGATTGAAGACGAAGAACTACTAAGGGGATCTTGTGGAACTTCATCAACAAAATGTATGTGGAAACTTGAACTCATCTATCACTCAGAAGTCTATTTCTATTTTATCTCCTATTGAGACAAAAGTCGTATAGCTATATATACTTTACATTATACACATTTGATATTTCGAGTTGAGTTTAACTCGCTTACATATTTCTCGAAATATGTGTTGGTAAGCTTTCGCTTTAACCAAGTTCATCTTTATTCTTGAAGAAAGTCAAAAGATGATCATGTGAAAATCTCCTGGTAACATCTTACATGATTTGTGTGAGACAATCATTTGATGTAGACTCGGAATGTTTCGTATTGATCTATTGATCACTTGAAAATTGCTTTGAAGCTAATAATTTGTGTGAGACAGCTATTCCCGTCTTCCAAGAATGTTTCAACGATTAAGATGGAGTTTAGAACGATTAACCATTGATTGGCTATAGCACAATATGTGTACTTGTATGCTAACTGTTGCAAGTTATTCAAAGTCCGGGAACCATAGTATGCATACCTGTATGCGTACTGGTTTGATAGATGAAGTCCGGTAACCATAGTACGCATACTCGTATGCGTACCAGCTGAGAAGTTCAAGTCCGGGAATTCAACTGAGGTTGGTCACGTACGACAGTATGCGTACCCGTTCGCATACTGGCGAACCCCGACCAAGTCCGGAACCTAGTGGGTTAAGTTCTAAAATCGGTTTTTTCATGAAAAAATATATTTATATAATAAGGAATGCAATCTTTTGCAAACCGTGGCTATAATGTACATGAATTGATTCAAGTGAATCAAAATAGATTTTGTTTCAATTGTGTCTTGTATACTTCTATGAGAATATAAAAAATTGGACAACTCCATAACTAGTTCATTTGAGTCATTTGAACTAGTTATGATTAAGATGAACAAGGTTGATATGAAAGTGTTCATATGGCTAACTTCGGTTAACTATTGTTGACCAACTATGTGCACACCTATGGGTACGGTTACTCATACCTAAATGAAGTCACATTTCATTTGTCTATAACAAGCTAAGTTCGATCTAACGGTTGAAAGATATTAGCTTGACTCTAATCAGGTTTTCATCTAACGCTGAATATTGAATGCTTTGTTACAAAGGTAACATTGATTGCAAACCCTGATTTGAAGACTATATAAGGGAGAACTCTAGCAACTGGAAAACTTAATCCCACACCTCATGTGCGATACTAGTTGCGACTAGAGTTGATTCTCCTTTAACCTAGGTTTTTCCTAAAACCATTATAGGTTAACGACTTAAAGACTTCATTGGGATTATGTAGCCAAACCCAACTATTTTCTCTCTAGTTGCGTGTTCTGATCATACTTTGCTCTATCGTGTTGAGTACTATCTTCTCTAATATTTTCTCGAGATTTAATCTCCGATAGGTAAGATAAAAAGTAGTCACAAACATTTTCGTCTCATCATTTGTGATTCCACAATATCTTGTTTCATTTCCATACGATTAAGATTATTGTGAGGTGATTGATATTACTAGGATGTTCTTCGGGAATATTAGTCCGGTGTATCAATTAGTTCCTGTTCACCTTGATTTATCAAAAGACGGAACAAAAACTCGTAGGTATTTCTGTGGAAGACAGATTTATCTATTCAACAGACTTTTCTGTGTGAGAAAGATTTGTTTATCAAGTTTTCGACTTTGGGTCGTAGAAACTCTTAGTTGTGGGTGAGATCATCTAAGGGAATCAAGTGTGCAGAATCCAACGTGGTTCAAGAGGCGTAAGGAACACGACTGTACCTTAATCAGTGTGAGATTGGTTAGGTCTAAACTACATTCCAGTCCAAAGTTAATTGGTAGTAGGATAGAGTCTGTAGCGGCTTAATACAGTATGGTGTTCAAATCTGGACTAGGTCCCGGGATTTTTCTTCATTTGCGGTTTCTTCGTTAACAAAATTTCTGGTGTCTGTGTTATTTATTTTCCGCATTATATTTTTATATAATTGAAATATCATAGGTTGTGCGTAGTTCAATCAATTAGAAAATCCAGCCTTTGGTTGTTGATATAAACTGACTGACACTTGGATATTGGCCTTTGGTACCATCCAAGTTATTTCTCATATTAATCCGGCTCACAGATTTCTATCTGTTCAATTGCAGATTGATTTGAGAAATTGAGATATAACTCTTGGATGTATTTTCCTTGATTGAGTCTGACTGTCTAGTTGATTCTCTTGGAAATATATTGGAGTTAGTCCATACAGATTGCCTAAACGAAATGTTGGGTGTGGTTGTTAGACCCCCGGTTTTTCAGTTTGCGAACTGGTTTGCCAACCTACCCTGAGAAGAAATATCAGATAGTTCAATGTTTCTCTCTTATGATGTTTGAAACATTCACACGTGAAAAAATCATTTGCATGGACAATTTTTAATTGATCTAAAAATAAATTCTGTTTTCGAGGTTTTTAACAAGATAAGCTTGACTTGAAACTTTTTCTTTGTAAATCTACTAGAAGTCATAAGACATCGTCTCAACAGATAGAACGGTAAGATAGTGAGTAAAATAGAATGGTTCTATTTTCACAAAATTGATACAAAAGTTCTTCAAATGTCTCCGTCGATATTCAGACTTCGAGGGTGATGTCTGATACTCAACTACCAAATTCTAACCTAGTCCGAGACTTGCTTAGTAGATTAGAAATTAATATATAGTTTTGATCATCTAATATTGCCAACAAGCTTGAGACATCAAAACTTGTGGGTACAACCGAGCATTGTGATAGGTGTCTAAAACACCTTAATATTTATCTATTGTTTATGCTTTCTTTGCTAAGTTTTCTTGTAAATTATGTATCTTATGTTTGCTTTTGAGTGTTTAGGTACTTTGGAGTCGTTTGGAACAAAAGAAGAGGAAACAGGGCAAAAGTGTTGGAGGCGGATTATTTCTCATTATTTGCTTTTATTTCTTCATCTCTATCTGAAAAGCATGTCGGCTTTAGTGATGCAAAACTATTGTCTGAAAAGCATGACAACTTTAGTGATGAAGAGATATTGAAGAGAAGAAGTGGATCTGAGAAGTAAAAGATGGACGCTGTTGATGGAAGAATTCGAGAAAGAAGAAGGCGTCCATTTGGAGCACGAAAGGCGAAAGCGTCATTTCATATGCAAGCACTGTTAGGAGCATAAAGGAGGATAAAGGACTGCCATTTAGTGGCCTGAATGCAATTACAGTGTGTCTACAGTCATCCTGGGGTTCCCCAGAGTTGGGGTGTTTTAATCCAAGGCCATTCCTACACTCACCCTAAAATTTAGAGAGAAATCAATTCTCTTATCATTGTTTTTTCTTCACTAATTCCACCTGAAACCTAGAGGCATGGCGGCTCCAGTAGAGAGTGGAAGAGAGACTCAGAAATTGAGCAAAGAAATTGTCTGAAAATCAAAGAGATGGGTTCATGAGAAATGAAGGGTTGCTGATGGTGATGATGAGTCGCAGTTGATAAAGGATGAATCTGAATCTGTAAAGGAGATCGAGAGGAATTGTTGAATAATGATAAGAATTGGGGCAGATTACAGTTGAGAAGTAAGAAGACACGGAGAAAGAGATGAAGAACTGAAGATTAAATGGGGGTTTTCTGCTGAGAATTGAGATGGTGAAATTGAAGATGAGGTTCGATGTGAAATGAAACTGGGTATGTTTGGTTTTGAAATCAAGGCAAGAAGATGATGCTAGTGTTGTTATTATTCGATGAGTTTGCTAGTGATTCAGAGTTAGGGTTTTCTTGAAATGATTTTAAGCTGAAGATGGTGGAATCGATGGGTTCTAGTGGTGATGATTTGAATGTGAGATTGCCTTGATTATGATGAAGACGGTGATGAGCAGATAGGGTTTGACATCGATTGAAGCTGTAAACAGATGGGTTAAAACTCAGATGAGGTATTGTTGTTGTGTTGGTGATACAGGAACAGAGAATGGGATGGAGGCAGAGAAGTTAAAGGGAGATGACTTGAGCTGCAGTCAATGGTGTTGTGTTAAAATGGGTATGAGGCAATGAGTCTGGTAGTGCTAGTTTTGTGAATCAAATGCAAGTGCTGAGATATTGGTGGAATCTGTGAAGCAATAGAAGATGGAGAGATGATACTTAGGCCATAGAAGTTGAAGCTGGTTCTGGTGGTTAGAAAAGGAAGGATTATAGGGAGCAGGTGGTAATGGTACTGTTGGATTGAGATTCTGGTGATGCTGCAATCGAGAAACAAGAACACGAAGTCGATGTAGTCTGAGATGGTGGTATTGAAATTACAGATGAGGCCTGAGATGCTATTACTGTTGAGAAGAAGAATGGGTCAGATTCAATGAAATTGGAGGAGCTGTGTTTTACAGATGAAGTCAATGTGTTGGTGGTGGCTACTGGAAGTTTGTGATAGAAGAAGAGAGATTTGAGGTTTTGAGAATGGAATTGATGATGAGCTAATGGGGTGTAGCAAAAACTCAATGAAATTGCTGGTGTTATGAGGAATGGTGGAGGTCTGCACTGTGGTGACTGAAGTGATGAGCATTTGGAACTGAGCTGTGTCTGTTGCAGTTTATGGAAGTGATATATTGCAGGTGGTTTTGAGGTTGTGAGTTCGGTCTTGAACCTGAAATGGAGAGTGTGTTGGTGCTCTCAGTTGCAGGTGTTGGTGATTGAAATGGATTGGGGTTCCTGCTATATTTGCATTGAATGTGCTCGAAATGAGGCTAGCTGCTACTCGCAAAGGCCGCAGTTCTGGTGGTTTGGTATTGGTGCAATGGAATTGAGCTAAACAGACAGGGTGGTGTGCTTGAACTGAAATGATGCAGCTGGAGGTGGTTGGTGTCGCAGGAACTGAAACGGAGTGATTAGATGAATGTTAGGTTGTATTACATGGAAGAGCTGAAGCTGCAGCTGTGGAGAATGAACAACCACCATGGTTAGGTCCGAGGCTGTGATGCGCACTGATATTACAACATTAGCCTTGGCCTTTGTAAAATGGCTTTGGCCTAGAGCTAAGTCAGATGACTAGCACTGACTAAGCTGAGTTAGAATACGACTCAGATCTGACTCGGTCTTTACTCGGTCCGACCAGGTTGACCGGTAACCAATTTGACTTTCCCAGTCACCTGAGGTACTTCTCCGAGCACTTTCCCGACCAACTTCCGGCGATAGACCCAGTTTTACGGCAACATACTTTCTGGACATATTTTCACATGGGTAGTCCTCACACATGGGCTTGGTGGACATCTTTGTATTGTACTTTTGAAGACTAGACCTAATTTTGGAACAAGAAGAGCTACAAAATGAAAGACTTCTACAACTTTTGGGGGACGTATTATTCTTGGAGCTAAGGAGAGAGCCGCTTTTGTTTACGCTACTAGGGTTTGCTTTGCTTTCATCTTCTTTATTTGATTATTGATTATGATGAACTCCATAGCTATGAGTAGCTAATTTAATATTATTGGTTAAGGATGTAGTCATATATCCACAACTTGTGCTTGATTAATGCGTTAGTTTTCTCTCTTGATTATCGTTCAAATCTCTACTGTTTTTAATAATCACATGATTGATATATTGTGATAGAATTAGATGTTTGTTTGTTTAAGTGTCCAATTAATTGAACTCGCATCATTGTCCATAGTTGTTTTAGGGTTTTTCATCGAGCGATAACCCCGAATACAAATAGCATGATATGATCACGGTTTGTAGTGATACACTCTTGTGATAATATGTAGAGTTTTATCATTGTCCGAAATGTCATGCGCAATGTATGACAATTGTATTGATTAGCCTATTTCCAAAACTTAATGCTCCTAGGAATTGAACTTAATTAGCGGAAGGCGTTAGTTTATTCTTTAGGTAGAATTCACATACGCAACTCTAATGTGTGTGTTGATGAACTTAGGAAATTAATGGAATATTTTGCTCTCTTGATACTCTAGGCTTTTGATGATGAAGAGATTAAATTTTAATTCTAATCATGAATGCAAGCACTTGTTTAAGATAGAAGATGAACTCTTTGACCAATATCTCTCTCTATTGATTATTTTCAACTATTTTCATTACTTTACTGCTTTGTTTATTTTGATAAAACAAAAATTCCCCCATTGGTTACTAAGAAACTAGAATTTTTATAACAACGATTGCATCTCTGTGGAAACGAACTCTTCCTTACCTTGTACTTCATTTATATTTTGTTGAGTAAGAAAGTGAATTATTTTTGACGCATACGACTGCGATCAAATATTGGCGCCACTGTCGGGGAGGCATACAGCTAGTTATTAAGTTTTTAGTTTCTTATCATCATTTCTGCTTTCATATTTGCTTTTTATTTCTTGTTTCGTTTTTCTGACTTAGTTTGTGAGAATTTTTTTTCAGCTACTAATCCCTGGCTCCCAAGAATTGGAATTATCAAAGTTGCGGGATAACTACTCGTCAAGGAACAATACTCCAAGCAAGAGTTGACGAGGCAGAAGAGCTATAGTTGGAAGTAGAGGAAAAAGTTGTAGAACAAGAGGTTCCGGTCGAACAAGAACCACATTTTGAAGAAGAAGAAGAAGAAGCAATGGGTGATGCAAATCGTACACTCAAGGACTTGGCTTCTCACAAGCTGGATACACAACAATGGTGTATTCAAACAAATTCTACTTTCGAGATCAAGCCGGGGTTGCTTAGAGAATTACTAAAGTTCCGTGGCATGGTGAATGAAGACCCAAACAAGCATCTTATGGACTTCCACACCATTGTCATTGCCATGCTTCCAGCGGAGACTGATGCGGATGGTGCAATGTTGAAATTTTTTCGATTCTCTTTGGCGGATAATGCTAAGGATTGGTTGTATTATTTGCCTTCCGGAAGTGTCACAACATGGAATGGGTTGAAGAAACTCTTTTTAGAGAGATATTTTCCAGCATCAAAGGCTACTCAAATTCGCAAGGAGATTTGTGGGATGAAGCAAAATGTGGGAGAATCTTTATATGAATGTTGGGAACGATACAAGAGATTGGTGGCAAGCTGTCCTCACCACCAATTAAGTGATGCTATGATAATCCAATACTTCTATGAAGGACTCCAAACAAGTGATATGAATCTTCTTGACGCTGCGGGTGGTGGTGCACTAGTGAACAAAACGGTGGCACAAGGTAGAGAGTTGATTGAGAACATAGCAGCGAAATCGCAACAATTTTCAAGTCGTGGTTCGGATGTGATTCTTAGGAGAGTAAATGAAGTGATCAAGGTCGAGGAACTTCGTCAACATATGGGTAACATGACAACAATGATGCAACAAGTTGCATCCGCGGTGATACCAAGTTCTCCTCAAGGGTATGAAGATGCCAATGAACAAGCTAACGTGATCTTTCCAAATCAACAAAGACGGTACGATCCCTATTCCAACACTTACAATCCTGGATGGAGAGATCTCCCCAACTTTAGCTATGCCAACAAACAAGGTGCAGTCTAACAACCTACTTTCAATCGTTCGAGTGGATTTCCACCACAACAACAACAATTTCAGCAACCACAACAATCAATGCAAAATCAAGGTTCCGACATTGATGCAAAGCTTCAAACAATGATGCAAGGAATTTCTACTATGTTTCAAGAAAATCAAAAAGAGACCAAAAGCGCAATCAAGGAGTTGCAGACACAAATGGGTTACATGGCTACTGAGTTGAACCAAGTGAAGGCACAAATCGGTGGGAAACTCCCTTCTCAACCTATTAACCCGAACGGGGATGTCAATGCAATTACGTTGAGAAGTGGTACACAACTTTTGCAACCCGAAGTTACTGATTCGGGCAAGGTGGAAACACAAAAGGAACCTGTTTTGGAGGAGAAGAATGAGGATTCTCCCCAAACTTCTGAGGTACCTATTTCTAACTCTAAAACTCCGGTTTCTAATTATGTTCTTCATTTACCTTTTCCTAGCAGATTTGCAAATTCCAAGAAGGCGGAACTAGAAAAGGAGATTTTAGACATTTTCAAGAAGATCCATGTGAACATACGACTCATAGATGCAATCAAGCAAGTTACAAAGTATGCAAAGGTGTTGAAGGACTTGTGTACCAATAAACAAAGTCTCCAAGGTAATGAAGTGCTAAGTGTGGGGGAGAATGCTTCGACAATCTTACAACACAAACTCCCACTGAAATGCAAGGATCCTGGTAGCTTTGACATTCCCGTCAAGATTAGTAACACCACATTTAACAAAGCAATGTTATACTTAGGTGCATCCGTTAATATTATGCCTGCATATATGTATACACTTGATTTAGGTCCTCTTAAAAAGTATGGAATTGTGTTGCAATTAGCCGATCGCTCTAATGTCTACCCAATGGGTATTGTTGAGGATGTGCTTGTGCAGGTTAATCAACTAGTATTTCCAGCTGACTTTTGCGTGTTAGAGATGGACGAAGGTTTACCAGACTCATCTCTTCCATTGCTACTTGGGCGTCCCTTCATGAAAATGGCGAAAACCATTATTGATGTGGACAAGGGAACGCTGACTATAGAATTCGATGGAGAAATAACACGTTTCAACATTTTCGAGACGATGAGATATCCTAGTGATGTCCACTCTTGTTTCTCCATTGATGTGATGGACACATTGGCGCAACAAATGTTTGAGTTGAATGGTGTTGATACTTTGGAAACTGTGCTCACTACACCCGTTGATGATGGTTTGGAGTATGGTGATGAGATTAAAGAAACCCTTGGTTCTCTTGACTCGTTACCGGAAAAATCATCAATTAAGAATATTTCTTATGCTTCTTTACCTTGCAGTGATGAAAAACTTGTACCGTCAATTGTTAAATCTCCAAAGTTAGAATTGAAACCTCTTCCAAGTCACTTAAAGTACTTGCACTTGGGTGACAAGGAAGACTTACCTGTGATTTTTTCTAATGAGCTTAGTGAATTACAGGAGCAAAAACATCTAAGGGTGCTAAGGAAGTACAAGACGGCCATAGGGTGGACAATTGCCGATATTAAGGGTATAAGCCCTGCCGTTTGTATGCACAAGATCCGTTTGGAGGATGATGCAAAGCCTACAAGGGAAGCGCAACGTCGTTTGAACCCTCCCATGATGGAAGTTGTGAAAAAGGAGATACTCAAGATTTTGGAAGTGGGTGTTATCTACCCCATATCCGATAGCAAGTGGGTAAGCCCGGTACAAGTGGTACCAAAGAAATCAGGTGTGACGGTGGTAGAAAATGATAAGAACGAACTTGTCCCAACTCGTGTGCAAACCGGTTGGAGGGTTTGTATTGATTACAGAAAATTGAATGCCACCACTAGGAAGGATCACTTTCCATTACCTTTTATTGATCAAATGCTTGAACGTTTAGCTGGACACTCTTACTATTGTTTTTTTGATGGTTATTCAGGGTACAATCAGATTGTGATAGCACCGGAGGATCAAGAGAAAACTACTTTCACTTGTCCTTTCGGTACTTTTGCTTATAGGAGGATGCCTTTTGGCTTATGCAATGTTCCAGCTACATTTCAAAGGTGTATGTTCCATTTCATGGTAACTCATGGCATAGTTTTAGGCCATATAATATCTTCTAAAGGCTTGGAAGTCGATAAATCTAAGATAGACCTTATTCGTGCTCTAAACCCTCCTACTACGGTGAGGGAGATACGCTCTTTTCTTGATCATGCAGGTTTTTATCTTAGATTCATCAAGGACTTTTCCAAGATAGCATCACCACTTTGAAATTTATTGCAAAAAGATGTGGTTTTTAACTTTGATGAAAAGTGTGTTGCGGCATTCAACCGTTTGAAAGAACTTTTGATTTCAGCCCCTATCATTAAACCACCGGATTGGAGCAAGCCTTTTGAGCTCATGTGTGATGCAAGTGATTATGCGGTTGGTGCGGTGCTTGGGCGGCGTGTGGGGAAGATACCTCATGCCATTTATTATGCTTTTAGGACACTTAATGAAGCCCAACAAAACTACACAACCACTGAAAACGAGTTGTTAGCCATTGTTTTTGCTTTGGAAAATTTTCTCTCTTATCTAATTGGTACAAAAGTTGTTGTCTTTTCTGATCATGCAACACTTAGGTACTTGCTTACAAAGAAAGAGGCGAAACCGAGGCTCATACGATGGATTTTACTCTTGCAAGAATTTGATATAGAGATCAAAGACAAGAAAGGAATTGAGACCACCGTTGGATCACTTGAGCCGTCTTGCTGTGGACAAGGAAACTATCCCATTGCGTGAAAGTTTCCCGGATGAGAAACTATTCTCAATTGCCTTTGGAGAACCATGGTACGCTGATATTGTTAATTACTTAGTTTCTAAAAAAATCCCAAAGAACTTGTCTCGTGCTGAGAAAGACAAACTTAAGAAGTTAGGAAACCAATACATATGGGATGATTCATACTTATGGAAACATTGTAGTGACCAAGTAATACGAAGGTGCGTTCCTGAATCTTAATTTAACTCTATCTTGTCCTTTTGCCACTCCTATGCTTGTGGAGAACACTTTGGAAGCAAGAGAACCGCTCTCAAGGTACTAGAATGTGGTTTCTTTTGGCCAACTTTGTTTAAGTTTGCACATGCATTTTGTACCACATGTGATAGGTGCCAAAGAACATGCAATCTAGGTGCTCGAAATCAAATGCCACAAACTATTATCCAATTTGTTGGGGTTTTTGATGTATGGGGAATTGATTTTATGGGCCCTTTTGTCAATTCTAGTGGAAATTATTATATCTTGCTTACTGTTGATTATGTCTCGAAATTGGTGGAAGCTAAGGCCATCCCGCCTAATGATTCTAAAGTGGTTTCAGATTTTG
This sequence comes from Papaver somniferum, assembly GCF_003573695.1. Taxonomy (NCBI): domain Eukaryota; kingdom Viridiplantae; phylum Streptophyta; class Magnoliopsida; order Ranunculales; family Papaveraceae; genus Papaver; species Papaver somniferum. Next base: position 73,434,383 of record NC_039366.1, read on the forward strand.
TGCAAGCAAACATTTTTGCAAGGTTTAGAATTCCAAGAGCTATAATTAGCGATGGGGGTTCGCACTTCAAAAACAGGTTCTTGCAAAGCTTGTTAAGGAAGTACAATGTGTCGCATAGGATTGCAACACCCTACCATCCACAAACAAATGGACAAGCTGAGGTTTCCAACCGAGAGGTGAAATCCATTCTAGAGAAGACAGTGAATCCAACAAGGAAGGATTGGAGTTCGCGACTCAATGATGCTTTGTGGGCGTATAGAACCGCATACAAGACACCTATTGGGATGTCTCCCTTTAGGCTTGTTTATGGTAAACCTTGTCACTTACCCGTTGAAATTGAGTATAAGGCGGTTTGGGCTATTAAGCAATGCAATATGGAGTTGGATGGTGATGAAAGGCAAAGGAAGTTGCAATTTCAATAGCTAGAAGAGATTTGCAATGATGCATTTGAAAGCTCACGAATTTACGAGGAAAAGACGAAAGCATTTCATGATAGCGTGATTACAAAGATACAATTTTGCATTGGGCAGAAAGTGCTTTTATTTAATTCCCGTTGGCAATTATTTCCGGGTAAATTAAGGTCACTTTGGATTGGACCTTTTATTGTGACTAATGTGTTTTCTCATGGTGCAGTGGATATTGGTAGTTTAGCTACAGAAAATGAGCTTAAAGTAAATGGGCACCGGTTGAAACCATATTATGAGAACTTCTCTTTGGAAGTCGTGGAAGGAGTTAACCTTGTGGAAGTACTCCCTCTGGAGGAGCCTTAGCATGCGAGGAGATAGTCGGGCTGACGACTTTAGACCAAGCGCTAAGTGGGAGGCAACCCATCGGTTTTGTATCTTTATCTTTCTCTTTTTATTTTTAAGCATTTTATCTTTGTTTTTGCATATCATTTGCGGAATTTCCCACCTTGAACTTTACTTTGAATGACTAAAATTTACATTGAGGACAATGTAAAGTTTAAGTGTGGGGGAGCATTTATATGTTTGTATAGTTAGTTTGATTTGATGCCTTTAGTGAAAAAAAAAAGATGATTCACTACTAAGTCTAGCAACTTGTGCGTTACACTAATGAAAACATAGGAGTTGAGGAACCCATTAGTAGAGTCTATTCATATGAAAACGAACAAAATATAAAAACAATTAACATTTTAGTTGTCACCATATCTCGGAGTCGTCACCATATCACGTTCTATTTTTATTTTTCCATATTTATCTATTGTTTCTCTAAGTGATTTGGTGGAGCACCAACATCGAATTGTTATCACTGCTAGGATGAAATAGAGTGATTGAGTTACTACAAAAAAGAAAAGAAAAAAGAGGCCAGACCAATTTGACCAAACGGTGTACATATAAAAAAAAATTGACACTTGGATAGCAATATGTGTGTGTTCTCCCTGTCTCCGTCGCCTAAACAAGCGTGGAATGCAGGATCCATGGGAATTACCATGTAATCTGCTGACAAGAATCATGCGCTTGGATTCAAAAAGATCCAATCATGTTGTCGATTTGAAAAAAAGATGAAAAAAGAAAAGAAAAAGAAGAAAAAAAATATTATTATTGTTGAATAAAATCGATCACCGGTTCCCTTGTATATGCCAGTGCATTGATCTAGAATTAAGTTTGTCGACTGCTGGTTCCCTTGTATATGCCAGCTGTGTTGATATTAGAATTCATACCAGTAGCTCAATCCAATAGGATTTTTAGGTTTGTTTTGGCAGTGACTTTCAGACAGATATGGGAAACACCGTTCACCTTAGTCAACAGTCCGCCACCATCTACTTTCTATATCCATCTTCTTAATATTTTCATGTGATTGTGGTTGATTCGATTCCGAGTATTGTGGTTGTGTTCAACTTTCTGATAAAGCTATATTACTAATTTATGAATTGGATTTGAAAGTGGGCACTTCCTCCTGTAATCATTGATGTATGCCAATTACAAAATGTTTAGAGTCATTTTTAGACTTTTCACGGGTAGTTGGATTTTGGAAGTAAAGGTTTTGTAGGTATACCTCTTGTAAACCTTCACGAGACTAAAACTCGTCCACTAGGGACACCTAGAGGTTTAAAGGCTTGTTATTTATGCTAAGAGTAACCGTAGCCTCGACGAGATAGAGTTGTATGTATGTTTTATAATTATTTTGTTTGATTTACTCGAGGACTAGCAAAGTCTAAGTGTGGGGGAATTTTATAGGTGTCTAAAACACCTTAATATTTATCTATTGTTTATGCTTTCTTTGCTAAGTTTTCTTGTAAATTATGTATCTTATGTTTGCTTTTGAGTATTTAGGTACTTTGGAGTCGTTTGGAACAAAAGAAGAGGAAAAAGGGCAAAAGTGTTGGAGACAGATTATTTCTCATTATTTGCTTTTATTTCTTCATCTCTATCTGAAAAGTATGTCGGCTTTAGTGATGCAAAACTATTGTCTGAAAAGCATGACAACTTTAGTGATGAAGAGATATTGAAGAGAATAAGTGGATATGAGAAGTAAAAGATGGACGCTGTTGATGGAAGAATTCGAGAAAAAAGAAGGCGTCCATTTGGAGCACGAAAGGTGAAAGCGTCATTTCATATGCAAGCACTGTTGGGAGCATAAAGGAGGATAAAGGACTGCCATTTAGTGGCCTGAATGCAATTACAGTGTGCCTACAGTCATCTTGGGTTCCCCAGAGTTGGGGTGTTTTAATCCAAGGCCATTCCTACACTCACCCTAAAATTCAGAGAAAAATCAATTCTCTTATCATTGTTTGTTCTTCACTAATTCCACCTGAAACCTAGAGGCATGGCGGCTCCAGTAGAGAGTGGAAGAGAGACTCAGAAATTGAGAGAAGAAATTGTCTGAAAATCAGAGAGATGGGTTCATGAGAAATGAAGGGTTGCTGATGGTGATGATGAGTCGCGGTTGATGAAGGATGAAGCTGAATCTGTAAAGGAGATCGAGAGGAATTGGTGAATACTGATAAGAATTGGGGCAGATTGCAGTTGAGAAGTAAGAAGACAAGATCCAGAGAAAGAGATGAAGAACTGAAGATTAAATGGGGGTTTTCTGCTGAGAATTGAGATGGTGAAATTGAAGTTGAGGTTCGATGTAAAATGGAACTGGGTATGTTTGGTTTTGAAATCAAGACATATTGGTGTTGTTATTATTCGATGGGTGTGCTTCTGATTCAGAGTTAGGGTTTTCTTGAAATGATTTTAAGATGAAGATGGTGGAATCGATGGGTTCTAGTGGTGATGGTTTGAATGTGAGATTGCCTTGATTCTGATGAAGACGGTGATGAGCAGATAGGGTTTGACATCGATTGAAGTTGTAAACAGATGGGTTAAAACTCAGATGAGGTATTGTTGTTGTGTTGGTGATACAGGAACAGAGAATGGGATGGAGGCATAAAAGTTAAAGGGAGATGACTTGAGCTGCAGTCAGTGGTGTTGTGTTAGAATGGGTCTGAGGCAATGAGTCTGGTGGTGCTAGTTTTGTGAATCAAATGCAAGTGCTGAGGTATTGGTGGAATTTGTGAAGCAATAGAAGATGGAGAGATGATACTCAGGCCATAGAAGTTGAAGCTGGTTCTGGTGGTTAGAGAAGGAAGGATTATATGGAGCAGGTGGTAATGGTACTGTTGGCTTGAGATTCTGGTGATGCTGCAATTGAGAAACAATAACACAAAGTCGATGTAGTCTGAGATGGTGGTATTGAAATTACAGATGAGTCCTGAGATGCTATTACTGTTGAGAAGAAGAATGGGTAAGATTCAATGAAATTGGAGGAGCTGTGTATTACAGATGAAGTCAATGTGTTGGTGGTGGCTACTGGAAGTTTGTGACAGAAGAAGAGAGATTTGAGGTTTTGAGAATGGAATTGATGATGAGCTAATGGGGTATAGCAACAGCTCAATGAAATTGCTGGTGTTATGAGGAATGGTGGAGGTCTGCACTGGTGGTGACTGAAGTGATGAGCATTTGGAACTGAGCTGTGTCTGTTACAGTTTATGGAAGTGATATATTGCAGGTGGTTTTGAGGTTGTGAGTTCGGTCTTGAACCTGAAATGAAGAGTGTGTTTGTGCTCTCAGTTGCAGGTGTTGGTGATTGAAATGGATTGGGGTTCCTGCTATATTTGCATTGAATGTGCTCGAAATGAGGCTAGCTGCTACTCGCAAAGGCTGCAGTTCTGGTGGTCTGGTATTGGTGCAATGGAATTGAGCTAAACAGACAGGGTGGTGTGATTGAACTGAAATGATGCAGCTGGAGGTGGTTGGTGTGGCAGGAACTGAAGCGGAGTGATTAGATGAATGTTAGGTTGTATTACATGGAAGAGCTGAAGCTGCAGCTGTGGAGAATGAACAGCCACCATGGTTGGGTCTGAGGCTGTGATGCGCACTGATATTGCAACATTAGACTTGGCCTTTGCAAAATGGCTTTGGCCTAGAGCCAAGTCAGATGACTAGCACTGACTCAGCTGAGTTAGACTACGACTCAGATCTGACTCGGTCTTTACTCGGTTGAATCACCTTTACTCGGTATGACCAGGTTGACCGGTAACCAATTTGACTTTCCCGGTAACCTGAGGTACTTCTCCGAGCAGTTTCCCGGCCAACTTCCGGCGATAGACCCCGTTTTCCGGCAACATACTTTCGGGACATATTTTCACATGGCTACTCCTCACATATGGGCTTGGTGGACATCTTTATATTGGACTTTTGAAGACTAGACCTAATTTTGGAACAAGAAGAGCTACAAAAGGAAAGACTTCTACAACTTTTGGGGGACGTATTATTCTTGGAGCTAAGGAGAGAGCCGCTTTTGTTTACGCTACTAGGGTTTGCTTTGCTTTCATCTTCTTTATTTGATTATTGATTATGATGAACTCCATAGCTATGAGTAGCTAATTTAATATTATTGGTTAAGGATGCAGTCCTATATCCACAACTTGTGCTTTATTAATGCATTAGTTTTCTCTCTTGATTATCGTTCAAATCTCTACTGTTTTTAATAATCACATGATTGATGTATTATGATAGGATTAGATGTTTGTTTGGTTAAGTGGCCAATTAATTGAACTTGCATCATAGTCCATAGCTGTTTTAGGGTTTTTCATCGAGCGATAACCCCGAATACAAGTAGCATGATATGATCACAGTTTGTAGTGATACACTCTTGTGATTATATGTAGAGTTTGACCATTGTCCGAATTGTCATGCACAATGTATGACAATTGCATTGATTAGCCTATTTCCAAAACTTAATGCTCCTAGGAATTGAACTTAATTAGCGCAAGGCGTTAGGTTATTCTTTAGGTAGAATTCACATACGCAGCTCTAATGTGTGTGTTGATGAACTTAGGAAATTAATGGAATATCTTGCTCTCTTGATACTCTAGGATTTTGATGATGAAGAGATTAAATTGTAATTCTAATCATGAATGCAAGCACCTGTTTAAGATAAAAGATGAACTCTTTGACCAATATCTCTCTCTATTGATTATTTTCAACTATTTTCAATATTTTACTGCTTTGTTTATTTTGATAAAACAAAAATCCTCCCGTTGGTTACTAAGAAACTAGAATTTTTATAACAACAATTGCCTCTCTGTGAAAACGAACTCTTCCTTACCTTGTACTTCATTTATATTTTGTAGGTAAGAAAGTGAATTATTTTTGACGCATACGACATACTTGCTACCCTCTCCTTTTCAAACCGGTTATACAAATTGACTACCACAACTTCGTACAATTGAGACCAAAAAAACTACCCCTGCTTACTTAGTTCCTTCAGTATTCATGATCCTACAACGTGAATCCTAAGATAGAATCCACTATATTGAGTCGCTTCACTTGTTGTGAAGACTTCTGCACTCAAATCCTTTGGATCGTAACCCTAGACAACAAAGGACTAAATATGTTTCAATAACATACTTACTTAGCAATCTCCAAAATTCATCAATGATCAGAGATAAAGTAGAGTATAAAGAATCATCCATTTAATCAATATAAACTTCTTTGGTGAAAGATCAAACCAAGACAATGATTAAATAAATAACCTATCTTAGTGAACAAGATCTATCCATACAGCTTGATACGTGTCGTGTATGCAATCAAATTAGTGATCTTATTTCCACTTAATTATAAATAATATAATGGAAGTCAAGGTCATTCCCACGAAGAGCAGGGAGATTTAGTTGTTCAAAATGTCACAAATGGGAGGTTTGGTTTTAGATTTCAAAGTAAATAGACAAAGCAATTGAAAGATTAAGTTGTAAGCAATAGAGATTGAGATGGTCGAGGAATCCTTCTTCGTTACTAATCCGTCAACGAGTTAATATATTCATCCATTCATCATTAATCATAGATTATCATCAACCGTGGGATAACAACTAGCGCAGTGCTACCCCCTAAAGTCCTTTGGTCACTGGATACCAAAGCGCTCGAATATCAGATTCTATTCGTCCAAGCCACCAAGTAGTAGCGCACTTAAGGTGTAACTTGGTCGAATGCTTTATGTTTTATGACTTAGGTTAATCTTAATAGTTAGACTCTTAGCGCAAGGTCCACTTTCTAATGTTTTTCTACATGCGATTGCTCCACAGAATCCCTCTGCAAGATCTCACGTTTTCTACTTGTGTATGGATTATTCAAAAATTACATGGATATCCTAATCCTTTATTAGCAATAGATCAATCAATAAACTACTATAGTTGGCCACCTAGAGCAATCAATTTATCAATCATAAACGTTAATCGAAGTAGAAGCAAACGATAATCATATGAAGAAATCAAAATAGATGCATATATTAAACCAAATCAAGTCTAGAACTTAGAATTCATCCTCAATCAATTATGGGTTTAGCTACTCATGGATGTAGTAGAATCCATGTTATACAATTGATAAACTAGAGAAGAAATCGTTACGATTGATGAGAACCGCTCCGAACCCTAGCTTTTCTTCCATTATGTTGTTCCTCTCATGGGTTGCATTCGTATCGTCGTCCTCTACAACATAGCAATGCCAAAATCTTCACATCTCTTCAACTCCAATTAAGGTTGGCTTTGGGATACTTCTTACCAACAGTAATTCTCCTGGAACTTGATTTCAAGAGTTGCGTTTGAGCCTTCAAACTTCTTCTTTTCATGCCGGAATGCACTCCTTTTCTCTCCTTATCTCTTTTTCACACCATTTCCTTTGATTTCGGATGATTCCCCTAAAGAAACAAATATGAAAGAAAACAAGAGTAACACAAGGATAATAGGCAAGAAATCCAACTAAAACAAGCATGGAATCAATACTAAAATCATTTAAATTATGCACTTGCCAAATTCCCCCACACTTTCCTTTGTTAGTCCTCGAGCAAACTACCTAACCAAAAGTACAACAACTCCATTTCGTCGAGAAAACAGATGCACTTAGCTAATGCAACATGCCTTTAAACCCCTAGGTGTCCTTAGTGGACGAGTTATAGTCTCGTGAGGACTTACAAAAGATATACCCACAAAACCTACTCTAACTTTAAAGCGTTCCAGCTTCCCAAGTGTTTGTGGGTGAAAATTATTTCTGCTGATTTTGGTAATTTTGGGTGTGTGGATGAGTAACGAATCTAAACCCTAAACAATGCACTGCACGTGAGTACTTTTGATTCGAGAGATCAATCTGTACAATCCTGGCCTAAACCAAGAAATGGCCGTTCCAGGATTGCTTCAGTCACAAAATGAAGGAGAAGGGTTGGTCTTAGGGAGGGAAGTGAAGAGAGTGTTGAAACCAGAATAGTTGATTCTCAAAGTGTGGTTGTTTATGACTTGTATCTGAAATTAGAACTGGCTAGCAGAATGGAAAGCTACCAGGTGATTTCTAGATACTGTGTTGTTGCCGACCAAAAACTTGTTGTCTGGTGGAAATAGGTGAAACCAATTTATACAAGTCGTAATAAAACGTACCCTGATCTCATAGGAAGTGGAAACGATTGAGTGGTGGAAGAGTATAGTAACGTGTAACGTTAGAATTTATGTTTCCATGATGAAGGAAACGTTTACACCATTACTTATTTCCATTACTAACCGCCCTTCTTCGTGACACTTTCTTGTAACGGGAGTTTTGCACGCCGCACGTTGTAAACCGCCAGACCAATACCCTGATGAGTATCCTCCAGTTTGTGACATGTTTGATGTCTCGAGTGTTTTCGTGGAAAACATGTAGCACTTGGCTACGTGTGGCAAGTCAAAGTCAAGGGACTTACCGCAGGAAAATAGCATGTAATGCTATTTGGCTCGTTTTGACTGGTCGCCTAAAACTTGCCACAGGTTTGTCAGTTCATTGGTGAACTTCGATGGCTGAGATCGCATCTCATGAAGGAGGGTAGCCGTTGATTATGGCTATCTTGTGTTGGCGCCTGATAATGGAGCGGTGGTGTTTTGGTGTACGCCAGTGGCAATGTGGCATGGCCAGCATGCCTCGTGCATACCAGTGGCACAGTGATGCAAGTGGCGCCTGACATAGCCATGGCCACTAGATTTAGGCAGCTGGTCGCCTGAAACTTACCACAAGTCTGTCAGTTCGGTGGCGAACTTGGATGGATGAGATTTCATCTCATGAGGAAGGATGGCCATTGATTATGGCCGCATCTTGTTGTATAGCGAAGTGGCGCCACTATGCCGAGCCATGATATAACGGCATGCCAGTGGCGTATCCAAGGCAGCTGTTTTGGCATATTGGTGTTAGACCCAAATATGACTTCTGGCAACATTGGCCCTGTTGCTAAGTTAATCTCGAGGCCTTAGGAGAGTCACTGGACTCAGTTGGCATGACAACTTTTAGCCAAATTAGGGTTTGGCGCATAGCAACTCTATTTAGCACGTGCGGCATGACTGCGGCATGGCGGCGTGGCTGACATAATTAGCACATGCTAGTGGCACGAAGTAACGTCGGGCATAGCCATGGCCGCTAGACTTTGGCACCTCGGTGTTGGACCCACATGTGGCGTGGCAACATTGGCCCTGTTTCCACATCAATCCCAACGCCCTGGGAAACGTCACCTGGCTTGGTTGGCGTAGCAATTTTGCCTAAATTAGGGTTTGGCATGTCGAAACCATAATTGGTGCGTGTGGCATGCAGCCGCGGCATGGAGACACTTTTTTGTGCAAACGGTGCCATATCTATGCCAAAGGAACTATGGCAAGGCCGTAGTGTGGAAACGACCACAGGAGTAAGGGTTGTCGTGGGTGGCTATGATATGGCGCCATTCCTAGGGATTCATGGGCCCCACACGGTTCGTGGCATGTTGTGGGGCCGAAGTGGCATGTGTTGCGAAAATTAGGGTTTTGGTTAACCTAGGGTCGTGCTTCTGACTAGAAAACCCTAATTTGGGATTATCATGGAATTGGCCCCGAACAGGAGGTAGGTTAGCATGTAGGGCGCTGTTTATGGCATGTTGCAACGAAGTGGCATGTTTGGCATGTTGGTGCGGCGGAGTGGCATGTTGGCGTGCCGCTCAACTTATTGGCGCAACATGGCACGTTCGGCATGTTGGTGCAGCTTTTTGGAAAGCCAATTAATATGTTGTTGTGGGAGGGCGCGTTTGGCTTGCCAATTAGTATAGTGGCGCGGCAGGGTGCGTTTGGCCTTTAATGTATGGTGACGAGTTTAAAACGACTTGATTGTTCAAGAAAAGGGGCCGGCCAAACATAAGGCGCGACCACACCTCTAGTGCTCGTGGCGCATTTTAAAGTGACTTGATTGGTCGGTGGGAAGGAGAGGGGCCGGCCAAGCATGGGAGTGGCTACACTTCTGGTATGAGTGTGGCGGCTTTAGACAGACCTGATTGGTCAATGGGAAGTGAGGCCAACAAGTAAGGGCCCAGCCATAACTTATGTGCGCGTGGCGAGTTTGAGGCGACCTGATTGGTCGAAGAAATAAGGTCGATTTAGGACGGGGCGTGTCCAGTGGAAAGTGGCGCCAGCTGGCCTAAGGCATGGCCACGCCTCCCTTTGCTGCTACGGCTCCCTGTTTTCTAATTCTGGGCAGGGTTTTGCACCTACTAATCCATGGTGGATTAATTACCTAGTTTTCCTAGGCTTACTTTCGACAAGCAAGGTCTGGTTTACTGCGCAAGGTGCAAAAGTAATTGATTGAATTCTATGTGTTGACATAGAGTTCTTTAAGTTCATAGCCAGAGAGCAGCATACTTTCTGATTGAATACCTTATGCAAAGACCTTATCCTTGATATTTAGAAATTCGTGCTACTCTGCTGCGAGTGAACACGAATTGTCATGCCATATCAACATTAAGGGTTCAACCGAGGAACATAGCATATAAAGCATTCAAGAAACTTATATTAAGTGAATATAGGCAAGGCGCCGAAATTTACAGAACATCTGGGATGGTTGCTACATTCGCCAGTCTGGTGATAAGCACGAAAGTGCTACATTTTATACCCATATTTATATTAGTTAGGACTCAATATTTTGACTAATGACACTATTTTAGTGCTTTTGCAGAAAGTACAAGTGAATTCGATCATCCAGCGAATAAACATCAAAATGTGAGACTTAATGGTGAAGCGAGTCGATGTCAGCACACTAATGCCACCTAAGATTGGTCAAGAGTGACTTTATTACTGTTATCATAAGAATGAAAGAATATCACCTCCATGACCACGTGCAAATGAAGAAAAAGGAAAGATTAATATATCTTGTCCTTACATAAGTTCTCTTGCTATATTTATATAAAGAATCTGAAGGAATATTTGAAGCCAACTGACGTCATTTTGCAAATACAGTTAAGGTGGGACCCATCACATGCAAGAAAATATCATGCTTTCTAAATGAAATTCATATACTATGGAAAGTGGAGATTCGGTGATACTTTACAATGTCTCGTCATATTATGACACGCGGCACAACATCATTGGGTGAATTTATATTTTCATGACATGTGACAGACTTCTATTGGGAGGTGATGTGGCGACGAAGAAGAAAAACGTGAATTCATTTGTGAGCTATATTTATGTGTTGTTTCAAAATATATTAGGGGGCCGCGGCACAGAGCCGTAAAGAGGGAGTAGGGTTTGAGGATTAATTTCTCCCATTTTCGTTTTTGCTTGGCTAGTGTTGTTTTTTCCATTTTATTTATGGCTTTTGAGAAAGCCATGGCTAGCTAGAGCCATATAGGGTTTAGATAGAAACCAATTTATTTATATGAACTCTACGATGATATTTCTAATGATGATTCATTGATTAGTGATTTCTCTTCATATGGCTTGGTGTTTTATCGTTCAAGTGATTTTCTAGATTATTTATGCTTTTGAATTGATATTTCGTGCTTCGGTTAAATCCCTAGACGAGGTATGCAAGGATTGATAGGTAATGCTTTAGAATCACTACCCATGAAGCGAAGGAAGTTACAGCGGAGAAACTATACTTTAGAATTTAATATAACATCTTCCGGGACATGAGATTGATTTCGAAATTTGTCTTGAGTAATAAATAGAGATTAATAGAGTTTTATATGATTGAATTGATGGAAATCGAAAACCCTAGTAACCCTTTCCTGTTTTGTGTATTGTCAGAATCATTATTACTTTATTTCGTCCCAATTATCTTAAACATCGTTAAAACATCATCTTATTTGGTTAGTTAATTATTGGTATTAGTTAGTAGTAGTATTTCACACTCCTCGTGGGAACGACCTGTACTTGCCATTGTCTACTAGTTAGACGTTGTGCACTTGCAGTATTTTATTGTAGGTTTTTGAACCTACCAAGTTTTTGGCGCCGCTGCCGGGGAGTGGTAGCAAAATACTCGCTAGTTGATATCATTGTATATAGCTTATTTTTAATTTTTGTATATAATTTATTTTTATTGTTCTTTTAGTTCTTTTTACGCAGTTTGTTTGATTTTTTTTTAGGTACTTTAGTCTGAAGTGCGGACGAAAAGAAAGTATGCACTCGCAAGATATTTGCAAGAGCCACTTGGGAGATCCATTAGAGGTTTGCTTAGCTCATTTTGGGTATGATTTTGATGACGATAGTGTTATTTGTGAACTCAATGCCTTGTTAGACTCCACACCGCTGTTAGACACTAATAAATGAAAATACAAACTAGAACCTCTAGTTTTGTTCGAGTCTCGACTAGTTCCATCAGTCGAGAAAGTTTAATCCATGACCTTTAAGCCATTAAGTTCATAATTTTTTTGTCTTGATGATATTGATAATGAAACCGTTTTAGATGATAACGGGTCTATGAGTCATGATATTATTGCTCCATTTGAGCCAACATATGTTCGTGTGTCCTATTTTTCTCAACTGGAACCAATATCAGCCATAAAAGTTATTTCCGCTGATTTAGAACCTGATTTAGGGCGTGCACCTCAACTAGAAGCTATTGAAAAATTTATACCTCTTTATGTGAATGATTTACATATCCTGACAATGCATGGATTGATTACTAAGAATTGTTATTTATGGGGAATGGATTCACATATATCCTTGGATGATTATAGTTTTTGCAGGTGCATATTCTCAGCTAACTGGATTGGTTTGGTTGATCCCCAACTTTTCAGACTCTATATATATGATTGGCAGCTTACTTTGGGGTATCAACCTCATTTTGTTTGAGATTGTGTGCTATTGAAAGCAGGGAAACAATACATTTCGCTTTGTGGGAGTCAACCCATCAGATTTGTTCCCTTTTCTCTATATTTTTTTTTTTTTTGCAATTTATAATTTCCCACCTTGATTTCTACGTTGGATGACTCAATTACATTGAGGACAATGTAATATTTAAGTGTGGGGGAGTGGCACTTTGGTTAGGATTTAAAAAAATAAATAAATTATGACCAGCTGTGTAGCGGGTCTTTTGTATGGTATTTTCTATGACCAGATGTGTAGCGGGTCTCTCTCTCTTTATCTTATTATTTGACCAGCTGTGTAGCGGGTCTAAAAAAAACAAGAAAGAAAAATGATATGACCAGCTGTGTAGCGGGTCTCTATATTCATATGACCAGCTGTGTAGCGGGTCAATTCTTTGTTTTGCTCGAGGACTAGCAAAATATAAGTGTGGGGGTGTTGATAAGCAAGAAAGTGCTACATTTTATACCCATATTTATATTAGCTAGGACTCAATATTTTGACTAATGTCACTATTTTAGTGCTTTTGCAGAAAATACAAGTGAATTCGATCATCCAACGAATAAACGTCAAAATGTGAGACTTAATGGCGAAGCGAGTCGATGTCAGCACACTAATGCCACCTAAGATTGGTCAAGAGTGACTTTATTATTGTTAGCATAAGAATGGAAGAATATCACCTCCATGACCACGTGCAAATGAAGAAAAAGGAAAGATTATCTTGTCCTTACATAAGTTCTCTTGCTATATTTATATAAAGAATCTGAAGGAATATTTAAATCCAATTGACGTCATTTTGCAAATACAGTTAAGGTGGGACCCAGTACATGCAAGAAAATATCATGCTTTCTTAATGAAATTCATATACTATGGAAAGTGGAGATTCAGTGATACTTTACAATGTCTCGTCATATTATGACACGCGGTACAACATCATTGGGTGAATTTATATTTTCATGACATGTGGCAGACTTTTATTGGGAGGTGATGTGGCGATGAAGAAGAAAAACGTGAATTCATTTGTGATTTATATTTATGTGTTGTTTCAAAATATACTAGGGGGGCCGCAGCACATAGCCGTAAAGAGGGAGTAGGTTTTGAGGATTAATTTCTCCCATTTTCGTTTTTGCTTGGCTAGTGTTGTTTTTTCCATTTTGTTTATGGCTTTTGAGAAAGCCATGGCTAGCTAGAGCCATATAGGGTTTAGATAGAAACCAATTTATTTATATGAACTCTACGATGATATTTCTAATAATGATTCATTGATTAGTGATTTCTCTTCATATGGCTTGGTGTTTTATCGTTCATGTGATTTTCTAGATTATTTATGCTTTTGAATTGATATTTCATGCTTCGGTTAAATCCCTAGACAAGGTATGCAAGGATTGATAGGTAATGCTTTAGAATCACTACACATGAAGCGAAGGAAGTTACAACGGAGAAACTATACTTTAGAATTTAATATAACATCTTCCGGGACATGAGATTGATTTCGAAATTTTTCTTGAGTAATAAATAGAGATTAGTAGAGTTTTATATGATTGAATTGATGGAAATCGAAAACCCTAGTAACCCTTTCCTGTTTTGTGTATTGTCAGAATCATTATTACTTTATTTCGTCCCAATTATCTTAAACATCGTTAAAACATCATCTTATTTGGTTAGTTAATTGTTGGTATTAGTCAGTAATAGTATTTCAAACTCCTCGTGGGAACGACCTGTACTTGCCATTGTCTACTAGTTAGACGATGTGCATTTGCAGTATTTTATTGTAGGTTTTTGAACCTACCATCTGGGTAAATTTCATGTAAATATATTGAACGGCTTAATAAATATGCTAATGGAGAGGTTAACACTCATGGCTCCATTTTCTTACAGAGTGACGTCACATCAGATGCAAGGTTTTACGATTTTAACCCTAAGCTAAAAACCACCATCAACATTAAGTCCCCTGCTCAGCTCGGAACAGTGGCATTGTTGCGGGGTAAGCATGAGATGGTGACAAACAAGGATAAAATCGAGACGGCAATTCATGAAGAGATTATCAGGAAGATTTGGCTAACCTTTTTCAGGAGGCATGAATAATCTGTGATCCTTGCATTGGCGGCTTTGCATAAATTCTACTTGGCCATGGGGTGTTGGCATCAGCGCTGCAACTTTGGCTACTAATCGGCATAGATGACACTGCAACTTGGTCCGCGGAACGGGCGCTGGCTGGCTAGGAAAGGTAGATGGCGTTGTTGGCTTTGGACGATGGATATCGCTTCCTTGGCTGGTGAAGATGGCGCTGCTTTGAACGACTAAGATGGCGCCGCTTTGGCCATGGAGCGAGTGAGGATGGAGCCATGGAGTGTTGGCGCAGGCTTGCTTGGTACGCGGACTTTGGCACGGGCGTGGTATTGCTGGCTTGGACGCGGAACGGCAGAGGTGGCCACTGGCTTGGACGCGGGTTGTTGGCACTGTCTTGGACGCGGACTGTTGGCGCCATGGAGCGTTGCCTCCGCGGGCCCAACTTTCTTCTTCAGCGCATGACCCAAAAAGGAAATCTCCTCCTACTCAAACTCCAAAAGTACTTTGCATATAAAAGGCGTCGCCTATATTTTATTTTTGTAACACTGGCTTTGTTTCCACGTCTCCGCGTTAGCAGCAAAGCAGAAAAGCAGGCGAGCGCACTCCAGGTATGTGTTCCAACGTTTCTTCCCTTCTTTTTTTTTTTTTGCTCTCATGTTGGTGTAAACACTGGTGGTAAGCATATCTTCCATGAACTCGTAGAAATACTTCCATATGAATGATTCCTCTCTGCTAGTAGTATTGTGGCATGTAATAGCGTTAGCCACAATATTAATAACAACGAAGCTAAATTTTATGCAACGCGAGCACGCATGGGAGAGTGGCCGCCATTGGCTCCTTCCTCCATAAAACCTAGCTTTAGGTTTTTTTTGTTGTTTGACCGTGAGCTTCATTCCAGCGGCAAGGCACGGTCTTGGCCAAAAACATGTTTTCCCGCGGCAAGACATGTCCTTGCGCTGAGTAAGCATCGGTCCCCATTCCCTTTGGCCGTGAGTGCCATAACATGTGATCAAAGAAAAATTTTCCTGTAGAAAACTTGTGGTTGGTTTTTGATCATTGTATCCAATTTTTCTGACAAAATCCTCACGCATGGTTTTTCTTCAGAGTACTAACCCTTTTCCTGTTTTTGCTCCGTTGTAGTTATTCCAAAAGTGAAAAGTAGCGTAAGAGATTCTTGTTAAGATGTCACCTGGAAACAGTTCTGCCGTCGTGCCGAGAAATGCTAACAATTCCAAGGACAAGCCGAATACGGATGATGAATTCTTCACAGAACCTTGCACAGATGTAAGGACGCATCCCAGTCATGTGGAAACTTTTCTGACTGGCTCAGAGAACGAAGGAGAGGTTCAGTCGATTTCACCATTGCCTGTGATACGGTTTTTCCTCCATAGGAAAGAGTATCCAGCTTCTTCTATCGACTTTAAAATCTGCCAAATCCCATTGCGCTCTTACGAAGGATGGATGAGATTCTTGATAATTCGTGACCACATCAAGGCTAATCTGGTTACGGGGCAAATCATGAATGCTTTTATAGCGTCTGCGGCACTTCAGATTAGGAAAGACATTGCAGGTATGATCACTTTCATCTCTAGGTGCCGTATGGAGACTCATACTGCCATATGTAGATGGGATGAGATGACTATTACTTTGGAGAGCGTAGCCGTCCTATTGAATCTTCCAATAATTGGGAATCTTGACGTCGTCTTGTCCGAGGAGGAAGAGAAAATGCGCGCTACTCTGGTTAGGAAGTCGGAAGAATATGTTCGGAAGGACAATGAGGAGAAGTGTTTTTATACTTGGTGGGTGTCTGAATGGTTCCCCAAGGAGCCGGAGCCGGCTTTGGTGCTGGACGATACGCTCCATGTCGCTGCATTTTTAGCCTTGTGGTTATCCAGAGATATTTTTGATGATGGCTCTGGCAGGAAAGAAATAAGACAGAATCTCATCAACTTTGCTATTAAATTGGCGAAAGGCGTGACTCTTCCTATAGGCAGCTTGTTCCCTGGCTCCTTGTACACCCATCTGGATTGCTTAGCAGCAGACATGTATGCTTCAAATGGGTACATGAAGGTGGAATCGTATGTCCATGTCGACTTTCTCCAAGCATGGTTGTGGGAGCATTTTAAGCACTACACTCCTAATCCAATAACTTCACTTCCTGACGCATATGGCGGCTCTAGGATACTTCGTTTGTCAAAGAAGCGTCCAAGACCTAGCTCAAAACTCGTCGATTTTCTCGACAATGTGAATGCAATAAACTTCTGTCCCTGGGCTCCGGTCCATACGTCCATAGTTCAGCCAAACACTTTTGCTTCCGTCCCGGACATAACATTGCATTCTGATGGAGTGGATATAACCGTTGGAGAAGTCATATTCATGCGAAGCTGCATACCTGGATACGTACCATCATTTTTCAAGGAATTTTTGGAAGCGGTCCCAAATAATATTGACAGGGTCGCTCGTCATATGGGCTTTGATCAGGGGGTTCCATTCTGTCGTCCATCAACGCCTCCAGAAAAACTGTTGCCAGTTGTTTTTGATAGCAGTGCCCTGGCAGAGCATAAGAGCCTTCCTTTTCTGCTTTCAGGGATAAAATCGATAGCAACCCCTAAGTATAATGCTTTCTGGAGGGGAGAGTTCCTTTCCATCCAGAAATTCGTGCAGAATGTTGTGACAGATCCACGCGGCAAGCCCTCCTATAAAGTTTTGGCGAAACACGGGTTGTTGAGATTTCCTTCTCCATGTAAGCGGAGATCTTCTAACTCAAGTGAAGACAATCCCCAGAAAAAGGAGCGAAGGTCGAAAAATCGTGCAGGCGGTTTTCAATCGGCTTCGACAACCCCGATGACCTTCAGTTCTTCCAACATGCAAGTACGTATGATTCTCTTCCTGAATTGCGTGAACATTCTGGATTGTTGCCGCTGAAAATCTTTTCTTCTTTTTACTCAGGGTCTCGACAGTTCAAACACCTTACCCAAGCTTGCACGTGGTCAGGAAATGGATTCTGAAGAAAAGTCTGGTAATACTGAGCCTTCGGCCAATGAGGAGGAAAGTGAAGAAGAAGAAGATTCAGAATCCAGTGATGACGGGGAAAGCACTTCAGAGCGCAGCAACGGGTCTTCTTCTAGTTCCAGCGGGCCCACAGATGAGTCGGTGAGTTATACCCCGAATAGCCGTCCAAAAAGCAATAATGTGAATGTCCCGCTAACCTCTCTAGCATTTGATCAATGAAAGGCAAAGGAAAGTGATACTTTCTAGTTGCGGCATTAAGCTTTCTGTAATCTTGAAGACTCTCCATCCTATTTGAACTCTTGTAGGAACAAGTTCGTCATCTTGATTTCTAACAACAGTGTCACCCGATTTCTTAGGCACCACTTGAACCGGACTAACCATTTGCTGTCAGAAATTTGAGGATCTATTTCTTTACGACCTCCATCATTGGGGGTTCAAGCCTACGCTGAGCATCACGTACCGGCTTGATATCATCTTCCATAAGTATTTTATACATGCACATTTATGGACTAATGCCTTTAATGTCAGCAATTGTCCAACCAATGGCCGTTTTGTGATCCTTCACAACCTAAGTAGACGTTCTTATTGTATGGCATTGATATTCTTTGCAATAATCACCGGAAGCTCCTCTTTATCACCCAAGTAGGCATACTTTAAGTGATCAGGAAGAGGCTTAAATTCTAGTTTAGGTTCCTGCATAATAGAAGGTAAAGGAATCTCATTAGTTATGGGTAAAGAAATATAATACATATTACATGTTTGAGCTTCTTGTAATGCTGTTAAAGCACCACACATCTCCACTATCTCTTTGACTAAGTTGACGTCCAAATTTGGTTGCCCATGAACGTCCAAATCAATGTTATTTTGCAACACGACTCCAAGTTCATCTTCATTGCTCAAATCAAACATTTTTTGTGCTAACGAATCAATAACATCAATACAGAAAGTGGAGTGCACATCACTAGGATAACGCATGGCCTCAAATATGTTGAAGCGAATGATCTCCTTATCAAATTCCATAGTGAGTGTACCATTATCCACATCAATCTTCGTCTTTGCAGTTTTCATTAACGGTCTCCCAAGAAGTAACGAAGTAGGTGAACAATTATCTCCATTTTGCATATCCACAATGTAAAAATCAACCGGAAAGATTAGCTGATTCACTTGAACAAACACGTCCTCCACGACTCCCTTAGGATATATATTGGACTTGTTTGCTAATTTAATAGTAATCCTCATATCTTTTAAAGGTCCAAGATTCAAAAAATCATAAATATCGGCTGACATAACGCTTATGGATGCTCCCAAATCAAGTAGAACACGCTCAAATCGTTATTTACCAATAGTAATTGGCACTGTGAAACCCCCAGGATCTTCACACTTTGTAGGCATCTTCTTTAGTAGCATAGTTGTAGCACTTTCGCCCACCTGAGTAATCTCGTTAGCAATCAACTTATCCTTCCTTGTACACAAATCCTTCAAAACCTTGGCATACCTGGTACAATTATGATGGCCTCAATAAATGGAATGTTGATTTGCATCTTGCTGAAAATATGCATGATCTCCTTATCTTGAGATTGCTTCTTTGACTTGGCAAAACGACTAGGGAAAGGAGGTGGTGTGGTAAAGATCAGAACCGTGTCCTTAGGTTGGCCGGTTGAGGTTGGCTTTTCCTTTGGTACGGTTTCCGCCTCTACTTCCTTTTCGATGTCGTCATGAACCACTTGTTGTTGATGTTGTTGTGGTTCTTTAGTTTGTCTCCCACTTCTTAGAGTTATGGCATTGACGTTCGCTCTTAGATTCACAAAAGGCTATGATGGCAACTTTGTCGAATTTTGTGCCTTTATTTCATTCATGTATGTAGCCAACTGTCCAATTTGAAGTTTCAAGTCCTTTATATCCAAATCTTGTTTCTGCAGAATTATATCTTGACGTTGAGAATTCGCATCTTGCTTTTGCATCATCATTTTCATCATCTCCTCTAAACCAGAATTTTGAGTATGTTATTGAGGCTGAGGTGGAGGTTGTGGTCGGAACTGTGGTTGTTGAAAACCACTTTGTCGCCCATAAAGATTAGGAGCTGCAGCTTGCTGATTTGCATAACTGAAATTTGGGTGATCTTTCCAACCTGGATTATAAGTATTAGAGTAGGGATCATACCTTGGCCTCTGATTAGGAAACACATCATTCACCTGTTCATACTCTTCTTCATAAGTAGGAATAATCATTGTTGTCGTTCGTTGTACTACCTTCTCTATGTTGTTCATTCGTTGCTGTGATTGTGCGGACTCTCCCATCTCGCTAACTCTTCTGACATTAGAGTTGTTTCTGGTGTAGAATTTTTGAGCGTTGGCAGCCATACTCTCAATCAAATTGGTTGCCTGTGAGATTGTATTCTCAATAAGTGTACCCCCTGCGGCTGCATCAATCAAGTTCCTCTGTTCTGGAAGTAATCCTTCATAAAAATACTGAATGATGAGTGTTGAGGATATATTATGGTGTCGGCAGCTTGCCACCAATCACTTATATCTCTCTCAATATTCATATAGAGACTCCCCAGACATCTGTAGAATGCCACTAATCTCCTTACGAACGGATGTTGCTTTGGAAGTAGGAAAATACTTCTCCAGAAATAGCTTCTTCATCTCGGCCCATGTTGTAATAATCCCTCTGTTAATGAGAACGGGAAAGCTTATAACATACCCATATCTCTGTCTGCGGTTGCATGACTCAGACTTGTCATCATGTTCTGGAACTGTTGAAGGTGTCGATTTGTATTTTTACCTGGATGTCCCTTGAACTTTGGTAGATGATGAAGTAGATTCAACTTCAGCTCCACCGGGCTAGTGATTGTAATGCACAGTGGTTGCGAATCTAAGCATGAAGATGTCAACTATCCTAACTTCCTCTCTGAAGGTGAAGTCCTCTCTCTCGTTGTCTGTATTAACCATCTCTTCTACAGAGGGTTCTTGTTGCCACTGCTTACGTGCTTGAAGTCTCGTTCCTTTACAGGTTTGAATTCCGCAACTTAGGTAATTCCAATCCTTTGATGCCAGAGATTAAGTACCTAAAACAAAACATCTAGAAAACAAAGTTAAAACCCCAAAAAAAAAATCTAAAAAAAAAAACAACTAAAGGTACCGACTGCTCCCCGGCAGCGGCGCCAAAATTTTGATGCGCATCGTGTGTGCAATCAAATTAGTGATCTTATTTCCACTCAATTATAAATAATATAATGGAAGTCAAGGTCGTTCCCACAAAGAGCAGGGAGATTTAGTTGTTCAAAAGGTCACAAAGGGGGGTTTGGTTTTTAGATTTCAAAGTAAATGAACAAAACAATTGAAAGATTAAGTTGTAAGCAATAGAGAGAGATGATCGAGGAATCCTTCTTCGTTACTAAACCGTTAATGAGTTAATATATTCATTCATTCATCATTAATCATAGATTATTATCAACCGTGGGATAACAACTAGCGCAGTGCTACCTGAAAAAGCGGGGGTCTAACAACACTACCCAATATTTCGCTTAGAAATCTGTATGGACTAACTCTGAAATACTTTGCTAGAGAATTAACTAGACAGTCAAACTCAATCTAGATAAAAAGTATTTCAAGGAGTTATTATCTCAATCTCTCGATTTGATCTTTACTCAAGCAAATAGAAATTTGCGAGTCTTTATCAAAGAGAGATAACTTGGACGGTACCAAAGACCAATGTCCAAGGATCAATCAACTACAATCAACAACCAAAGGTTGGATTAGAGAAGTTGATGATCTTAACGAACAACCTGTATTATTTGAATTATATAAAATATAATGCGAAAAAAAATAACACAGGAACCAGAAATTTTGTTAACGAGGAAACCGCAAATGCAGAAAAACCCCGGGACCTAGTCCAGATTGAATACACACTGTATTAAGTCGCTACATACACTAGCCTACTGCAAACTAACTTCGGACTGGACTATAGTTGAACCCCAATCAGTCTCCCACCGATCCAAGGTACAGTTGTACTCCTACGCCTCTGATCCCAACAGGATACTACGCACTTGATTCCCTTAGATGATCTCACCCACAACCAAGAGTTGTTGTAACCCAAAATCACAGACTTGATAATAAACAGATATGTCTCACACAGAAAAGTCTATCAAAGGATAAATCTATCTCCCACAGATAAACCCTAGGTTTTGTTCCGTCTTTTGATATAAAATCAAGGTGAACAGGAACCAATTGATAATCCGGTCTTATATTCCCGAAGAACAGCCTAGATTAATCAATCACCTCTCTACAATCCTTCCTGACTACACATGAGGTTTGTCGAGGAATCACAAACAGTGAGACGAAGATGTTTGTGACTTCTTTATCTTGCCTATCGGAGAACTCTCACGATCTCAAGCCATTCAATCTATTGTACTCGTACCATAGAAGATGAAAGATCAGATCACACAACTACGATAAAGTAGTATCGGTCTGGCTTCACGATCCCAATGAAGTATTTAAGTCGTTAACCTGATTTTAGAGAAGAAAATCAAAGGTTAATGGAGATCGATTCTAGAAGGAGCACTAGTAGCACACAGACGTGTGGGGATTAGTTTTGCACAATACTAGATGTCTCCTTTATATAGTCTTCAAATCAAGGTTTTGCCTTAGTTACAAAGCAATCCTTATTCACCGTTAGATGAAAACCTGATTTAGATTCAAGCTAATATTTCTCAACCGTTAGATAGAAAACTTAGAATTTCACACACACTTGGGTAGACGTTTAATGTGTTCGTGAAAATCATGCCCAAACGTGTACGTGTATGTTGGTTCAACATAGTAACCCAAAAGATTAACCATATGAGAATCTCATATTAACCTTGTTCTTCTTCACCATAACTAGTTCAAGTGACTCAAATGAACTAGCTAAAGAGTTGTTCAATTGCTATGAGATCTTATGTAACTACACAAGACACAATTGAAACAAAGATGATTCGATTCGATTGAATCGGCTCATGAACATTATAGCCACGGTTTGCATAAATCATTCCTTAGTAATTTAATGTTTCATGTTCAGAGCACATCTTTAGATCATAACTTCTTAAGTTCACAAACAAGTTCGCGGACTTAAGTTAATCGGTTGAGTTTTCCAAACTCGGCAGAAATTCTCGGAAATAGAACTTCCGCCAGTTCGCGGACTGGGTTCGCGGACTGAGCTCGCGGACTAAGCACACAAACGAGTTTCGGAAAATCCCAACAGAAATTCTCGGTCGAGAACTTCCGATAGCTCGCGGACTGAGTCTTCGGACTGGGTTCGCGGACTTGGCAAGCCAATTCCACAATCCTCCCGATTTCTCTTGATCAACAAAGTTCGAAAACTTCGGTTCAAGGAATACATGGTTATGTAATCTAAACTCTCATTTCAATCATTGAGACATTCTCAGAGGACGCTATGTAGGCGTTATTCATAGACCGATTCACGTCAGAGCAATTCTCAAAGTGATTGAAACTTTTCATGACTTTCGTCACTAGGTGAAGATAAACTTGATCAAAGCGAAAGGCTTTACCAACACACGATTTCGAGATAAAAGATAAGCAATGAATGCTCAACTCGAAACGTCAAATGTGTATGGTCTAGTCTATATAGCATACGACTTTTGTCTCATAAGAAGTAGGATATAGAAGAGATAGACTTTTGAGTGATGGGTAAGTTCAAGTCTCCACATACCTTTTTGTTGATGAAGTTCCACGGTTACTTGTATAGATCTTCGTCGTTGTATGATGAATCTCCATGAAGTCCTTGAGCTCAACTACACTTTTCTATCCTAGTCCGAGACTTAGCTATGTAGGCTAGAAATCAAGACTTATAGTTTTGATCACTAACATTGACAAACATGCTTGAGATAGCAACGCATGCGAGGTCGACCGACCTATGCTCTAACAATCTCCCCCTTTGTCAATTTTAGTGACAAAACTATTATTACATATGGAATACAAAAAAGATAAACTTTAGTGGCTCCTATTCCATAGTCTAATCTTCAATGTTCCTTGAAATCTTCGTCCTTCCAAGTACTCCAATGATCCCAAAGGTTGTAAGTTTAGCACCATCATTGTTGAAGATCCGTAGCTATAATAATGAGAGAAATCGAGATTCTCGCTCATTATTATACAGTGTCATAGTAGTATTATATAACATCAAATTCCAATTGTATCACGACTTTAACAATAATACTATGGTGATATGTATCACTCCCCCTTAGTCAATACTCCATCTCGATCATGGAAACCACTCCCCCTTACACAATGATCCGAAAACCATATGTGTTTGTAGTGTGAACTACAATATTTCTCCCCCTTTTTGTCAATAAAATTGGCAAATGTACAAGAATGGGATCATAATGAAATTTCCACAAGAGACATTTCATGGCCAAAAGAAAAATACATACCAACTTAATTTAGATGCAATATAATAGCCGAAGCTAACAACATTCATCAAGGAGTTTTAAGATACAAGATAACCCCTATAAAATTCCACAGCCGCACTCCCCACAAGATATTACCATTAAGCACAAGTTCAAAAGAACTCTCCCCCATTTGATGTCATTCCCGAGAAAACAACAAGAGCGACCTTAATTTCGAAAGAAAAGAAGGATTTTTTATTGGACACCAAAAACCATAGGAATGATTTTCTATATCCAAAGATCAACCAAATTAACCACAAGTAAACCCATGTTTAATTCAATTGGAATATGCAACTAAATCAAACCACAAAAGTGATCAATTTAATTGAAAGTGCTCAACATAAGTAGACTCACGGAGCTACGACTAAGTCAATCACACGGAGATGACTAACTTAACCGTTCAAATACTCAACATAAGGAAAACCTTACGGAATATATGACTACATTAACCAAAGAACATGATAGTGTATCCGTTCATATACTCAACACAAGAAATTGTGGAATTTATGAAAACTCAACTAGATTAATTACAAGAGAACCTATAATTAATCTAATTGGAATACAAACAACCAAACTAACCACCAAAGTAATCAATTTAATTATTTTGGGCTCAACATTAGAGAACTTATGGAACCCCGACTAAGTTCATCATAGAATATGACAACCTTAACCGTACATGTACTCAACATAAGAAAGAAGACTTATGGAGTGCTAACTAAATAACCAAACTAATTGATTAATTTAGTTTCTAATGCTCGACATATAGCATGTTATGGAACAACCAACAAAGCCAAGGTAAATCGACTTAGTTGTAAGGTGCTCAACATAAGACACACAATGGAGCCTTCACGGTAAAACATAATAAAATGGATCAATGAAGATCAATACCGTGGATAAGATACAAGGATATATTCTATTTTCCATCATAACGACATAATAGACTTTATCCTTGTCGAACAAAAGATTTTATCCTATTTTCCATCAAATACATGATTGCATAGGCATAACTTTTGTAAATGTCAAAAGTCCATTCGTCCTTTCATCAATACGAATACCGATTCATGAATGACTTTACTTTTGACTGCAATATGGGACCTTCAAGTTCACGGACGTAAACAATACATATCCCATAAAAATATTGCAATATCACAAACCATTAAAATACTGCAATAAACATCATCCTCCAAATATTTTTAGAATAAACCTAAAAAATAACATAAGAAGATGAAAACAAAAATAGCTATGTGTAGTCACAATCATCGCTATTCAAAGTACTAGTTATTCTTCCAACTAATCCAAAAAGAAGACATACTAGGCATACAAGACTCAGTTTTCCTTGATGATTTCATACCTCTGAAATGGTACATCAAAGTAGGAGTCACTGATATCATTGACCCTGTTGACCGTAGAGACACCATGTTCAAAAGTTAGAACGTTGACTTTTCGATCAATAGTGCGAGCATAATGACGATCCTTTGCACAGTCAAGGAAAACTTTCTTCTGATTTCTGATCAAGATATTCTGAGTACCAAGGTTTTTCGCATGTCCATCAATCATCTGGTTTATCTGCAATTGAAGGTTAGCCAGTTCATTCTTAACTTCATTCTGAACACTAATCAAATCCTTAATAGATTCACCAATCCAAGTGTTATACTCTTTTCTTTCAATCATCTTCTTCCGTATAAACTCTTGACCAGAATCACATCCTTTGAGATCATCCTCAACCAAGGGGTTAACCTCTTCTTTGGGAACAGATTCCATAGTGCTCCTTTCTGAAGACAAATGAAATACATATAAGATTTATATATGTTCGTGAATACCCTGGCTAGAAACCCTAGAGTTCTTTGAGGATATACGGGCGTTCGTGGGCCGACCAAAAACCATTGGCCTTAAAAGTGATATTGCACACTATGTAGTTTTCAAAAATCCTCCATCCCAAAATCATAGAGACAAGAAGACAAAGCGACTAGAAAGGAGTAAAATAGAAAAGACAAGAGAAAAATATGTTACAATACTTGAGCATCTCTCCAATCCTCATCCTTGTATCTCTCAAGTTAGACACAAGGATGGACCATTCTACTGCTAAGTAGCAGAGGGAGACATAGTCTCACCATAGGTTCTGAGAGAGTAGCTGTAATTTCTTTCAGGATGTCTTATTACAAAATTTCTAGTCCTTTTACTGCAGCTTCCAAGAAAAAGGGTGCATCTAGCAGTTCTTCTGGGAATCACAGGCGAGAAACCTTTCTGATGACAAAGTCTAGGACCTCTAGAAATGGGTTCTAGGGGATTTTCTGAAATTCGTCTCCACACACTAAACTTAGATTTATCAGATGTGTTCTTATAAGTACAGGACATACTTTCATTGGTAACACGTGGATTTACAAATGTCATGTAATGATTTCTAGGAGAGAGATCATTTCTATAAGATGCCTGGTTTCCTGTGAACGGGACCTTCACTGTAGTAGTCGTCCGACTATTTACTCCATTCACATTAGAAAGAAGCAACTTGTGAAGTTCAGAAACACGTTTCTTTCTAACAAAACAATGGATAGCATAGTGATTTCCTTTTCCACCGAAGGTGCAAATTCGTGGAGAAGAAGCAACAACTGGTACTTGTTTAAACTTCATAGCCACCGGAGAAGATTGTAAGTTATGAAAACTTTTCTTGACACAATCTTCTTCTGGATAAAATTTCATTTTGTACAGTAACTCATGAGAATTAGTTTGTGCAGAAGAATTTTTGTTTAAGACAGAGTTTTCCTTTTCCAAGGATTCGCACTGTCCATGGGCTAACACAAGCGATGCTTCAAGTTTCTCCTTCTCAACATGAAGTCTGTCTAGATCAGATGAATGCGTCTTGATCAAACAATTTTCTCTAATTGAACCTTCTTTGACCATCTTTTCAAGATCACAAATCTTTTCACGCTGTATATTGTTTTCTTGAAGAAGTTTCTCAATTTCCTTAGAGAATGACCCTATAATGTTGTGGAGTACTTGCTCACGATCAATAGACCTTTCGAATTCATCCATGAGTTGTACATGATCCTTGAGATCAACAAACTATGTAGAATATTTTGAAATTCTGGTGAGCTTCATTCCAGCTATTGCCATTATGTCCAAAGTCTCATTTGAGGAAGAATGACCAACACATGATGGAACAGTCTTCCTACCTCGGGATTCGGAAGAATCATCTAAGGAGTGACCCTTTGAGGTATTTCTGAGACGCTTGACAAAGTTGACAGCTTTAGCAGGCATTTTGGTATGCGTATGAGATCCTGTCCACAGACTCAGATTGCTACAAACACAGACTGATGAGGTCTTAAACGTGTTTGCCTGCTCTGATACCAATTGAAAAAGCGGGGGTCTAACAACACCACCCAATATTTCGCTTAGCAATCTGTATGGACTAACTCCGAAATACTTTGCTAGAGAATTAACTAGACAATCAAACTCAATCTAGATAAAAAGTATTTCAAGGAGTTATTATCTCAATCTCTCGATTTGATCTTTACTCAAGCAAATAGAAATCTGCGAGTCTTTATCAAAGAGAGATAACTTGGACGGTACCAAAGACCAATGTCCAAGGATCAATCAACTACAATCAACAACCAAAGGTTGGATTAGAGAAGTTGATAATCTTAACGCACAACCTATATTATTTCAATTATATAAAATATAATGAGGAAAAGAAATAACACAGACACCAGAAATTTTGCTAACGAGGAAACCGCAAATGCATAAAAACCCCGGGACCTAGTCCATATTGAATACACATTGTATTAAGTCGCTACAGACACTAGCCTACTGCAAACTAACTTCGGACTGGACTATAGTTGAACCCCAATCAGTCTCCCACCGATCCAAGGTACAGTTGTACTCCCACGCCTCTGATCCCAGCAGGATACTACGCACTTGATTCCCTTAGCTGATCTCACCCACAACCAAGAGTTGTTGTAACCCAAAATCACAGACTTGATAATAAACAGATCTGTCTCACACAGAAAAGTCTATCAAAGGATAAATCTATCTCACACAGATAAACCCTAGGTTTTGTTCCGTCTTTTGATATAAAATCAAGGTGAACAGGAACCAATTGATAATCCGGTCTTATATTCCCGAAGAACAACCTAGATTAATCAATCACCTCTCTACAATCCTTCCTGACTACACATGAGGTTTTTCGAGGAATCACAAACAGTGAGACGAAGATGTTTGTGACTTCTTTATCTTGCCTATCGGAGAACTCTTACGATCTCAAGACAATCAATCGATTGTACTCGTACGATAGAAGATTCAAGATCAGATCACACAACTACGATAAAGTAGTATCGGTCTGGCTTCAAAATCCCAATGAAGTCTTTAAGTCGTTAACCTGATTTTAGAGAAGAAAATCAAAGGTTGATGGAGATCGATTCTAGCAGGCGCACTAGTAGCACACAGACGTATGGGGATTAGTTTTGCACAATGCTAGATGTCTCCATTATATAGTCTTCAAATCAGGGTTTTTCCTTAGTTACAAAGCAATCCTTATTCACCGTTAGATGAAAACCTGATTTAGATTCAAGCTAATATTTCTCAACCGTTAGATCGAAAACTTAGATTTTCACACACACTTGGGTAGATGTTTACTGTGTTCGTGAAAACCATGCCCAAACGTGTACGTGTATGTTGGTTCAACATAGTAACCCAAAAGATTAACCATATGAGCATCTCATATTAACCTTTTTCTTCTTCACCATAACTATTTCAAGTGACTCAAAGGAACTAGCTAAAGAGATGTTCAATTGCTATGAGATCTTATGTAACTACACAAGACACAATTGAAACAAAGATGATTCAATTCGATTGAATCGGCTCATGAACATTATAGCCACGGTTTGCATAAAGCATTCCTTAGTAATTTAATGTTTCATGTTCAGAGCACATCTTTAGATCATAACCTCTTAAGTTCACAAACAAGTTCGCGGAGTTAAGTTAATCGGTTGAGTTTTCCAAACTCAGCAGAAATTCTCGGAAAGAGAACTTCCGCCAGTTCGCGGACTAAGCACACAAACGAGTTTCGCAAAATCTCAGCAGAAATTCTCGGTCGAGAACTTCCGAAAGTTCGCGGACTTGGCAAGCCAATTCCACAATCTTCCCGATTTCTCTTGATCAAAAAGTTCGAAAACTTCGGTTCAAGGAATACATGGTTATGTAATCTAAACTCTCATTTCAATCATTGATACATTATCGGAGGACGCTATATAGCCCTTATTCACAGACCGACTCACGTCAGAGCAATTCTCAAGTGATTTAAACTTTTCATGACTTTGGTCACTAGGTGAAGATAAATTTGATCAAAGCGAAATGCTTTACCAACACACGATTTCGAGATAAAAGATAAGCATTGAATGCTCAGATCGAAATGTCAAATGTGTATGATCTAGTCTATATAGCATACGACTTTTGTCTCATAAGAAGTAGGAGATAGAAGAGATAGACTTTTGAGTGATAGATAAGTTCAAGTCTCCACATACCTTTTTGTTGATGAAGTTCCACAGTTCCTTGTATAGATCTTCGTCGTTGTATGATGAATCACCATGAAGTCCTTGAGCAACTACACTTTTCTATCCTAGTCTGAGACGTATATATGTAGGATAGAAATTAAGAATTATAGTTTTGATCACTAACATTGAAAAACATGCTTGAGATAGCAACGCATGCGAGGTTGACCGAGATATGCTCTAACACTACCCCCTAAAGTCCTTTGGTTATTGGAAACCGAAGCGTTCGAATATCAGATTCTATTCGTCCAAGCCATCAAGTAGTAGGGCACTCAAGGTGTAACTTGGTCTAATGCTTTATGTTTTATGACTTAGATTAATCTTAGTAGTTAGACTATTAGCGCAAGGTCCACTTTCTAATGTTGTTTTACACGCGATTGCTCCACAAAATCCCTCTGCAAGATCTCACGTTTTCTACTTTTGTATGGATTATTCAACAATTACACGGATATACTAATCCTTTACTAGCAATAGATCAATCAATAAACTACTATAGTTGGCCACTTAGAGCATCAATTTATCAATCATAAACGTTAATCGAAGTAGAAGCAAACGATAATCATATGAAGAAATCAAAATAAATGCATATATTAAACCAAATCAAGTCTAGAACTTAGAATTCATCCTCAATCAATTATGGGTTTAGCTACTTATGGATGTAGTAGAATCCATGTTATACAATTGATAAACTAGAGAAGAAATCGTTACGATTGATGAGAACCGCTCTGAACCCTAGCTTTTCCTCTGTTATGTTGTTCCTCTCCTCCAAGACTTGCAAAATAATGTAAAAGATGATATTCTTAATGTTTAGGATGTGTCTTTATATAGTTCTCATGAATTAGGCCTTCAAAATCCTTCCGGGACCGTGTTTTGTTCGATTCATAGCTCTTAACACGTGCCAAATACCCTTAGTTACGGTTGGGTTCGTTAACATCAATCCAACCTGAAAAAGCGGGGGTCTAACAACCACATCCAATATTTATCTTATCAATCTGTATGGACAAACTCTAATATACTTTTAAGAGAATCAACTAGACAGTCAGACTCAATCTTAATAAAAGTGCATCAAAGAGTTATATCTCACTTTCTTGATTCAATACTTACTCAAGCAAATAGAAATCTGCGAGTCTAATTGAATACAAGAGAAATCAATTCAACGGTACCAAAGATTAATTTTCAAGGATCAATCAATTTCAATCAACAACCAAAGGTCGGATTTCCCAATTGATCGATTTAACGCACAACCTGTGATATTTCAATTACATAACAAAATATAATGCGGAAAAAAAATAACACAGACACCATAAGTTTTGTTAACGAGGAAACCGCAAATGCAGAAAAACCGTGGGACCTAGTCCAGATTGAACAAACACTGTATTAAGCCGCTACAGACACTAGCCTACTACAAACTAACTTCTGTCTGGACTGTAGTTGAACCCCAATCAATCTCACACTGATCCAAGGTACAGTTGCGCTCCTTATGTCTCTGATCCCAGCAGGATACTACGTACTTGATTCCCTTAGCTGATCTCACCCACAACTAAGAGTTTCTACGACCCAAAGTCGAAGACTTTAATAAACAAATTTGTATCACACAGAAAAGTCTACGGTAATAGATAAATATGTCTCCCCCAGAAATACCTACGAGTTTTTGTTCCATCTTTTGATAAATCAAGGTGAACAGGAACCAATTGATAAACCAGACTTATATTCCCGAAGAACAGCCTAGTATACCTCAGAATAAACTTAATCGACTAGCAAAACAAGTTATTGTGGAATCACAAACGATGAGACGAAGATGTTTGTGACTTCTTTTATATCTTGCATATCGGAGAAATCAATCTCAATCCAATCTTACGATTGTACTCAAATACGATATAAACAACAAGATCAGATCACGCAACTACAGAGAAAATAGTTGGGTCTGGCTTCACAATCCCAATGAAGTATTCAAGTCGTTAACCTACAGGGTCTCGAGAAGAAACCTAAGGTTAAAGGAGAATCGACTCTAGCTAATACAACTATTATCACACAGAAGGTGTGGGGATTAGGTTTCCCAGTTGCTAGAGTTCTCTTTTATATAGATTTTCAAATCAGGGTTTGCAATCAATGTTATCTTAGTAACAAAGCATTCAATATTCACCGTTAAATGAAAACCTGATTAGATTCAAGCTAATATCTTTCAACCTTTAGATCGAACTTAGCTAGTTACGCACAAATGAAATGCACGTTTATTTAGGTTTGTGTAACCGTACCCAAACATGTACACTTAGTTGGTTCAACAGTAGTTAACCAAATGGTTAGCCATATGAGCACTTCCATATCAACCTTATTCTTCTTTACCATAACTAGTTCAAATGACTCAAATGAACTAGTTAGAGAGTTGTTCAATTGCTTAGATCTTATAGAAGTATACAAGACACAATCGAAGCAAAAATGATTTGATTCAGTCGAATCAATTCATGAACTTTATAGCCACGGTTTGCAATTATGCATTCCTTAGTTTATATAAGTTTAAGTTCACGAATAATCGTTTTTAGAAAATAACCAACCTAAGTACGCGGACTTAAGTACCCGGAATGAGTTTGTTTTCAGTTCACAAACTCCAACAGATTTTCACGGAACATGAACTTCCGATGGTGCGGG
The DNA here is from genome assembly GCF_003573695.1 of Papaver somniferum. Taxonomy (NCBI): domain Eukaryota; kingdom Viridiplantae; phylum Streptophyta; class Magnoliopsida; order Ranunculales; family Papaveraceae; genus Papaver; species Papaver somniferum. The sequence continues at coordinate 73,466,709 of NC_039366.1, forward strand.
TACTGGTACGCGTACTTTAGTTCCGGTTTTCCTGAGCAGCAAAGTACGCATACTTTGGTTCAAGGAATAAGGACTTACGCACATATGTGTTACCACACAATATTTATATCCTTCAAGGTTATCTATTCTAAACTCTCATTTCAATCATTGAAACATTCTTAGAGGACGTTATATGATTGTTATTCACAAACCATTTTTCGTCAAAGCCATTTTCAAGTAATTGAAACTTAATATGACTTTCGTCATTAGTAAAGATGAACTTGTCCAAAGCGAAAGCTTACCAACACATATTTCGAGAAATAGATAAGCGAGATAAACTCGGCTTGAAATAGCAAATGTGTATAATCATAGTATATATAGCAATATGACTTTTGTCTCAAGATAGGAGATAAAGTAGATAGACTTTTGAGTGATAGATAAGTTCAAGTCTCCACATACCTTTTAGTCGACGAAGTTCCACAAGTTCCTTGAGTAGTTCTACGTCTTTGTATGATGATCTCCATGGAGTCTTGAGCTCAACTACACTTTCTATCCTAGTCTGAGACTTAGCTAATAGTAGACTATAAATCAAGACTTATAGTTTTGATCACTAACATTGACAAACATGCTTGAGATAGCAACACATGCGAGTTCGACTGAGCAGTGCTCTAACATAACCGTAAGTCTGACCATCAAATTTCGCCAAAAAACCCCAGAATTACAGTTGGATTCATCCTAACCGAAACTCTGATCATAAAATCTTGTTGGAACTTCCAGAGTTACGGTTGGTAACTCAATTTTCGACTTCAGTCGTAATTCTTCCTGGATACTTTTCTGTACTTCGCCATTTCGGACGTAACTTCTTCATACGATGTCCGATTGACCTCATTCTTTTTGGGTTGCATTCGTATTGTCGTCCTCTACAACATAGAAATGCCCAAATCTTCATATCTATTCAACTCCAATTAAGGTTGGCTTTGGGATACTTCTTACCAACCGTAAATTCTCCTGGAACTTTTAGTAGAAATTTAGCTTTAGTTACGGTTGGATTTTTGATACTTCTTAACAACCGTAAATTCTCCTGGAACTTGATTTAAAGATTTGTGTTTGAGCCTTCAAACTTCTTCTTTTCATGCCGGAATGCAGTCCTTTCTCTCCTTAGCTCTTTTTAACACCATTTCCTTTGATTTCGGATGATTCCCCTAAAGAAACAATTATGAAAGAAAACAAGAGTAATACAAGGATAATGTGCAAGAAATCCAACTAAAAAAAGCATGGAATCAATACTAAAATCATGTAAATTATGCACTTATCACAACTCTACAAATAGAAGCAACTAGATAGGTTGTTCGATCTTCACAATTGCTTGTAAAAATTTTGCCTATTTGGATCCCAAAGAATCAAGTGTACACAAAGTATCAAAAAGATCTGATTCCAAAAAGAAAATGTCTTCAATTCTTCAATCTTTAATACCCAAAGTAACCATTGCACAATAAATAACTTGATTCCTACTATTCATCTATCACACATAAAACAGAGCATGTAAACGTTGGATAATTAATAGTTCTATTTTAGATCTTGAATCACGAAATATGTAATAGTTAATCCTCAAACAAACTTGAGTGGCCTTGTATCAGAAGAAAAGAACCATAAAATAAACAAGTTTGATTTATCAAGGATATCTATATTGTTAATGATTCAAAATTAATTAACAAAAAAATAAAATAACATTACAATTTAGTGTCTCACCAATGGTATTGGTAAAAGCTTCTTGATATTAAAGAAGAATTTAAATGAAGGTAATACAAGAGATTTCACCTAATTAAATTACTCTACTTTATCAACGAGTTGGCCTTCCACACAAACGGTTGGGTAGTGTGTCAAGGGATGAATTTGTAAGTTTACAAGCCCTGCTATTTATTTATGATCAATGCTAGTTTAGAAAACAAGCTATTATCAAATCTGAATATCCTTAAGATATGCAATAAATGTATATTTTCGGTTTTGACAAATTCCAATTGTAACCAACTATACCCAAAACCTCTCTTAGTTGAAAAATAATATTATCTAACATAATACATATACTTTAATACTATATTAACTAGGGACATGCAAACCTCTGGGTTATGGTAAGCTTATAAAAGATATTAAAATTTTATTTTACAGGATCATGCTTTCACTATCAAAAGCAAGTACTTGAGAATTGAGATATTAGAGTTCAACACATGTTCAACCGCTATGCCGACATTTTGTGAACTTTCTAAAATAACCAAACTACACTTCGTTGTTTACAGAAACCCTAAGATAATAGACATATCGAAAATATATTTTCGGTTAAATACTTACGGATTGGTCTCAGTAGAGATTCTTGAATAGGGATCGGTCCTAGGAGAGATCATTCAATAGCAATTGAAACTAGTGGAGATCCGTTGAATCTCATATTCAAATACGAAGCATGAATCTATTCCCTTAAACTACGTAATTAAACACAATTCCATATTATGGATTAAATCGCGAGTTCAACACACTAAATAATAACGAGTTATCAATTAGTGTATGTTGATCCCACAAAGCCCATAGATAAACTATTGTAACTTTATATACTCAAGTTGTATAAAACAAGTATATCTGTCCTTGATACTTTGATCATAGTATAATGACCAAGTCACTGATACTAACAAAAAGCAAACAAACTTTACTTCATATGTTATGTTTTCAGTTAAAACTAACTTAAAAGAACAATGATAAAAATGGAACAAGCCACGTCTATCGTTACTAACCTCGAATTGGATGATGATTTGCTCATTGAAGCCCATACATTCTCAGGTTCTTCACGATTAAAAAGGCGAGCTTCAACATTTATATGTTCCTAGTATGACCTAACAAAGTTGACTCTTGTAATCAAATCAATAAGCTTAGATTTTGGAACTAAACTTGACATACCAACGCTTGGCGGCTTCAACCGAGCAATTCTCTAACATAAGTTGTTGTTGTTGTTGTGAGAAACAAATTAAAAAGAGATTTGTTTTGTTATTAGTGGAAGTGTAGAGATGATCTTTACTTAATTACCATTTTGATATTAGGTAGTGTATGCATTCTTGTTTACTTGTTTCATTTACTTTGCTTATGTAGGTCGCTAATGACTTGCTTTGGAAGAGAAAGAAGATTCCTGCATAAATTTTTAAATTTGAGGATGTATTCTGAATAATTTTATTTTCTTGGATAATTGGTAGTTCAGTTTCTAGTTTTATGTGTCCGATGGAAGCCCTTAAGATGGTGTATATATATAAGCTCTGCATTTGTGCTTGTATTGCTGGCAATGTTTTAAAATTTATATTTTTTAAGTGAGAATGAAATCGTCAAGCCAATTGGATCAATCCTGGGCAATCTATCTTACATTGAAAAATTGTGAATTAGAGTAGGTTCGTTGTTCTGGGTAGTTGTATCTATTTTATAATGATACTGGTATATTGATAAGGAATTCAAGATTCAGAGCTAACTAGACCAACTCCTCCAGAGCTGGGAAACAATTTTAAACCATGAATATAATCTGTATCTCGCTGCAAGCTATTTAAACTGTTTGTTGTTCTTATTTGAGATGGTTCTGAAACATGTGAGTTCTTGATACAGGAATCTTGATGCCCTTATCCCATAAAAATATCAGCCCGTGCACAACACTAAATTCGCTAAGTTTTATTGGTTTGGTAAATTATTTTACCTTTTCTGCTAATCGGATAAACTTTTAAAATCAATTAACGTATTTATTCCAATTTATATTTTGCAGATCCCTTGTCTTAAAGTCTTAATTTTTTTTTTCAATTTCCCCACCATCAGATACAAATAGACGGATGGTAAAAATTCAAATTAGATTTTAAAAGAACGCACGATTAGGGATACTTATATTAATTGGGGGATATAAATTACTTTCCCCAACCAATAGTGTTTGCTAAGGGGTGTTTTTGGGGGGCAAAAATACTAAAATACCCTTCCCTCAGAATAAAAATCTAAAAACTTAAAATCAAAAAACAAAATTATATCCCCATTTCCTCTATCTCTTTTAAGTGCTACTCAATTTTCCCAAGTGGCCGTTTTCAATGTTAGTCCACTCAAAAATAATGTCGGCATTCTCGTTAGGGTTAGGGCTTTGAAACCTAAATATTCCCCATTTTGAAAACGATTTTTTTTCTACATTCGGAAGTGATGAAGACCATGCCGGCACCGACGAAGACCATGCCGGAAGTGATGAAGACCATGCCGGAAGTGGTGAAGACCATGCCGGTAGTGATGAAGACCATGTCGGAAATATTTTTTTTTACATCGCCGGAAGTGATGAAGACCATGCCGGGAAATTGTGTCGGCATGGTCTTCATCACTTCCATTCAATGCCGTAACTAAATGCCGGCATGCTCGACAGAAATCTATCAATGTCGATAGTCAAGTGAAAAAAAATCAATTTTCTGGATACTTTACATCATGTGCCGACAAAGAAATTTAAGCAACATATATGTCGTTAGCAGTACCGGCATGCTCGAGAATTAACTGACCGTGCCGGTAGTGGACTGATGAAAACCAGAAAAAAATTCAAAACGGAATAGGTTTTGAATTTCAAAACCAGAAAAAATTCAAAACAGAATAGGTCAGGTCGAACACAGCCGGGAGGGACTACGCCCCCCCCGGATAGTGGCAAACATTTATGAAAATTACCAACAAATACCGGCATGGTTTTTTCGGTTAATTACAATGCCGGCTTGCCTTTCAAAATGGGGGATATTGTTGGCCGGCATGGACGTAGTATGAATACAATGCCGGGAATGATGCTGCCGGCATTATATTCATACTACGTCCATGCCGGCACTGAGCTATTTCAGCTACGACAATGGTGGATTCAAAAAAAAAATTATCAAATTTTCAACACATTGACACCTTTACCTGAGTATTGGGAGTGTTGTACAATCATCCTCCATTTTTACCAAAAAAAAGTTCCCTTTCAATTTTTTTCCCTCCTACTCTCACCTCACTCACCTAAATACAAATAAAAATACACAATAATCATTTATCAAAACATCTTATGAATTCACTAATTATAATTAAGCCCTAATCATGATTAGTGAAGGGTAGATTAGGTATTAGGTAAAATACTTAGATAAAGAGTGACCCTGATTTGATATTTAAATCCAGTTTTTGTCCTTTTCCTCTACCCCCAATTAGTTTAAGTATCCCCCAATCGCGCGTTCTTTTAAAAGCAAGAAAATTATAAGTAACCATCTGCCCACTTACATTTGATGGTGGAGAAATTAAATAAAAAGTTAAGCCATGGATTTTAAGTCAAGAGATATGTTCCTTTTTTTATATTTTTACTATATATAATTGAAATTATCAAATTAACTATTACTTTATATGCTTTTTCATCTTTATTTTTTATTTTCACAAATTATCTAGGAATAAATAGATCAACTCACATTGATTTTTATATTGTGTGTTTTGTGATTTATGTGATGGGTTTTAATTTATTTAAATTTTTGTGAATGTGCTCTCTCGTGTAATGAAAATAATTAATTGTCATGAGCGGTAGTTAACACGAGATGAGAATGTTTAAATGTATATCTATTATCACCAACAAAAACTCACCTCCACATCAGTTCTCTCTCCCATAAATAAGAAAAAAGCTTCTGAAGCTGGTCAAGCAATTTCTAACACCTTTAGAGTGAAACCAACAGGCATTTCCCAACTTCTCGAGAATTTAGATCTTTGAATATTTGGAAAGATTTAAGTGAGAATGATTTGGTCGGGCCAATTCGACCAATCCTTGGAAATCGATCTTAAATAGGAAAGTGTGAGTTGGAGTGGGTTCATTGCTCTGGGTTGCTATATATTTTATAATAGCACTGGGCATGGGAAACTATAATGCCCAAAAAAACCAATTCCTCCACAGCTGGAAACTGGCAAGTCTAAACTACTCCCTTCGTCCCATTTTTAGATGTCCTAGTTGAAGTTTGCACAATTCTTAAGACAAGGAATGAAATGAGTGTTTTTAAGTATTTTTTACAATTATACCCTTATGGATAATAACTTGTAAAATTTAGAAATCATTTATCTCTCAAATTATACCATAGATTTTCGTAAACTTTATACCGTTGAAAATCATTTTAAAACACCTACTAACGAATATAAACATGAATATCAAATTATACATATTTCTTATGATAATGATAATCAATCAAAAGGATAGTTTTAGAAATATCCTTTTGTTTAATAAGATAGGTCAACTAATAGTGGGACAAGATTTTAAACCAACTAAATCGTCTAATAGTGGGACGGAGGGAGTATATTACTTGGAGTAGGGGATGGGTTCAAATTTAGCAGTTTCAAGTTTAGTGGTGATGCAGTTGATTGACAGTTACTCATTTAACACAATTCCAGCAAAGCTTGGAATACAAGAAGAGGTATTTTTATTGTGAGTATAATTTATATTTCATCGCATGTTATTTGAATTGTTCGTTGTTTTTATTTGAGACGGTTTTTTAAACATATGAGTTGTTGATATGGGAATCTTGAAGCCATTATTCCAGAAAAGCATGACCTCGGGCACAACACTAAATTGGTTGAGTTTTAATTGTTTGGAAAATTTATTTTACCTTTTATGCTAATCAAATAAACTTTTGAAATGAATTGTATTTTTTCTAACTTATTTTTATATTTTTACTATATATAATCAAAAATGACTATTGCGGTTTTCCAAATTTTCATATTTATTTTCTAATTTTCATAAACTGTTAAGGAATAAAATTAACCAACTCATGATAAAAAAAAAAATTGTGTGTTTTTAATTTTGTGTGTTTTTAATTTTTTTTTTTTGAAGGAATGAGGGGCTTCAAGAGTCCCTAAGATTAATTTATTAGACTACCTCATTCAAATTGAGGTTTGAAGGATTACATCGAAGAGGTGGTAGATAGACACACCCTCTTGTTTCATCATTATACATTTGGTAGCAACAAAACAATTGTATAATGTAATTTACGTTTTTTGAGATTACATAAAAATAAATAACATGGAAGAGACTAACAAAGGTTTTATTCCTACAATTGAGAAAAATGATGCTCTAAAGAATATCTTGACTAAGATTTTTCAAAAGGTTTTAAGCCTCATACCGGCTTGTTGACCACTGATTGTATCCCCCTGAATTATCACTTCAGTAAGATTAAGATTTTTCTTCAATTGAAATTCCAAAGCACATATCTTTGTCTCATCCCCCAAAGAAGAAGTTGTATCAAAATCAGTCTGGTATCCCATTTTTTTTAGCAAAAAAACCTGAATATTCTTCATGGAAAACAAAAACAAAAATCGTCCAACATGGCACATATTCTCTATTCTTCCTTCCACTGATTTGGATAGATGAGGTTCTTGAAACATGTTTGGAAGGAAAAATCTGTTGTAACAATTCTATATGTTAATTATATTACCAAATCCCATTAAAAAGCCCTGAGGCTTGTGATGAACCGCAAGCGTAATGGAAGAACATACTGCATATAATAGCCATCGAAACTAAACAAGAAAAAAAAACCTAAACCTAATATTGCTTAGATGCAATATTTTTATTAAAAAGAAAAACAAACTAATTATTATTTCCTATATTTCCTCAGTAGATCTGAAATCTCATATCAAAATCGAGTAAATCTGGATTAAAGAGGAAGATAATGGAGGAAAACCATGAGAGAAAATTTGAGCCTTCACTTCTTTTTTTTTGGTAATATGTGATAGTTGCTTTAATTTATTTCTTTTCTATGCATGAGTTTGCTCGTGTAATTATAAAAAAAATATTCATGGACAATGATTAACAATAAGGAGACGCTATTATCATCGCCACAAACATATTTAATTACTAGTAAGATTCATTCTTATATCAGCTGAAATGAAAATGAAATTCAAATAAATTTGCATTAACCAACTGCAGAAAGACTAACTGTCTTTATGTAAACCGATTCACATGCGCTAAAGGTGCAAGTTACACATGTGACACACATAAACTAAAACAACTGAAACCACATATTACAACTCACACTTGCACAATTGACCAAAACAAACTCTAATATATATGTAAAATATAATTGGTTAAGTAACACCTGACAAAAGCTCGCGACCCCCAATATCCCTACTTTCCGCATGAATCCAAAAATATTTATTTGAGTTGATCGAGCAGATGATAACACCTTTTGATATCGTTATGTATATTTTATACAGTGAGTGAAGGTTGTCAAACGATGCCCACAGCCACCCGACTGCTTTCAATGGAAAAAACCTAAGAAATACCTTCCCCTATCCACAAAGCGCACCCCACCCCAACCTAAGTAATCTGACGAAAAATGAGATTTCCAAAACGAAAAACTCTGATTAAAATAAGTTGTATAAAACATGATCAGAAACGGTAAAGAATGATATAATTGAAACCTCAGTGACGAAAATATTTTTGAGTCTAACGAAGAATAAAGAAAAATCATTACAATTTGATTAACAAATGAGTATAAAACATAAAACACCTGAGATTATGACGAAATACAAAGTAAAATAATGTTGATGAAGACGACTCTCGAAGAAGAAATCCATAACTCTAATGGAATAAAAATAGGAATCTACATTGTTGATACAATAAAAAAAAACTCATTCTTATATCAACAAGAAATAATAATAATCGATGTCACTGTTGTAATTGCATAAAATATAACCACTACACCCTAGTAGATATAAACCTTGCTACTAAGCTCATAACATATGTAAAAGACACATTTTAGAAGAAGAAAGTTCATGGAGGCTTTAGGTCAGGGACCCATAAATTGAACGTTAAATGTCTAATGTATAGACTTCCTGAAAACAGACCCATCAGGTATTATATTGTTACAGAGACAGACGACATAGTTGGTACAAAGGGTACTCTTCCGGTTTTATGCTCATTGGAGCCGTACTAGAGGACACTTATTTAAGGTCGGGGCCTTTACAAGCGTAGAATGAGGTACTCAGTCTAACCTAAATAGAGTTAAAGTCCCTACTAAGCTAGGAGAATAAGTGCAAGGCACGTTGTAGAAGAGAATATTTCAATGAGGCTCTAGGCTAGGGATCCTTATCTTGAAGGACCCTTCAAGTGACACAGTTTTACAGATCCGTACGACAAAGTTGTGACAAAGGGCGATCTTTTGGCGCTACGCCCATCAGGGCCTTAATAACGGACACTTACTTATAATTGGAGCCTTTACAAGCGGAGCCTGGGATACTCATGCTAACCACAACGGATGAATAAATGGCTAAGCTAGGTATTTCGTATCCACAACTTTATTACAATTATAAATTTCCTGGATGACGACATCAGTGACTTTATTTCAAAACTCGTCAGCATCAATCAAATTCTTTATCGATCAAAAAGAAAAACATGGAACAAAAATTAAAATTCAAAAATTTTCGCATTAACCAATAACAAAAGGCTAAGTTCCTTTATATAAATAAAATACACATGTGAAATCACAAGTTACACGTGTGACACATATAGATTAGAATAACAGAGACCACATGCAAACAGCAGACACTTGCATAATGCAAGAAAAACACACCTTGACATCAACATACCAAAATTGGTCAAATAACACCTTGCACATGTAAACCGTCAAGTACATATATAAATTTTAGCAGTAACATGACATTGATAATCTAATTGATATCATGTAGCTATAAACCCTGACTTTAAAATTCACAAACAACAGTTCATTCTAGTTTATAAGTTAAGATAGTTTAATTAATATGGTCTTAACTAGGAAATCCTAGTAATCAAACACGTAACTTTAAAATAATTGATAGAATTGTCAAAATTAAATCTTCTAGATTCTATCCATGTTTTGTCTCCATAATTTAATGCTTGTATTGAGCAATCTAAAATTGAATTCATATAAATTATTTTAATGCTTGTTTTTATGCAATACTCATATGGTTGAGTTGACTTCCATAAATACGTTAAAAGTTGCACTCTTTTCTCTTTATTTCATGTTTTGTCCCATGTGGTTTTCATGACAAGGTTTTAACGACACAACATCTAGCGGCATTAAATCTTTATTCAAAATATTGATATTGTACTTTTTTCCTCCGTCTATATATATACTTTTTCCCGTTGGGTTTTTAATGGCAAGATTTTAGTGAGGTAATTTAATTCAACATGATGGTCATCGAAGGGGAAGTTGTAAGAATTGGTTATCTGGTGGATCACACTATTAATTAGGTCATTTTGTTAGACCAAATCAAAATAACCATCTCCTAGAAATTTGGATGCCTTATGAACCCCATACGGTATGATCATAAATACAATTTGTTAATTTAAAGTAATGTCACTATATCTTGTCTCTTTGTCGAAGAAACTACATCAAATACTTACGCAAATCATCTCGAGAAGCTAGCAATCCATAGCAGAAGTCCTCAATGTGTTGAAGAAACACAGACATTGCAAGAGTATTACTCGAAGATGACACCGCTTGTGTAACACCAAAGAAAATTTCATCAACTATCAAATTTCTTCAAGAAAGCATTGCAATCTTCTGCACTCAAAAAATTGGTTAGCTTGTAAAATTGGATTGCACCGGTTGTAAGCCAAGGATTTACCTAAGTACTCATGAGAGGAACACCATCATACAAGGTTTTGACGAGGCAACATTTGCGTGTCCAGCATCGTTTCAATTCTTTACGTGCTTATGCAGTTTCAAGTTTTTCTCTTTGGATTTTTCCTGGTATGTTCGCAATGACTTAGCCACAGTGGTCATCAGACGCTTATTTACTAAGATGCCCTTGTATCTAACATTAGGGTTCCTCCATCCCTATAAACAAAGACAAATCCTTGTAATACATACACATAAATAGAAATCTCTCTCTTCTTTTTTCACTTGTACTTTGTATTTCCATCTTTTATTTTCCATTTCATAACAATTTATGATAAAGATTTTTTTTTCCCACTTTCAGTTATAAGTAAAATAAAATTATAATGGTGCATTTGTATCATGTAAATTAAATTCACCGTCCATTGCATAAAAATACAAATACTCATTTTAAAAAAACACAAAACAAACGTACTAGGCAGGGCCGTCTTAGAGGAGAGGCTGTCTAAGCGACTACTTAGAGCCCAATTTGCTGGGGCTCAAAAAAAATCTCCGGTTAATAGTCAGTTTGTGACATTTATAAGTGTTTCAAAAGATGTTGTCACAAATAGTTTTGCATTTATAATTCTTACCAAATGTTTTGTAACAACTATAACTGTTACTAATATTTTTATTCTTGAAGCAATCAACCAATTTTTTGCATATTTTATGCCAAATAACAAGTTTAGACCGGGTCTTATGGAGGTTCCCAACCTCTTCCTAGGCTTTCTTGTTACTTGGAAATCTCTGCGGAGGGAGATTGCGGACGGACAATGGTTGTCCGTTTTGAAAAAGTGTAAAATGGACAATGATTGTCTGTTCTACTCTTAAAAACCTTATAACTTAGTGGGGTGAGGTGGTTTTAGCATGAAAATTATTCAATTTATAGAAAACAAATAATAATTATCCATTTTAGGTTAAAATTGTGTAACTTAGTGGAGTCAATAGAGAGGTTTTGGTTAGATTTTTGTTAGAGGGATAGCAAAAAAGTAATTGGAGGAGAGCATAAATCGTGACCGACTCACCAACTAGGATCTAACCAATAAATTATTCTAACTCGGACCAAATTACCCATGCCAACTACACCCACTAACCTACAAAACTCAAACCCAATCTCCAAGCAACTCCACCACCACCGCCCCCGATTCTGCCACCAAAATTTGCTGATGAATCTGAATTAAAACAACTCCATTAGAGTATGTGATAGATTTGTAAACTCTTCTCCAATCCTGGCAGCAAGTTGTACATCTCTTGTATAATCCTATTCTTCGTGACAGTCTTATTGCACTTCCACTAAATTCCATTTCTGATATCACGTCAAATAAAAATCCATTTCAGAAATCGTTGGGAATCGAACCTTAGATCCCAAATCAAAATAAGAGAGTCAAAGAGCAGAGTCGATCACGAAAAAACAACATAAATAATTATTAAAGGTTGGATTACAAAGAAAGAAATAATTTTAATATTGATTAATATCACATCAACAACAAATATATATCTATGATCTATACTACGGATCTTTATCACCAATAATAAGAATCTTTAAATTTAGAAAAATAAAGATTGAGCACTGCTAGGAACTATTGTTCTTTATTCTATATTAGAGATTTATTATCACGATTGTTATTTGTCTGTTTTTTATTTTGGTTTCTGCTCACTCCCTCCATTGGAGTTTAATAAAAACGAGCGAGTTTTGTCCGGCCATCTGGGTATTGAAGGTATTTAGTACGGATAATTTGGTCCGAGTTCAAATAATATAGAGAGATATTAGACAGACCGAAGTTTTACACTTCAGTATGTTCGGAAGAGAATCGAACGACCAGTACCATGTATTGATACATGAAAATTATTACCCCTTAACAAGGATAGGGAGCCCCTAAAAGGGTGCCAAATCCAATATGAACAAAGGGGACTTGGGGAATAAGGCCCAAGTCCACTAAGAAGTATTTATGAGGAGGAAAGGATAATGAGGGAATTAAGGGAAAATAAGGAGGCTGTATTAGAGAAGGAATGGCATTAGTGGTAATAAAGGAGGTTTAGGACATGTGGCATGATGTCATAAAAGGAAGGGCTTTTGGAAAAGTCTATAAAAGGAGGTACGTAGTACAATGGGAGGCAAGCTCTCTCTCATACCATTCCTAAAAAGTGTAGTCATTTGGTGTAGCTAGGACGAGTAGGACCAAAATCATATTCACCCATCAACATTTGGCGACCACACCCGGAGGATCGTGCCTAGCTCGCCATGACGCACCCAGTAAGTACTAGCACATGCGCGCTAAGAAACCAATCGACTGATCACCCCGCTGATCCCGACCGGGTAATAATAGAGGAGGAAAATGAAGACAGCGAAGAAGAAGTGTTAGCACAAGGCACGGGTGGACAACGAATAGTAAATGAACCCCGGAATAAAAAAGTGGGAGTGATACAAGGAAAGCTGCAAGACATACGAAAGGAGTTGGAAATACGCGCACAAAGGAAACATGAGCTGAAAAATGGATGGAACAGGCTACAACAACAAACCAAGATATCCCCGAAGGAATGACAGCGAGTGAAGGACACAAGTATGGTGATCCAATGACAATGTCACAAGAATCCGTGGCGAGATGCTTAGAGTCAAATTACCGCGTGGTGAGACAAGGCAACTACGACGCAATGAGCAACCCCTACCCGGCAAGTATCAGCGAGTATCAATACCCGGAAGATTGTACATCACCAAAATGCAGAGCATGTGATGGGAAAGGAAATGCACGAGAACACCTTAGTCGATTTCCGTCATCAATGAATGATATGGCCTCCAATGGAAAGCTATGCTTAAGAGAATTCCCTAAATCACTCACAGGGACAGCGTTTACTTGGTACGATAACTTAAAAGCAGAAAGCGTGGACTCATGGAAAACCATGTCCTCCCTCTTCCTCAGGAAATTTTATTCAGCCAAAAGAAAGATCACATCAATAGACTTGACCGGATGTAGCCAACGAGTAGGAGAAGAAATAGGGAAATGCATCTTTCAATTTCGGCATCTCGCGCTGGACTGCCACGAGGACATCAGTGAAGGAGCGCTAGTCGAGATTTTCATACGCGGGATGACGTCTTCCTTTAAGAAGAGGCTAATCAACTTCAGATTCCAAACGTTTGTCGAGTTGGAAGAAGCAGCAGAGAGGATCGCCGACTGTGTCGAAGAAACACATACATACAACCCCTTGCAACACACAATCAAAGTCGTCTCTGAAGCACCACGTAACATAAGACTCAACATTAAAAAAGTACGAAAGGATTCATTCCAGACCACCGAGGGAAACCAATGGGGATTTAGAAGAACGAGGCGAGACAACCCTCCACCTCCTTTACTATGCAGCCGGGAGCAGATAATCGAACTCTTGCAACAATGGGTAAGGAACAAGGAAATCAATCTACCTCCGACGGTGCTAGATGTTAAAAAAATAGACAAAAGCGCAACCAGGTACTTCCATTATCATCAAAGGCTAGGTCACCCAACAACAGAGTGCTTCGTCATTAGGAGCATTTTCGAACGCAAACGCGCAGCTGGACAAATCGAAATAGCAGAGCAAGCAATTGGACACGACCCTCTCCCTCGCCACTAAACCAAAACTGGGCACGACATACGTAAATAAAGCATAACAGTGAAGAACCGTAGTCCTCCCCTTGAAAACCCAGCAACGGACAACGGCGTCCAGCAACTAAGGCAAGCTGTATTCTTTTTTTTTTAATCCCTATGAATGATAATTTACAATAATAAATAAAGGCGTTAGCAAAAAAAGAAAGAAATAAAAAAAATACGCCGGGATGCATAGACACCCGGATAGCTAATGGATTTACAAAAGGCCACCGGATGCATAGACACCCGATTGGCTGACGAATTTAGGCGCGTTCTATCTAAGAAATAGGCGCGTTATCGGTTTTACCCGCCAAGGCAAATACAACTTATCGGTTTTACCCGCTAAGGAGAAAGCACGACGCCACCTTCTATCTAAGAAATAGGCGCGTTCAAATATACGCCGCGTTCCATCAAAAAAGGAGGGATAGGCGTATTCAAGTATACACCGTACCTTATCACGCCCTATTCAGAAACAAGGGGGATAGGTGCGTTCAAGCATACGCTCTACTCGAACCCGCTAAGATGAAGGCACGATGACACTTTCTATCTAAGAAATAGATGCGTTCAAACATACTCCGAGCGTCAGGAACAAAAAAAGTCGCTATATCCAAACCCGCCAAGGCAAACACTGCTTATCGGTTGTACCCGCTAAGGCGAAAGCACGGTGCCACCTTCTTTTTAAGAAATAGGCGCGTTCAAGTATATGTCACGTTCCATCTAAAAATGAGGGATATGCGCGTTCAAACATACACTCTATCCAAACCCACTAAGGCAAAAACACAACGCCACCCTCTATCTCAGAAATAGGCGCGTCTTTCTTCCCAAGGCAAAACACAATGCCGTGGTCCGAACATAAACCTAGCCTAAATTCTGACAGACGCTAAATTAGCGCATTCTACATAGAGGACTCCGTATATAACATAACAAAACAGAATTAACAATAACCGAGGATTAATCGAAGAAAGCACAAAATGCAAATTCCAAACTTAAAGTAAAAACTTAAAATAACATAACATCCCACATCATTAAAGTATCTGCAAACAACCAAACATATAAATTGTTCAAAGGGAAAATGGTGCACAAAGTAAATAAAAGGGAGGAAGTAGAAATGGAAACAGAGGTGCATCAGGAGGACTGGAATAGGGACCACTCATGTCTTTTCTTTTCGAGATCCACGCGAAATTTCTTATTCGGAACCTCTGCCTCCTGAGCCGCAATGACCGCCGCCCCCACACTGGTGGTAAGCTGGTTTAGCGCCACTTTCTTATCAAAGGTAACCTTGGAAAGACGGACTAGCTCCTACTCTAGTTTAGCAATCTGACCAGGGAGATGCATGCGCGGGTCATTGCGATCTTTCACTTTCTCCAACAACTCGTCCAACCATTTTACCCGGAAGCTGAGATTGACTGCGGCACGAATAGCGGTCTCCCAACCATGCCACATATTAGTATCAATAAAACCATCCTCCACCCGCGCAAACTGGTCGGATACCTCGAGGAGATTCTTGTTCATATAACATTACGTCCTCATATCGAGGAGGACCTCCTTCACCAAATGACCACCACCGCGCTCCACAATATCCCCGTAGGTGACAGCAAGAGCAGACAGCACCCGAAAACCATGAACTAGCTTATAAATGGCAGCCTCAACGGCATCTATCGCTTTCGAAAAGCGAAACTGCGCATCCTCAGGAACTTATAAACGTGTCGGAAGCGTTAGGACGTCTCTTCGGATGATCAACCAACGTAGAATCATTACCATCTATTCGAGCGCGTTTTCTAGACCCATCGCTAGGGATCACGCGCCTCCCACCTTCGATGTTAGAGCCCTCATGCTTACCAGTTTCTTTATGTGTGACCCATATCCTAGAAAGCGGCATACACACGAATGAAATAACAATAATGGTAAGTAAGCACTAATAAACGTACATGAGCACAATGGATAAGGAAAACTCTAATAATAAAGAGGTCGTGCAAAGACGAGACCAACCACAAGAGTGAGCGGGGGATTGTCAGGCTTCTGATGAGATGCATTGGAGGCAGAAGAAGACTCGGAGTCACTCGTAGAACCTACAAAACAAATAATAAATAACATCACGAAGAAGAGGAACTCAAATTTATATTAAAAAAAAGAGAGAGGGGGAGAGTGGGAAGACAAAAGATGCCATTAAATAGAGGTACACATGTCAATGAGTAGTCACCTTCAGAATGATCTGGCCTGGGTGCCATGTGAGCTGAGGACCCACTTGGAACCGATCGATTCGACCTGGAAGGACTCAGCGAATATAGCACGTCACTAGGGGACTCCAAAGCTTGTCCCCTAACACGAAAGGGTCTCTGCCTGCAAAGGATTGACAGATGATATCTGAAGGCGTGGAGACACTCAACCAACCCCTTTAGAAAAACGCCAAGATTTTGCATAAGATCCACAAAAAAAGGGGTTGGGCTGCCACCAGTACCGCGCTGAGATCGTGATGGGTTGTTCGGCCGAGCCTGTAGGGGGTGCATAAACAAGACATCAGCAAAATAGCATGGGCGGGAAATATCCAACTTAGCCGCTTCCCGTTTGGCCCTTTTAGCAAGACTCTTCTCGGACCAATCACTCATAGGCATGTTGAGGTACTCCTTCATCAAATAAGAAGGCGCCTTCCATCCCAGGGGATTGGACAAAGAAACTTCCTGAGACTGCAGGTTCCACCCGCCTCTTTTTACAAAAAGATAACAAGCAAAATAATGACAAGAACGAAGAAGACGTGAACAAGGGAACTACATGGGGAGCTAGTGAACTAGCAGCGGGCTTAGGGATATAGAGTCTAGGAGGCTTCCTATTAGAAGACGGCTTCGTCCCTTTCTTCTTCCTTACAGGATCGTGACCCTCAGGAGGGTCCCAGGAAGTCACCAACGGATCCATAGGGCGACCTTTGGTACCCAAGGTGAGGCTGTTTTGCTCGGTTACGCCCTCATCAAGATTAATCCGACCAAACACATGCAAAATGCGGAGATCCGCAGAAGACAAATCAGGAGGAGGAGATGCGTCGCGTAAAAGAAAGTTCAAGGCTCGGCGGAGAGTGAGAAGCTGATATGCGTGAGCCAACTCGGTTAACGCCAGAGGACGCTCGGGAAAAGGTTTCCAGAAAGAGAAATTAATTCCTCGATCGCTTAGGTGCGTTGGTCCTTTAAAAACAAAACGATCAAAGCTGGCAACAATGTACGCAATCTCGGAGCCACTCCAAGGCGGGAAACTAGCAGGATCCCCCTAATCAAACCCATCCTGCCGAGCCGCACTGTCAGGATTATAATACATAGCAATGAACTTATCACCATAAAAGCCAGGGAGGTAACCGGGCAGCACCGCCATCACTGAATCAAAATCGGATTTTGATAAAGATTGCGTCGAATCCAATTCCTTGCCCTCCATCGGCGAAGTGAAATTGTTATTCCCCAGACCTGAACGACTATCATGGTAAGGAAAGGGTTTAAAGTCCTTGGATACATCCATAAATTTAGCTATATCGCCCTTGGGTACCTTCCCTTTACCATTCCAGAGAACCATCCACGGATAACCATAAGTGACGGCGGTTTTCTTAACGGTACTATCGTCTTGTTCAATATCCTCCTCTCGATGAAATGCCAAAACGTGAGGATCAAGAGCATACTCGGGGAGGTGTTCCCAAGACCACGCTTGCATGAAAGAGGCGAGAATATAAGTCTTGACCTTGTGAACTGCATTAACTATGTGAACGTCATGGCAGAACAGATCCAAGTGACGGTATAAACCACCCAAGAACATAGGCGCAAGAGGAAAAGAAACACCCGAGGAAACAACACGACCATCGGTACAAGCTCGCTCTTGATGGTATCTTGAGGATTATACTCAAACACATCATGGCAAAGCCAGAACAAAATATAAGTCGCCAACTCAGCGCGGGGATTCTCCTCTTTCCTAAGGGGAGGCATAACCTTTTTATTAACCATCTGCGGAACCCAATACTTGATCCAGAGAGGGAAGGAGGCGCGCCGGTTGTGTTTGATAACCATCTCATGACTTTCTTGCGCCAAAGAAATTGGTGAACCTTGAATTGCTTCATAAGCACGAGTGGAGCTAGCAAGTAAGCGCTCCCCTGTGGGGCGTGATGAAGAAGATTTCTTATCCTTGACCGCTTTAGCTTTACCTTTGGCAGCAGCTGATGACTGCTCCTCCTTGCCTACACCCGCAACTTGTCCTTTACTCCCCCGCCGAGCTGGCAACTGATCTTTTCTCACCCACTCATTACGAGAGTCATCTTTACAATCAAACAGATAAGCCCACAACTTCCTGTTTTCATCATTCAGAGTCGCATAGACGGTGGCCTCCTCGTATGAATGACTGCCATGGGTGGGCAGTCCCGTGAGGGAAACCATGTCCTCAAGAACCATGGTGGATTCCCCCCACGCAAAGGACAATGTGTGGACGGGGGACACCGAACAACAAAAAAGTTGCGTCATGTCGCGCCCACACCTGAACATTTCTCGCTTAACAGACGAGTTTATAGCCTCATCAATACCCTCCAAACGAAGGATAGTTGCATGGTCCGGGTTGGAACGGATATAAGACGTCCAATGCGGCCATATGGCAGGCGTCGCAGATGAGGAACAGATCTCAATAGCGGGGAGATCATAATCACCGCGGTGAATAGCCGCACGCTGAACCTTCTTAAACGGAAAAGTGTCCAAGGTATCTACCTCGGGATATTTAAGCCATCCAGGAGACCCGGGGTAGGGTAATACATATGGACTGATAAGGCGTGGAACCAGGATCTCGTCTAGGGGAAAAACGCGCTGACCATCACAGAGGCCTCTCAGTTTCAACGCGCGTTTTAGAATGGGGGTGCCCGTGATCTCGTTAATTGTGTATGATACTCCATCTGATGGCAGTGGCAAGTGTAATTCTTCCTGAGTCGCGTACTCAGTCTCCTCGGATTGAGCGCTCATCACCTCCTCGGACTCTGCCTTTTCCTCCTGGATGAACTGTTGATTGAAGAATCGCTGGACATGGCGCGTATAAGGGTATGTTAAAAGATGAAGTGAAAAAAAAATATGACGGGGTAAATAACAGAAAGGAATAACCCAGCAAGTTTATATATAGGCGATCTTGAGACTTGAACGTGGCGGTTATAATGAGCAGGGAAAAAAACTGAAGGAAACTGTAAAGTTTCTCCCACGTCGCAGGAGACCAAACGTCACTTAAGAGCTGCGTGCGAAGAACCAGTTGACTATCGGGTCATTTTGTAATTGAGTCAATAGTCAGGGGACTAATGTTGATACATGAAAATTATTACCCCTTAACAGGGCTAGGGAGCCCCTAAAAGGGTTCCAAATTCAATATGAACAAAGGGGACTTGGGGACTAAGGACCAAGTCCACTGAGAAGTATCCATGAGGAGGAAAGGATAAGGAGGGAACTAAGGCAAAAGAAGGAGGTTGTATTAGAGAAGAAATGGCATTAGTGGTAATTAAGGAGGTTTAGGACACGTGGCATGATGTCATAAAAGGAATGGATTTTGGGAAAGTCTATAAAAGGAGGTACGTAGTACAATGGAAGGCAAGCTCTCTCTCATACCATTCCCAGAAAGTGTAGTCATTTGGTGTAGCTAGGACGGGTAGGACCAAAATCATATTCACCCCTCAACACCTTGGGTTCTTAGCATTGTGATTGGTAAGGGCAGAAGTGGGCCCATCATCCCTCTCACACAGTGTATCTTCAGGATTTTCTTTTCTGTGTATTAATCATTTTGAAATAATTTATTGATTAGGTCCTAGTTGGCGAGTCGATCACAATTTATGCGCTCCTTGGATCACTTTTTCCTCTCCCTCAAACAAATTTTTTTGGTTAAATCTCATATAACTTAGAAATTAGAAAACAAGAGTCCTGTTATTAGGAGGGAAGAAGCAGGTTTGATGAGGGAAAAATTAAGATGAGGGAACTAAAAAAATGTAGGAGGGATTGACCCCTTTAAAAAATGGTGAAATATCTATAATATCGTTGCTCTTAACTATAATTAGGTTTACCAACCAAACGACTCCCAACGAATTCTTCTTCTTCCGTCGACCAATCTTCTAGTAAGCATAAAAAATTTATAACATATGACTCGCTTTTTTCCCAATTCAGATTTTTCAAGGGTGCAAGCAAATTGCTCGGTTTCTTGCAAAAACATATAAAAAAAGAAAACACTATAACTACATTGTGATGCCCCACATACATTGCCATGTACAAAGGGTATTTTATTTTTTAATCGTGTAAAGATTTGGATTAAAGCTCATCTAGAACAGGATTTATGAGTGATTGCTTGATCTCGTACATTAAGTGTGTGTACATATTTCATCATCAAACACGTGTATGTAGGTAGACACGTGGAGAGCATGCGGACCAAGTCATCAAAACATGATGACACACGCCCACAGCCAAGAAGCCCATCCCGTCGACGTCAGATCTTTACCCGAACAAATCCAAGGGCAGAAGTTAAAAGATGTATCAAAAACACGATGTACTGCGGAGCACTAAATAACTCCCGAAGAGTTACTTTATCTCATCCCCAAAAGAAGCCAAGATCAACGGTGAAGAGAAGGTTGACTGACATGGACGTGACAGGGGCAGAAGACACTTGTCTGACACGAGCATGCGTCTCAACTACCCGCATTAAACACTCTGAGCAGTATACATGTCGATCAACCCGTGGAACGAACGAGGATGACTCCGCGTGATCAAGTTCTGAACGAAGACCTCCGCGTGATGGACACAAAGCACAAGAAGATAAGGTTCCAACGGCCCACAGAAACGGGTCACACACTCTAACCCCATAAATACCCCCTCTCCACCAAGAGAGGGGGGATGGAAAAAGAGAGAGAGTAAGGGAGAGAGAAGGATTGTGAGGGTAAGTTTATCTTTGTACAATTCACAGACCTATGTAAACTCCAAAGTCATTCGACTACCTCTGTAATCATCTAATGCATAGTGAAACGACAACCCCGTGGATGTAGGCCTTAGTGCTGAACCACGTAAATCCCAGTCTTATTTACATTTCAACACTTTACGTTCATTTGATACTCCACGAGTTTTACTTTACACTACGTTTCTTTATCTTCCTCTATGTAAACGCCTCTAGTGATGATATTAGATGAGGCTATGATAAACCCGAAGGTTTTGATCCAAGGAATCAATACAATCATATCATCAGTACGAGTGTGTATATAGAGTGAGAACATTGTTTGTGAACATATAGATGCCTTCGTGATTTACGTGTTCACAATTTGACGCTAGAAACAGGGACTTCGTCCCGGTAAAAGATTTATCTTATCCTGTGATTTCATCTTAAACTAGCATATGATTGCTCTGCTTCATTAGCTCTGACAGTATTTATCTTTTGTTAACTTTACCGTATTCAAAAACGCACCAGTTATCTTTGATAGCTCCGGCAGTATCTTCGTTTACTGGTTAAAAGATTTATTACTTAGATCCATGGATTTACATTTTTTTTTAGATCTCGTACGGACCTGTATTTCCGGTGGATTTTCGTAAATTTTCAAAGGATCTACATGCATTTTTAAAAGGGATCTTCTCGCGTTTCCACGTGCTTTCAAAGAATCCACACTTTTAATAAGACTTTAACCCATGTATTTTAACTCATATGTTTAAATCAAATGAGCCTCCCTAAGAGTTTTCTCTGTGCGCCTCGTGCAGTTTTTCCCTGTCTTGGAGTAAGGTATTTCGCAAACTAACCTGATCCGCACGGACATTTCTGTTTCTCGCTGTTTGAAATTCCCTTGTGCAGAAAGAAAGCGACAAAAGGACCCACGATGGAAAAGATGCAGGAAGCAGGAAAATCCAAAGCCTCGTCAAAGGAAGCACCAAGGACAACCCCGGTCATCACCCGAAGCAAGCAGAAAGGGGACAAAGCCAAAATGACTAGTCATAGGCAGGATACCGAGGAAATCACTTCGCCGATGAACGCTAACTCCGTTGCAGCCGCGGCTCTCAGAGCAGCGGCGACAAAGTACAGTACGGCTGCGGCAACCCTGAAGGCTGCAGAAGCCAGCAAAACTTTTGCTACGAATCAATTTCATCAGCCAAAAGAAAAGGTGGATGAATGCAGAACACATCAACCCGCGCACCCGCCAACCTTCAGAATGCCATCAACAAACGATCATAATCAAACTGTGCCGGCGGCTCTAACACCGCAGATGGGCACTCAGCCCGGTTTGGAAATGCCAATAATCGAAGCTGAACCTCTACCACCTTTAGTACAGACCGTAGAAGAAGGCGACACCATGGCCGTAGTAGCACGAGCTGGGACTCCCAATCAGGGGTCAAACCAATCACATCGATTGATGGCTGAGCTTGAAGAATTGAAGAAGAGCCAGCAGGTTTACGCAGATGCTGTAGCTCTGCTGGCCAGAGAAAACCAAGATTTAAAAGACCGGATTGCCCTAAGCACGAAGACCAGCCAACAACTTGATGAAGCCAATTCAAAGGCACCAGGACCTAATCGAGACCGAAGAGTCATCGTAGCAGCTAATGGAGACGCGGCTAGGGGAAGTAGCGCATCCGACCCGGATTATAATGACGTAGAGTCAGAATATCACGAGCAGAAGAGCGTAGGGCACCACCGCGCGATGGAAGAGCTGCGTGATGAAATGATGGCCGAGATCAGGTAGTTAAAAAATAGACAAGGCGGGGGAAGGTTAGAGGAGGTCATGAGAGAGGATAACTCCACACCCCTAACTCATCGCCTGGCCAACACCCCTATTCCGCTGAAGTTCCCTGTCCCGACCTTCGAATGCTATGACGGATCTAGTGATCCCGCTGCACATATTCGGTATTATAACCGTGTCTTATCCACATGGAGTCATAACGACGCTTTACTCTGTAGATACTTCCCATCAAGCCTGAAGGGATCGGCATTGTCTTGGTTTGATAATTTTCCGCCTGACTCCATCCACTCCTACGATCAACTCGCAGAAAAGTTCTTAAGAACTTACATGTACAACAAGGTTGTTAACACCGGAATGGGTAAGCTCTTTTCGCTGGAAATTGGCTACAAGGAAAACACGATGGAATACACTAACAGGTGGCACAAGATCTGCCAAGCCATAGGAAGTGTGGACCCAGTGGTAAGTATCAACTGCTACAAGTGGGGACTAGACCGAATGAGTCCACTATTTGTTGAGATTCATGGAAGCGTTCCCAAGACAGAAGGAGATCTTCGAATAATTATTGAAAAACACGCTCGTCTTGAAGAAATCCAGCGTGAAAACCCGAGGGCGTACCCGCAGAGGTCTCACCGTACCAATTCCGCAGAATAAACCAATGGGGTCAAAAGGAATAGCTCAGTAGAACGGCCTCACGAAGATAGGAAGGAACGAAGGGATGAACGACGAAAAGACGATCGAAAATTCGAAGATCAAGTTTACACGAAGCTCAATGCTAGCTATGCCCGGATCTTGCGAGAGATCAAAGGAAGGGAAAATTTGGAGTGGCCATGGTCTAAGGGAAAACAGCCCCTAGATCCGAGAAGTCTAAAGATTACTGTGAATATCACTGCTTCAACGGACACCAGACCGAGAAATGTAAAAACCTCAAAATAATGATCCAAAAACTGATTGATGCTGGCGAACTCCAACATTACATACGAAAATAAGTCGCCGAGGATAGATCCAAACAGACTAAGCCAGTCCAACTTCCAGAGGGGAACCGCACAATCAATACCATCTCGTGTTCTGAAGCCGCAGGGCCCTCACTTACAACACAAATAGGAAAGAGGCTACGGAAACAGTTCGAGGACCACTGCGAATTGTATAAGATTGATGGTGTAGAAGTGGACGAGCACGAATAGTGGATGGACTCACCTATTATCTTCGACGCTGAAGATATCGAAGAATATATGGAAGACCATAACGACCCCATGGTCCTAACACTACCAGTGGTTGTATGTAACCTCAAAAAGATCCTCATAGACGGGGGAAACTCAGTAAACGTTATATTCTACGACGCATTCAAACGAATGAAACTCCATGAAGAACATCTGATGAACTCTTATTACACCATCTACGGATTCAATGGAGCACCCACGAATCCATTGGGAGACATCGTGTTGCAGGTTAACGCCGGACCCATGAAAGTAGAAACACGATTCAGCGTGGTTGACGCCCCATCCCCCTACAACGCCATTATCGGACGAAAGTGGTTACATAAACTCAAGGGAGTGGCGACAACTTACTACCAATATCTCAGATTCCCTACACCTGAGGGAGTGATGGAAATCAAGGGAGATCGGGTCTCTGCAAGAGAGTGCCAAGCCACTCAGGATCGTATCAACAACGGACAAGAAGAGCAGCAAAAAACCCGAAGAATTAAAAATAAAGAAGCCGTGAAAGAAAAGGCCATAGACCTGTTCCTCAAAGAAACCACAAGGAGGGGTTTGACAAAGGATGATAATGTCCTAAACACAGAAACTGGTACTTCAGCAGCCAACAATGGACAGAAATATACCAAATAGCAATCAAAGAACGTCCCAGTCCTTGGGGATCCGAAGCCGGTGTTCACACCAGTAGAGACCGTGAAAGAAATCAACATAGGAACGGAAGAAAACCCGAAGATGATCAAAGTAGGGACCATAATGGACGAAAGAAGAGAAGATTCCTTAACCAAATTACTTAAAGAATACGCGGATGTATTCGCCTGGAAGCTAGGATATATGCCGGGGATTGACCCGAAAATAATCCAACACGAGCTGCGCATCAAACCAGGCACGCCACCTTTCAGGCAGAAAATAAGAAAAGTTGCACCGGAGTACCATAAGGCAGTGGAAAAAGAACTTCGGAAACTACTAGAAGCGGGGTTCATCAAAGAAGTCAAGTACCCTACATGGATCTCCAACATGGTCGTCGTTCCTAAGAAAAATGGAGGGGTTATGATATGCATCGATTTTACTAACCTCAACAAGGCATGTCCAAAGGACAGCTATCCCCTGCCAAGCATAGATCAGCTGGTTGAAGAAGTAGAAGGATACGAAGAGCTGTCTTTCATGGATGGATATTCTGGTTACAACCAAGTAGCCCTGGCAGAAGAAGATCAACTACACACATCATTCTACACCCCACATGACCTTTATTGCTACACTAGAATTCCCTTTGGACTTCGAAACGCAGGGGAAACCTACCAAAGAATGGTCGATGCTATCTTCAGGCCATGGATTTGTAGTACCTTAGAATTCTACGTTGATGACATGCTCGTCAAAAGTAAGCTGCGCAAAGATCACCATCAGGATCTGAGAGATATCTTCGAAGCAATGAGGAAGCATCACATGAAAGTAAACCCATAGAAATGCACCTTCGGTGTCACTTCAGGGAAATTCCTCGGATATCTGGTAACAAAAAGGGGCATTGAGGTAGACCCAGCGAAGATTCAATCCATAGTAGAAATGCCATCCCCGGAGAACTTAAAAGAGGTGCAGAAGCTCAATGGGTCCATAGCAGCCTTGGGCAGATTTATTGCCCGATCCTCGGACAAATGCAAACATTTTTTCAATATTCTCAAAAAATGGAGCAAGTTTGAATGGACCGCAGAATGCGAAGAAGCCTTCCATAAAATCAAAGAACACCTGGCTTCAATTCCAATCCTGCAGAAGCCTGATCCTGATGAGGTTTTGGCATTGTACATAGCAGCGACGGAAGACGCAATTAGCGCAGTGTTGGTCAAAACCAATACGAAGATAGAACAGCCTATCTATTATGTCAGTAAGACCCTCAATTCTGCGGAAAGGAACTACACGAATATCGAACAACTTATCCTAGCATTGGTATGGGCTACTCAAAAGCTGAGAACCTACTTCCTAACTCACTTCATCCGAATCCCATGCAAAGCACCACTGGAAGCAGTCCTCAAAAGCGCAGGAAAAGTGGACAGAATAGCCAAGTGGAACACCCACATGGACCAATTCAACATCATTCATGAAATTCAACATTCCTGAAAATCCCACGTTTTGGCGGATTTCTTAGCAGACCTCCCCATGGACAACGACGAGGAGATTAAGGGAATACCAGAAGCCGAGGAAGAAAGCAAGGATCCAATGGATATCCTTGAACCCGCGAGTCAAAGACAATGGGAAGTCTTCGTCGATGGTTCCAAAAATAAGGAAGGAGCAGGAATAGGCATCGTCATCACCACCCCAACCGGAGAAAGGATCGTACAGGCACTGGTTAGAATTCAAAGAGCATACTAACAACATCGTCGAATACGAGGCAGTCGTACATGCCCTCCGTTTAATAATAGAGATGGGGGTAACCGATGTAAGACTGACAAGTGATTCGGAGCTTGTCATACGGAAAATAGGGCTCGAGTACAATGTGTACGACGAAACCCTCTCAGCTTACATGGCCTTGGTCCAAACATTTGCATCACAAATTCCGAACATCAAGTTCCGGCACTTATGCAGAAGGGATCTCAGGCACGCGGATGCCCTAGCATATATATCATCCATGCTGAAGGACAAAAGCGTCGAAGCTATTAAAATAACAAGGGTATACGAGCCTTCGATTGCATCACAATTCTCCTTCGCTACCAATCAAGATACAGTGGAAGAAAATATCGAAGACCAAGTAGGATAAGACATCCATAACGATTTTGACGAAGAAGATATCCTGTCAAGAGAAAATCAAGACGAAGATTTCAGCAACGAAGATGATTGGAGAGTGGTGATCCATGCGTTTCTTGAAGAAGGAACCTTACCCGCGGATCATAAACAAGCCAGGAAAATACTCTCCAAAGTAGGAAGATATGACCTTCGGGATGGAATCCTGTACAAGAAATCCTTCCTCGGACCGTTACTACGCTGCTTGTCCAGGAAAGAGGGGCATCAAATTCTAAACGACATCCATTATGGTGACGCAGGGAATCATAGCGGCATGAGATCACTAGCCGACAAAGCAAAAATGCAAGGATACTACTGGCCCACAATGATACAGGATGCCGCAAGAATGTCCCGACGATGTGAAGAATGTCAGCGTTTCGCCAAAAAGATACACGCGCCAGCAACAACGTTAAATTCTGTAGGTAGCCCGTGGCCATTTGCAAAATGGGGCATAGATATCGTCGGGCCTTTCATCGAAGGATCAGGGAAAAGATGATTTTTGATAGTAGCCACGGACTACTTCAGTAAATGGGTGTAAGCTAAAGCCTTAGACAGGATCAGAGACGTGGATGTGTTTACTTTCATATTCCAAAATATCATTTGCAGGTTCGGCATACCAGCAGAAATCGTGTCCAATAATGGTAAGCAGTTACAAGGGAAAAATATAGACATGCTCTTCGATACTTTCAAAATAAGGAAGAACAAATCCACCCCCATATACCTTCAAAGCAACGGACAAGCGGAAGCCACTAACAAGACCCTCGCCCTTATCCTCAAAAATCAATTAGACGAACATAAGGGGCGATGGTGTGAACAGTTGCACAATGTGCTATGGGCATACAGGACAACACGAAGATCTGCCACTGGGGAATCCCCGTTTCTCCTCACTTATGGAGCTGAAGCAGTCATCCCAACAGAGATCCTCATGCCAACCATAAAGACCGAAGCATGGGAGAAAAATCTCACAACAGACATGATGTTAGAGAGATTGGACGACCTGGAAGGAAGAAGGGAAGCAGCACTGCAGAAGATGGAAAATTATCAACGAAGACTAGCAAGGGAGTACAACAAAAAGGTAAAACTTCGAAATTTTGTAGAGGGGAAGTATGTGCTAAGAACAATCCCACAGTATCAACGAGAAAAGAAATGGGGAAATCTAGCACCTACGTGGGGAGGACCTTTTATAATACACGACATTGCGGGAAAGGGTTCCTACTATCTTCGCAATCTGAAAGGCGAGGTTCTCCGGCATCCTTGGAATGCTAAGTGGCTAAAACCGTACTACCCATAGGAGCAACGCAGCTTTGCATCTGCGTGAAGAATACCAGAAGAAGAAGGCAGTGTAACCGCTCTACATGTTTCTATCTCTGGACGAGGAGTAGCAGGCCTCAACCTATCAATCAAACAAGCTTTCGAATTCGAGTAAAAAAACTTATCAACAATATTGGGGAAAGTAGTTAATCTACAATCTCTCAGGGCTCCCCCATCAGTGTCCATAACTGTAAGACCGGGGGGAAGGCACCCAGCAGAAAGAGATACCCAACCAATCTTAAGGTAACGGGTCGACGGAATGGGTGTATGTAAATATTTTAACCCCATATCTTAGAACGTTGCCTCGGCCCCCACCGTCTGGGAATCCTCTGGCCAAGGGTTCGCCAGCGGGGTGACAGGTCTCAAGACGATCACGAAGGTACCTCCCTTCGGTATCGCACCCAAACACTTAAAACACTCTTCTTTTGTTTTTAGTGTCCTTCCTCACAATGCTTAAAATAAACAACAAACTGATATTGCAGGTATATCAAAAGAAGGATCCATTTCATAAAGGTTGGTTACAAAAAGCGGCAAGGCCAATTCAAGGAAAAACACATCAAAAATATTCTTTTTACAAAATACTAGCAAAATCTAACGGAATGCTAATGCCGTGGTCTCTACTTAGATGATGCCACCCCATCAGCAGGGTTGTTCCGAAGAGTTGAAGGGACGCTCCCACCAGAAGAGGGTCCCGAGGAGCCAGGCAAGGAGGAAGGTACAAGACGACGCGGATAGCTCTTGACGAGGCCATGCTCGGTCTTAAGGCCAAGCTCAATCTTCTCCAGCATCTTGTTTGTCTCCTCAGCCAATTGACACCGAGCCTTATGCATAATAATTGTCGTCCGCTGGAGGGCTTGGGATAACAACGACGATAGACGATTCACTTCTTTAGAAGCAGCACCATAGGGCTTCTCGCGGGATGCCGCCAAACTCTTAAAATGATTAGTCTGTTCTTCCTGCTGCGCTAAGGAAGATTGAGCCTTTTCAAATTTTTCATTTGCAGCGCGGAGTTGTCCCTCGAGCTCTGAAAAAGACAACACAAGGGAGTTAGCACAGAAAAGACACAATCACACTCGACGAAAATAGGTTATACCTTCGACACAAGCCGAAGCCTCTTCATACTCATTAACAACCGCATATCGCGCTTCGTCAAGATAGTCATATTCCTCGGATAATTTTTTATAATCTAGTTGAAGGTTGGTGAGAGTAAATTGACTGGCATCTAATTCTACCTGCTTCATCGAATCCATGTGACGAAGGTGGTTGACTTCGTTGTTTATCTCTGTTACCCCTTTGCTAAGTCTGTACATACATACTTCGAGATTCCTCTCAGACTCAGCCTGGCGGGCTATTTCAGCGCGAGACGCAGCAAGGGCTTTGCTGAGAGGCCCAACTTCGGCTCTGGCATCATCCCTTTCTCTGGTAAGACACAACATACTCTCCTTAATTCCCGGAAAAGGAAGGGAGCGAGCCTTTTGTAATTCCTCTTCCAGAAGATGTATTCTAGACTCCAACAACGAACTACGCTCACGGGATTCCCGCAGACTCTCACATGTCCACAGCAGCGTACCATTGAACAAAGTACGGTCATGATTATACAAATTCTGCATATCAACCATCTGAACATGCCTTGCGCGCCATCCCTCAGCTCGGGCGTCCCACTTTTTGGCTTCGCTCTTAATTTTTTCGACCAGCTCTTTGATACGAGATTTTTGCCGTGCCCTTTCGTTTCGAAGCCATATCAGCTCAGGGACGCCACCCACTGAAGATAGGGTGGGGAGACTCAGACAGAACAACTAAGTAGTAGAGAGGAATTACGAGGGATAAAATATGAAGAAGAACCAAACCTGTGAAAGCTGAAATTTGGCCGCGAGTTTGCTCTAACTCAGCACGAAAGGCGGCAAGATCTGAACGAAGACCAGCCTCCGCTTCACCCAACCTTTCTTTCTCTTTAAGGCTTTTCTCCAGTTCTTGTATCTCCACCTCAGCCGCAGATAATGCCTTTTCTCTGTGACGGAGCTCAGCCTCCAGCTTCAAAGATTTCGCTTTAAAGAATTGATACAACACATGGTTACAATGCTCACTCCTCATCATCTACACATCAAACGACAAACATTATTACATCGAAGGATTCAATTGTCACGAAGAGATATGTACGAGGACTTACCTCCAAGGCACGCTGCTGGGGAAAACCATATTGGTACCCATCGGCTATGTCCATCATGTCAGCAACAGAAGAGGGAGGGTCCGATACGAGGGTAGCCTCTGGAATACTCAAGCTTTTCCCCCACATCTCAGCAACACGCGCCTCGAAAGATAGTTCCATCATCTGACGGGTATAAGCATCGGAATCTTTCTCACCAGCAACCACCGGGGCAGGATGAGGAACAAACAGCAGACTCTTTTTCTTGAGCCAATCCATTATGGCATCCTCACCCTCAAACATCATCGAATGAGGGAAATCCTCAGAAGGCGAGTCAACCACATACTTCCCCTTTGCTGACATTGCCCCATCGGCACAAGTTTCGGCATCACCACGCGCATTGCGATCATCCGCGCCCTCATTCTGAACAGCAGCATCTTCCTTACCAGAACCCCCGAGCACATCCCAATCATCATTGGGGGAAAGCAAAGAAAAGTCTTCGGGAAAATCGAGGACTCAAAGAGTTCCCCTGCGGAATATATCCTGTCAAAAGAGAACTCTTGAGAAATGGTGGGGAGAGTTTCCGCAGCCTCACCAGCAGGAGCAGACATGTCCGCGATAACACTTCCGTCAGCCACCGCGGTATTATTTATCCTTTCAACACCATCACACCCCGCACCAACCTCTTCCTCGACATCAGGAGGGGAAGTATCAGTGCGTTCTTCCCCATCAGACATGTCCCCATCCTCGGCAAACTCTTCGTTCACTGGACTGGTAACTTCCTCATGAACCTCGGCCTCACCCGTCACAATGGTAGAAGACTGCTTGGGCCCAATCTTTTTCTTTTTCGATACCTGCAAACCAATACACTTCCCACAAAAAGAGTTATTTCCTCATACACAGTTTGATTTTCAAAAAAGGAGGGGCGTAGCCAGAATCTGCAATAACCATACCTTGGCAGTAGCGGCACTCTTCGGCGGAAGCATAGCACCAGAACCTTCCTCCTCGTATCCTTCAACAACGTCGAGAGCATAAGGAAAGTTCATGCCTTCGAAATTTAAACGCCAGGGACAGAAATATCCATAACGAGCAGGAGGAGATTCACGAGGCCTGCTACTCTCAGAAGGACGCCAACCGTGCGGACCGGGAATCCAACCATACGCCCAAGGACCAACAATTTCAATAACCGTGGCGTGCCACTCATAATCATGGTCACGCTTGATCCTTTCGCGAGTGGGAAAAATTTTCCGCTGACCCGACCCCTCGGTGCCTGGAACGTATTTCAGTTTGGCATCGCTCACCTCACTTAAGAGACGAATTTCGCCCCGAGGAGCAGCGAGGTTACGAAGGCTAACACTCCACAGTTTACGGTTCCTGTTATTGACATAATCCCCAAAGGAGTTGTTGAAGTTTTCAGGAGTATACCATTCCCTCTCAGCGGGATTTGGAACGTAACATGTCATCGTCGTCTCCCCCTTACTCCGCAGATAACATTCCCTCAGTGCACGGAGATAGTTCCCCGATAATTGCGACACGGAATGACTGTGAGTATTGGTGGAAGAGCCTTCACGACCATCCAGCACATCATAATAAAAGGAATCACCAGACTTATACAACGACAGCATAAGGCCCGCCTCGAAGGCTCCAACCGCAGTCAACAGGTGAAACTCATCAAACTGATACTTCGAGATGAGCTCGTAAGTAATATCATCCTCAGGGGCATAGAAACGAACCTCGAAGGCTTGAAGCTCATGCTTTTCCTTGAAAACTTCAAGGTCAATATGTTTAAACGTGACTTTCTTCTTGCTGACCGAAACGCTGCGTATCACCGGGGCAGGCTCATCCTCTTCCGCGGGATCGGACGAACCAACAAAAGCTTCTGAAGCTTTTCTTTTCAAAGGAGGATTCTTAGACGATTCGGCTCTCGGCACAACAACTTTGGAGTTCTTCCCTTTGAAAGTAAGTACTGGAGGCGGCGGCAGAGGGTTCTGTACGGGCACTATAGAACGAAGAGGGGGAATATCGAAGGCGCCACCACGAGGAGGTGTCTGCGTACACCTAGAGTCATCACGAGGACGGAAAGCAGCATGGCCGGCAGCGTATCGAGATCCGGAAGGACCCTTCGATGGATCCCCTTTCCTAGGAGGAGAGACCTTCGTCCCAGAAGAAGACGAAACTTTACTACCACGGGGATCCATTTGCGACAATTTAGAGAAATCTCCCCCAGGTGGATATGTATCGGACTCTCTACGTGGAGGTTATCTTGGTAGATTGGAAGCCGGAGTTTGATAAGGAAGCCGAGGACGGTCAGACATGGCTGCGAGGAGGTACAACAAAAACAAGTTAGAAGCAAACATGAGGGCATCACAAAGATCAAAAAACCACAAAATTAGCAGTTCATCTCAACATAGCGCAGAAACCCTAAAACTAGCATACATGCATGTATACCCTAAAACCCTAAACTTAAAAGTTCAATCAATACAATTGAAACAATGGCCTCCTCGACTTGAGAAGAAGAACAGGGGAAAACTAGCATACATGCATCAAAAGATGTTCTTCATCACAAACAAGGTACGACAGCAGCAGGAAATTTACAATTAACACAATCAACACAAAACTTAAAACAACAGAAACGAAGAAAAGAAACCTTACCACTACAAACAAAATCCCAAAAGAAGACAACAAACCAGAAACAAAGAAGCAACAAGCGTGATTAATGCTAGGGCAGAGAAAATTTAATGGTTGAAGAACAAAGAATGAAGACTGACAGGGAGAATGAAATTAATTTTCAAGGAAAATGAAATTAATTTTTCTCCTCTCCTTAATATACTCGAAAGAAAGAGAAGGAGGAATGGGAAATGTGCCCATTAAATGAGCAGTTAATGCACGAGTAAGAAACGTGCTCAAGTATCTATGAGAAGTTATTAGGAGAGAGAAAGAATATGTAACGTCTGTTTTCTTCAATGGTCCCACTAAACACTCAAGCCCGAAGAAAGGGGAAAATTGTGTGTACATATTTCATCATCAAATACGTGTATGTAGGAAGACACATGGAGAGCATGTAAACCAAGTCATCAAAACATGATGACACACGCCCACAGCCAAGAAGCCCATCCCGTCGACGTCAGATCTTTTCCCGAACAAATCCAAGGGCAGAAGTTAAAAGATGTATCAAAAACACGATGTACTGCGGAGCACTAAATAACTCCCGAAGAGTTACTTTATCTCATCCCCAAAAGAAGCCAAGATCAACGGTGAAGAGAAGGTTGAATGACATGGACGTGACAGGGGCAGAAGACACTTGTCTGACACGAGCATGCGTCTCAACTACCCGCATTAAACACTCTGAGCAGTATACGTGTCGATCAACCCGTGGAACGAACGAGGATGACTCTGCGTGATCAAGTTCTGAACGAAGACCTCCGCGTGATGGACACAAAGCACAAGAAGATAAGGTTCCAACGGCCCACAGAAACGGGTCACACACTCTAACCCCATAAATACCCCCTCTCCACCAAGAGAGGGGGGATGGAAAAAGAGAGAGAGAAGGGGAGAGAGAAGGATTGTGAGGGTAAGTTTATCTTTGTACAATTCACAGACCTATGTAAACTCCAAAGTCATTCGACTACCTCTGTAATCATCTAATGCATAGTGAAACGACAACCCCGTGGATGTAGGCCTTAGTGTTGAACCACGTAAATCCCAGTCTTATTTACATTTCAGCACTTTACGTTCATTTGATACTCCACGAGTTTTACTTTACACTACGTTTCTTTATCTTCCTCTATGTAAACGCCTCTAGTGATGATATTAGATGAGGCTATGATAAACCCGAAGGTTTTGAGCCAAGGAATCAATACAATCATCTCATCAGTACGAGTGTGTATATAGAGTGCGAACATTGTTTGTGAACATATAGACGCCTTCGTGATTTACGTGTTCACATTAAGAGTGATGTTTTTGATAGCCTTGATAACGAGACTATGGTGCACCATGTTAATCGTTGTGATTCTTCTGATCATTTCTGTAAAGGAGATTAGGATTCTTTTGACGAAGAAGATAAACTGTAGTGTGAAGGATTAATAAGAACGACGGATTATTGAGGTTAAGGTGGGTATTACCAAAATATTTACTTATATTACTCCCTCCGTTTCAAAAAGACGTCCGCTTTGACTTTGTCCAAATATTAAGGAGCTCATAGTAATTTACTTGACTGCTCTTAGTTATTTACCTATTTTATTTTAATAAAAGTGCTAGCAATAAAAACTACCTAAAATTGGTAGGAGGATTATAAGTACGAAATATAAAAGGAAAATTAAAAGATATGGAATTTATGGAGTATAAACTTTATAAGGAATTTAATTTTTGGAGCCAAGTACATATTCTCTTAAAAGGAACGAATGATATATTTGTTTCCTTAATTGTACAAATTTCTTTAATATTTTAGATCGGGTCCCATTAAAATGAATTTATGAATATAAAAATTTAAAGGTATATTAGAGAGTTCATTGGAAAAATATGACTATAAACAGAAACTGGATACAATTTTGAAACTGACGAAAATGAAATAGAGGACGGTCTTTTTGAAATGACAAAAATTTGGTTATAATCTTTCTCTCCTCAAAATTCGTTTCTTCCCTCCTAATAACAGGACTCGAAAACAAACAACCACTGTCCATTTTTCTCCTCAAACCAGAAATAACAACTACGACTAGGCTCTTCCCCAGTTATCTTGGAAAGTGATTTGGGATTGTTTTGGGAAGAGCCATAAGACCCAGTCTTATAATCCTCATCTAACCAAAAAAACCTGAGAAAAAATATGGGAGCCCAACTTATTTTCATTTATATTATTCTAGCTCTATTCTTGGGGAAGATCTAGCAACTCCTAAGCCACAAAAATTTGACCATCTATGACATCAACAAACTCTTTGGTTAACTTGAGTTAGCTGTCGGTTCTTTTGTTGTAAAAGTTATTGAAAGAGAATTAAAAACTTTATACAAGCCGACCGACTTTCGCAAAAAAAAAGAAAAAGAAAAGAAAAAAAAAAGGATAGCTTTCACAAATGTACTCCCTCCGTTCTTTTTTAATAGACTGGTTTCTATAAATAAATGTTTCAAAAAAATAGGTTGGTTTCCTAATTGAGAAAGTCAAATGTTAATTTAATTTTCTGGGACCACTTTTCTCTTAACTTTTTTTGATGACAAGTGTCATGTTGACCATTTCACTTTACTTCTTTTGCTGACAAGTGTCATGGGGGACCATTTCATTTCACTTCTTTTGTTGACAAGTGTCATGAGGACCACTTTCAATGATTAGTTCTCTTAATTTCCTTAAATTTCTCTAAAAACAAAACCAGCCTATTAAAAAGGAACTGAGGGAGTACTAAACACCTGCGAGTATGTTGGAATTTAACCAACAAATTGGTTAAAGACTAGATCGAGATAAACCAATTTATGTAGGTGTTTTATTTCAGATAGAAATCCAACTCCAAGAAGATATGAAGGCAGAAAAAGTTGCATAATTTGTATAAAGACACAAATTGGAGTAGTGAAAGTTGATCAGATTCATATGAGAAAGAACGACTCGTGCTTCTACATAAATCAATTGTTTGAAAACATTTTGTTACATCATCAGGTAACAAC
This sequence comes from Papaver somniferum, assembly GCF_003573695.1. Classification (NCBI taxonomy): domain Eukaryota; kingdom Viridiplantae; phylum Streptophyta; class Magnoliopsida; order Ranunculales; family Papaveraceae; genus Papaver; species Papaver somniferum. Next base: position 73,502,726 of record NC_039366.1, read on the forward strand.
ATAAAGCTACATAAACAATCATTGTGAATATATATGATCAAATCTGTGTATATGGCTAGTCCTTCTAACTAAAAGAAACCAGTAGTTGTAGATACTCTAATACATATTCACATGAGCCATGAACATAAATTAACATTGTACTACTAGTTGATTACGATAAGAGAGTGTTGATGGTGGTTTTTAGTTCAGGGCTAAATTTGTAAAACCCCGCATTTAATGTGTCGTCACTCTGCAAAGAAACGGAGCCATGTAAAGTGACGAGTGTTCAACCTCTTCACTGGCATACTTATCGAGCAACTCAATATTTTCTCATGAAATTTACCCAGAATGGTGCATGTAGAAACAATCCCAGGTATTCTGTAAATTTTGGCACCTTGCCTACATTCAATTAATATAAGTTTCTTTGAATGTTTTCTGTGCTATGTTACCCCGCTGAACCCTCAATGTTGATATGGCATGACGATTTGTGTTCACTCGCAGCAGAGTAGCACGAATTTCCAAGTATCAAGGATAAGGTCTTTGCATAAGGTATTCAATCAGAAAGCATGTTGCTCTATGGCAATGAACTTAAAAGAACTCTGTGTCAACAAATAGAATTCAATCAATTATCCTGACTAATTTGCAAAAGTTAGGGTTTTGCACCTTGCGCAGTATATCAGACCTTTCTTGTCAAAATTAAGCTTAGGCAAACTAGGTAATTAATCCTCTATGGATTAGTAGATGCAAAATCTTGCCCAGAATCAGAAAAACAAGGAGCCGCAGGATAGGAGCGGCACAAAGGGAGGTGTGGCCATGACTTAAGCCAAGTCGGCGCTATTGGTCGTTGGCCACGCCCCATCCTAAACCAGCCCTATTTCCCGCGACCAATCAGGTCGCCTTAAACTCGTCACACGCATATAAATTGTGGTTGGGCCCATACTTGCCGTCCTCATTCCCCATCGACCAATCAGGTCGCTTTAAAGCCGCCACACTCACACCAGAAGTGTAGCCACGACCATGCTTGGCCGACCCTCTTTTCTGACCAATCAGGTTCCTCTAAACTTGCCACAATATTAAAAAGGGGAAGCTGCGTCAGATATAGTCACGAAGCCAATTGGCTTTCCAAAAACCGTTGCACCAATGAGATAAGCGGCATGCCAACATGCCACTTTGCGGCAGCATGCCAAAACATGCCACGAGCCGTGTGGGACCCAGAAAACCCTTGGAATGGCGCCATATCATATCCACCCACGACAATCCTTACTCATGTGGCCGTTTCCACACCATGGCCTTGCTATAGTTCCCTTGGCCCAGCTATGGCACTGTTTGCACAAAAAGTGTTGTCATGCCGCGTCTGTATGCCACACATACTAATTAGGGTTTCGGCATGCCAAATCCTAATTTAGGAAAAGCTGATACGCCAACCAAGCCTAGTAACGTTCCCCAGAGCATTGGGATTGATGTGCCAACAGAGCCAATGTTGCCACGCCACAATTCGGGTCTAACACCAATGTGCCAAAATCTAGCGGCCATGGCTACGCCAGGCGCTACTTGCATCATCGTGCCACTGGCATGCGCTAGCTATCTCAGCCACGCCACTGTGCTGCAACGCACGTGCTAATTAAGGTTTCGATACGCCAAACCCTAGTCTAGCTAAAGTCGCCATGCCAACTAGGTTAAATGATTCTCCTAAGGCCTTAAGTTTAACTTAGCAACAGGGCCAATGTTGCCAGAGCCATATTTGGGTCTAACACCAATATGCAAAAACAGTTTCCACGGCTACGCCACTGGCATGCCGCTATGCCATGGCTACGCCAGACGCCACTATGCTAATGGCGCCACTTTGTTATACAACAAGATATGGCCATAATCAACGGTCATCCTTCCTCATGAGATGCGATCTCAGACATCCAAATTCGTCACTGAACTGACAGGCTTGTGGCAAGTTTTAGGCTACCAGCCGCTTAAATCTCGTGTCCATGGCTACGCCAGACGCCACTTATACCACAGTGCCACTGGCATGCACGAGCTATACCACTCATGCCGCAGTGCCACTGTCATACACCAAAACGCCATTACTAGGCGCCAACAGAAGGTAGCCATAATCAACGGCTACACTTTCTCATGAGATGCAATCTCATCCATCCAAGTTTGCCACCGAACTGACGGACTTGTGGCAAATTTTTGGCGACCAGCCAAGACGTGCCTAATAGCATCACATGTTATTTTCCTGCGACAAGACTCTTGACTTTGACTTGCCGCACATAGCAAAGTGCTACATGTTTTCCACGAAAACACTCGAGACATCAAACATGTCACAAACTGGGGGATACTCATCACGGTATTGGTCTGGCGGTTTACAACGTGCGGCGTGCAATACGACCGTTATAAGAAAGTGTCATGAAGTGGGACAATTAGTGGCGGCAAGAAGTAATGGGTGTAAACGGATCCACTTCCTTCATCATAGAAGCATGGATTTATGACGGTTATACGTTACTCCACTCTTCCATCACCCAAACGTTCCCACTTCCTACGAGACCAGGGTACATTTCAATATGACTTGTATAAATAGGCTTCACCTATTTCCACCAAACAACAAGTTTTTGGACGGCAGCAACATAGTATCGAGAAATCACCAAGAACTGATAGCTTTTCACTCTGCAAGCCAGTTCCACTTTCTGATACAAGTCATAAAACAAGCCACATCTTCAGAATTAACCATTCTGGACTCAACACTCTCTTTGCTTCCCTCCCTAAGACCAACCCTTCTCCTTCACTTTGTGACCGAAGCAAGCCTGGAACGACCATTTCTTGGTTTAGTCCAGGATTGTACAGATTGATCTCTCGAATCAAAAGTACTCCCGTGCAGTGCATTGTTTAGGGTTTAGATTCGTTTCTCATCCACACACCCAAAATTACCAAAATCAGCAGAAACAACAATCACCACAAACAATTAGCAACCACAATGGGAGGTTAATCTCTCGGTTGCAAATTCGACTCTCAATTCCATCATCCTACCAGTGATGTTTCACAGACAATAAAGAATGACTGGGGACTTCTCGCGGCAAGGATGGCGTCACACAAAAACTCGGATTTACGCCCTGAAGATTCAGTTTTGGTGAAAGACCCTAAAGCGAGTAAGTTTTGTCAGACAATGTTTACACAACTTGTTATTTTGGATTTATTGGAGGTATACACAGGCATCGAATTGACAGTGGAAACTGATAACCCAATCGCCCCAAGATTTTACATCATATCATATTTTCTCTTTTCATGCAACATTCACGCTTTCACAATTTTTCTAGAATAATTGTACCACTCACATTCATAATTCGGATTCCAACATATCAATTGATCCAAGTGCCATCGTTCCAAAAATAATAATCCATTCCAAAAATAACCCATTCTTCTTGGAGAAAGCATCCTTCATTTTCTGAAGAGCATCTTGTTTCAACTTCAACTCCTGGGATAACCTCTCGACTTCCGCCTCATGCTGGTTAATAAAATCCGCGGAAGGGACTCCATCCATTTCAGTCTGCAGCTTTTGGATTTTGGAAAATCCTTCACAGAACCAGGAAGCGTTAAACTCGAAGTTCACACACATATCCCGATGGAATTCCCAGCTTTTGACTACATCTCCAGAGACAGTGTGTCTAGTCACGCTGCACATGTCATGAATTGAAGATAAGGTTTCCTCCACGCGCTTAGCCAATGCAAAGCGATTATCAGCCTTCCTGGTCGTGGCGATGTGCCCATACCTTTTCCATATCTTGGTATATAGCTCCGCATACTTCGCTGGCACACTGAATCCTCCAATCAACACGTGACCCTCAAATAGAGGATCGAAAACGACACCTGCGGATGGATGTGCGACTAGCAAAGATTCTCTGGGAACAATCACGCATGTCGTCACGATAGGGTTTTCTGCCATTGAAGACACAATAGCATCTTCATTATGATCAACCTCCATCTACAGATTACCAGCGGGCACGGTTTCCATGATTGGAGACACCGTTACATCTTCATTTCCGTGGATCTCCATCTCAGAGTTACTTTCAGAAGCAGCCTCTTCCTGTAAATATCACAAAATGAGCATTTATTCGGTATAAATAAATAATCCAAGAGGAAAACGTGTGGGAGACTCACCGACTCATTTGAGGGCCCACTGAGATTGGAAGAAGACTCGCTGCTGCGCTCTGAAGTACTTTTCCCATCACCGTCGGACTCTGAGCTTTCTTCTTCTTCATCTCCCTCTTCACTGCTGAGAGGCTCAGTATCGCCAGACCTTTCTTCGGAAGGCGCCACCTTTTGGCCACGTGCAAGTATGGTGAAGGCGTTTATCTTGTTGAGACCCTGAGTCAAAAGGGAGGAGATGTTCAGTGGCAACAATTCAGAATATTTATGAAAGACGACCAAATCAGGAAGAAAATCATACATACTTGCATGTTTGAAGAACTAAAAGTCACAAGGGCCGTCGAAGCCGATCGAATGCCGCCCGCACGACTTTTCGACCTTCACTCTCTTTCCTGGGGACTGTCAGATTTCCGCTTACCCGAAGAAGGCGGCCTCAACAATCCGTGATTGACCAGAGCTTTAGGAGAAGGCTTGCCGCGTGGAACTGTCACGACAGCTTGCACATATCGATGAATAGCAAGGAACTCTTCCTGCCAGAAAACATTATATTTGTGTGTTGTCACTGGTCTTCGTTCTGGGAGCAGAAAATGGAGGCTTTTATGGGGCGCAAAGACACAGCTATTGAAGACGGCTGGCAACAGTTCTTTTGGAGTCGTGAATGGACGGCGAAACGGACCCCCCTGATCAAAGCCCATATGACGAGAGGCCCGGTTAATGTTGTAAGGAACCACTTCACAAGATCCTCTGAAAAAGATGGTACATATCCAGGAATGCAGCTTCGCATAAACACGGTTTCTCCAATACTCATGTTCTCTTCGGCAGAATGCAACGTCATGTTCGAGGCAGAAGCAAAAGTGCTCGGCTGAACTATAGATGTGTGGACTGGAGACCAAGGACGAAAGTCAACCCTATGCGCGTTGTCAAGAAAATCAATGAGCTTTGAGCCAGGTTTTGGACGCCTCCCCAACCAACGGAGTATCCTGGAGCCTCCATGTGTATCAGGAAATGAGGTTCTCGGTTTAGGAGCGTAATCTTTGAAATGCTCCCACAACCATGCTTGGAGAAAGGCGACATGGACATACGAGTCTACTTTCATATACCCATTAGAGACGTACATGTCTGCTGTTAATTAATCCAGATGGGTGTACAAAGAGTCAAGGAACAAACTGCCAATGGGAAGATCAACGCCTTTCGCTAATTTGATGGCGAATTTGATGACCTTCTGCCTTATCTCCTTCTTGCCAGAGCCATCATCAAAAATGTCCCTGGATAACCACAGAGCTAAAAATGCAGCAACATGGAGTGTATCATCTAGCACCTGATCCGGCTCTGGCTCATCAGGAAACCATTCGGACGCCCACCAGTTATGGAAGCACTTTTCTTCATAATCCTTCCGAACATATTCTGTTTATTTCATGACCAAAGTAGCATGCATTTATTCCTCTTCCTCAGACAAGACTGTAGGATCAGAATCTCGCAACAATAATATCTTAGCGAAATTATCAACAACACAACACAATAGTGTCGCAGAATAATTTCAGAAATGAGATAAGAAACGACGTCAGTTAAAATCATGAGAAAGATGTGATGGTCCTGCGAAAACTAGAGAGTTTGCGAGATTGAGATTTGTAAGGTTGCGAGAATATAGCAAGTCATTTCCGAAAATAAAGAACAGATTAGCTGTCATCCACTATGTATTTCCCTATAAATAGTCGTTCAGTTGTAAAGGAAGGGGAGATCTTTTTTGGGTAAGAAACAAGTAAATATGAGAGAGAAAGTCTAGAGCAGAGGTCATTCTTGATTCCTTTATCTTTTCTTGTAAGAATGTTTAAAGATTGATCAATAAAATTAAGAGCGTAAATCTAAAAATGAGTTGAGTAATAATGAAATCATATGAGGGGTGTAGTGTAGGATTTCCTGCAACTACATAATGGCGCTAGAAACAGGGGCTTCAAGATCGAAAGTTGAAGAATGTTGTTGAGAATGTTCAAATCAAGAAAGTGATTAAATAAATCAGTGAACCAATTAAAAGAAAGATGATTAGAATTAATGAAGATGACAAAAGATTGGAGTGTAATATGATAACAAAAACGATGGTTAATGAATTCCATGAAAACATAAAAGGAAGAATACATAAACGAAATTTTGAAGGAAGGAAGGAAGGTTATGGCGGTAGAAAAGACATCACCCTTAAAAGATTGGGAAAAGCAAAAAATTACATTCATGGCGGCAGAAATACCAAAAGAAAATTTGAACCACACATCTCCGTTGGTTATTACAGTGCCTATTGCGCGAAAAGAGAAGGAGACAACAACAAAATCCATGGGAGAATGGATATTAAACAGAACTTTAATCGATACAGGAAGTTCAGTGGATATAATATTTTATCATGCATTCCGGGGAATGGGATTTAAAGATGAAGAAATGTCCAGTTCAACATATTTTGCTCACGGCTTTGGAAAATCCACAACAAAACCTAAAGGAGAAATAGTGGTACGAATTCCACTTGGAGAGATCGAAACACACGTAACATTGTGCGTGGTGGATATGGAGTCGCCATATAATATGTTATTAGGAAGACCATGGATACATGCGATAAAAGCTCTAGTATCAACGTTGCATCAATGTATTAAATTCCCCAAACCAAATGGAATAGGTGAAATCAGAGGATATGTTGACAATGCGAAGTTATGTCATCAAATTGAAGTAAAGCATTATGAAGGACAAGCAAAAAAGAAACAATTTCGCAGAAAGTTGGCAAAGGAAGCAAAGAAAGAAGAAGAATTTAGAGTATATATGATAAGGGCAAAAGAAGGCAAAGGAATACCCAGCGAAATTTCGGAAGAAGGAGAAGGACCTGTGAAAACAATAAAAGAACCAACACCAATGGGAGAACCTAAACCCAGTTACATTGCCGCAGAACCAACAAAAGAAATAAACGTTGGGACTATAGAAGAACCTCTAATATTGAGAATTGGAACCAAAATGGATGTGGAAGAAGAAGAAAGAACTGTTAACCTGTTGCGAGAATATAAAGATGTTTTCGCAGGAAGCATGGATGAGATACCGGGAATAGATCCAACAATTGCATGCTACAAATTGGAGATTAACAAAAATGTGCGACCATTTAAACAGAGAATAAGAAAAATTGCAACAACTTACCATTCCCAAATAGAAGAAGAACTACAGAAAATGCTTGATGCGGGAATCATAAGAGAAGATAAATACCCAGAATGGATAGTGAATATGGTCATTGTCCCAAAGAAAAACAAAGGAATCAGGATTTGCATTGATTTCACTGATTTAAACAAAGCTTTCCCCAAAGATAGATTTCCGTTACCAGATATTCCTCAAATGGTGGAATCCGCAGCGGGAAACGATAGAGTATCGTCTTTAGATGGGTACAAAGGGTATAACCAAATCCCTCTCGAAGATCAAGAACATACTGCTTTCTTCGCCCCTAGAGATTTATATTGTTACACGAAAATGCCATTTGGTTTGCGAAATGCGGGAGCGACATACCAAAGAATGGTAGAGAAGGTGTTCGCAAAATGGATACACAAAACATTAGAAGTATACGTGGATGACATGTTAGTAAAGAGTAAAGAAGCTAAAGACCATGTACAAGACATGAGGGAGATTTTTAAACAAATGCGGCAGTATAACATTAAATTGAATCCTGAGAAGTGTACTATTGGAGTTGCATCGGGAAAATTTTTAGGCTACATTGTATCAAAGGAAGGAATACAGGTTGATCCAGAAAAAGTGCAAGCAGTTCGTGACATGCCAACACCAGCAACAATAAAAGATGTACAGAAGTTGAATGGGCTTCTAGCTTCGCTGGGGAGATTCATTTCGCGATCATCAGACAAATGCAAATATTTTTTCGATATACTCAAGAAGGTGTGAAATTTAAATGGACTGATGAATGTGAAAAAGCTTTTCAAGGGATCAAAGAACATCTTATGAATACAACTATTTTACAAAAAGCAGAATCAGGAGAAGAATTATTGATCTATCTTGCGACGACGTCGCATGCATTAAGTGTTGTGTTATTGCGAGTAGACGCAGGAGTGGAGAAACCCATTTACATTAGCAAAACTTTTAATACTGCCGAGAAGAATTACTCAAAGATTGAGAAGTTAATCTTAGCATTAGTTTATGCATCGTTTAAGCTCCGCATATATTTTCAGGCGCATAAGATAAAGGTATTAACAAAAGTACCAATTGAATCAGTGATGAAGAATTCTAAAAGATCAGGAAGAGTGGAGAGATGGAATGCACAAGTAGGCCACTTTGATATTAAATATGAAATTTTGTCTTCACCAAAGTCACAAGTTGTTGCAGATTTCTTGGCAGAATTTCCTTTAGAAGAAGATGAAGCAGTAGAAGAAATGATGGATATAGAAGAAGACGGAGATCCAAAAGATTTATAACAGAACCAAATAGATGGGAGATATTGGTAGATGGATCATCAAATGGAGAAGGAAATGGAGTTGGAATTGTTTTAATTTCGCCAGAAGGAATAAAGATGGCTTTTTCATTCAGATTGGAATTCGCATCCACTAATAATGAAACGGAATATGAAGCTGTGATACATGCCTTAAAATTCGCAATAGAAATGAAACTAGAAAATGCCAGGATCACTAGTGATTCGCAGCTAGTTATTCGCCAAATAAAGGGAGAGTATACTACAAATGAACCATCCTTGAAGAAATACAAGAAGCTCGTTGAAGAATTGTCAGCGAAAATCCCAAAAATAAAATGGAGGCACATTTCAAGAAAGATAACAGACTCGCAGACGCTTTTGCTTTCATCTCAAGCATGATGACAGATCCAACTGCGAGATGCATAAAAATACAAACACTTCTGTCACCATCAATCAATAAAGAAGAAGAAGAAGTGGACGTGATGATAATAGACAATGAAGAAGAAGAACAAACGAACAATATCGCAGACTGGAGAATGGAACTTCATGCATATTTGGCGAAAGGAGAAACACCAAGAAATAGATTGGAAACACACAAATTAAAAAGCCGTGCAACGAATTATGAATTAAGAGATGGGTTGCTATACCGAAAATCCTTTAATGGACCTCACTCAGATGTTTGACACGAGAGGAAGGAGAAAAAGTGCTAAAAATGTTACATAGTGGGGATGCTGGCAATCATAGCGGGGGAAGATCTTTGGCACATAGAGCAAAAATGCAAGGCTATTACTGGCCATACATGCACGAAGATGCAAAAAATATCAAGACGTTGCGAAGATTGTCAGCGGCATGGAAAGAAAATACATGCACCTGGAGCACTATCATCTTCAACCAGTGTGTGGCCTTTTGGAAAGTGGGGCTTAGATATTGTGGGACCATTTTTACCAGGTTCTGGACAAAGAAGATATTTAATAGTCGCAACAGATTATTTCACAAAATGGACAGAAGTGAAGCAGTACAGCATATTCGCGACAAAGATATCTTTACATTCATATTCGAAAATATCATTTGCAGATTCGGAATTCCTGCGCAGTTGGTATCTGATAATGGGAAACAGTTTGAAGGACAGAATAGAAATGCTACTTAATGCATTCAAGATAAAATGTGGAAAGTCTACTCCTTTGTATCCACAAGCTAATGGGCAGGTAGAAGCAACAAACAAAACAATTGCAGATATATTAAAGAAGAAATTGGAAGGACATCACAGAGCATGGTGCGAACAAGTACATAATGCAGTATGGGCTTATAATACAACTAGAAGAGAAGCTACTGGAATGTCACCTTTTTGTTTAACATACGGAGTTGAAGCGGTGTTACCAACAGAAGTTGTTATTCCAACAACAAAAGAGAAGCTTGGGAGAAAAATCTTAGTGCGGGTTTGATCTTAAATAAACTTGATGAATTAGAAGAAAGAAGAGAAAAAGCTTTACAACATATGGAGAATTATCAGCGAAGATTAGCCCGAGAATATAATAAACGTGTCAAAGTACTTCTTTAGTTCGAGAGACACCAATATATCAGCGAGAAAATGGTGGAAAATTAGCGAAAAAATGGGATGGACCTTACATCATTAAGGAGATAGTTGGAACAGAGCTTATAGATTAATGGATCCAGAAGGCAGAGATGTTGGTCATAGACTTGACAGACCATGGAACAGGTTGTATTTAAAAAGATATTATCCGTAAGAAGCTTTGAGAAGTTATGGATTCTGAAAAATAATTGCAAGATTATTCATATCAAAACAAGATCATGATGTGCGAAATTTTCGCAGAGATAATCACAGAACAATGACATAAAAGAAAGGGGCGAACCTTTATGGCGTACACCCTAGTTCGCGAATAAAATTTCGCAAGAGGAAATGTAAGACCTAAAGTACGTCATATTAGGGGGTACCTGTTGCATGGCTCAGGGAAAGTCTACACCGCCACCGGAACCTAAGTCATGGAGATTTGGGGTCAATAAAGCCCATCCGGGAGAGGCACCTTGGATTCTCAGCTTAAGCATATGACTTAGGTTGGGCGACTAAGGTCATAAGGACTCTCCCAAAGAGTGCAGATCTGATCAAGGCTCCGAGGTACACGGTTGAGTCAAGAGTGCCAGGGACGTTTGAAGCGTACCTTGCCATTCTTGACAAGTCTTGGATTATACTGCACTCGGCCCGAAGAAAACCCCACTTAGGGTGCAGTCTCGTAACCATAAGCCCTATAGGTAAAAGGGATAAGAGGCTGCGAAAACAACTGGTTGTTGTTAAGACTGGATGGGAGGAGCTAACCTTGTATGGTAGAAGTACGCCTCCTTGAAGGGGCAACCAGGGGGAAGATAAGGGCGATACCCTCCATTAGGGAGCTGATAAGTGTCTTAAGACGCAAATGTCATGAGGCTTTCTATTCGCAAGAGTATTAAGGCTTGTCATATTTGTGCAACAATCCTGAAGAGGCAATAATACAAAAGAAAAAGATAAGACGAGGTCAATGGGTTTTCGCATGAAAGTGCGAAGACGTCCTGCGATTTCGTCGCAAGACGGCAATGTCATGGGGCTTTATTTTCGCAAGAATATTTAGGCCTGTCATATTGTCGCAACATTCCTGAAGAGGCCATAATACAAAAGAAAAGTTAAGGCAAGATCAATGGGTTTTTGCATGAAAGTGCAAGGACGTCCTGCGATTTTGTCGCAATGACAAGAGGTGGCATAATAAGACCTTTAATTAGGAAGGCAAAATAAGACCACATGATAAAACAAAATATTTATAAGTATTCGTAACAGATTATTTTTTGCAAGAAAGATAATGAGAGGCAAGTATGGGAATCAATAAACAAGAAGCATTATCTTTCTCATCAGCAAAATACTAAAAGGAAAAATTGATTCCAAAGTTGGTTGAAGAATATTATTCGCAAAAGTGATAAAAGTAAGACAATTCAAGAAGATAATTCGCCAATGTTCTCAATATCGCAAGCCTCTCCTTCATTTCGGTTCTGATCTTCGCCTTGACTAGCACCTTGATTATCGCCAGCAATTACTTCTTCAGGAGAGATTTCTTTCTCATTTTGATTAACACCAGCAGATGCTTCCTTAGAAGGAATTTCTTCTTCACCTTCCAAGAGATCATCCTCTGCCCCTTTCATATCATAATCACTATCAGCAGGACGAGGAACTTCATCATCATCTACTTCCAAAGGTTCAATTGATGTAGGAGGAAGAGATTTGGACAATAAAATATCATTTACAAGGACTTCAGCCCGGAGATGAACTTGACGAAGAAGTGCTCTCTGATGATTCCTATCTTGAATATCCTTAAAATAGCAAGATAATCAAGTCTTCTTTCTGCTCGGTCGCGAGAACCAGTAAGGGCAGAGACGAGCAATGCATTTTCTTTGCGAATTTTGGCATATTTAGCCTCCAAACAGAAATGGAGGAATGAAGATTCTTCTCAGACTCTGCGAAAGGTAGAATACAAAATTTCAATAAGATGAAGAACTCAGAAAATATGACAAAGAAAAGATAGTTAAGGCAGTCAAATATTATGACTACCTTCCTTTTGCGAAATAAGGTGTTGAATCAAGGACAACAACTATTCTCCCAACGGTCCATTGCGTCATCAAATTTATCTCCAACTAAACCTTTAAGTCGAGACTGAAGGTTTTTTCTTTAGAAATAAGAAAGGCATTTTTCTTCGCAAGAGAAGAATAAGATTCTTCTAATTTGGAATATTGTTCTTTAAGTTGATTCGCCTTTACACTTAAAGCTATTCTACCTTGAATGAGTGTATCTCTTTCAGCGATAGATGACTCTGTTACTTCTTTAAGTTCATTTCTCAAAGAGCGAAGAGATTGCTCTTGGTCATCACATACTTTCTGAAGAATGCTAAGTTGTTGCGAAGATATCGCTATCTTGTTTAAACAAGTTCGCTTCTCTTGAGATAAGGTTTTATTCTCATCTGATAAAGTTTCATCCCTAAATTAGCTTTAGTTAAAGAATAAAAAGGCGAGATACTTCATTACTTAATAAATCTGTCTCTGAACTAATTGGGTATTTTCATTGGTAAGATTATTTATATGATCAAGAGAATATGAATAGAGGTTATCTAATTGGTTATATTGATCCATCAAAATTTCTTTATCAACACGGGCTTCTTCAACGCAGATTCAAATTGATATCTCTCCATTATTCGTTTCTGGTTTAAGGCTTAACATGCGAAAGAGGGATTTCAAGGATAATTAAATATGGGAAGGATAAAACCATTAAAAGGAAATTGAAGACATGGGTAAGAAAATCATACCTCTCAATTCATCATTCTTCTTGCGAAGATTGTCACGATCCAACAAAACATTCTGAAGCTTTTGATTTTCGAGACGAAGAGCATTACATCTTTTTCCAAAGCTGACTGCGAAGCAGCTCTGTCAGAACCTAAATGCTTACTCAGAATTTCGCAAACATTAGACTTGATAGGATCAATAGAAGACTTCTTGCCATCATCCAGGACTTCAGATAAAACTTTGAAAGCAATATCTATTCCTTCCACGGTTTCTTTCGAAAGAGGAAGAGACTCAGGTAGAGAACTGGCAGTGATAGAAGGTTGAGAAACATTCTCAATAGGAAGAGAAGAAGTTTCATTCATAGAAGGATCAACAAGGGGGTTTCAATCATTGAAAGGTCAGCTGAAGAAATGAAGTCTGAGGCAGCTTTTTCGCGAATGGAGATAAAGGTTTATCTTGCGAAGATGTCGCAGGAGATTTAAAAGAGACGAGTAAGTGGAATGGAACGTAAGTTGGAATAGTTTTAAGGTGGCGAGATTTATTGAGAGGTTTATTGACATCCTTATCACCCTGCGAATTACATCAGATAAGAAACCGAGGCAACAATATTGTTATTAGAAAAGGATAGTGTTTCTTACTACCTTCTCATTCGCAGACTTTCTTTTATGCGCAACAACCTTATGCTGCGATTTGGGAACATTAGGGTTCTGAACTGTAAATTTAGTATTGGAGGCGCTTTTGCTGAAATAACAAGAGTATGGGAATCACATAAACAACATCAAATAAGGCAATAAACAAGATCAGTTTCAGATAAACCCATAAAGAAGAAAAAAGAAAACTAACCTTGATGAATCCATGGAAAACAGTAGCAGGAAGATTATTTCGAAGAAAATTACGAACGATGAAGATCTGCAGAAGAAATAGTATGAAGATGAAGAAGAACTTAAAATGTTTGAAGAAGAAAGAAGAAAAGTTGCAATAACGGAATTTGTAGAAGAACGATGAAGTTGCAGAGAGAATAAAAAGAAAGAAAAAGAGAGTGAGAAAGAATATATATAGAGGGAATTTTTCCTCGAGAAAATAAACACGATTAATACAGAAAGATATAAGCGGTTAAAAAGCAACGGTTACAAAAGACGTGTCAAGAAACAGATGAAAGAAAGAATACGTGTGATAGATGCAGAATATGAAGAGAAGAACAGCTGCGGCATTTCTCACATCATTCTCTACTTCGCAGAAAAGATATGAGAAGAGGCAAGATGTAGGACCAGAATCTCGCAACAATAATATCTTAGCGAAATTATCAACAACACAATAGTGTCGCAGAATAATTTCAGAAATGAGATAATAAACGACGTCAGTTAAAATCATGAGAAAGATGTGATGGTCCTGCGAAAACTAGAGAGTTTGCGAGATTGAGATTTGTAAAGTTGCGAGAATATCGCAAGTCATTTCCGAAAATAAAGGATAGATTAGCTGTCATCCACTATGTATTTCCCTATAAATAGTCGTTCAGTTGTAAAGGAAGGGGAGATCTTTTTGGGGTAAGAAACAAGTAAATAGGAGAGAGAAAGTCTAGAGCAGAGGTCATTCTTGATTCCTTTATCTTTTCTTGTAAGAATGTTTAAAGATTGATCAATAAAATTAAGAGTGTAAATCTAAAAATGAGTTGAGTAATAATGAAATCATATGAGGGGTGTAGTGTAGGATTTCCTGCAACTACAAAGACGACGTCAAGATTCCCCATTATTGGAAGACTCAACAAAACGGCTACGCTTTCCAAAGTAATGGTCATCTCGCCCCATCTACATATAGTTGTGTGAGTTTCCGGACACCATCTGGAGATGAAAGTAATCAAACCTGCAGCATCCTTTCTGATTTGAAGTGTAGCAGACGCCATAACAACATTCATGATTTGCGCCCCGGTCAGACTAGCCTTTACATGGTCTTGGGCTATCATGAATTTCATCCATTTATCGTAAGAACGCAATGGACTCTGGCGGATTTTGAAGTCTATGGGAGAAGTCGTATACTCTTTCTTCTGAAGGAAAAATCTCATTATACGCCCTGGATAGACTGATTGGACTTCTCCATCATTCTCTGAATCAGTCAGGAGAGTTTCCACGAATTTGGGATGGGTCCTCGTAATTGTAGCGGATTTCATAAAGAACTCATCATCTGTGTTTAGCTTGGAGTTGTTAGCATTTCTCGATGCGACGGCATAACTTCTTTCAGGTGACATCTTAATAGAATTCTTTACGCTACTTTTACTTTCGAAGTAACTACAATGGAGCAAAGCAGAAAAGTTACTACTTTGAAGAAAACCGTGCGTGGAAATTTTGTCAAAAATCTGGGTACGACAATCAAGAGTCAACAACAAATTTTTTGCGGGAAAATTTCCTTTGGTCTCATGTCATGATGCTCACGGCCAAAAGGAATGGGGACTGACACCTGCTCAAACGGGATACATGAGATGCCGCAGGAAAACATGCCTTTGGACGGAACCATGCAACGCCCCAGAGAAACCCTACAACTAGGTTTTATGAAGGAGGGAGCGAACATAGTCGTACATACTCACCTAACATAATGATTGGTTTTTTTGTTGTTCATGTTGTGGCTAACGTTGCTACAAAACTACTAGCGAAGAGGAATCATTCATATCGAAAGTATTTTTACAAGTTCATGGAGGTCATGCCTATGGCTAGGGTTTACACCAACACGAGCAAACAAAAAGGAAGAAACGTTGGAACACATACCTGAAATATGCTTGCCTGCTTTTACTGCTGCTGTTCTTTCCAACGCTCAAGAATGATACACCTTAGACGCGAAAACGAAGCCAAAACCAACGATACCAAATAAGGAAGATGGGAACGTCTTTTATATGCATAGTGTTTTTTGGAGTTTGAGTAGAAGAAGGTTTCCCTTCTTGGGCCATGTGCCGAAGAAGGGAATTTGACCCGTGGTGCCACAAAGCTCCAAGCGCCAATCTCCACGTCGGGCCAGTACCATGCCAACGTCCCATGGCGCCAATCTCCACGACCAAGCCAGCGCCGCAACAACTCCAAACACCATCGCTCCAAAGCCCAAGCCAGCAGCGTCATCATCACCGATCCGTGGCCAAGGTTGCAGCGCCATCTTCGCCATTCCGCGGCTAAGCCAGCAGCGTCATCATCATCGATCTGTGGCCAAGGTTGCAGCGCCATCTTCGTCATTCCGTGGCCAAGGTTGCAACGCCAACATCAACAGTTCGTGGCCGAAGTTGCAGCGCCGACGCCAGCACCATATGGCCAAAAATACACCGAAGCCGCCAACACGAGGATCATGGACTACTCATGTCTCCTGCCAAAGGTTGGTCGAATTTTTCCTGGAAATATCTTCATGACTCGCCCTTTCGATTTTACCCTTATCTGTCACCATCTTATGCTTACCCCGCAACAATGCCACTGTTACGAGCTAAGCAGGGGACTTAATGTTGATGGTGGTTTTTAGTTCAGGGATAAATTTGTAAAACCCTGCATTTAATGTGACGTCACTCTGCAAAGAAACAGAGCCATGTAAAGTGACGAGTGTTCAACCTCTTCACTGGCACACTTATTGAGCAACTCAATATTTTCTCATGAAATTTACCCAGAATGGTGCATGTAGCAACAATCCCAAGTATTCTGTAAATTTTGGCACCTTGCCTACATTCAATTACTATAAGTTTTTTTGAATGCTTTCTGTGTTATGTTCCCCGGCTGAACCCTTAATGTTGATATGGCATGACGATTTGTGTTCACTCGCAGCAGAGTAGCGCGAATTTCCAAGTATCAAGGATAAGGTCTTTGCATAAGGTATTCAATCAGAAAGCATGCTGCTCTCTGGCAATGAACTTAACAGAACTCTGTGTCAACACATAGAATTCAATCATTATCCTGACTAATTTGCAAAAGTTAGGGTTTTGCGCCTTGCGCAGTATACCAGACCTTGCTTGTCGAAATTAAGCCTAGGAAAACTAGGTAATGAATCCGCCATGGATTAGTAGATGCAAAATATTGCCCAGAATCAGAAAAACAAGGAGCCGCAGGATAGGAGCAGCACCAAAGAGAGGCGTGGCCATACCTTAAGCCAAGCCGGCGTCATTTGTCGTTGGCCACGCCCCATCCTAAACCGGCCCTATTTCCCTCGACCAATCAGGTCGCCTTAAAATCGTCACACGCACATAAGTTGTGGCTGGGCCCATACTTGTCGGCCCCATTCCCCATCGACCAATCAGGTCGCTCTAAAGCCGCCACACTCACACCAGAAGTGTAGCCACGACCATGCTTGGCCGGCCCTCTTTTCTGACCAACCAGGTTGCTCTAAACTTGCCACAATATTAAAAAGGGGAAGTTGCGCCAGATATAGTCACGAAACCAATTGACTTTCCAAAACCGCGCCAACATGCCAAACATGCCATGTTGCGTCAATGAGATAAGCGGCATGCCAACATGCCACGTTGCGGCAGCATGCCAAAACATGCCACGAGCCGTGTGGGACCCAGGAAACCCTAGGAATGGCGCCATATCATATCCAACCAAGGATATTCTTACTCTTGTGGCCGTTTCCACACCATGGCCTTGTTATAGTTCCCTTGGCCCAGCTATGGCACCGTTTGCACAAAAAGTGTTGTCATGCCGCGTCCGCATGCCACACACACTAATTAGGGTTCCGGCATGCCAAACCCTAATTTAGGCAAAGCTGCTACGCCAACCAAGCCAAGTAACGTTCCCCAGAGCATTGGGATTGATGTGGCAACATGGCCAATGTTGCCACGCCACATTTCGGGTCTAACACCAATGTGCCAAAATCTAGCGGCTATGGGCGCTACTTGCATCATCGTGCCACTGGCATGCGCCAGCTATCTCAGCCACCCCACCGTGCCGCATCGCACGTGATAATTAAGGTTTCGATACGCCAAACCCTAGTCTAGCTAAAGTCTCAATGCCAACTAGGTTAAGTGATTCTCCTAAGACCTTAAGTTTAACTTAACAACAGGGCCAATGTTGCCAGAGCCATATTTGGGTGTAACACCAATATGCCAAAACAGCTGCCACGGCTACGCCACTGGCATGCCGCTATGCCATGGATACGCCAGACGCCACTATGCCAATGGTGCCACTTTGCCATACAGCAAGATATGGCCATAATTAATGGACATCATTCCTCATGAGATGCGATCTCAGCCATCCAAATTCGCCACTGAACTGACAGGCTTGTGGCAAGTTTTAGGCTACCAGCCGCTTAAATCTTGTGGCCTTGGCTACGACAGGCGCCACTTATACCACCGTGCCACTGGCATGCACGAGCTATACCATTCATGCCGCAGTGCCACTGGCATACACCAAAACGCCATTACCAGGCGCCAACAGGAGGTAGCCATAATCAACGGCTACCCTTCCTCATGAGATGCAATCTCAGTCATCCAAGTTTGCCACCGAACTGACGGACTTGTGGCAAGTTTTAGGCGACCAGCCAAGACGTACCTAATAGCATCACATGATATTTTCCTGCGGCAAGACTCTTGACTTTGACTTGCCACACATAGCAAAGTGTTACATGTTTTCCACGAAAACACTCGAGACATCAAACATGTCACAAACTGGGGATACTCATCAGGGTATTGGTCTGGCGGTTTACAACGTGCGGCGTGCAATACGCCCGTTATAAGAAAGTGTCATAAAGTGGGACAATTAGTGGCGGCAAGAAGTAACGGGTGTAAACGGATCCACTTCCTTCATCATGGAAGCATGGGTTTCTGACGGTTATACGTTACTCCACTCTTCCATCACCCAAACGTTCCCACTTCCTACGAGACCAGGGTACGTTTCAATATGACTTGTATAAATAGGCTTCACATATTTCCACCAAACAACAAGTTTTTGGTCGGCAGCAACATAGTATCCAGAAATCACCAAGAACTGATAGCTTTTCACTCTGCAAGCCATTTCCACTTTCTGATACAAGTCATAAAGCAAGCCACATCTTCAGAATTAACCATTCTGGTCTCAACACTCTCTTCGCTTCCCTCCCTAAGACCAACCCTTCTCCTTCACTTTGTGACCGAAGCAAGCCTGGAACGGCCATTTCTTGGTTTAGGCCAGGATTATACAAATTGATCTCTCGAATCAAAAGTACTCCCGGGCAGTGCATTGTTTAGGGATTCGTTTCTCATCCACACACCCAAAATTACCAAAATCAGCATAAACAGTTTTCACCCACAAACAGAGAGGATATGATCAGGATTCCACTTCTTATATTGTTGTAACAAACTTATGTAAAAAAACTAAGACATCAAGATGTATTGATTAGAAAGAAATCCATCAAATCAATATAAACGAAAAATTCAACTTCTTTCGATCGCGATAGTTAACGCTTCTTATGATATATGTAGTTTGCATTACGGGAGTTACTTCAACTTTTCCCGATTATGGTTTAAAGGAATAAATTTTTGATCTAGATATATTTGGATGCGATTCCCAACTAAACTCAATATAATAGATCTTGGGAATTCCATATATTTAGAGATTCTTCAGATTTTTTCTCCTGCCGGAATAAAAAAATACCGATGCGGAAATTTAAAATCTTCAAGTCTCTCTTAAAAAAGATACAGCAGCTAAAAGATCGCCACAAACATTAAGTCAATAAAGATCGACAGTTAACTCAGGTTAACACTAGAGTTTGGTGAGATCACAGTCATTGAAATTGTGTGGCCAGGGAGCTGCTAGATCATGTTTGCTCTAGCACTGCTAGAGCAAAATATTTTTCTCTATTCTTGATTTGGTGACCTATAAAAGAACTCTGTGTACCTTGAGTTCGCCTAGAACACCCCAAATTTAACATTAAATCGTGTTTAGATTATGTTAGATTTTAAAAATATATTTGTTACCGCCGCTCTCAAGGGCAATGAACAATTAATTGGGGATACATGAATTAATTGGGGGATATTTCACTGTAGCTGTCGGCAGTCCATCGACCATGCCAGTTTCATTGAAAAACCACGCCGGCAGCAAAAATAAAAAATATCCCATCATTAATTTATGTATCCCCAATTGCGTGTTCACGGCGATATCCTCCTCGTTTTTTTTAACAATCATCAAGTATATAAAAAGAATCTTAATTATTACCAAAAGAATAATTTTAACAATTTATTACATTGCCTATATGCCAACGCAGCCAACCTATAACGGCTAGCAAGCACTAATAATAACAATTAATTACATGCCAAATGTGTAACCATCTTCTTTCCGACACGTTTTTCCCTCTTATTTGATCTCTTTTCAAACAAGAGCCGTACAGATTTATTTCTTAAAATACATAAGAAAACAAAAATCTTCCTCTCATCAAACCCTGTAATACCGCCCATTTCTTCTCGCCATGG
Organism: Papaver somniferum; assembly: GCF_003573695.1. Classification (NCBI taxonomy): domain Eukaryota; kingdom Viridiplantae; phylum Streptophyta; class Magnoliopsida; order Ranunculales; family Papaveraceae; genus Papaver; species Papaver somniferum. The sequence goes on from NC_039366.1 coordinate 73,522,981, forward strand.
GAGAAGAAGATAGAGGAAGCTATGGCGGAGCTTACGCGGCACCACCATTAGTTTCACTATCCTCATTTTTCTCACCTTCTTCTACTTCTTATTCTTCACGCCGATTATCAAGCAATTTCAGTGAACCGAATCGTCCGATCCGTTCAGCTAGAAGACTCTCATGGGTAAATTTACAAGGTCGACTTGTTAATGCAGAAGAATCAAGTTCTTCTAAAGCCATTGGAGGTTCATTGAGTAAAGAAGAAGGCTTAGCTTGGGATCTATTTAGTCCCATTCGTAGAATTTTAATTGTTGCCGTTGTCGCTGTTGCTTCTGCGGATTTAAAGAAATCTCGCCAGATTTGGAAGCTTAAAAAAGCCATTTATAAGAGGGTTAGTATAAATCATCCTGTTTATAATTTGTTTTTGGTTTAATTTTTGTTTAGGTATTGATTTTGTATGTATTTTGTAGATTAGGGTTTATGGAAATGAAATTCTCGTTTGGGCTATTTTAGAGTTAGTAAAGGACCAATTGATTTTATAATTAAAAATATTTGAAACCTGTTTGAGCAGCCGTTACAACATTGTTGTTTATTTGCTGCACAAACACAGATACTAATTTGCTCATCTGCAGTTGATGTTTTCTTTTTACCCTTATTAATTTATGAATACGGCTTTTTAATCTGGGTTTCTTATAAAATTCTATTTACCCTAGACTATTTGTACTCTTTTGATCTTCATTGCATGATGATTTTCATCTCTACAAATTTCCCTGTCTTACCTCTATTTTTTTGTTTTCCTCATTTGACATCTTTTAATTTCATGTCCAATCAGTGGTAAATTTTCAAGTGTTTGGGATGAAGCTGAATTTTACGTTTTCTTTCACTTGCAGGATCAGGTGTTGCTAAGCATGCAGGAGAAGCTGGATAATCTATGTGAGCAGGTGACTACGACGAAGGACCAGGGTGACATTGAGGAAGATGTTTCATTCACAAAAATTGAAGAAATTCCATTCAATAAGGTCATAAAACTGGAACAAAGCATTATTCCTGCCTGCGGATGTCGTCCTTGTGGTCATCATCAGGATTTCTCAAACGGGTTGACGGTAAAGAAATTATTTGTGGAAACTGCTTAATGTTGTGATATGAAATTATGAATGTTAGGTGATCTCACTGTTTGTGTTTTTCATTTTCTTATAATATGTTTATAGAAAGACTTTGGCGAGAAACCAATTGGTGGAGATGAAATGTTCAAGTTCAAACCAGTCATAGGTGGGGCAGAGCAAGAGGAACGCCGCATGTCTGATCTATCTGATTGGGGTTCGAGTGTCACATCTGCTGCAGATATCCAGGTAAGAAAAGGCTTCCACGATTGTTTAAGGTTTGGGTTTTATTACTGGACTCATATTTCTTAGGTATGTAGAGAATGGTCTAAGGGGAAGCTTAGGCTGCAATAGACCATTAGCTTGTGGTGTCCTGTTGCAAATTCTTAATCGACTTTAGTCTTGACTCTTTCATATATGATCAGGTTCAACCACTTCTTGTTTGTTAATTATATTTATATGTCAATGTACTCGTCTTCTACTTCTGCATGTTCAACTTTGTTATGTCTCATTGAGCACAATTTGTTCCTAGACCATCAATCATCTGCATAAGAACTTGAGAAGTTGTGATGTTCATCCACAAATAGATAATAGATTCAGTTATGAACGGTGCTGTTATTGGATCTGATTGTTACAGTATAGCAAAATATTCTCACACATGATACTAGACAAAAAAAAGTAACGATAACAACATAGATCTTGCTGATATTTACCTAGTTCAACACTAAGATTTAGGGATATGCTTAACGACCAGATCTTGTTTTGACAGAGATTTCATAACTTGACTCCACCTTATCAACATGCACTACTAGTAACATGTTAAGATTAAGAATCTACATCTCATCTTCGAGATGATTAATGCAATTGAGAAGCAGAGTTGCATTGGAAATCTGTCATGCCACAACTTTTATAAGAAATGAGGGTTATTTATTATGTAGTACCTTTCTACATTTGCTTGCATTGATCTAATGTTACTACCAAGGTTGTGAGCACAGTAGACTACTGGATATTACCTTGGAATCTGTATGTCGATTAATAAAGAAAAAGTATGCTGTTTTACAAACTTGGAAACCTGTGTTTATAACGAAAAGTGTTAAACGTTTTACAGCTTAGTTCGCTAGCATTAGAGCAAGATATCTATAATCTTCAAAGAGAATGCGAAGAAAAAGACACAACCATAAAGGAGTTAGCATCTATAGTTAATGCAGTTGATGCTACTGGTTCAAAGGTACCTTCTTCATTTAAATGTTTAATAACAAGAACACAATTTTCAGTTAAAAGAGAGTTGTTGAAGATATATGGTCCATCGCTTAATAAGATCATTCTTCTATCTCCTTTGTAACAGAGAATCTCAGAGTTGGAAGATGTCATACGAAGGAAAAACTTGACAATTTCAAAGCTGAAGAAGGACATGGCCGTTCTGGAGCAGCAGGTACTCATCTCTCACCAATTTCTCTATTTTCTATTTGAGAAATGAAAATCTTTTGGATCATCAGTATCCTAATGAGTAAAATTAAAATGTCTTCTAGGTTGTTCACCTTACCAGACTTCGAAGACCTTCTTCCTCTGCATTAACATTGAAAGTTAGTCAGCTACCAGTAATGGCAGATAATCTCCTATACGACATGAGCTCTTCTAGTCCATCTTCATCAGATTCTGATACCCCTGTTGAGAATCCACCACGGCCTTCAGTTTCTCAAGAACGAAGTGAAATTACTCCTCCAATTTGTCGAAATGTTCTTGTGCAGACAGATACTCAAACACCTTCTTCAGCAAAACCATATTTATCTTTAACGAAGTCAACTAATAAATCTCCGAAGCTTCAATCTGTTAGCCCTCTCACTGAGAATTCTATGAATCAGAGATCCGATTCTAAATTGTTGGTTAGTAATGAAATGCGAACGAGTGGGGATCAGAAAAGGAATAGGAGACGTTTTCAGCAACCTGGTTCAGCAAAGAGATGGGTTTAGCAAGTGGCTTAATATATAATCATTTCCTTTAGCAAGAGTTGGGTTTAGTATTTGCTCAAATTCATGAGCAAATACTGTAGGTTGGCAGTAAAGAGTTATCATTTTCTATAACTTATTATTGTCTTGTTTTTGTTCTCAGGGTTAACAGAAAGTTAATTTATAGGGTATAAATGAGCAGTATGAGTCCAAGACTATAGGCGGAGAGACGATAATCAACCAAGAGTATTATTGGCTACTTGCACTTTTGAAAGCCTCTCGGAGAAAGCTTCGTGACGTTGTGTTATTTGTAGCCTTTAATCAGAACAACGATCAAGCTGTAAAAGAGGAAGAAAAATGTAGAGGAACCCTCTCAATGATGTAATTCCATCATAAATGTTACTTATATAAATTTATTTCAGTAATTTTCTTTTTGGTACAAGTTGAGTTCAGTGCCAATGACCTCTTACCATGCTATCAGTTCAATGATATATGACTTGCTGGCATTTTCCTGTTACATGATCCTTCCGTTTACCAGTGAGTCATACAACTTCTTAGATTCACTACCATCAAGTGTTGGATTTTGAGCTTAAAATCCTGAACTAACATTGTAGTAGCTAAAAATCTAACTACCCATCTCAGACCATTACCATGATGTGAACATCAAACTCAAACAATCATACACATAACAACAAATAAAGAGCAACATCACACAAAAGTTTACCTGGTTCTGCATGATTACCTACATTCACGAGAGAAAAAAACTCGTTCTTATTAAGTAAAAATGGGTTACATATATTATTTTTTTTGACGTCAAAGAGCAAATTTTATTGAAAAAAGTAGTGATAAAGAAACCAAAAATAAATTACATGGATCTGTGTATAACGACATCCCAATTACAAATAAGAGAGGTAAAACTTTCAAAAATATTTGTATGTAAAATCCAATTGAACAACAATGACTTGACCTCCATCATAATCTGATTAGTAGATCTACTCAATTTATGATAGTATCTATTGTTTCTTTCCTTCCACATACTCCACCAAATGGCAAACGGCAAATACCCCACAATCTTTTAAGACTTTTCTTAGCTTTCTTGTTCTTCCACTTCCACAGAGTTTTTCTATTGTAACTTGCAAAAACCCAACTAGTTCAAAACTATTCATAAAATACGACCATACCTCAAAAGTTGTTTTGCAATGTAGAAATAAGTGAGCATTAGTCTCCTCATGCACACCACACAACAAACAATTTGCATTCTGTACCATTCTTGCATTATACAATTGATCCAAAGTGGGGGCTCCATTATAACATATAACAAAAAATGATACTTTCAAGGGTACCTTTGGATTCCAAAGTTGCTTATCTGGAGACGATATAAAACCTTTTGTTTCAAGAGTCGAGTATGCAGAAGCAACGGAAAATGCTTTTCCATTGCCATACCTCCAATGTCAATCATCTCTAGCAGTTATATCAAGAGTGGAATTAGGGTCGCCTATCACCCGTAATAACTGAATTACCTCCTGCACTTCTGATTCATTCAAAGCTCTGACAAACTGCAAATTCCATGCTCCTTGTTCTGAAACCATCTCATGCACAGTGAGTTTTTACCTTTTCAAATTCTAAATAACGAAGGAAATCTCACCCTTAAAGTTTGTTCACCTATCCGTATATCATCCCAAAAATATACACCAACACCATCCTTTAAAATCAAAGAAGTACCAGATTTGACGAAGTCTCTAGCTTTAAGAATTCTCATCCAAAGACTTCGACCAATAGTTCTTTTAGAATGATTAGGAAATAACGCTTCATGTACTCCACCAATTTTTCGCGCTATTATTCAACTCCGCAAGGCATATTTCTCACTTCCATATTGCCAAATCCATTTCGCATGAAGAGCCTTATTGAAAAGCTGCAACTTCTTTATCCCTGCACCACCTCTGGATTTTGGCAAGTTTGATTTAGACCACGAGACCCAACTCCTTTTCATGACTGTTGAATTCGAGCCCCACAGAAAACTCCGCATAACCTATCAAGTTCTTTAGCTACAGTGCTTGGAATTTGAAACATGGTCATATAATACACCGAAAGACTAGATAACACGCTTTGAATCATCACTAACCTCTGCCTCTTTGATAAGTGTGTCCTTTTCCAGCCCGATAACTTTTGTTGGAATTTTTGAATCACTTCATTCCCAACGATTCTGCACTTTGACTTGCTTCCCAGTTGAATCCCCAGATAGTTCATTGGTAAATTAGTTGAAGAACACCTAAAAATGTCAGCACAAACATCACCATTATATAAATGTCCAAGCCCAACAATTGTGCTTTTCCTGTAGTTTACTTTGAGACTAGAGATTGTTTCAAAAGCCATAAGAATACTCTTCAAGTTCTGAACCTGAGTTTCATTATCATCTAGAAACACAATAATATCATCAGCAAAATGAAGTTGACTTATCATTGTACCCTGCTCCGCTACTTTGAAACCAGAGATTAAAACTTGATTCGTCGCTGACTTAAACATCAAAGAAAGCACCTCAGCAACTAAAATGAACAAAAATGGCGATATCCGATCTCCTTGTCTGATTCCCTTCTGACTTCTAAACAATTTAGTTGCTTCACCCTTGAGTATAACAACGAATCTAGGTGTTGTAATACACCATTTAATCCAACTCCTCCATTTATAACCAAAACCAAATCTCGCAAGCGTAGTATCCACACATCCCCAATTTACATTATCAAATGATTTTTCAAAATCCACCTTGCATATGATACCAGTTTCTTGAGATCTCAACCTAGAGTCAATAAGTTATGAAGCAATTAGTATTCCATCATATATCTGCCCGCTATGTATCAAAGCACCCTGAAATTCTATTATGATAGAAGGCATCACCACTTTCTTCCTTTCTTCTAGAAATTTCGAAATAATCTTATATACGCTACCAATTAAAATTATGGGTCTAAAATTGTGAAGAGACGCAACTCCTTTACATTTAGGTATTAACGTTATATCGGTGCAGTTGATTCTCCAGTCTAGAGAATGATTAGTCTCAAAATTCTTTAATCACCTGCATAAGATCAACCTTAATCACTTCCCACGCATACTTATAAAATTCCATTGTAAATCCGTCTGGACCCGGGCTTTTATTCACCCCAAAATGATCTATCACTTGTTTTACTTCTTATTCACTGAATTCCTTTTCTAGTGTAACACTTTCCATAACATAGATAGATGGCATCTCAAGATCATCAAAACCAGGCCTGGACTTATGATTCTCTGTGAAAAGCGAAGAATAGGATGATTCTGCCTCCTGAGCAATTCTCTGCCTATCAAAGCAAAGTCTTCCATCGATATTTAAGCAATTGATACTATTCAGTTTGTACTTGAAAGATGCTAACTAATGCAGATAACTCGAATTCCTCTCTCCGTCTTTAGACCATCTTTCCTTTGCTCTTTGATTAAGTTTCCTAGTTAAAGAAGGTGATAAAGAAGTATGTTGGACTTTTGCTTGCTCCCTTGCCAGTAAATCATCATCTGACAAGCCAGAAATTTCCTCTAGGTTATCAAGCACATCTATATTGAGTTCTAGATTATCTATCTGAGCTCGTAAATTGCCAAAAATCTACTCCTGCCAATTTTTGATAAAAAAAATTGATAGCTTGCATTTTCTTAGCAAAGATGTAGCTAGGCTTACAAATAAATATAAGACTATCCCACCAAAATTTTAGATTCACCAAAAAGTCAGGGTGAGATAATACAAAATTGTCTAACCTGAATGGTGATTTAGTCTTATCCCCTGAGTTACAACAAAGCATGATTTGCGTATGATCAGATATTGCATGTGCAATCTCATTTGAATTGGTGCTGGACAATGAGCATAGAAATCAGTAGAAATCAGAAATTTGTCCAGCCGTATCAACAAGGGAGGTTGCTGCGAGTTTGTCCACGTAAATCTCCCACCAGACAGAGGTAAGTCCATTAAAGAGAAAATTTTAAAATCTTTCCTGTTAGCTAAACCACCACCCGGTCTATTACTTTCATCTGCATTCAAAGTAGCGTTAAAATCACCACCAAGCATCCACGACTCATCAAACAACAACCTGGTATCTTTGAGCTCCTGCTAAAATTGGTTATAATAACCAGATTCTGAAGCACCATAAACCACAGTAAACAACCAAACAAAATCATCAGATTCAGAGAAAGCACCGATTAAATGATATTCCATCTGCACAATCCTCTCCTTCCACATCACAATAATCCCACCAGAAGCACCCTCATATGCCAAATGAATATAGCTGCACCTATTACTACCCCAGAGAGACCTCATCAAAGCATCATCAACAATTTTTCTCTTGAATTGTAACGATTGTTGGATTATTTTTTTTAACGGAATTTCTAATGGAAATTAGTTTAGGATCCTGCCCTAAACCCCTTATGTTCCAACTGAAAATCTTGTGTTCCATTAAGTAAACAAAGAATCCCTAAAAGCAATAGGATTAAAACTTACCTCTTCATCTGAGTTTTCATCCTCAATAGTACGCTTCACTGCATCAATTAGCTCCTCTTCTCCCTTCTCTTGTATCATGTCTTGTAAATCTTCACTAGCATCAAATTCTGCAAGCCCATCATCATCTTCATCAATCAGTATTTCCATATCAACCTGCTTCTTCATATCCCTTTCCACAATTACTTTGCTTATATTAACCATTGATGGGTGTGCAATTGAAATTCCCGTCTTTCTGTTAAATTTGATTTGAGATTGAATTCTCGATTGAGACTCCAGCTCCTGGCTTTCATCTTCAGCTGAAAACCTAGTCTTAGACACAGATAAATTTGGTGTTTGAACGACTAACTCTTGACCATTAAGATTAAAAGGCATAACTTGCCAATCAGAATAATCCGGGTCATGGGCTGGAGCTCCATCCTTTGATGTAGATCCGACATCCAGGCCTAAAACCGCGCCTAAGACTGTCACTCATCTCATGTGGCCCATAACATTTCCCAGATTAATGGTCGGATCATGGATAGGAGTTCCACCCTTTACTGGTGTAGAGTCGATCCACATTTCACCCTCGAGTTCTCTGTGAACCACTCTCCCCACCTGGTCCATATAACGATCCGACCCATGTTTCTTTTTTCTCACAGTAACCCAGGGAATAGGAATAGCCTTGTCCGATTCTTGACACACATTTTGGTTATTATGTGTGCCCCTTAGCTGAAGATCAGCTACCTTTCTCCAAACTCTGTTTAACCTTTTTACCTCCATAAATTCTGAAGAATTTGAATTAGCAGAATTTGAAGAAATTAATAATTTTGAAACGGAATCAGCTTCCGGCTGATATCTCGACGGTATAATTGTCTTTTTTGAACATGCAGCTGAATGATCCTGTTTTTGCGGTTTCAAAACTGTAACTTTTGACTGAACCCGATCACCATCATGATCATCATGATTCTCTAAAGAAACAATTACTGTTTAAGATTAGGAACATTTATAGGTTTATGCTCTCTTGAATTCTGAATCCACTCGATGGAAAACCATACTCCTTTGAAAAATACAGTCGCTGGTATATCTGTAACTTAGACCTATTTCTGATCTTGCAACAGTTAACCTTAGAAAAATTAGTGGAATCCTCATGTATCTCTAGCAGCTTAGCCCATGAGTCACAAATTGATATAAATGAATTGGTTTCCCATAAATGAAGTGGTAGACCTCTAATCCCAATCCAGTGCTATTGATCCACTGCTTTTTCTTTGTCAATGTGTGAATCTTCAGCCTTCCATTGCCTAACAAAAATCTGAGTTTTACCGTCCCAAAGTATAAATATTATTCTCCTTAAATGAGTTCCGAATTGACACTGATGGGGCGTAAAAGAGAGCCAAATTACCCTTGACACAATGAAGATTCAAATTATCTGAAATCCTAAGTTTTTTCCTTAAACCATATTCAACTTTGTGTCATCCTGAATGTGAATTTAAAACTTCCACAGCTACTGCCAAATGATATAAATCTATCATAACTTTAGAATTTGACAGAGGAGGAAAATCTGTCATATCTTTATAATTTGACAGTGAAGGAAATAGAGTTGTTCCTCGCAAGATTCCCATTATCAAATGATGCATCTGGGTTTAAGAACACCGGAAATTTCTCCTAATAGAACCACCAACACCATTAGGAATACAGATATAATTCCAGAAAGAAGATGAACTAGAAATTTCATACACCCGTAAGTAATCACCTGCCGAGTTTTGCAACCATTGTATCTGAATTACAGTATTATGAAACCTTTTAGACCAAATATTCCCAGTCTTTCAATCTCTTTCAAATGCCATTCTTAGAACATATGAGAACCATGGCAAAGCCAATCTTGGAAAAACTATCTTCGAAAAGTTATTTTTGAACTTCTCAATAAATTTTAATCCAACAAAAGTCCAAACAAATGAAAAGGATTTAAAATGAAGTAATAAAAGAGCAATATGCACCACCTTCATAATTGAAAAATAAAAAGCAAAGAAAAAAGACGACGAATAACCCTACTATCCAATAAGTCTCGGCCTCAAGGAGAAAGATCATAGATTTGTCTTTGAACAGTGGAGAAGCTCAGATAACATACTCCTACACTGGATCAATCTCAGAGGATTGTAACGAATAAGAGGCTAGGTTTTTGGAGAGAATCGTCATTGGTTAAACAGATTTAGGGCTAAGCTATATCTCAAGAACACTCTTAGCCTTACTTTATACTTGTTTTTCAGTTAAAGAACCTATCATTCTTCTGATAGATTCGCTCTGAACTTATAAACAAGAGTGTTGATACAACTATACTTATATTGTTGAACATGTGCATCGGTCCGAGCTCACGACGCGTTGTTCCCGAGATAGTCTCCATAGTTTCTCGATGTCTTCCTTGCGTCGACCCTATATAGAAGTTGTCTCGCTGAGTCTCCACGTTGTCGGGCCCCACCTTATTCTGGTATTTTTCTCACTTTTGTTGTACTTCGCCATTGGCATTAAATGCATTGTCTCCCTTTTCAAACTTAGTCGTTGATGTTCTCAGCTACTTTCCACGCGTCAAACCCGGTTTGTGAATCCTTTACATCTGACTATGTTTAGAAGATTTTATGAAATATTGGTAGCTCAGAGGATTAATCAAGGAGAGCCTCTTGAGATTTTCATGCTACAAAGAGTTTTGCCGAAGTAAGCTTGTGATAGGATGCTTTAGGGTTATTCCTATGAGAATGACTGAGTGTCAGTTTGAATCGATTGACGAGCTTGTTGGTTAATGAAATATGAAACCTCTAACTAGTATTTTTCCCATTGATTATAATCTTTTATTTATTTCGTATTAATTTACCAGTTAGTTTAATTTAGTTTAGTAATTTTACAATCCTTTTTAGTTGAAAGAAGTTGAAAACAAGTAACAATTACAATTATATTACTTGTTAGTATTTACTAGTGGAAAATATCTGAATTAATTTGTGCATAAATGACATCCATCACTTACCCGTCACCCCAGCACTTAAGGAAATACTTTAGAAGACTGAGTCATCTTCCGAAATAGGAACAACCTGCAGAGCAAATTGATGCATTTCCCGTTTTCGGCCATTGTCTTCATTAGAAAAATGCACCATAGTGATGTACTTGCGTCGTAAAGCATATTTAGGTCAATAATGTATCATAGTGATACCTTTGCATCATAATTCATACTCGTATAAGCAACATAGGCATCATGGAGTATTCTTAGCTTAATCCACCTTCATGCAACTCTCCCTATCTGTTAGAGCATTCCTCGATTGAACCCGCCAAACGTTGGTTGTCATATTTTAATATCAAAACTCATAATTTGCTTGCTTAGATTACTAGAGTCAACTTCGTTAGGTTAGACTAGGAAGTCCAGAAATGTTGAGACATACAAGTATTACTCTGAAGACCTGAAGATTCCGAAAACGTACTGACAATTGATATCATTCTTCCTTTTGAGGTTAGTAATACATGACTTGACTTGTTTCCATTTCTATATCGTAAGATTTCAAGTCGTTTCTTATTGAAAAACATAACATGCGAAGTTATATACTTGATCATCATATTGTGATCAAAGTGTCAAAAAGCAATATATCAATAGTGATAAGTGCTTTATATTGTATATTGAATTACGAAGTATAATGATTATCTTTTGAACTTCGTAATTGCGATATCGACATAATCTTTATAACTCGTTATTAGATTGTGTAGTGAACATAGGTTTGATTTCATACCTAGAAAACTATGTTTAATTACATGAGTTTAAAGAAGTAGACATATGAACTTTTTTCGTGGTCGAAAGGAAATCAAAAGGATTGATGGTCCGGTTTTCATTGAATATTTTAAGGTTGGAATGATCCTAACCTATATAAGGAATCAAGGTAGAAACAATCCTAGCTTATGTTGTGAGTCAAGGCAGAACGCATCCATATACCTATATTGGGAGTCAAGGTAGAACTGATCCTAACTTGTTTTAGGAGTCATGGTAGAACCGGTCCCAATAGGCAAAACCGATTTCTTCAAGTCACGTACACTTTTAGGCTTGTGTGATTTGGAAATTGTGTTTGCAAAATAGGAAAGTTCAAGATGTCGATATAATGAGTAATTTGAACATGTGCTGAAATCTTATTTCTTAATTGTTCAAAGATATTCTTTGATACTCGATGTGAGATCCCAAACCGAAATAATAGAGAATCTTTTTGAGTTTTTCGAAATTAATATGTTTTGTTTCACCTGCAATCAAAACATATCCCTGGAAAGATATATTAGTTAAGTGACAGCTAATATTGAGTTGTCCATGAAGATTTCAGTTATACAGTTGGATATTGGTTGGAATTAGACAAAACCGAATTTAGGTGCTTTATTGCATATCTTAAGAATATTTTCGGTTATGGAAATTCCTTGGTGTCCAAACTACCTTGGTATATAAATAGTGAAGTTTTTTCTCTTACAAACTTATCCTGAGCCAGGCAAACTTTAACTTTGTTGTTTATGGTGTAGCCGACTAATAGTATTCTCGAAATACTATCTTGGAGAGGAGAGTAACCTAATTAGGAGAAATCTCTTACTTCCGCTAGTTTAAATACTTTTTTTTGGATCAAGAAGCGTGTACTAGTACCGTTGGTGGGAAACTAGAATTGCATTGTTATTTTAGTTTTCAACTATTAATTTGATTGACTAACATCGTGTGCTAACTCTTGATTGCACCTAGTTTAATTATTCTTGAGATCATTCTCTTCTGACATAAGGTCACTCAAACTAGATCAAGAGATTAACATTGACTTGTGATCATCCATTGTTAACAGACTTCGTTATGTGTGTGATCGTTCATAAGTTGGAATCAAGTTAGTTATTGTGCAGGTACAGAAGACTATTGAAAATTTGAAGACAAAAAGATTTTTTTCTTATTAGTTTTGTATCTTTGTGAATTGCTTCGTGCACAAACCCGATCGGCTAGGATCTGAATAGATCTAGTTTATCTTTTGATAGACTTGTTATTTCTAGTCGTATTTAGATCGACAAGATATCATTTGGTGGTACTATTCAGTATCTGAATCTGGTAGTTTTTTTGACTCGATCTGGTTAACTTGTTTAATCCAAATCTTGGAAGATCTAAACCCGACAAAGCAGTTTAATTGATTTTAAATAGAAAAGTCTTTGTCGCACTCAACACAAATATCTCTGATTGATTTCCTGAAATAGGAGAGTGGTTACCAAACAGATTAGTCCTTTACTGTTTGGAAGACGATTGAAAGGATTGAGTGCTTAAAGTCTTCAGAGAGGCTGAAAAAGCTTAAGATAGTGGACTCTATCTTATGATTCACATGTGTTGGCCAGATTGGTTGTAGACACAAGGATACTGTGGAAACTAGGTAACTAAGGGTAGTTTACTTGGTCTCAACTATATGAATTTGGTAGTGTTGATGGTGGATTTTAGTTCAGGGCTAAAATTGTAAAAGCCAAAATTATGCGCTGACATCTTGCAAAGGATAGAGCCACTGATAAGTGATGAATACTTCTCCACTTTGCTAATTCACCTAAAATGGATCATGTAGCAAAAATCCCATATACCTTGTGAATTTATAACATTATTAATGTATGACCAGCCTTGTATTTCCTGTACTGCTCCACTCTTATCATTGGTGCGGCATGACGACTGAGTGTTGCTCTCAGCAGAGCAACACGAATCTCCAAGAATTAATAATGAAGCATGTACGAAATACCCGTACAGGCTATAACTCTCGGAGTGTTATACTAGCCCGATTGAGCATCTGGACTGTCCATATCAGTCTCAGAAACGATCACGACCATCCAACTTCACCAGCATGATTGGATGGCTCAGATCGAATACATAACCCTCAGGTAGGTATTGGAGTATTCACCACCGACCCAATGCGGGCCCCGCATGGTCGGCCTCCCCAAAAGGGTAGCATGGCTTGCCAAATCGTCCAGCCAAAGCAGCGCGGACGTGAAACCCTAATTTAGGGTCTGCGACACATTACATGTATCGCAAAGCAGTCTCAACCATCCATCTTCGCAGGCATAGATGGAGGGTGTAGATGTAGATTCAAAGGGCCCAGAGCATGTCAACACAAACACTGTGGGCTCGCCTATATACATGACAGATCGGTCAGGACCAAACATGGATGGTCGTCCCAATTCGTGCGCCCAAACAAGGCATGACGCACGGCTGGCAAAACCCTAATTAGGGTTTTCGATCACGAGCGTCCATTTTCACCTGATCGAACGAAGGGTCTAGGAGTCGATTAAGCAGGTACAGTGAGTATCAACACGATCACTGTGGGCCCACATATCTCCACACCCGATCGGCCAAGGCATATCATGCCTGGTCGTCTCGATTCGCACACCCAAACTAGGCGTGGTCACACCTCCCAATTGCAAACTAATCTCGACCACTCAACTTTTCCGGACAAATTGAGTGACTCAGATCATGTTTTTATGGGGTATTAAGGTATGGACGTGTACATCAGCCCGCCGTCTTTATACCAGACTAATCGACCAAGACCGACCAAGCTTGGTCGTCTCGAAACATGCACCCGAAGTTGGCATGGCGCGCGACTTTTGCGACACCGGATTTCTGTCGCAAATTGATCTCAACCACTCAACTTCGCCGGACAAATTGAGTGGGTTAGATCACACTTTCACGAGACAATGAGGTATGGCGCCTACACCGGCATGCTGTCTACACGCATGCACGATCGGCCCGGCCAAAATTGCGTCCCAAGCTTGGTTTCGACCAAGCTGAAGAGTGATGCTTGCGCACCTCTTCATAAACCCTAATTCCACTAACGGTCGTAGATGAGTGTCTCAAAGATCATCTCGCCCATTCAACTTCACCTGCTTGGTTATACAACCCTGCCACACTACAAGTGATTACCATCCGCCACTCTACCACACCAAGTGATCGGTCAAGTCAGGACTTACCTGTACAACACCAAACGATAACTTGAAGATGGCTAGACACGCATCTATTTTAAGACGCTTAATCGTGACTTACTCCATTAAGTCTTAAAACAGCGATGCTTCATACATGCTGAATATATTCGATGCATTACATGCATAGAATTCACGTGATATTTTACAAGTATCAAATTCCAAATAACTTAGTTATTTAACCTAACATTACATGCTACCTTATATGGGTCCCACGATCCACACACTCGAGACATCAATCATGTCACAAACTGGGGGATACATACTGGGGTATTGGTCTGGCGGTTTACAGCGTGCAACACAGAACGCGCCATCACAAGAACGTGTCAGGAAGTCATGGACGATTAGTGATGATGGGAGAAGTGGGCAAGACTGATCGTGTAACACTAACACCCGCAACTCCACTACTCCATCACTCCACTTTGTCCACTTCCCACGAGATACGTGAGTAAGGCTCAATGACTTGTATAAATAGGTTGTCCTCCCTATTTCGACAAGACAAGACAACAGAAACCAAGTGTTGATACAACCGTATCCAAACACCGGAACTGATAGCTTTCATCCTGCAAGCCAGTTCAGCTTTCTGATACAAGTCATAAACAGCCAACACCTTCACAATCTCAACACCTTCTTCGCTTCCCTCCCTAAGATCAACCCCATATCCTTCACTTTGTGACCGAAGCAAGTATGGAACGACCATTTCTTGGTTTAGGCCAAAATTGTACAGATTGATTTCTCGAATTACAAAGCACTCCCATGCAGTGCATTTGTTTAGGGTTTAGATTCATTCCTCATCCACACACCCCAAATTACCAAATTCGGCAGGAATAGTTTTCACCCATAAACAATTGGCGACCACGGTGGGAGGTTAATCTCTCGGTTGTAAAGTCAATTTCTTCAATACCATTCGATCGGTTTCAAATGGTTGGTCTTAGGACCGCCTCAACAGCCTCAAATCCTGGTGATTCCTCCAACGGAGATACCCCTCCTCCCAACGGCGTACCTAACAGTATAATCAGGAGACTTCCAACGTTGAGTGAACTAGCGCGGGTACATGAGATTCACACGAAGAACATGGAGCTGATCAAGGAAGCGATAAATGACATACTTGACCTACTCATCAAGATCACATCAGAGATGAGCGTTCCAGAGGCTTCCACACCGGGGACTGGTCCCTCTCAAATCAATAGCTTTACTACGAACCAGAGACCAGTGGATCAGGAAGCGGCATCTCTAGTGGAAAGTTTGTGTGAACTTTTACACCTCTCGAAGAATCAGCGGGCGGAGACGTTTGCTGCAATTAACTAGATAGCCCTGGACGTACACCTGGCTCCTTCACGTCCAGAGGTCATAAGCGCATCGGAAACATCTGTAAATAATGTTACATTTACAGAAGAAGATATGATGGCAGAAGAAGGTCACAACCGAGACCTGCATGTTACCGCACACATCAAGGGTTCAGAGTTCAAAAGGGCCCTCATCGACACAGGAGCATCTTCGAATGTGATTACTCTCAAGACTCTCAGGACATCCAAGATTCTCCCATGCAATATCGTACGACATCCCACCACAATGACAGACTTCGAAGGAAACCAGACCAGCACATACGGGTATGTCAATCTGAATTTATCAGTAGGGCTTGTTCAATCAAAAGTGAAATTTGAAGTCATAGAGAAGGAGCCGGACTATCATATGATACTAGGGAGACCGTGGCTTCATGACAATAAGGTCATCCCTTCAACGTATCACCAGTGCCTAAATACCATGCTAAATGAGGAAGTCATCTGTATTCCTGCATCATTGTCTCCGTACGCACCAATATGCGGAGTGGAACTTTTCAATCCAAAGGAAACTCCGCAGGGAAGATCAGACAAAGTCATGTGCACCCCACTACCCACGTGGGCTTCAATTCAGGAAGAAGACCGACTTGCATCACTAAGGGCTAAGCACCACGACGTACCTTTGCTGATGAGGCGTCCATCTTTATTCGGTGAAGCTTCAACCCACGTTCACACCAAGAGGGAACGAACTTTCGAGGCAAGCCGTGATCAGAAGGGGAAAACAATATACCGACGCCGCTGTTAGCAATTAGCGGGAGAGAATGGCACCCACTCTCTCCGCACAGATGAGTGCTTCAAGAACGATGGGCCGCAAGAAGAAGTATTGGACGTTCCATGACAGTTACAAGATGGCACCAACTCCACAACTGATGAGCTCGACGATGAGAAATCTCCTAGGCCTATCTCTATCAGCTCGACCTTGTGTAAGCATTCATACAATCTCCGATCCAAGCCGGTCAAAAAATCTCTGAGGCAATTCAGGCGCGAGATCAGGTGTTTCATGGATTCCACATACTTGAACGAATGTTGCCCCAATGACGATTTCCTCTACCCAACATCGACATGTTGGTAGATGCTACCAGCGAACACGACATGTTCTCTTTCATGGATGGATGTAGCGGCTACAACCAGATAAGGATGTATGAGCATGGTAAAAGTAAGACATCTTTTCAAACCCTATTAGAAACTTTTGTTATACTGTAATGCCATTCGGTTTGAAAAGTGCCGATGCGACGTATCAATGCACTATGAAGACAATCTTCCATGACATGATGTATAAGCAAGTCGAAGACCACGTGGATGATATAGTAGTCAAATCCAAGACTCAAGCTATCCTCACAATGCCGCTGCCGTGAACCGTGAAGGAGCTCCAAAACTTCATGGGCAAGGTGAACTTTTGCTTCATTCACCCCTCGCTGAAGAAAGGAGCAAGTTTCGTCTGGACCGCACTACAACGGGAAGCGTTTCGGAGGATTCAACGAATATTGTCATCTCTGAATCATCACAAAGGGTTCGCCTATTATGTCATCCCAGACAAGAGCGAGCATGGGACATCTTCATATCCACTGAAGCCGACACCTCAAGGGAGCAGCCTCAAGAAGATAACGATGTCCGCGTGTCATGTCGAGAAAGAGTCCGGGCGAATCATTCTATCAGAGGATGGTGCATGTCTACCGTTCTATGTTGGATAATATGCACTTTTGGTCATCCTCTGGACTTCGTGAAGCTATTGAACGCTCATCTACGACAGCATCTTCCCTTCTAGAAAGAACCATGCCTGCCAGTAATGAAGAGCCTCATGATGTTCGTGGAAGCATACATCCCACCAACAGGCAATACAACCTTCAGCCTTCCGTAAGCATCTTCGAAGCAGCAAGAGGAAAGCCACCGAGATACAACATCCTGCGCGTCCAAAATCGCCAACTCCAACTCCAGTACCATATGCATGACTGTCGTAATGGTGAAACAACGTCCAAGATATTCCATATCTGGATCGATGGTAACTACATCAATGAGTGACGCTCTCCCGTAGAAGAAGTAGTTGCGTTACCAAAGGAGTATGACTGGGACTGCTTAGCACTTCCCATCTCAAAGACATCCCCATGAATCTAGCGTGACAACACCTATCAAGTCGAAAGATCTGGATACTCGTGGGCATGGGACTGTCTCCCTCTTCTTTATTTCATGAAGAAACGTCAAGTAATCCATCGGTTCCAGTTTACCCCTCTAACAGTGAGACGAGCTCTACCACTATATGAAGACTGCCAAGTTCGTGCCCGTAGCTATCACGCCTCTCCCTGCCAGTCTCTTCTGATCACAGCTGCTGCCAAGAACTGTTGTTGCTTGTCGATTGATACCATCCAGAGCTTCACCATATCAACGACCATTACATACAAAAGACCCATCGGGCATACAAGATAGAGCCACGTAGACCACGGTTGGGGACTGAGGCCCAGCATGAAATTCCTCCGCCGTCAGTCAAGAGCTTCTTCAACGCTCCCTCTACCAGAAGCTTCTTCAACGCTCTCAGTGAGACCCACACCACGTTCGAACATACAAGGTTCACGTTTGGGAAAAGCAAGCACGCCTGGGTCCCACGTTCGAGCAAAGGGAAGACCGATGTTAGTCAGCAAGACCGGTGTTGGTCACAGCAGCAAGGCCGGTGTTGGTAGAAGTAACAAAGTTGGTGTATGGGACAAGGCCAGTGTTCGAACGAAACAAGATAGCAAGGCCGGTATACATCGAGGAAAGGCCGGTGTTGGTCAAGAGACAAGTCTGGTGTTGGGTGAGTCAACCGGTTTGGTGTCTGGTCAAAGCAGGCACGCGGCGGATCCCACTTGATCAGACACAGCTAACCCCAGATTGGTCAAAGCAGGCACAGCCTCCCCCAAGCAAGACAGGAACGCGACGGGTCCCACGTTCGGGAAAAGCAAGCAAGGATGGTGTTGAGCCTTGTCAATAAACAAGGCCGGTGTTAGTCGAATCCACGAATACAGAGTTGATCAAGGTCATAAGGCTGGTATTCGAATGAAATAGGCGCACACAGCAGGGACAGTTTTCAGTCGAAGCACAGGGCCGACGCTTGAAGCATGTACACGGTGGACCCGTGTTTAATTGAAGCATGCACATCTGCCATGTTCGAAGCAAGCATGCTTACATCGGGTCCCACGTTCGACCAAAGCAGGCACACAGTGGACCCAGTTTAACCGAAGCAGGAACAACAAACCCACGAACGAAGCAGGCGCAACAGTCCTTCGATTAGGCACATCAATCCCACGTTCGATCAAGCAGGCGCAATATCCCCTCGGCCGAAGCAGGCTTAGCAAAGTCGATCCGGCAAGACCGATATTCGAACGGAGCAAGCACGGAGCAGGCTCTCGACCAAAGCAGGCATAGCAAGGTCGATCGAAGCAGGATAGACCGACATCATACTAGGGGAACGCAAGTCTGGACGCCTCTTGAATGTGACATGCTCCAAGGACAGGACGACCCGTCTCTCCTGGTAACATCTAACTTTGTCTCATAAGTTTTATCTTTAACTGTCACCATCTCATGCCTACCCCACAATAATGCAACCATTATGCGCTAGGTAGGGGACTTAATATTGATGGTGGATTTTAGTTCAGGGCTAAAATTCTAAAAGCCAAAATTATGCGCTGACATCCCGCAAAGGATAGAGCCACTGATAAGTGATGAATACTTCTCCACTTTACTAATTCACCTAAAATGGAGCATGTAGCAACAATCTCATATACCTTGTGAATTTATAACGTTATTAATGTATGACCAGCCTTGTATTTCCTGTACTGCTCCACTCTTATCATTGGTGCGGCATGACGACTGAGTGTTGCTCTCAGCAGAGCAACACGAATCTCCAAGCATTAATAATGAAGCATGTACGAAATACCCGTACAGGCTATAACTCTCGGAGTGTTATACTAGCCCGATTGAGCATCTGGATTGTCCATATCAGTCTCAAAAACGATCACGACCATCCAACTTCACCAGCATGATTGGATGGCTCAGATCGAATCCATAACCCTCAGGCATGTATTGGAGCATTCACCATCGACCCAATGCGGGCCCCGCATGGTCGGCCTCCACAAAAGGGTAGCATGGCTTGCCAAATCGTCCAGCCAAAGCAGCGTGGACGTGAAACCCTAATTTAGGGTCTGCGACACATTACATGTATCGCAAAGCAGTCTCAACCATCCATCTTCGCAGGCATAGATGGAGGGTGTAGATGTAGATTCAAAGGGCCCAGAGCATGTCAACACAAACACCGTGGGCCCGCCTACATACATGACCGATCGGTCAGGACCAAACATGGATGGTCTTCCCAATTCGTGCGCCCAAACAAGGCATGATGCACGGCTGGCAAACTCTAATTAGGGTTTTCGATCACGAGCATCCATTTTCACCTGATCGAATGAAGGGTCTAGGAGTCGATTAAGCAGGTCCAGTGAGTATCAACACGATCACTGTGGGCTCACATATCTCCACACCCGATCGGCCAAGGCATATCATGCCTGATCGTCTCGATTCGCACGCCCAAACTAGGCGTGGTCACACCTCCCAATTGCAAACTAATCTCGAACACTCAACTTTGCCGGAAAAATTGAGTAGATCAGATCACGTTTCTATGGGGTATTTAGGTAATCGGCCAAAACCGACCAAGCTTGGTCGTCTCGAAACGCGCGCCCGAAGTTGGCATGACGCGCGGCTTTTGCGGCACCGGATTTCTGTCGCAAATTGATCTCAACCACTCAACTTCGCCGGACAAATTGAGTGGCTTAGATCACACTTTCACGAGACAATGAGGTATGGGCGCCTACACCGGCATGCCGTTTACACGCATGCACGATCGGCCCGGCCAAAATTGTGTCCCAAGATTGGTTTCGACCAAGCTGAAGAGTGATGCTTGCGCACCTCTTCATAAACCCTAATTTCAGTAACGGTCGCAGATGAGTGTCTCAAAGATCATCTCGCCCGTTCAACTTCGCCTGCTTGGTTATACAACCCTGCCACACTACAAGTGATTACCATCCGCCACTCTACCACACCAAGTGATCGGTCAAGTCAGGACTTACCTGTACAGCCCCAAACGATCACTTTAAGATGGCTAGACATGCATCTATTTTAAGACGCTTAATCGTGACTTACTCCATTAAGCCTTAAAACAGCGATGTTTCATACATGCTGAATATATTTGATGCATTACATGGATAGAATTCACGTGATATTTTACAAGTATCAAATTCCAAATAACTTAGTTATTTAACCTAGCATTACATGCTACCTTCTGTGGGTCCCACGATCCACACACTCGAGACATCAATCATGTCACAAACTGGGGGATACATACTGGGGTATTGGTCTGGCGGTTTACAGCGTGTAGCGCACAACCCGCCATCATAAGAACGTGTCAGGAAGTCATGGACGGTTAGTGATGATGGGAGAAGTGGGCAAGACTGATCGTGTAACACTAACACCCGCAACTCCACTACTCCATCACTCCACTTTCTCCACTTCCCACAAGATACGTGAGTAAGGCTCAATGACTTGTATAAATAGGTTCTCCTCCCTATTTCGACAAGACAAGACAACAGAAACCAAGTGTTGATACAACCATATCCAAACACCGGAACTGATAGCTTTAATCCTGCAAGCCAGTTCAGCTTTCTGATACAAGTCATAAACAGCCAACACCTTCACAATCTCAACACCTTCTTCGCTTCCCTCCCTAAGATCATCCCCATCTCCTTCACTTTGTGACCGAAGCAAGTCTGAAACAGCCATTTCTTTGTTTAGGCCAGAATTGTACAGATTGATTTCTCGAATCACAAAGCACTCCCGTGCAGTGCATTTGTTTAGGGTTTAGATTCATTCCTCATCCACACACCCCAAATTACCAAATTCGGCAGGAATAGTTTTCACCCATAAACAGGCAGTGTCTTTATATAACGGTTTTATTATGAGAGTATTCAAAACTGGACTAGGTCCCGGGGTTTTTCTGCATTTGCGCTTTCCTCATTAACAAAATCTTGTTGTGTACTTTTACTTTACTTTCTGCATTATAATTTGTTTAAGTTATATTTGAAGTAATTGCACTTGTACTTTAATCCCAAACACTTGGGTTGATCCCTATAGTTAATGTTCAATTTCGAACTAGTAACTATATACCAAGTGTATACCTTGTGGTTTCTATCTTCTTGACAGTTTTTGTCTATAATAGATCACGCAAGGTATATGACTTAATGGTTGATATCGAAAAGATTGTGGTGTACTTGGTACCCTCGCCATTTTACTATCTATATATGTCTTATTTGCATTTCTACAAATAAAAACAGTACGACAAAATGACACTCTTGACCACCCAATTCCGTTTAGGGCGCAGTACTCAACAGAACCATGCATCATCCAGAATTGATGCATCTTCGGATAAGGTACATCACTTTTGCAAAGTATGCATCACAAGTTCAAGTTCATGAATATTTTCTCAATGACGCATCGTAATAGCACATCATTGCTAATTAAGTAACTTCAAGACAGGATGAATCCTTGAACACATTTCAAAATGTTACACAATTACATCCATCAGGAATTGGATTATCATCAGATGTGCATAGTTGATATATCAAGGAGGGGCTGGAATTTTGGTCTGAATACGTGCCTTTCTCAACATCAGATTAATAAGGTTTCCTCTCTAACCAAATAATATTTTTGAGGGTGTTAATCTGGGCAAGAGTCCTGATGTTATCAATTTTGGCATTTGATAACTCGGTCATTTTTTTAGTTCGTGTTATAATTTAAATAATGAACATATGAGCCCTAGTTTTAACCTTAATTAGTATCTGGTCAAGATTTTGGACTCATAAAATTGATTCATTTTTTTGTTTAATCTTTCGCAAGATACTATTTTTTATTCATTCCTTATATATAAAACGCATGTTAATTGTGAGTGGTAATTTATTTTGCTGTAAAGTTATCCGAGCATCTCATATTTCATTCTCTTTCTCTACTAAGATATGGAAAAACTTTAAAAATGCAGTGTTTTTTTTTTTTTTTTTTTTTTTTTTTTTGTGTAGTGCCTAATTGTATTTGATACCATTTAAAAAGGTCGGACCGCTGGAGAACTCGTATTTCACCCAGTGGAGAAGGTTCTTTGGCATATTATTCTTGCTTCAATTTGATGGTCCAGTGGAATTAGAGGAACAACATCATTTTTGGGTTTTGAGGATGGTACAACTGAAATTTGCGCAGTCCTTCAACAGATTAAAATGCATACAAGTTTCAACTTGAAAAAGTGTCACACATACCCTTAATTCAAGTTGTGGTTTATGGAGATGGTTGAATGCAAAGCTAAAGCAAGTTTCGTGCGCCAACCATTTGGCGCGTAAAAATTATGCTACCTCCGTTTAAAAAGAAAAAAAAAAGATATTATCACTTTTTCATTTTAACCTAAAAATAGGCCAAATCGAAAAAGTGATAGCATCTATTTTTTTTGAAACAGAGAGAGTACTATTTTAGCTAGTTAGTGATTATTATTATCGCGGATAATTTAATTGGGGTGTTTGAGGTTTGTAACGGACTTATAGACCTCTCTTTGTTGGGTTGTAAGCTCTCCGAGCTCTTCTTATTTACCTTTGGTAAGAGCGTCCACAGTGGGAGAGTAAACCCAAATATTTGGTCTTTTGAACAGACGTAGTGGAACGTACTATCGATCAAATTTTGATCAACGACTAAAACCCAGAGTATATTTGGTCTGGGACCAAGACTAAACCCAAATATAGTCGAGCGTTGGTATACTTCACGCCCCACCACCAGGCGGACATATAGTGCACGTCCCACATCAGGCGGACGTATATTCCACGTCCCACATCAGGCGTTGGTATAGTCTACGCTCCACATGGGGCGTACGTAAAGTCTACGCCCCATTTTTTTTTTTTTTTAATTTTTGTATGGGGCGGGCATTATACCCCCGCCCCATTCTTTGTTTTCAAAACCATTTTAGTGGGGCGGGCTTTATACCTCCGCCCCACTTCTTTCATTTTTTTTTTTTTTTAGAATCTACCCAATCAGGCGTTGGTATAGTCTACGCCCCACACCAGGCGAACGTATAATGTACGTCTGACCAAATTTAGTCTTTCCACCGTAGCGTCACACACCATACTAAACCCAAAATTTGATCTTTTTTTCCCTCTTTGGTCTTTGGTTATACTCGCACCACTGCAGTTGCTCTAAGCCTCTATATATACTACCTGTGTTTCTCCAAAAAAGTGATAGTGGCACACTGCTGGGAGTATTTTTTGCTGATAAAAAAGATGAATCATATTATTGGGGTTGTAGGGGGTTGGGTCTTTGGGGGCTTAAAATACTAATTGCAACCAAAATGTGATAGAAGGAGACTTAATTTATGTAAAATTTCAAAAATACCCTTACCCTTAAATAAATCAAAATCTAACTTTTTTAATCAATTATCTTCTCCTTCTTCTCATCTTCTTAATCATATATCATGATGATCATAATATCATTGTGATGAAGATGATAATCATAAAAAACCTTAAATCTATTATTCTTCTTCATCTTTTCTTCATCTCCATCACATCACGATGTCATAAAAACAAAAAACTAAGAAAACCCACCATTTATCTTTACTTTTGATTGCCAAAAAGCTTCGATTCGATTAAATTAGAGTTAAAATAATAAATTTCTGAAACCGTTTACGGTTGAAAGTTCTTAATTTCCCAACCGTAAATCGTACTTTACGTCTTAGAAAATAGTATTTACTAGCCATAATTTGGTTTACGGTTTGGACAATTAAAACTCACGGCCGTAAAATGTTGTTTATGGTTAGGATTTCCTAACCGTAAGCGATTCTGATAATCACAAAAAGAGAAAAAGAAAATAGAGGTTGGTTTTCGGTTGGGATTTCTTAACCGTAAATCAGAAATACGATCGGAAAAATTAAAATTCCCAGTCGTGGATGTCTTTTACGGTTAGAATTTCCTAACCGTAAGTTGACAAAAATTTCTGAAATGAAAATATTTGCATTTTAATTTTATACTCGATCTTGGAATGTGATCTCGATTTTAGAATTTAATACCCGATTTCAAAATGAGTATAACTTTATAATCGATTTAGTATGATTTTATACTCGATTCCAAAAAGAGTATAAGTTCATACTCAGTTTAAGACTGAGTATAAAGTGAAATTAATTCTATGGTCATAAAATGAGTAGAGTACAAGTATATATTCAATCTAAAAAGAGTTCAATTATATACTCAATTTCATATAGGGTAGAGCTCATTTCGGCTGAGAAATGTTAAATTCTTGGCCGTAAATCAGGTACACGGTTGGGAAACTAGGAAATCCTAGCCGTAAATGTATGTTTACGGTTAGGATATTCTAGTCGTTTTGACCACACCATCTATAGGTTTTTTGTGTTACGGGTTGGTCGACCTATCAATTTCCTAGCCGTAATCGGAAAGCGGTTAACAAAACCATACGTATAGTTTTACAGTTGGGAAGTACCTAGACGTATATTACTCTGATAACGAAAAAAAACAACGGACTCCTGATTACGGCTAGGTATCATGTCTGTAACCCAACTGTAACATAGACTCAGGTGATTCTGGGAAATATAATGGTCGGAAGTTCTTCACTTCCCATCCGTTATACGGCTGGGAGTTCCTCATTTTCCAACTGTGGTTATCTATTTACAGCTGGTTCAACACATTTTCCTAGCCGTAACACGTAAAAAACTCAGATTTTGTTCTGATTTTTAACGGATTTGAATCGATAAAATTGCTATTGGGAGTTGATTATAAGGTTTCCTTGAGTATTGTGATGAGGGTTTCATCATTTTTCTTCAAAGTTTTTCAAAAAAAATTCACCTAAATCACCATTTTTCCTTCTTCAAAATCCAAGAAAATCAAGTTTTGATTTGCAAAAGATTAATGATTTGATTAGTTTAATCCATTCACTAATACTGATCAATTGAGGGTAGATTAGGCATTACAAAAAAAAATTAAGATAAGGGGTCCTATGAATTACTATTGCATGACCCTATGAAGCCCAGAAAACTCAGCCATTTAAATCCCCAATAATAGGATTCAAAAAGATACTGTCTGGTGAGAATATCGCTTGCTACATAGGATGTGCCTAGGGCTGCACAAGAACCGTCTCGTCCCGTGGAACCGTACCGGAATCGAAGGAATCGTACCGGAACCGAGGTTAGATGGGACAGGTACAAGTACCAAAAATCGGACCGAACCTAGAGTAGGTACAAATAACGGTTCTAGGTTATTCCCGTCCTGTAGTACCAAGCAACAAGTAATAACGTCTAATAATAGTTAGGGTTTTTGAAAACTAATTAGTTTTTGTTCATTTTTATTTAGTTTTTGTTGATTTCTTGGAATTTTTGGTGTGGTTCATAAATTCATTTGAAATTAGAACTTATAAGATTTTTCGCTTTACTTTCTTTTTTATAATTTTTCATATGGATAAAGAACCGGTACCGTCCCGTCCCGTTCCGTACCGAGTTAAACAGGTACTGGTCCCGTCCCGTATTTCATAAGTATAGGTACAGACAGGTACACAGGCACAGATACCGACCATAGGGAGGTACAGTTACTGAGCTAGGCAAAGAACCTTACCGTCCCGTACCATGTGCAGCCCTAGATGTGCCAAACAAAAGACAGTAGGATTTATTTTTTTTGGCTAGACAGTAAAAGCTAAACTTGGATGTAACTAATTTTTAAGCATTTGCCAAACACTCCTCTCATCTTTGTTCCCTTTAGGAGCCCATCATCTTCCTACGGATAACATCTTATATTACCTCAAGACTGATAACACAGAAAGAAGGAAAGAAAGTCTC
This sequence comes from Papaver somniferum, assembly GCF_003573695.1. Classification (NCBI taxonomy): domain Eukaryota; kingdom Viridiplantae; phylum Streptophyta; class Magnoliopsida; order Ranunculales; family Papaveraceae; genus Papaver; species Papaver somniferum. The sequence continues at coordinate 73,549,696 of NC_039366.1, forward strand.
AAAATATGGAAAATTCAATCATTTCCTGTCAATCAAAACCTCACCTAATAGAATTCTTGAAGCAACAACTACCCACTTCAAATTCAGTTAAACCCATTATACCAAAAAGAACCATTAAATTTGGTTCAGGAACAACCCAGAAAATCACAGAACTAGACATAAACAATCTATGCAGAAATGGGAAGCTAAGAGAAGCTGTAACGGCGTTAGACTCTATAACAAAAAATGGGTTTAAGGTAAGACCCAATACTTACATTTCTTTATTACAATCTTGTATTGATACTGATTCCATTGAATTTGGTCGTAAAGTTCATAATTTGATTGCTGAAGTAAACCCATTTGTTGAGACTAAACTTATCAGTATGTATGCGAAATGCGGTAGTTTAAATGATGCTAGACATGTGTTTGATGAAATGTGTGAGAGAAAGAATTTGTTTGCTTGGTCTGCCATGATTGGTGGGTACACCAGAGAGCAAAGATGGAGGGAGATAATCGCTCTTTTCTTTTTGATGATGGATGAAGGAAGTTGTTTTCCAGATGAATATATGTTGCCGAAGATTTTACAAGCGTGTGCGAATTTGGGTGACGTTGAGACTGGTAGATTGATACATTCATTGGTTGTTAGGACTGGGATGGATTTGTGTGTTCATGTAAATAATTCTATATTAACTATGTATACAAAATGTGGGAAGTTGGTGTCGGCTAGACGGTTTCTTGAGAATATGGATGACAAGGATTTGATTACGTGGAATTCGATTATTTCGGGGTATTGTCAGAACGGGATGAATGAAGAAGCATTGGGGTTGTTTGAGAGAATGAGTGCGGAAGGTATTGTACCGGGTTTAGTATCTTGGAATATATTGATTGCTAGTTATAATCAATCTGGGAAATGTGATCAAGCGATGGAACTGATGGAGAAAATGAATGAAAATGGGCTTTCTCCTGATGTCTTTACTTGGACGTCTATGATTTCGGGTTTTGCTCAGAATAATAGAACAAACCAAGCTTTAGAACTTTTCAGAGAAATGTTGGTCTCTGGGGTTGAACCGAATGGAGTTACTGTTGCAAGTGCAGTCTCTGCTTGTGCTTCATTGAAATCTTTGAAGAAGGGCAAGGAGCTTCATTCGGTTGAGGTTAAGATAGGTTCCCTGGCTGATGTACTAATGAAGAATTCTCTAATCGATATGTACTCCAAGTGTGGGAAACTTGAAGATGCTCGGCGTATTTTTGATATGATGGTGGAGAGAGATGTTTTTACATGGAATTCCATGATTGGAGGGTATGCCCAAGCTGGATATTGCGGCCAAGCTTATGATCTCTTCACTAGGATGCGGGTTTCAGGTGTTAAGCCAAATGTAGTAACATGGAATTTGATGATCTCGGGCCATATACTAAATGGAGATGAAGATCAAGCCATGGATCTCTTCCGGACGATGGAAACTGAAGGGATTATCAAGCGGAATACAGCATCATGGAATTCACTAATTTCGGGTTCACTCCACCATGGGCAAAAAGATAAGGCCTTACGGATATTTCGTCAGATGCAAGCTTTTCGTGCAAGACCCAATTCCATTACCATGTTGAGCATTTTACCGGCATGTGCAGATCTGCTTTCAACGAGAAAGTTAAAGGAGGTCCATGGTTGTGCTGTTCGTGAAAGTTTAGACACTGAGCTACCAGTGGCAAACTCTCTTATAGACACCTATGCCAAGTCTGGGGACATGATCTCTTCAAGAGCCATATTTGATGATATGTTTTCGAGAGATACTATTTCTTGGAACACCCTAATTGCTGGTTACATTTTACACGGTCATCATCATATCGCGATAGATCTATTTCACATGATGAGAGCAGAAGGTATCAAACCTAATAAGGGAACCTTTTCATATATTATTTTGGCTTACAGTGTCTTGGGAATGGTGGATGAAGGAAAGCAAATCTTCTCCAGTATGACGAAAGATTATCAGATTTCACCTGGTTTAGAACATTATAACGCCATGGTGGAGTTGTTTGGTCGATCAGGTAGGCTTGGGGAAGTGACTGAGTTCATTGAGGATATGGCAATAGAATCTCACCCTTCCATTTGGTCTTCTTTGCTAAAGGCCTCGAGGGTTCATGGAAATGTCGGGTTGGCGATCCGAGCAGCAGAAAATTTAGTCAAATTGGAACAGAGAAATACCATAACTCACAAGCTATTGTTACAGTTATATGAATTAAGTGGCAGCTGCGAAGATGCTTCAATGATGAGAACGCTTGAGAGAAGAAGTGAGGCATTAAACACTCTCGGATATAGCTGGATCAATGTTAACAACAAGGTACAAACTTTTGTCACAGACGATAAATCGATGCCAGATGCAGATGTGCTATATGCTTGTCTGGATAAGATTAAAGAAGAAGTTAGGCTATCTATGCCTGATTCTCACGAGCATACCCACCTTAACATCCAGGAGGAAGATACAGAAAAGATTGCTGGAATTCACAGCGAGAAATTAGCAATTGGTTTTGCCCTCATCAGTTCTTCTAATGCAGCTCGAAGTATACGGATCGTCAAGAACCTTAGAGTTTGTAGTGATTGCCATAAGACAGCCAAGTTTATCTCTTTGAGATATGGATGTGAAATTTATCTGAATGACCCCAAATGTCTTCACCATTTCAAAGACGGGTTTTGTTCTTGTAAAGATTACTGGTAAAGCGTGCATAGACGAAGAATGGGTAAGTCAGAAGTAATTAGTTTGAAATTGATCACAGGCGGCACCGTTCGAAGGCATTCAAACGATTTGTCAAGGAAGGTGTTCAGCGACTTATACATATGCCAAAGAAGTGAAAACTAAAGCAGTTCTGTGTGGTTCAGCATGTATACAAGCAAACTTGATACATTACTATCGACATTACAAGGTATAGTAAAAAAATACATTGTCCAAGCTTCAGCTTCGTTCAACCTAAAACTAGTCAAGTGTTTCTCCATAGAAGAGCCTTCTATAGATTACTTGTAAGGAGTTTTTGTGCCTTGAGGGTAACCCTTGTCAAACATTGTATAGGACTATCCAATCCTTGTAATTTTGTGTTCTGTCTACCTCCTGACGTTCATGGTTCACATATTTCTTTTTCAATCTCTTTGGTTTAAAAGGAGTGCCCACAGTTGGATCTCAGCTCCACTATGGACACATTCCTTCAATTCGATCAAGTTGGAGGGTGTTTGAATACGAAGTAGAAGTGCTTCTCCTTCTGGAGAAGTGTTTGATAAATCCTACCGAATCTTATATTCTTATTGAACAGCCTCATTGAATCTTATGAATTTTTGATGCTCTGGGTTCCCATTGGTATTAATCTCAAGACAATTATGTCAATCGGCCTTATATTATGGTCCTGAACAAAACCAATGGACCCTTACTAGGGATTGAAGCTGGGGATTTTTGTAGCCGTCTACTGTCAGGTATATGCATTATAACCTTGGGAAACCATGTGAGAAGCTTATGATGGTAGCTAGAGTTATTGTTGCCATTAAGAACCCGCTGGAAGGAAGATACAACCCTCCGTCTAGGCCGTATAGACAGAGGGTTGTTTTGAAGCTTGATCACTAATTTTTTGCTCTACCACTAGCAGGAAGACACACCCCAGGTGTACATCAATAGATGCAGAAATCCCATGTCTTCTCATCCTTACCGACCATCAGATATCTTCTCTTCCGTATACATATAAGCCTGCTTAGCAGCTGAGATTACTCACTGAGCATTAGTAACGTGTCTGTTCAATATACTTATGCCACTTTCTCATTATTGATATTTTGCAGTCAATCAAGGGGGCTGCTCTTGGTAACACTCCATGGCATTCTGTCACACGGAAAAGGTAAAAAAACAAACGCAGACAGCAAACACCAAGAACAACCATCATAAGCATCATAACTTTTCATTTGGGAATCTTAACTTCCAATGTTTTCATGTCAACCAAGTGATTGTAAAATCTGACACTCATGATCAAGAATACCAAAGTAATTTAAAAGAATACCAAAGTTTATCTCCTAACGAAGTCATCCCTTGAAGGCGGTGGGAAGTAAAGACAGGAAAACCTTGCCGAAGAGAATGATTAAGGGTTTTCTTTCTATAAACGAGCGATGACAGCCTCCACCTCAGAAGGAGAATACAAATGGTACTTTGGAGCAACCTTTGCAATGTCAACATTGTTGGGAGTCACCTGTAACATAACAAAAACAGAACATAGCACAAGACAGCTCAGTTCATCGTGCCTGGGGAAAAAATATGCTACTGTTTTATATGCAGAAACCTCACCTTCTCTTCCATCACTTGCTTCAAGATCGAAAGAGCAACTGTTTCGGCTTCTTGGAGTCTCATCTCCTGCAACGAAGCAATAATGGTCAGAGCATCTCTCTCTAACTAACTAGAAGTGAACAACACATAACAGAGGATTACACTTTCAATGCTGTGTTGGAATATTTTTTTTTGAATACCTTGTTGAACTGCTCCTGCAAAGAGCTGTCTGCTCCCTCAGAACCTGATCCTATTGCTTTTGCATTACACTGCCAAAATGTGCCAGACGGGTCTGTGTAGTATCTGCAAACATAGCCTTTCCTTTTATAAGTTGCTTAAAAACACTGATCTGAGATGAGCTAAACCGGCTAAAGCAAAAGAAAATTTTGGTAGGCCATCCTAATCGACCTGGCAGAAGTATTACAAAAACAATATTTGAAATATACACCAAAAACTTACAGGCTTGGCCCATTTTCGTCATGACCAGCAATGAGAAGTGATACACCAAAAGGCCGAGACTGTTGAGAACCACAATAGCCATATCAAAACTCATTCACTGTTAGAAATAATTTATGAGCGACATTTTCTAGTCATACTCATAGAAGCAACAAAGACACGTATTTGCATGTTAAGGAATTATGTAAAGAAAGGAAAAACAATAACTGACCATGGACTCTTCTTCGCCTTCACCAAATCGTAGGGCAAGATCACATAAAGCTTGTGTTGTGGATTCAACAGTCATAGGCTCCCCATATGAGAACTTGTGATTCTGATAAAACAGTAAATAATCACTAAATCAGCAATTTGGTGACACAGATGCGTACTACAAAGGAAAGGTAAGAGTGAATAAAGACAGTACCTGAGTTTCAACTCGTGCATGTTCAACAAGTGTACGAGCATCAGCAATTAGTCCACTCATTGCACAACCTATATGCTCATCGATTTCCATAATTTTCTCTACACTACTTGGCTCCTGAAACAGAAAAGGAGGATAAAGATGTTGCAATTCCATAGGACTAGCAGCATTCTTATAGCTTTCAACACTAAACTCTGAAGTCTTAAGATAATGCCATGACCATCATCCATCTAAGCCAGCTTGGTAATCTCACAGGATACAGGAATAAAATCTATGGCTGAGCCAACTATTTGTTAAAGGTACCAAGATAGAAAACCTGGATATGTGTCAACCTAAAAATTAGAACCATTCACTAAACTACCCAATATCATATATCTAGTGTCATGTATCCAATGGTCCGGCTTTAAAAACTGAATGTCTTACAGCTCCACAACTCTCAGTTCATATTACAAAATCTATAAAAACTTCAGCAGATAATCCCTTCTAAATACTGGCACAAACTTAAAATCTCCAACAGAGGTGTTGGATATCTACTTACAAGTTCTAATTAGTTTCACACAAACATAACTACTTAAACGTTATATCATAAACTAGGAGTAGTTCTAAAAGCGGTTATCAGTTTCACCAATTATCCCAAGTTAAATTTGTGGGTAATTATTGAACAAATGCAAAGAAATCAAAATAAAGAACGAACCAGCAATGGGGAAGTGATACGCTTCTCAACAGCAAGCACTACACCTTCTTTAGTTTTCAAGCCTATCGCAGTTGATCCAAGCTGAAAAAAACACATGAATTAGGGATTTCATTATTTTTCAGTACAAACTAAAAAAACTAAAAATAGATTGGGTCTTTTTAGTTTGTTATTTACCTTAATAGCTTCAATAGCATACTCAACCTGAAACAATCTACCTTCAGGTGAGAAAGTATTCACACCTCTATCATATTCAGTCCTGCAACACACAACACGAGAAACCCCAAATTCAATCAAAATCTATGAAGAAGCAAAACTCCAAATTTCATAGAACCCATTGATTTGAAAAGAACAGTGTTTCTTTCTCACCTTGTAAGAAACATCTTTAGTTAAGGTTTAAATTTAAATCTGCAGACACCAGAAGGAAAAAAAAACTAAGTTAAATAAAAGTGAAGTATAGATCTTGAAATTTATAAACAAGTAATGACGATTTGTGGAGTGATCAGTGAGAAACGGGAAATTAGGGTTTAATTATACCATTTGAGCTTCAACTGAGGATCCAAGTCTTCTTCGTGGGGGGTGTGAGAGAGATTTAAGTTTAGGAGTGAAGGAGTTGTTTGGGTTGGAACTTGGAACAAGGTAATATAAGTAGTTTTTTTTTTGGTAATTTAAGTAGTTAATAAAGGGATTTTTCGTCTATAGATTATGTAAAGAACAAGAAAACTCTATTTCCACCCTCAACTTAAGAAGGGCTTTTTCGCCTATAGATTATGTAAAGAACAAGACAACTCTAATTCCACGCTCACTAATTCTTTTCATGCCCACGAACTTTTGATTTGGCTTGCCCAATCTTCTCCTATATGGGGCAAGCCAAATCAAAAAATGCTCAGGATCATCAAGTGGCATGGTGGTTTTCAGGCTCCTCTCCCATGAAGGAGGTAAGAGTTCAAAGCGTGAACTTTGTAATTCCTAATCACTGTACTAACCTATCAAAAAAAAAATGCTAACCAATTTTGGTGTATGCACGTTTTTTTGTCGATGTATTTGTCGCTGGTGAACGTACTTTTGGTACGCACGTTTTAAAAGCAGCCTCCGTTGGATTATCTCAAACTCCAGTTTACAGCCGTTGGATTCAACCAAATCGGGAATTACAAAATTACCCCCTCCACATAGATAGAAACACTTACCTTTCCTCTTCGACTGTTGTTGTTCTTCTTCTTCAACTCTCTCTCCCCCTTCTACACAGCTAAAATTCATTCTCACAGCTAAGTTGCAAGCAATTTCAAAATATCAAAGAACGAAATGAGTTCTTCTCTTCTACAATTAGGTATGCAAGTTTTCGTTTGATTTGTGCAATCTGAAATTCAAATTTTTATAATAAATTTTATAATTTTAGGTGTCAAAAAATTAGTAAATTTTTGTGTTTATCAATGATTTTGGAGGGTTTGTTATTCAATAACAATATCAACATCTAGTGTAGCATATGTATTTTATTTATCCACAATTTAGTTGAACAGAATATGTTAATCTGAATCCAAATTTCCCAAATTTTTAAATTCAAATTTGCCACTTTGTTTGCGACAACAAATTTTGTTACTTATATACAAAACTGATTACTATTTTGATATATTACAATTTCGATAGATAATTAAGATTGATTTGGGTTGATTTGGTATGTTGTTGTGTGTTTTATGGTGAATCCAGAACAACAACAGGTATGGATACATCTCAAAGTCGTTCAAGAAGAAGTGGAGAGGATAATTGGTCGCAACTCGACAATATCGATGAACATTGCTGCTGGATTTGTGAAATTAGGACCATAACTTAGAGGTATGTTTTAAGTATGAATTCAACCCCTTTCATTGTTGTAGAATAATGACTCTTTATAAAATGGTCCAAACACTGTTGGTTAATAGAACTTTATTGCAAAAATTAGAGCTCCCCTACATACAACATTTGAAGATATGCTCGAGTTTGATTAGCAAATCAATGAACTAGAAGACGATGGGAGTGAGACATTATGAGAGTCACCAAGATAATATGCATCAAGGTGTGTTTTTAGTAAACTTCAAACTAAATACGTTTTTATATGCAAATAGATGTCTCAGCTATAATTGGTATATACAAGCCACTGAAGCAAACCAACTTTGTTAAAATTATTACGTGTTGACCAAACCATAAGTGATTTGGATACTTCAACTGTATATTTTAGTTTAACTGGATACAAATAATTGTTACATTACATGCTTTAAAAAACATTGTGCAAGTGGAGATGGTATTAGTGGATTTCATTTAGTAATTCTTAATATCTACGAATATGTGTTTCTACAATAACTCTCGGTAATTCTTACTGCACAATTTTATAATTATTGCAGGTCAGTTGGAGAATCCTCCAAATAATAATGGAAACAACAATCCAAGAAGGAGAAGATTATTGCAGAGAAGTAATATTTTAAGAATTCTTAACAAGTATATTCTTATTTGGAATGGCATAGTGAAACAATGTCAATGATCCTCGTATGTATACTCCTCTTTTTTGGAATGTTTCTTGCTTTAGAATGATCCCCTTAAAGCTTGCCAGATGCATCTTGGTTTTTCATTGCAAGTTATGCTTTAACTTATCGAGTAGATTCCATTTAACTGAATAATAGAGGGACTGAGACGTTATGTTCATAGTGGAAGCTAACTTCATCGACAAAAAGGTTTATGGAGACTTGAACTTATCTATCACTCAAAAGTCTATCTAATTTATCTCATATCTTGAGACAAAAGTCGTATTGCTATATAGACTTTGATTATAAACATTTGCTATTTCGAACCGAGTTTATCTCGCTTATCTATTTCTCGAAATATGTGTTGGTCAGCTTTCTCTTTGGCCAAGTTCATCTTTACTCGTGACGAAAGTCATGTTGATTATTTTAATAACTTGAAAATCGCTTTGATGAAAAAATAGTTTGTGGATAACAACTATATAACATACTCTAAGAAAGTTTCAATGATTGAAACGAGAGTTTAGAATATGTAACCATATTTGGATATAAACATGGTGTGTTTTCATATTTGTGAAAAGGTACAAAACCGGGAACCCAAAGTATGCATACCCGTACGCGTACTGGCGGTTGTTGGAAATCCGGGTAAGTATGCGTACCCTTAGCATACTGGCGGAAAGTTCACGTCCGTGAATTTCTGTTGGAGTTTGAAAGTGAAAAACAAACTCAATCCGGTTACTTAAGTACGTGTACCCGTATGCATACTTAGGTAGGTTACTTTCTAAAATCGGTTTGCTCATGAACTAAAACATTTATATATTAAGGAATGCAATCTTTGCAGACCGTGGCTATAATGTTCATGAATCGATTCGAGTGAATCAAAAACGATTTTGCTTCGATTGTGTCTTGTATACTTCTATAAGATCTAAGCAATTGAACAACTCTCTAACTAGTTCATTTGAGTCATTTGAACTAGTTATGATGAAGATGAATAAGGTTGACATGAAAGTGCTCATTTGGCTATCCATTTGGTTAACTGTTGTTGAACCAACTAAGTGTACACGTTTAGGTACGGTCACTCAAACCTAAATGAAGCTACATTTCATTTGTGTATAACAAGCTAAGTTCGATATAACGGTTGAAAGATATTAGCTTGAATATAATCAGGGTTTCATCTAACGGTGAATATTGAATGCTTTGTTACCAAGGTGACTAAGATTGCAAACCCTGATTTGGTGACTATACAAAGGAGAACTCTAGCAATCCCCACACCTCTTGTGTGATACTAGTTGTATAAGTTAGAGTCGATTCTCCTTTAACCTTAGGTTTTTCACGAAACCCTGTAGGTTAACGACTTAAAGACTTCATTGGGATTGTGAAGCCAGACCCAACTATTTTCTCTGTAGTTACGTGATCTGATCTTGATGTTTCTATCGTGATTGAGTACAATCGTAAGATTGGCTTGAGATTTGTATCTCTGATAGGCAAGATAGAAAAGTTGTCACAAACATCTTCGTCTCATCGTTTGTGATTCCACAATATCTTGTTTCACTAGTCGATTAAGATTATTGTGAGGTGATTGATATTTCTAGGCTGTTCTTCAGGAATATAAGTCTGGTATATCAATTGGTTCATGTTTACCTTGATTTATCAAAAGACGAAACAAAAACTCGTAGGTATTTTTGTGGTAGACAGATTTATCTATTCCTATAGACTTTTCTGCGTGAGACATATTTGTTTATCAAGTCTTCGACTTTGGGTTGTAGCAACTCTTAGTTGTGGGTGAGATCAGCTAAGGGAATCAAGTGTGTAGTATCCTGCTGAGATCAGAGACGTAATGAGCGCAACTGTACCTTGAATTAGTGTGAGATTGATTGGGGTTCAACTACAGTCCAGACCGAAGTTAGTTTGTAGTAGGATAGTGTCTCTAACGTCTTAATAAAGTGTGGTGTTCAATCTGGACTAGGTCCCGGGGTTTTTTTGCATTTGCGGTTTCCTCGTTAACAAAACTTTTGATGTCTGTGTTATTTCTTTTCCGCATTTTATTTTGTTATATAATTGAAATATCACAGGTTGTGCGTTGAATCGATCAATTGGTAAATCCAACCTTTGGTTGTTGATTGAAATTGATTGATCCTTGAACATTGGTTTTTGGTACCGTTCAAGTAATCTCTCTTATATTCAATCGGGCTCGCAAATTATTATTTGTTTGATTGCAGATTGAATTGAGAGATTGAGATATAACTCTTTGATATACTTTTTATAAGATTGTGTCTAACTATCTAGTTGATTCTCTTGAGAGTATATTGGAGTTAGTCCATACAGATTGCTAAGCGGATAATTGGGTGAGGTTGTTATACCCCCACTTTTTAAATTGGTATCAAAGCAGGCACACACGTTTAAGACCTCATAAGTCTGTGTTTGAAGAAATCTGATAATTATGGATGAGACTATCTCTAATAACGTACCAGTTCATAAATTACCAGATGTTTTTCAAAGCTTAGATTCGCCTGAGAGAACTGTCATATCTAAGTCAATATATAAACATTCTCTTGATGTAGAAACTGTTGATTACTGGAAAACACGCCTAGAAGAACAGTTGGATGAACTTTCTGTTGAAGGTGACTCCGATATTGATAGAGATGTTGATGAGGAAATATCAGAGTATGTTAAGCTATTGGATTCGTTGAAAAATAAGAAGATGACAACTTCTCATGTCACACGTCTTCTGACTCCTTTCTGTCGTGCGAAAAAGAAATTGAGAAGATGTTACACATGTGTTTATGTTTCGAATCGTTCTAACGAATCGATCCTCAAGGATTCTGAGGAAAACCTACGTATAAAGTCACTTGAATGTGATAATCTTTACCAAAAGTATTTTTTGTTGTAAGAGAAACTTGAAGAATCTGAATCAAGGATTAACTCCCAGCAAACAAGTTTTGATGACAGAGAAAGAGCTTGTCTCGTTCGAGAAAAACGCCTTGAGGCTGATTTAGCTGCTACTCTTGATAAAATCAAGATGTTGGAAGATAACTTGAAAAAGTTCAATACTAGTTCAAGCAAATTAACCACTATGCTAGGAGCAAGTAAAAATCATCGTGATACACGAGGATTGGGCTATAAGGGAATATATGCTCCAAGTATTAGCAAAGAGGTAAAATTTGTTAAGGCTTGTGATTCTTCTCAACAAAAGGTTTCCACTGATGGCAAAAGTGAAATACCTTCACCGGCAGTTAAATTTCGAAAGAGCAATGTATATCAACCTCCAAAGTCAGCACATACGGATCGAGGTAAGAACATTCCTTATGTTCGCCACTATTGCGGAAATAAAGGTCACCTGGAAAGGAGATGTCGTTTCCGTAAAAGGAATGAGAAACTTCATGATGTTCTTGTTTGGGCATCACAAGAAGTTGTGAAACCAAGATCATATTTTAAGGCTAATTCCCTTAATGTTACAGGTTGTAACTGTCCAACCTTTTGGCAAAGGAATCAGTGTTGTGATAAACCTAGATTTTCTTATAAACGTCATAAGAAGCATTTTTACAATCGTAATGATTATCAAAAGGATAACTTTGTAAAGACGAAGACAAGATCTGATGCTCCCAATTGGAGAAAGACTAACTTGCAAAAGAATAGTCAATCCAATTCTCTTCCAAGAATTCTAGAAGAGAGTGATGGGAAGAAGGTTCCGACTATTCCTAAACGCACTCAGAAGTGGATACCGAAGAAATACAATGATGTTTTGAGTGTGAAAAGGAATGATCTTCCAGAAAACTCCATGACTATGGAAAAGGCAGTATCCATGATGTTGGAACTTAAAAAGTTCTTTGGAAAAATGGATTTGGATGTGAAAGGTTCTAAAGGCGATCTCTTTCATGATAATCCAAAAGTCACTTGTGGTCAGCAAGATATTGTTCATCTCAACACAACTTGAGTGTGTTGTAAGTGCATCCTCACCAAGGAATGCCCTTTTATGTATACGGTGAAGGAAGAACGAGAATTGGGGCGCACAAATTATGTTCGGTAAGGTTGTAGACTTCGATCGGATTCTTCAAAAAAAGTATGTCTTTAAACTTGAACAATATTTGTGTTTTTATTTGCTTAGAGTACTTATAATGATTCATGTACCTTGCCTATCGTTCATTTCTACCTAACTTGATATGTGTTTAAGGTTTGAAAATAGTAGTTCGGGATGTTTGGACTTCATGGTACACATACCAAGTATACATACCATCATTTAAAATCAAAATACAGGGGTTTTAGTACGCATACCCGTTTGCATATTGCTCCAGGTCACGGAAATTCATTTGCAAACCCGTATGCATACTTGCCTGTAGACGTCGATATTCGATAAACCTGTTTTGGTTGTATCTTCTTCGTCCTAACTCGGAATGACCTCATTCTTTTTGCATTCTCTTCCTTTTTGAATTATCTTCAAAATTGAGATGATAATTCTTTAATTTGGATGAGTTAAGATTGGTCTTTGTCCTGTCTCTTGTTTTTGAGTGTTTTGCTCCGTTTCGTGCCACTTCTCTTGGAATTGGGCACTTGGATTCTTGGAGTACCACTCTTCTAAGCTCGTTTGTATCTTTTACAAGAATGTTGTTGGTGGATCACAAAGAAGGAATTTCAAGAATGGGCAGTAGTACGCACTGCTATGGAATTCTTGAATGTTCACATTCATCTTATGTGAACTATGGTGCATGGTCATTAATGACTCTGTATGTTCTTCTTTGTTAAGAAAATATTTTTATACGCCTTTGGTAGCTATTCTTGGTGTAAATCCGTGCGAAAAAGATTGATTCTACCCTCTAAGGACAAATCATCTTATATGTGCATTACGAGTTTGTCTTGATGTCTAGGAAACTTCTTATGAGAATTTATTTTTATGTTTTAAGAAGGATAACTAGGGTTTGGAATAGAAATTATTACGAGTACACATAGCTATTTCCAATGATTTTCATCTTGCAATGTTTTTAGATTTATTTATTTAAATTCTAAAGTTTATTTGGAAGATGATTTTGCAGTATTAATCTTTATGATTTTATATATTGCAACTTGTTATGGGATATGTATGTTTGCGTACGTGAACCTTGATTGTCCTATACGTGGTCAAAAGTTAAGTCTTTCATATGTCAGTATGCAAGTATTGATAAAAGATTGAATAAAATTTTGACAAACATAAGTTAAGCCTATTATGTCATTATGCAAATATTGATGGAAGATAGGATGAACTTTGGTGTACACAAATTATGTCTATGATATGTCATTGTGCAAATAGTGATGAAGAATAGAATGAATCTTTGTTTATTCCGCAGTATTGATCTTCCAGGATCCATTTTTTATGTAATATACTATGCGGCTCCGTAAGTTTTCTTATGTGAGCATTTCCAATTAAATTAATCATGGGTTCTCTTGTGGTTAATTTAATTGAGATTTTTGGATACAAATTCATATTCTTATGTGATTTGTTAATGTCCAAAGAAATACTTTTTTTCTTGTGAAAGTAGGGTCGCTCTTGTTGTTTTTTCGGGAATGACATTTACGGGGGAGAGTTCTTAATTGAACTTGTGCTTAATTGCCAAATCTTTGTGGGGAGTGCGGCTGTGGAATATTATAGGGGTTATCTTGTATCTTTATAAACTCCTTGATGAATGCATTTAGTTTCAACCATGTGATTGCATCTAAAAAGTTGATATGTGCTTTTCTTTTGGTTATGAAGTATCTCTATGGAAATTTCATTAGGATCCCACTAATTTTCGTACCTTTGCCAATTTTATTGACAAAAAGGGGGAGAATTAATGTGTAGTTCACACTACAAATACATATGGTTTTCAGATCATTATGTAAGGGGGAGGAGTGGTTTTCATGTGAGATGAAGTATTGACTAAGGGAGAGTGATACATATCACCATAGTATTGTTGTCAGAGTTGTGGTACAATTGAACTTTGATGTTGTGTAATAATACCATGATACTGTATAACAATGATTGAGATCTATTATTTTTTCATTGTTATGGCTACGGATCTTCAACAACGATGATGTTGAACTGAACATTTTTAGAATCATTGGAGTACTTGGAAGTGACGAAGATTTAGAGTAATGTTGAAGAACCAAAGAGATCAAGCATTTGGATGAGAAGCTACAAAGTTTGTTTATTTTGTATTCCATATGTATTGATAGTTTTGTCACTAAAATTGACAAAGGGGGAGATTGTTAGAGCACTGCTCGGTCGAACTCGCAAGCATTGGTATCTCAAGCTTGTTTGTCAAGTTTAGTTGCCAAAACTATAAGTCTTGATTTCTAGTCTACTTATAGCTAAGTCTCGGACTAGGATATTAAGTGTGGTTGAGCTCTATACTCCACCGGCGTTCATCATGCAAAGACGAAGAACTACTCAAGGAACCTGTGGAACTTCATCGACAAACGGTATGTGGAGACTTGAACTTATCTATCAGTCAAAAGTCTATCTATTTTATCTCATATCTTGAGACAAAAGTCGTATTGCTATATAGACTTCGATTATACACATTTGCTATTTCGACCCGAGTTTATCTCGCTTATATATTTCTCGAAACATGTGTTGGTAAGCTTTCTCTTTGGACAAGTTCATCTTTACTTGTGACGAAAGTCATGTTGATTATTTCAATAACTTGAAAATCTCTTTGATGAAAAAAATAGTTTGTGAATAACAACTATATAACATCCTCTAAGAAAGTTTCAATTATTGAAATGAGAGTTTAGAATATGTAACCATCTTTGGATATAAACATGGTGTGTTTTCACATTCGTGTAAAAGTCCAAAATCGGGAACCTAAAGTATGCGTACCCGTTTGCATACCGGCGGTTGTTGGAAATCCGGGTAAGTATGTGTACCCGTACGCATACTGGCGGAAAGTTCACGTCCGTGAATTTTTGCTGGAGTTTGAAAGTGAAAAACAAACTCAATCCGGTTACTTAAGTACGCGTACCAGTATGCATACTTAGGTAGGTTACTTTCTAAAATCGGTTTGCTCATGAACTAAAACATTTATATATTAAGGAATGCAATCTTTGCAAACCGTGGATATAATGTTCATGAATCGATTCGAGTGAATCAAAAACGATTTTGCTTCGATTGTGTCTTGTATACTTCTATAAGATCTAAGCAATTGAACAACTCTCTAACTAGTTCATTTGAGTCATTTGAACTAGTTATGATGAAGATGAATAAGGTTGACATGAAAGTGGTCATATGGCTAACCATTGGTTAACTATTGTTGAACCAAATAAGTGTACAGTTTAGGTACGGTCGCTCAAACCTAAATGAAGCTACATTTCATTTGTGTATAACAAGCTAAGTTTGATCTAACGGTTGAAAGATATTAGCTTGAATATAATCAGGTTTTCATCTAATGGTGAATATTGAATTCTTTGTTACCAAGGTAACTAAGATTGCAAACCCTGATTTGGAGACTATACAAAGGAGAACTCTAGCAACTGGTAAACCTAATCCCCACACCTCCTGTGTGATACTAGTTGTATAAGCTAGAGTCGATTCTCCTTTAACCTTAGGTTTTTCACGAAACCCTGTAGGTTAACGACTTAAAGACTTCATTGGGATTGTGAAGCCAGACCCAACTATTTTCTCTGTAGTTGTGTGATCTGATCTTGTTGTTTCTATCGTGATTGAGTACAATCGTAAGATTGGCTTGAGATTTGTATTTCTGATAGGCAAGATAGAAAAGTTGTCACAAACATCTTCGTCTCATCGTTTGTGGTTCCACAATATCTTGTTTCGCTAGTCGATTAAGATTATTGTGAGATGATTGATATTTCTAGGTTGTTCTTCGGGAATATAAATATCAATTGGTTCATGTTCACCTTGATTTATCAAAAGACGGAACAAAAACTCGTAGGTATTTCTGTGGGAGACAGATTTATCTATTCCTATAGACTTTTCTGTGTGAGACATATTTGTTTATCAAGTCTTCGACTTTGGGTGGTAGCAACTCTTAGTTGTGGGTGAGATCAGCTAAGGGAATCAAGTGCGTAGTTTAGGTCCCGGGGTTTTTCTGCATTTGTGGTTTCCTCGTTAACAAAACTTCTGGTGTCTGTGTTATTTCTTTTCCGCATTATATTTTGTTATGTAATTGAAATATCACATGTTGTGCGTTGAATCAATCAATTGGTAAATCCAACCTTTGGTTGTTGATTGAAATTGATTGATCCTTGAACATTGGTCTTTGGTACCGTTCAAGTAATCTCTCTTATATTCAATCGGGCTCACAAATTATTATTTGTTTGGTTGCGGATTGAATTGAGAGATTGAGACATAACTCTTTGATATACTTTTTATAAGATTGAGTACAATTGTCTAGTTGATTCTCTTGAAAGTATATTGGAGTTAGTCCATACAAATTGCTAAGCGAAATATTGGGTGAGGTTGTTAGACCCCCGCTTTTTCAATTGATATCTGAAAAGACGAGGGTACCCAAATATACCTCAATCTAAAACTTTCCCACCTATAAGTCCTTTCTCCGAAAGTGATTGTCTATGGACTGAGTCGAGACAACACAACTAACCGGTTCACACTTCGTGTGATCATCTATGGATACGAGATCGAGACAATACAACAACGAAGTATGTTTACTTGATAAATGGTTCAGACTTATCCAAACACAATATGATTACTATCAAGTAAATAGGAATTAATGTTTGTGTATTTTACTTCTAATTATAATAAAATAATTATAATCGCGGAAACAGAAAAGTAAAAGACACAGCAATATTTTGTTAACGAGGAAACCTCAAATGCAGAAAAACCCCGAGACCTTGTCCATAATTGAATACTCTCAGGATTAAGCCGTTATACAAAATCAAACCAACTTCGTATAGTTGAGGCCAAGCAACTAAACCTATAGTTCACATGGTTCTGTCTGTATTCTCACGCCTCCAACTTGTAATAAGTCACGTACTTGGAACAATTCCTTTGGTTCGTATTCCAAATAGTAAAGGAATAACAAATCTATTTGGTAACACCTCTTTTCAACCAAGTGATATGAGTTCGAAAAAAGGCTCTTCCGTTTATCCCAATAAACTCCTTTGTCATGACCTTAGATCTATCTAATAACAACTACCAAAGTAATTGTCAAGATTTTGTAATCAATACTTTGAATCACAAAGAATTGTATTGGTGCCGACCTACTCAACTAATCAATCCAATCTACCACAACGATAAACCGATTATAGTTGGATCCTCTTTAACCGAAACAAGTATATGTGCACACCAAAGATTATGAACCCAAATCAGAAATCTTCTTCGTCTTCAAATCTTCTTAGATCTTCAATAAACACCTGCACACAATCAAGTTGAATCTCTTGTGATAAATACGCACATAACGAAGTCTGTTAGCAATGGATTATCACAAGACGTCTTTAGATCTACAAACAGTCTAAAGATCCCCGTCGAAACTTCGATCTAGTTTGAGTGAATCTTATATCAGAAGAGAAGATTCTCAAGCATAAACAAACTAGGTGCAATCAAAGTTCAACAACCGTTAGTCAATCAAATCGACCGAAAACTAATAATAAACCACAATTATCTAGTTTCCCACCAACGTTACTAATGGAGCTTCTCAATCCCAAAGAAGTCTTTAAAACGAGCGGCCGTAAGAGATTTCGCCTAATTAGGTTGCTTTCCTCTCCGAATAGGCGGCTCCACCAGTAACAACACAACTAGGTATTTTTGCTGGCTCTGAGGATTAGTTTGCTCGAAATGCAAACTTTGATATTTATAGACCAAGGAAGTTCAGACACCAAGGAATTTCTAAACCGAAAATATTCTCAAGATATGCAATATATTTTCAAATTCGGTTTCCATAATTCCTGAAAATGCTTTGTCCAAACATTGACCGAAAATCTCTTAGAAAATCTCCAACTAGTAAATGCACATTACTAATTTTCATTTCCAAAAATAAAATTAAAAACCTTAATTAAAGGATTCTCAATTATTTTTCGATCCGGGATTTTCCTTTAGCTATTAAGGAATATCTTTGAACAATAAAAGATAAGCGTTACTGCACATGCTCAAGGAATGTCGACATCTTAACTTAGTAAATCATCTTTCATATTTACTATCTTGGAATCGATTTGCCATACTTCCAAACAAGTTTAGAATTGGTTCATCTAGCTTCCAAGAACTATGTGATTGATTAAGAACACTCAATCACCATACATGGGTTTCACGTTTCTACCAAAACAAGTTTCGGTTCTACCTCCATGTGGGTACTGGAATTAGTCACACTAGCTTTCCAAAATTCGGTTGAATGGGTTCTAGGATCGGTTCCCACATATATATGGTATCTAACTTGTATTTGTTACACATGTCCATAAGATCTGTTCCTAATATCTAAAAACGTGTTGCACATATTCATAGGATCGGTTCCCAATATATAGAAACTTGGTGCACCTCATATAAGGATCGATTCCCCTCTTGTGATCGGTTCCACCTCTTACTAGGATCAGTTCCCCTTGCCTAGAGTTGGTCATACCAATTACAACAAATCGATTATACCTCTCAGGTGATTAGTTAAGATCGGTTTCACTAATAAAAGTCATACCAATACAAAAGTCAGGCCTTGTGAATAGTTTTACCACGAACATAAACAAGTCATGAGCGGTTATACTAATCACACATATTGGTAATTCAAAAGATATGCAATGAATAAAAATACCAATAATCCTAACGATTTCCCTTTCGATTCACAAAACAAGTTCATGAATTTACTTCCTTTAAACGAATATAAAACATTGTTTCCTAGGATGAAATCTTTACCTCATACCCAACCATAATCACAATAGCATTCAAACGATTATGTCGATGTCTTATATACAAAGTTCAAAAGATAAGCGTTATACTCCGTATTGTATTCCTTAATACTACGTCTAACTAAAGTATACTCATTCATGCTTTGCAGTTATGTTTTCAATATGCACGACTTGAAAGATACGTTAGGGAATGAAACAGTTCAAGTCAAAATTACTAACCTCAAGTGGAAGGATGATGTTGTCGTTGTAGCTCCTTACTTCTTCAAGTCTTCACGTAATACTTGTAATGTCTCATATCCTAATACTTTCAAGCTAACCTATACGAAGTTGACTCTAGTACATAATCAAGCGACTCTTTAAATGAGTTTTGGTTCACTAAAATATGACAACCAAACTTGACATACCAACGCTTGGTGGGTTCAACCGATCTATGCTCTAACAATCTCCCCCTTTGGAAATTTTAGTGACAAAACTCTTACATCATATGGATAAAAAAATTACAAGAATTCATTACACATACGCTTGATTCCCGAATTCAACAACACAATAACCTGTATACATTCAATCCATAAATGCCGCTATTGACATTATAACAACAAAGCTAATACTCCCCCTAAAGGTAAGATAGGTATATTTGCAATCTACACGTCTTTGTTATTCCTTTGTAGTCCATATAACTACAAGTATCATATGATATGCTACTCCCCCTTAGTATATGCTTTACTATTTCGTTAGGTATAACGTTTAAGCACCAATGTCCTTTTCCTTAATGATACCAATCAATATAAATCAATACCAATATCACTTGTTTACTCCATATATTTCTCCCTCTTTTTGTCACAAAATGACAAAGATACGAGCAAATAAAGGACAAACCGAAAGGATCTTAGAAATCTCACAAGACTTGCAACCTATAGAGTTAAGCACGAGGGTTCCACACACCATTTTTGATAACCAATATCTAAACCGAAACTACAAAGTAATTTTGTTTTGATATGTTACTGTTTGTGGGTGAAAAACGTTTCTGCTGATTTTGGTAATTTTGGGTCTGTGGATGAGAAATGAATCTAAACCCTAAACAATGTACTGCACAGGAGTACTTTTCATTCGAGAGATCAATCTGTACAATCCTGGCCCAAACCAAGAAATGGCATTTCAGGCTTACTTCGGTCACAAAGTGAAGGAGAAAGGTTGGTCTTAGGGAGGGAAGCGAAGAGAGTGTTGAGACCAGAATAGTTGATTCTGAAGGTGTGGTTGTATATGACTTGTATCTGAAAGTAGAACTGGCTAGCAGAATGGAAAGCTACCAGGTGATTTCTAGATACTGTGTTGTTGCCGACCAAAACTTGTTGTTTGGTGAAAATAGGTGAAGCCTATTTATACAAGTTATATTGAAACGTACCCTGGTCTCGTAGGAAGTGGAAACGATTGAGTGGTGGAAGAAAAGAGTAACGTGTAACCGTCAGGCGTTATGCTTCCATGATGAAGGAAGTGAATTCGTGTAACCGTCAGACATTATGCTTCCATGACGAAGGAAATGAATTTGTTTACACCGTTACTTTTCACCATCACTAATTGTCCCACTTCATGACACTTTCTTGTAACGGGCGCATTGCACGCCGCATGTTGTAAACCGCCAGACCAATACCCTGATGAGCATCCCCCAGTTTGTGACATGTTTGATGTCTCAAGTGTTTTCGTGGAAAACATGTAGCACTTCGCTACGTGTGGCAAGTCAAAGTCAAGGGACTTACCGCAGGAAAACAACATGTAATGCTATTAGGGTCGTTTTGGCTGGTCGCCTAAAACTTGCCACAGGTTTGTCAGTTCGGTGGCGAACTTCGATGACTGAGATTGCATATCATGAAGGAGGGTAGTCGTTGATCATGGATACCTTGTGTTGGCGCCTGATAATGGCGCGTTGGTATACGCCAGTGGAAATGTGGCATGGATGGCATGGCTCGTGCATGCCGGTGGCACGGTGGTGCAAGTGGCGCATGGCGTATCCATGGGCACTAGATTTAGGCAGCTGGTCGCCTGAAACTTGCCACAAATCTGTTAGTTCATTGGAGAACTTGGATAGCCGAGATTGCATCTCATGAGGAAGGATGGCCATTGATTATGGTCTTATCTTGTTGTATAGCGGAGTAGCGCCATTGGCATAGTGGTGCCTGGTAGATCCATGACATAGCGAAATGCTTGTGGCGTGGACATGGCACAGCGGCATGCCAATGGCGTGGTCGTGGCATAGCGGCATGCCAATAGCGTAGCAGTGGCATAGCGCCATGCCAATAGCGTAGCAGTGGCATGGCGGCATGCTAGTAGCCGTGGCATGGCGGCATGCTAGTAGCCCTGGCATAACGACATGCCAGTGGCGTTGTGGCATGGTGATAGGTGTCCAAAACACCTAATTTTATATCTAGTATTTATGATTTCTTTGCTACTTTTCTTGTAAATTATGTATCTTATGTTTGGTTTTGAGTGTTTAGGTACTTTGGAGTCATTTGGAACAAAAGAAGAAGAAACGTTGCTTAAAGGGATAAAAGGTGCAACCGTTGTTGGAGGCTTAACTATTTCTCACTATTTGCTTTTATTTCTTCATCTCTGGCTGAAAAGCATGTCAGCTTTAGTGATGCGAATTTTCTCTGAAAGGCATGACAACTTTAGTGATGTATAGAATTGAAGAGATGAAGTGAAGTTGAGAAGAGGAGACGACTATTGTTGGTGTAAGGACTCGAGGAGAAATCATCCAAATTGAGCGACAAGGGCAAGCTAGTCATTTCAGAGGAGAACACAACTCGGAGTCGAGCCAGGGTTAAGGGGAAACTATGTTTTGGAGGAGCGTTATAGACAGACCAGATGAGGTTAAGGGGGCTGTTAGCTGGGTGGATCTTCTACAGTTGGGTGTCTAAATCTAGACCCAGCTCTAGTACCCTAAGTCAAGAAGACATTTCCTCCCAAAATCATTTGCAGCTGAAATCAAGAAAGCAGCAACAGCTGTTGGTGTTGGTCCGAGAGATTAAATGAAGAGAAGATAACATAGTTGCGACTGATGGACTGATTGATTAAATGGTCCGGTGTGAGATGATGAACAGATAGTGTAACAGATGCAATTGAGTTTGGATGGGATCTGAGATGAATTTGACATTGCAGAATGTGGAATTGGGTTTTGATTCTCGAAGTGATTGATTGAGAACTGGTGGGTTTGATTCAATTTGAAGGAGGCAGGAACAAGCCACTGTTTTGATGAGGTTATGTTGCTGCCACTATTTGATGGAGCCAGATGAGATGAACTGAAGATTGGGTTCAAGTTATTGAACCTGAGATTGAGTAGACGATGTTGCAGAATCTGAAATTGAAGGAAGTGGATCTGGTGATGAGATACAAGCAATTGAAGCTGAAATAAAGATTGAATGGGTCATATTTTGGCTCGAATTTGAGAGGGTGTCAGCGTATTTGGAAGTGATGTTTAGAGAATTAAAACATGAGATGGAAGTTGAGAAGAATTGACAGCATAGGTTGTTCTCTGAATTAAGTCCTATGATGATATTTTTAATGGAAGATGCTATTGTTGGCAATGCTGATTGACTGATGTATTGATGACGAGATCGAGAGGCAACATGAATGGCAATGATAACACGAAAAGAGAGTGATTAATGGCAGTATTGCTCGAAGTTTGAGTAGAAGACTGTGATGGTGTTGCTGGCAGTATGGAAGGCAGTAGTGATCTTTAGTGGAGAACTAGGGTATTGTGGCAGAAAGGAAATTGGAGTTGTGGTGCTCTTGAAGGTGAACATGAGAAGCTGAAGACTAGGAGCAGGTGACTTAATGTGAATAAGGATATTGAAATTCTGTAATGAATTTGCGGATGAAATGCGAGTTGTGCAGTGAATGATTTGAGTCTGCAATGGAGTTGGCCATTTAGATTGGAGAGAACTCGAAGTTACAGGGAGTAAGGAGATGGTTCGATGTTGATGATGTCTTGTTGAGCGATGGGTTGATGCTGTCAAGACTTAGGCAGTGGTGAAGATGTAGGAAGTGGAGTATCATGTTGAACTGAGCTGGGAAGAGTACCGTGCGTGGTTGCAGCAGCTGTGATAAGTTGTGCAGTGGTGACTGAAGCTAATCTGGAGAATTTGGCAAGCTGAGAAATGGAAGTGATGGCTGCAGTGGGGCATGATTAGAATTGGCAGGGGCATTGAGAAGCTGTTGGTCTTGTTGCTGGTGATTAAATGGTTTGTGCCTAGTTGATTGCAGTCAAGACAAGCAGGAATTGAAGTGCTGAATAATGAATGTTAGGAGTTGTAGAATGAATGATTGTGCAGGGAAATTAGCCTGAGACAGGCCGGGAAACAACCAGAAAACAGAGGAAACTCTGCCGGAATCGGAGTACGGCAAGTTGACTCAACGATCCAGGTACCTGACTCGCCGATCCGGTGTTCTACTCAGATGGACTTGGGCTCTTACATGTGGGATTGATTCTGATGGTTAGCTTATGTGGTTGGAAAAGGCAGTGGGCGTGAAATACATGAAGGATATAAAAATAAACTCATATCTTTTATCTTCTCTTCTATTTTTTTTCCCTAGGGTTTACAACATGAGAGGTTTTCTCTTCCTTCTTGTTATGAACTCCATGAATATGAGCTAAGTTTTTATTATTGGTTAAGGAATAAGTTGGATTTCCAAATACCGGTTTTCATTCAATAAATTAGTTTTGTCTCACAATTATCGATTATGATTCACTAGAAATATTGCATGTATGATTGATTGTTAGTTTCTTCAAGTTGCAAATTGGTAGAACTCGTAATCATATCTATTGCTAGTTTAGGGTTTATTATACGTAAACGTGATACACCTTGAATACAAGTAGCGTAATTGTGATTATTGCTTGTAGTGATACATCCTAGTAGTCACATGTGAGTCATAACCTTTGTTAAATCGGATTAGTGCTTTTACACGTTCGATTGCTTTGATTGGCCTGATTTCATAAAACTTAGTGCATCTAGGGAATTAAACTTGATAGTGCTTTTACACGTAGGTTGTTCTCTTAGGTAGCATATTCGCATCTTTTAATGTGTTTGTTGATGATAAGAGGAAATTAGCGGGATATTCTTGCGATCAAGGTATCCTAGGGCCTTTGATAAAAATTGAGATTAAATATCAATTCTAGTTATTGTTGAAAAACATGTTTGTGGATGAAAACGGATCCTTAATTAATTTCTTTCATCTTGATTTGAGTGTTTGCTTCGCTTTATTGTTTTGTTTGCTTTTATTTTACTTTTATATTATAAAATCAGAAAATCCCCCCATTATTTTATATAGGAAACCGGAACATATTGACAACCCAAGACCTCTCTGTGGGAACGAACTCTTTCTTATCACATACTATATTTATATCTAGTTGAGCGAGAAAGTGAATTATATTTGCACGGCTGACAACCGGTCAAATTTTGGCGCCGCTGCCGGGGAGGCAGCGGTTGTCACTTGTTTTTGGTTTCTTATTTTCTTGTTTTTTTTTTAGTTTTGTTTTATTTCTGGTTTTTAACCTTGTTTTGAGAATCGTGTTTCAGGTACTTATTTCTCATGGATGGAGCATATTGGAACAATGGATACAGTTTCCAACAATCTCAACAACATGACAACTTCCAACAATTCCAGGGTATAATCAAAACCAATTCATTGGCTATGACCAATATTCCATGGATCCTTATGGTTTTCCTCAACACCTTATGGCGGGTATGTGCGTGAACAACCACAAGGATTGGAGGATTCTTATGCTCGTGAAAACAAGTCTCTAAATTGTTAGACAACTTTTCCAACTTTTTACGACAAGAGTTTCAAAAAGATAAAGAGGCTACAAACGAGCAACTCCAAGAACTTCGTGAAGGTATGGCTATCTTACGAAGAAGCATTGATGAATACAAGGAAGAAAGGTATGAAGAAGAATTTTGTTTTCAAAGCAATAATTATTCTAATGTGCCTGTGGTGTGATGAATATTTGATTGATGCTAATGTTGAAAAGGCCAACCTTTGGGGACTTTCGTTGATAATTGTGTAGCTAACTCAACTCTTGATCTTAATAATGATCATTCGCCTATTCAAAAGGATGAGTTTGAGGTTAGCAACACTAAATTCAGCGACAACCAATCTTATGTTAGCTATGAAATTGACGATGATTATGAAGATACGTCGTTTGAAGCAACTCATGGTGACATTACCCAAAGTGTACAATGGAATTCTGGGATCAAGATGAAGATGAAAAGGACTATGATGACACTTGTAGATTACTCAAGCATTGATCTTAATAATGATCAAGTGCCTATTCAAAGGGTGGAGCTTGAGGATGCTGCATTTTTGAGTGTTCTAAAAAAGTTTCTTATAATAAAATTTGGATCCGCAAAAGAGTATGTGCCTTACAACAAAGAGGAGTGTGTTAGAATGAAACCGATATGACCAATATTGTGGAAGACCCAATGAGCTTGCAAAGGATTGTAGTGAAGATGTTGATGTCAAGACTTTGGTTAAGGCATAAACGGACGAAGAATGGTTGCAAGTTTGATAGAGGACCATGATATGCAAGAGGTGAATAGTTCACTTGAATTTTTCAAGGATGAAGAGGATTCCGTGCTACAAGATATTGTGCATGGTTTGTCTAACCCTTTGCATATTGAGTCTTCTCCTTTACCTCTTATTGGTTTGAATGTATGTGCTTCGAGAATATTGTTGAATGACTTTGTTTCTCGATTTCCGCCATTAGAGATACTTGATTCTCATACTATGCAGGTTTTGGACAAGAAACCGTGGAAGTACCTGACTTCTACATTCATTATACACTTCCATGTGGACAAGAATAAGTGTGGGGGAAACTTTTATCGGTTAATAGCTTTGTTTCTATTTTATTGTGCTAATATGAGTGTGAATCTAGTGTTTTCAAAACAGGTGTTATGGGTGGATCCCCAACTTTTCAGATTATTGGTGTACGGGGAATTCGTCGTGCAAGTCGGGCTAAAGACGTTAAACTAAGCGTTAAATGGGAGGCAACCCACTGAGTTTGTATTTCTATATTTTGTTTTTCATATCATATTTGCATCCCCATGTTTAACTTCCTTGAGTCCATAATCTTTTTTAGAAGAAAATTATGACGAATACCTTTTCGTCAGAAAATTTTAGACCGCGCGTAGTTCAGTCCAGAGACCTTAGCTGTCAGACCGTTTATCGAAACACTGTGCCCTTTTGACACTGTGTAGAAAAGACGTAGGCGAACAACTTTCTTGAAATAATGTTTTGCCAAATTCCTTACCAATTTGTACAGTTTTTGTGTTTTATCTGCTGGTAATTCAGAATTTCCGGTTTTTCACATTGAGGACAATGTGAAGTTTAAGTGTGGGGGAGTCTTTTGCATATAGAGTTTTTAGCCTTATTAAGAAAAACTAAAAAAAAAAAAAATAATAATAAGAAGAAGAAGAAGAAGATAAAGTCTAGCAACTTGTGCCTTACACTAATGGAAACATCGTGGTTGTAGGAGTTGAGGAACCCATTAGTAGAGTCTATTCATATGAAAACGAACAAAATATAAAATAACATGTTAGTTGTCACCATATCACGTTCTATTTTTATTTTTCCATATTTATCTATTGTTTCTCTAAGTGAATTGGTGGGGCACGAACATCGAAATGTTATCACTGCTAGGATGAAATAGAGTGATTGAGTTACTACAAAAAAAATAAAAAAAAAAAGAATAAAAAAGAGACCGACCAATTGACCAAAAGGAATAGATATGACACTTGGATAAACAATATGTGTGTTTCTCCCTGTCTCCGTCGCCTAAGCAAGCGTGGAGTGCAGGATCCAAGGGAACTATCATGTAATCTGCTGACAAGAAACATGCGCTTGGATCCACAAGATCCAATCATGATGTCAATGAAAAAAAATCGAAAAAATGAAAGAAAAAAGAAACTATTATTGTGTTGAATAAAATCGATCACTGGTTCCCTTGTATATGCCAGTGAATTGATCTAGAATTAAGTTTGTCGACCGCTGGTTCCCTTGTATATGCCAGCGTGTTGATATTATATTCACCAGTAGCTCAATCCAATAGGATTTTTAGGTTTGTTTTGGCAGTGACCTTCAGACAGATATGGGAAACACCGTTCACCTTAGTCAACAGTTCGCCACCATCTACTTTCTATATCCATCTTCTTAATCTTTTCATGTGATTGTGGTTGATTCGATTCCGAGTATTGTGGTTGTGTTCAACTTTCTGATAAACTTATTACTAATTTATGAATTGGATTTGAAAGTGGGTACTTCCTCTTGTAATCATTGATAGTATGCCAATTAATAAAAATTTAGTGCTATTCTTAAATTTTCACAGGTGGCTGAAGTTAGAAATATAGGTTTTGTAGGTATACCTCTTGTAAACCTTCACGAGACTATAACTCGTCCACTAGGAACACCTAGGGGTTCAAAGGCCTGTTATTCATGCTAAGAGTAACCGTATCCTCAGTGACACGGAGTTGTATGTATGTTTTAGAATTGTTTTGTTTGATTTGTTCGAGGACTAGCAAAGTCTAAGTGTGGGGGAATTTGATAGGTGTCCAAAACACCTAATTTTATATCTAGTATTTATGCTTTCTTTGCTACTTTTCTTGTAAATTATGTATCTTATGTTTGGTTTTGAGTGTTTAGGTACTTTGGAGTCATTTGGAACAAACAAGAAGAAACGTTGCTTAAAGGGCTAAAAGGTGCAACCGTTGTTGGAGGCTTAACTATTTCTCACTATTTGCTTTTATTTCTTCATCTCTGGCTGAAAAGCATGTCAGCTTTAGTGATGCGAATTTTGTCTGAAAGGCATGACAACTTTAGTGATGTATAGAATTGAAGAGATGAAGTGAAGTTGAGAAGAGGAGACGGCTATTTTATGGAAGACTCGAGGAGAAATCATCTCAAATTGAGTGACAAGGGCAAGCTAGTCATTTCAGAGGCGAACACAACTCGGAGTCGAGCCAGGGTTAAGGGGAAACTCTATTTTGGAGGAGCGTTATAGACAGGCCAGCTGAGGTTAAGGGGGTTGTTAGCTGGGTGGATCTTCTACAGTTGGGTGTCTAAATCCAGACCCAGCTCTAGTACCCTAACCCTAAGTCGAGAAGACATTTCCTCCCAAAATCATTTGCAGCTAAAATCAAGAAAGCAGCAACAGCTGTTGGTGTTGGTCCGAGAGATTAAATGAAGAGAAGATAACATAGTTGCGACTGATGGACTGATTGATTAATTGGTCCGGTGTGAGATGATGAACAATAGTGTAACAGATGCAATTGAGTTTGGATGGGATCTGAGATGAATTTGACATTGCAGAATGTGGAGTTGGGTTTTGATTCTCGAAGTGATTGATTGAGAACTGGTGGGTTTGATTCAATTTGAAGGAGGCAGGAACAAGCCACTGTTTTGATGAGGTTATGTTGCTGCCACTATTTGATGGAGCCAGATGAGATGAACTGAAGATTGGGTTCAAGTTATTGAACCTGAGATTGAGTAGACGATGCTGCAGAATCTGAAATTGGGAAGTGGATCTGGTGATGAGATACAAGCAATTGAAGCTGAAATAGAGATTGAATGGGTCATATTTTGGCTCGAATTTGAGAGGGTGTCAGCATATTTGGGAGTGATGTTAGAGAATTAGAACATGAGATAGAAGTTGAGAAGAATTGACAGTATAGGTTGTTCTCTGAATTAAGTCCGATGATGATATTTTTAATGGAAGTTGCTGTTGTTGGCAATGTTGATTGACTGATGTATTGATGACGAGCTCGAGAGGCAACAGGAATGGCAATGATAACACGAAAAGAGAGTGATTAATGGAGTATTGCTCGAAGTTTGAGTAGAATACTGTGATGGTGCTGGCAGTATGGAAGGCAGTAGTGATCTTTAGTGGAGAATTAGGGTACTGTGGCAGAAAGGAAATTAGAGTTGTGATTCTCTTGAAGGTGAACATGAGAAGATGAAGACTAGGAGCAGGTGACTTAATGTGAACAAGGATATTGAAATTCTGTAATGAATTTGCGGATGAATTGTGAGCTGTGCAGTGAATGATTTGAGTCTGCAATGGAGTTGGGCATTGAGATCGGAGAGAACTCGAAGTTACAGGGAGTAAGGAGATGGTTCGATGTTGATGTCTTGTTGAGCGATGGGTTGATGCTGTCAAGACTGAGGCAGTGGTGAAGATGTAGGAAATGGAGTATCATGTTGAACTAAGCTGGGAAGAGTACCGTGCGTGGTTGCATGCAGCTGTGATAAAAGTTGTGCAGTGGTGGACTGAAGCTAATCTGGAGAATTTGGAAGCTGAGAAATGGAAGTGATGGCTGCAGTGGGGCATGACTTAGAATTGGCAGGGGCAGTGAGAAGCTGTTGGTCTTGTTGCTGGTGATTAAATGGTTTGTGCCTAGTTGATTGCAGTCAAGACAAGCATGGAATTGAAGTTTGAATAAATGAATGTTAGGAGTTGTGTATGAATGAATGATTGTGCAGGGAAATTAGCCTGAGACAGGCCGGGAAACAACCATAAAACAGAGGAAACTCTGCCGGAATCGGAGTACGGCGAGTTGACTCAACGATCCAGGTACCTGACTCGCCGATCCAGTGTTCTACTCAGATGGACTTGGGCTCTTACATGTGGGCTTGATTCTGATGGTTAGCTTATGTGGTTGGAAAAGGCAGTGGGCGTGAAATACATGAAGGATATAAAAAGAAACTCATATCTTTTATCTTCTCTTCTATTTTTTTTGCTTAGGGTTTACAACATGAGAGGTTTTCTCTTCCTTCTTGTTATGAACTCCATGAATATGAGCTAAGTTTTTATTATTGGTTAAGGAATAAGTTGGATTTCCAAATACCGGTTTTCATTCAATAAATTAGTTTTGTCTCACAATTATCGATTATGATTCACTAGAAATATTGCATGTATGATTGATTGTTAGTTTCTTCAAGTTGCAAATTGGTAGAACTCGTAATCATATCTATTGCTAGTTTAGGGTTTATTATACGTAAACGTGATACACCTTGAATACAAGTAGCGTAATTGTGATTATTGCTTGTAGTGATACATCCTAGTAGTCACATGTGAGTCATAACCTTTGTTAAATCGGATTAGTGCTTTTACACGTTCGATTGCTTTGATTGGCCTGATTTCATAAAACTTAGTGCATCTAGGGAATTAAACTTGATAGTGCTTTTACACGTTAGGTTGTTCTCTTAGGTAGAATTCATATTCGCATCTTTTAATGTGTTTGTTGATGATAAGAGGAAATTAGCGGGATATTCTTGCGATCAAGGTATCCTAGGGCCTTTGATAAAAATTGAGATTAAATATCAATTCTAGTTATTTTTGAAAAACATGTTTGTGGATGAAAACGGATCCTTAATTAATTTCTTTCATCTTGATTTGCGTGTTTGCTTCGCTTTATTTGTTTTGTTTGCTTTTATTTTACTTTTATATTATAAAAATCAGAAAATCCCCCCATTATTTTATATAGGAAACCGGAACATATTGACAACCCAAGACCTCTCTGTGGGAACGAACTCTTTCTTATCACATACTATATTTATATCTAGTTGAGCGAGAAAGTGAATTATATTTGCACGGCTGACAACCGGTCAAATTTTGGCGCCGCTGCCGGGGAGGCAGCGGTTGTCACTTGTTTTTGGTTTCTTATTTTCTTGTTTTTTTTTTTTAGTTTTGTTTTATTTTCTGGTTTTTAACCTTGTTTTGAGAATCGTGTTTCAGGTACTTATTTCTCATGGATGGAGCATATTGGAACAATGGATACAGTTTCCAACAATCTCAACAACATGACAACTTCCAACAATTCCAGGGGTATAATCAAAACCAATTCATTGGCTATGACCAATATTCCATGGATCCTTATGGTTTTCCTCAACAACCTTATGGCGGGTATGTGCGTGAACAACCACAAGGATTGGAGGATTCTTATGCTCGTGAAAAACAAGTCTCTAAATTGTTAGACAACTTTTCCAACTTTTTACGACAAGAGTTTCAAAAAGATAAAGAGGCTACAAACGAGCAACTCCAAGAACTTCGTGAAGGTATGGCTATCTTACGAAGAAGCATTGATGAATACAAGGAAGAAAGGTATGAAGAAGAATTTTGTTTTCAAAGCAATAATTATTCTAATGTGCCTGTGGTGTGTGATGAATATTTGATTGATGCTAATGTTGAAAAAGGCCAACCTTTGGGGACTTTCGTTGATAATTGTGTAGCTAACTCAACTCTTGATCTTAATAATGATCATTCGCCTATTCAAAAGGATGAGTTTGAGGTTAGCAACACTAAATTCAGCGACAACCAATCTTATGTTAGCTATGAAATTGACGATGATTATGAAGATACGTCGTTTGAAGCAACTCATGGTGACATTACCCAAAGGTGTACAATGGAATTCTGGGATCAAGATGAAGATGAAAAGGACTATGATGACACTTTTGTAGATTACTCAAGCATTGATCTTAATAATGATCAAGTGCCTATTCAAAGGGTGGAGCTTGAGGATGCTGCATTTTTGAGTGTTCTAAAAAAGTTTCTTATAATAAAATTTGGATCCGCAAAAGAGTATGTGCCTTACAACAAAGAGGAGTGTGTTAAGAATGAAACCGATATGACCAATATTGTGGAAGACCCAATGAGCTTGCAAAGGATTGTAGTGAAGATATTGATGTCAAGACTTTGGTTAAGGCATAAACGGACGAAGAATGGTTGCAAAGTTTGATAGAGGACCATGATATGCAAGAGGTGAATAGTTCACTTGAATTTTTCAAGGATGAAGAGGATTCCGTGCTACAAGATATTGTGCATGGTTTGTCTAACCCTTTGCATATTGAGTCTTCTCCTTTACCTCTTATTGGTTTGAATGTATGTGCTTCGAGAATATTGTTGAATGACTTTGTTTCTCGATTTCCGCCATTAGAGATACTTGATTCTCATACTATGCAGGTTTTGGACCAAGAAACCGTGGAAGTACCTGACTTCTACATTCATTATACACTTCCATGTGTGGACAAGAATAAGTGTGGGGGAAACTTTTATCGGTTAATAGCTTTGTTTCTATTTTATTGTGCTAATATGAGTGTGAATCTAGTGTTTTCAAAACAGGTGTTATGGGTGGATCCCCAACTTTTCAGATTATTGGTGTACGGGGAATTCGTCGTGCAAGTCGGGCTAAAGACGTTAAACTAAGCGTTAAATGGGAGGCAACCCACTGAGTTTGTATTTCTATATTTTGTTTTTCATATCATATTTGCATCCCCATGTTTAACTTCCTTGAGTCCATAATCTTTTTTAGAAGAAAATTATGACGAATACCTTTTCGTCAGAAAATTTTAGACCGCGCGTAGTTCAGTCCAGAGACCATAGCTGTCAGACCGTTTATCGAAACACTGTGCCCTTTTGACACTGTGTAGAAAAGACGTAGGCGAACAACTTTCTTGAAATAATGTTTTGCCAAATTCCTTACCAATTTGTACAGTTTTTGTGTTTTATCTGCTGGTAATTCAGAATTTCCGGTTTTTCACATTGAGGACAATGTGAAGTTTAAGTGTGGGGAGTCTTTTGCATATAGAGTTTTTAGCCTTGTTAAGAAAAACTAAAAAAAAATAAATAATAATAATAAGAAGAAGAAGATAAAGTCTAGCAACTTGTGCCTTACACTAATGGAAACATCGTGGTTGTAGGAGTTGAGGAACCCATTAGTAGAGTCTATTCATATGAAAACGAACAAAATATAAAATAACATGTTAGTTGTCACCATATCTCGGAGTCGTCACCATATCACGTTCTATTTTTATTTTTCCATATTTATCTATTGTTTCTCTAAGTGAATTGGTGGGGCACGAACATCGAAATGTTATCACTGCTAGGATGAAATAGAGTGATTGAGTTACTACAAAAAAAAATAAAAAAAAAAGAATAAAAAAAAGAGACCGACCAATTGACCAAAAGGAATAGATATGACACTTGGATAAAACAATATGTGTGTATTCTCCCTGTCTCCGTCGCCTAAGCAAGCGTGGAGTGCAGGATCCAAGGGAACTATCATGTAATCTGCTGACAAGAAACATGCGCTTGGATCCACAAGATCCAATCATGATGTCAATGAAAAAAAATCGAAAAAATGAAAGAAAAAGAAGAAAAATACTATTATTGTGTTGAATAAAATCGATCACTGGTTCCCTTGTATATGCCAGTGAATTGATCTAGAATTAAGTTTGTCGACCGCTGGTTCCCTTGTATATGCCAGCTGTGTTGATATTATAATTCAGACCAGTAGCTCAATCCAATAGGATTTTTAGGTTTGTTTTGGCAGTGACCTTCAGACAGATATGGGAAACACCGTTCACCTTAGTCAACAGTTCGCCACCATCTACTTTCTATATCCATCTTCTTAATCTTTTCATGTGATTGTGGTTGATTCGATTCCGAGTATTGTGGTTGTGTTCAACTTTCTGATAAAACTGTATTACTAATTTATGAATTGGATTAAAGTGGGTACTTCCTCTTGTAATCATTGATAGTATGCCAATTAATAAAAATATTTAGTGCTATTCTTAAATTTTCACAGGTGGCTGAAGTTAGAAATATAGGTTTTGTAGGTATACCTCTTGTAAACCTTCACGAGACTATAACTCGTCCACTAGGAACCCTAGGGGTTCAAAGGCCTGTTATTCATGCTAAGAGTAACCGTATCCTCAGTGACACGGAGTTGTATGTATGTTTTAGAATTGTTTTTTGATTTGTTCGAGGACTAGCAAAGTCTAAGTGTGGGGGAATTTGATAGGTGTCCAAAACACCTAATTTTATATCTAGTATTTATGCTTTCTTTGCTACTTTTCTTGTAAATTATGTATCTTATGTTTGGTTTTGAGTGTTTAGGTACTTTGGAGTCATTTGGAACAAACAAGAAGAAACGTTGCTTAAAGGGCTAAAAGGTGCAACCGTTGTTGGAGGCTTAACTATTTCTCACTATTTGCTTTTATTTCTTCATCTCTGGCTGAAAAGCATGTCAGCTTTAGTGATGCGAATTTTGTCTGAAAGGCATGACAACTTTAGTGATGTATAGAATTGAAGAGATGAAGTGAAGTTGAGAAGAGGAGACGGCTATTTTGATGGAAAGACTCGAGGAGAAATCATCCAAATTGAGTGACAAGGGCAAGCTAGTCATTTCAGAGGCGAACACAACTCGGAGTCGAGCCAGGGTTAAGGGGAAACTCTATTTTGGAGGAGCGTTATAGACAGGCCAGCTGAGGTTAAGGGGGTTGTTAGCTGGGTGGATCTTCTACAGTTGGGTGTCTAAATCCAGACCCAGCTCTAGTACCCTAACCCTAAGTCGAGAAGACATTTCCTCCCAAAATCATTTGCAGCTAAAATCAAGAAAGCAGCAACAGCTGTTGGTGTTGGTCCGAGAGATTAAATGAAGAGAAGATAACATAGTTGCGACTGATGGACTGATTGATTAATTGGTCCGGTGTGAGATGATGAACAAATAGTGTAACAGATGCAATTGAGTTTGGATGGGATCTGAGATGAATTTGACATTGCAGAATGTGGAGTTGGGTTTTGATTCTCGAAGTGATTGATTGAGAACTGGTGGGTTTGATTCAATTTGAAGGAGGCAGGAACAAGCCACTGTTTTGATGAGGTTATGTTGCTGCCACTATTGATGGAGCCAGATGAGATGAACTGAAGATTGGGTTCAAGTTATTGAACCTGAGATTGAGTAGACGATGCTGCAGAATCTGAAATTGAAGGGTGGATCTGGTGATGAGATACAAGCAATTGAAGCTGAAATAGAGATTGAATGGGTCATATTTTGGCTCGAATTTGAGAGGGTGTCAGCATATTTGGGAGTGATGTATAGAGAATTAGAACATGAGATAGAAGTTGAGAAGAATTGACAGTATAGGTTGTTCTCTGAATTAAGTCCGATGATGATATTTTTAATGGAAGTTGCTGTTGTTGGCAATGTTGATTGACTGATGTATTGATGACGAGCTCGAGAGGCAACAGGAATGGCAATGATAACATGAAAAGAGAGTGATTAATGGAAGTATTGCTCGAAGTTTGAGTAGAATACTGTGATGGTGTTGCTGGCAGTATGGAAGGCAGTAGTGATCTTTAGTGGAGAATAGGGTACTGTGGCAGAAAGGAAATTAAGTTGTGATTCTCTTGAAGGTGAACATGAGAAGATGAAGACTAGGAGCAGGTGACTTAATGTGAACAAGGATATTGAAATTCTGTAATGAATTTGCGGATGAATTGTGAGCTGTGCAGTGAATGATTTGAGTCTGCAATGGAGTTGGGCATTGAGATCGGAGAGACTCGAAGTTACAGGGAGTAAGGAGATGGTTCGATGTTGATGCTGTCTTGTTGAGCGATGGGTTGATGCTGTCAAGACTGAGGCAGTGGTGAAGATGTAGGAAATGGAGTATCATGTTGAACTAAGCTGGGAAGAGTACCGTGCGTGGTTGCATGCAGCTGTGATAAAAGTTGTGCAGTGGTGGACTGAAGCTAATCTGGAGAATTTGGAAGCTGAGAATGGAAGTGATGGCTGCAGTGGGGCATGACTTAGAATTGGCAGGGGCAGTGAGAAGCTGTTGGTCTTGTTGCTGGTGATTAAATGGTTTGTGCCTAGTTGATTGCAGTCAAGACAAGCATGGAATTGAAGTGTTGAATAAATGAATGTTAGGAGTTGTGTATGAATGAATGATTGTGCAGGAAATTAGCCTGAGACAGGCCGGGAAACAACCATAAAACAGAGGAAACTCTGCCGGAATCGGAGTACGGCGAGTTGACTCAACGATCCAGGTACCTGACTCGCCGATCCAGTGTTCTACTCAGATGGACTTGGGCTCTTACATGTGGGCTTGATTCTGATGGTTAGCTTATGTGGTTGGAAAAGGCAGTGGGCGTGAATACATGAAGGATATAAAAAGAAACTCATATCTTTTATCTTCTCTTCTATTTTTTTTCTTAGGGTTTACAACATGAGAGGTTTTCTCTTCCTTCTTGTTATGAACTCCATGAATATGAGCTAAGTTTTTATTATTGGTTAAGGAATAAGTTGGATTTCCAAATACCGGTTTTCATTCAATAAATTAGTTTTGTCTCACAATTATCGATTATGATTCACTAGAAATATTGCATGTATGATTGTTGTTTCTTCAAGTTGCAAATTGGTAGAACTCGTAATCATATCTATTGCTAGTTTAGGGTTTATTATACGTAAACGTGATACACCTTGAATACAAGTAGCGTAATTGTGATTATTGCTTGTAGTGATACATCCTAGTAGTCACATGTGAGTCATAACCTTTGTTAAATCGGATTAGTGCTTTTACACGTTCGATTGCTTTGATTGGCCTGATTTCATAAAACTTAGTGCATCTAGGGAATTAAACTTGATAGTGCTTTTACACGTTAGGTTGTTCTCTTAGGTAGAATTCATATTCGCATCTTTTAATGTGTTTGTTGATGATAAGAGGAAATTAGCGGGATATTCTTGCGATCAAGGTATCCTAGGGCCTTTGATAAAAATTGAGATTAAATATCAATTCTAGTTATTTTGAAAACATGTTTGTGGATGAAAACGGATCCTTAATTAATTTCTTTCATCTTGATTTGCGTGTTTGCTTCGCTTTATTTGTTTTGTTTGCTTTTATTTTACTTTTATATTATAAAATCAGAAAATCCCCCATTATTTTATATAGGAAACCGAACATATTGACAACCCAAGACCTCTCTGTGGGAACGAACTCTTTCTTATCACATACTATATTTATATCTAGTTGAGCGAGAAAGTGAATTATATTTGCACGGCTGACAACCGGTCAAATTTTGGCGCCGCTGCCGGGGAGGCAGCGGTTGTCACTTGTTTTTGGTTTCTTATTTTCTTGTTTTTTTTTTTAGTTTGTTTTATTTTCTGGTTTTTAACCTTGTTTGAGAATCGTGTTTCAGGTACTTATTTCTCATGGATGGAGCATATTGGAACAATGGATACAGTTTCCAACAATCTCAACAACATGACAACTTCCAACCAATTCCAGGGGTATAATCAAAACCAATTCATTGGCTATGACCAATATTCCATGGATCCTTATGGTTTTCCTCAACAACCTTATGGCGGGTATGTGCGTGAACAACCACAAGGATTGGAGGATTCTTATGCTCGTGAAAAACAAGTCTCTAAATTGTTAGACAACTTTTCCAACTTTTACGACAAGAGTTTCAAAAAGATAAAGAGGCTACAAACGAGCAACTCCAAGAACTTCGTGAAGGTATGGCTATCTTACGAAGAGCATTGATGAATACAAGGAAGAAAGGTATGAAGAAGAATTTTGTTTTCAAAGCAATAATTATTCTAATGTGCCTGTGGTGTGTGATGAATATTTGATTGATGCTAATGTTGAAAAAGGCCAACCTTTGGGGACTTTCGTTGATAATTGTGTAGCTAACTCAACTCTTGATCTTAATAATGATCATTCGCCTATTCAAAAGGATGAGTTTGAGGTTAGCAACACTAAATTCAGCGACAACCAATCTTATGTTAGCTATGAAATTGACGATGATTATGAAGATACGTCGTTTGAAGCAACTCATGGTGACATTACCCAAAGGTGTACAATGGAATTCTGGGATCAAGATGAAGAAAAGGACTATGATGACACTTTTGTAGATTACTCAAGCATTGATCTTAATAATGATCAAGTGCCTATTCAAAGGGTGGAGCTTGAGGATGCTGCATTTTTGAGTGTTCTAAAAAGTTTCTTATAATAAAATTTGGATCCGCAAAAGAGTATGTGCCTTACAACAAAGAGGAGTGTGTTAAGAATGAAACCGATATGACCAATATTGTGGAAGACCCAATGAGCTTGCAAAGGATTGTAGTGAAGATGTTGATGTCAAGACTTTGGTTAAGGCATAAACGGACGAAGAATGGTTGCAAAGTTTGATAGAGGACCATGATATGCAAGAGGTGAATAGTTCACTTGAATTTTTCAAGGATGAAGGATTCCGTGCTACAAGATATTGTGCATGGTTTGTCTAACCCTTTGCATATTGAGTCTTCTCCTTTACCTCTTATTGGTTTGAATGTATGTGCTTCGAGAATATTGTTGAATGACTTTGTTTCTCGATTTCCGCCATTAGAGATACTTGATTCTCATACTATGCAGGTTTTGGACCAAGAAACCGTGGAAGTACCTGACTTCTACATTCATTATACACTTCCATGTGTGGACAAGAATAAGTGTGGGGGAAACTTTTATCGGTTAATAGCTTTGTTTCTATTTTATTGTGCTAATATGAGTGTGAATCTAGTGTTTTCAAAACAGGTGTTATGGGTGGATCCCCAACTTTTCAGATTATTGGTGTACGGGGAATTCGTCGTGCAAGTCGGGCTAAAGACGTTAAACTAAGCGTTAAATGGGAGGCAACCCACTGAGTTTGTATTTCTATATTTTGTTTTTCATATCATATTTGCATCCCCATGTTTAACTTCCTTGAGTCCATAATCTTTTTTAGAAGAAAATTATGACGAATACCTTTTCGTCAGAAAATTTTAGACCGCGCGTAGTTCAGTCCAGAGACCATAGCTGTCAGACCGTTTATCGAAACACTGTGCCCTTTTGACACTGTGTAGAAAAGACGTAGGCGAACAACTTTCTTGAAATAATGTTTTGCCAAATTCCTTACCAATTTGTACAGTTTTTGTGTTTTATCTGCTGGTAATTCAGAATTTCCGGTTTTTCACATTGAGGACAATGTGAAGTTTAAGTGTGGGGGAGTCTTTTGCATATAGAGTTTTTAGCCTTGTTAAGAAAAACTAAAAAAAAAAATAATAATAAGAAGAAGAAGATAAAGTCTAGCAACTTGTGCCTTACACTAATGGAAACATCGTGGTTGTAGGAGTTGAGGAACCCATTAGTAGAGTCTATTCATATGAAAACGAACAAAATATAAAATAACATGTTAGTTGTCACCATATCTCGGAGTCGTCACCATATCACGTTCTATTTTTATTTTTCCATATTTATCTATTGTTTCTCTAAGTGAATTGGTGGGGCACGAACATCGAAATGTTATCACTGCTAGGATGAAATAGAGTGATTGAGTTACTACAAAAAAAATAAAAAAAAGAAAAAAAAAAGACCGACCAATTGACCAAAAGGAATGATATGACACTTGGATAAACAATATGTGTGTATTCTCCCTGTCTCCGTCGCCTAAGCAAGCGTGGAGTGCAGGATCCAAGGGAACTATCATGTAATCTGCTGACAAGAAACATGCGCTTGGATCCACAAGATCCAATCATGATGTCAATGAAAAAAAATCGAAAAAATGAAAGAAAAAGAAGAAAAATACTATTATTGTGTTGAATAAAATCGATCACTGGTTCCCTTGTATATGCCAGTGAATTGATCTAGAATTAAGTTTGTCGACCGCTGGTTCCCTTGTATATGCCAGCTGTGTTGATATTATAATTCAGACCAGTAGCTCAATCCAATAGGATTTTTAGGTTTGTTTTGGCAGTGACCTTCAGACAGATATGGGAAACACCGTTCACCTTAGTCAACAGTTCGCCACCATCTACTTTCTATATCCATCTTCTTAATCTTTTCATGTGATTGTGGTTGATTCGATTCCGAGTATTGTGGTTGTGTTCAACTTTCTGATAAAACTGTATTACTAATTTATGAATTGGATTTGAAAGTGGGTACTTCCTCTTGTAATCATTGATAGTATGCCAATTAATAAAAATATTTAGTGCTATTCTTAAATTTTCACAGGTGGCTGAAGTTAGAAATATAGGTTTTGTAGGTATACCTCTTGTAAACCTTCACGAGACTATAACTCGTCCACTAGGAACACCTAGGGGTTCAAAGGCCTGTTATTCATGCTAAGAGTAACCGTATCCTCAGTGACACGGAGTTGTATGTATGTTTTAGAATTGTTTTGTTTGATTTGTTCGAGGACTAGCAAAGTCTAAGTGTGGGGGAATTTGATAGGTGTCCAAAACACCTAATTTTATATCTAGTATTTATGCTTTCTTTGCTACTTTTCTTGTAAATTATGTATCTTATGTTTGGTTTTGAGTGTTTAGGTACTTTGGAGTCATTTGGAACAAAACAAGAAGAAACGTTGCTTAAAGGGCTAAAAGGTGCAACCGTTGTTGGAGGCTTAACTATTTCTCACTATTTGCTTTTATTTCTTCATCTCTGGCTGAAAAGCATGTCAGCTTTAGTGATGCGAATTTTGTCTGAAAGGCATGACAACTTTAGTGATGTATAGAATTGAAGAGATGAAGTGAAGTTGAGAAGAGGAGACGGCTATTTTGATGGAAAGACTCGAGGAGAAATCATCCAAATTGAGTGACAAGGGCAAGCTAGTCATTTCAGAGGCGAACACAACTCGGAGTCGAGCCAGGGTTAAGGGGAAACTCTATTTTGGAGGAGCGTTATAGACAGGCCAGCTGAGGTTAAGGGGGTTGTTAGCTGGGTGGATCTTCTACAGTTGGGTGTCTAAATCCAGACCCAGCTCTAGTACCCTAACCCTAAGTCGAGAAGACATTTCCTCCCAAAATCATTTGCAGCTAAATCAAGAAAGCAGCAACAGCTGTTGGTGTTGGTCCGAGAGATTAAATGAGAGAAGATAACATAGTTGCGACTGATGGACTGATTGATTAATTGGTCCGGTGTGAGATGATGAACAAATTGTAACAGATGCAATTGAGTTTGGATGGGATCTGAGATGAATTTGACATTGCAGAATGTGGAGTTGGGTTTTGATTCTCGAAGTGATTGATTGAGAACTGGTGGGTTTGATTCAATTTGAAGGAGGCAGGAACAAGCCACTGTTTTGATGAGGTTATGTTGCTGCCACTATTTGATGGAGCCAGATGAGATGAACTGAAGATTGGGTTCAAGTTATTGAACCTGAGATTGAGTAGACGATGCTGCAGAATCTGAAATTGAAGGAAGTGGATCTGGTGATGAGATACAAGCAATTGAAGCTGAAATAGAGATTGAATGGGTCATATTTTGGCTCGAATTTGAGAGGGTGTCAGCAATTTGGGAGTGATGTATAGAAATTAGAACATGAGATAGAAGTTGAGAAGAATTGACAGTATAGGTTGTTCTCTGAATTAAGTCCGATGATGATATTTTTAATGGAAGTTGCTGTTGTTGGCAATGTTGATTGACTGATGTATTGATGACGAGCTCGAGAGGCAACAGGAATGGCAATGATAACATGAAAAGAGAGTGATTAATGGAAGTATTGCTCGAAGTTTGAGTAGAATACTGTGATGGTGTTGCTGGCAGTATGGAAGGCAGTAGTGATCTTTAGTGGAGAATTAGGGTACTGTGGCAGAAAGGAAATTGAGTTGTGATTCTCTTGAAGGTGAACATGAGAAGATGAAGACTAGGAGCAGGTGACTTAATGTGAACAAGGATATTGAAATTCTGTAATGAATTTGCGGATGAATTGTGAGCTGTGCAGTGAATGATTTGAGTCTGCAATGGAGTTGGGCATTGAGATCGGAGAGAACTCGAAGTTACAGGGAGTAAGGAGATGGTTCGATGTTGATGCTGTCTTGTTGAGCGATGGGTTGATGCTGTCAAGACTGAGGCAGTGGTGAAGATGTAGGAAATGGAGTATCATGTTGAACTAAGCTGGGAAGAGTACCGTGCGTGGTTGCAGCAGCTGTGATAAAAGTTGTGCAGTGGTGGACTGAAGCTAATCTGGAGAATTTGGAAGCTGAGAAATGGAAGTGATGGCTGCAGTGGGGCATGACTTAGAATTGGCAGGGGCAGTGAGAAGCTGTTGGTCTTGTTGCTGGTGATTAAATGGTTTGTGCCTAGTTGATTGCAGTCAAGACAAGCATGGAATTGAAGTGTGAATAATGAATGTTAGGAGTTGTGTATGAATGAATGATTGTGCAGGGAAATTAGCCTGAGACAGGCCGGGAAACAACCATAAAACAGAGGAAACTCTGCCGGAATCGGAGTACGGCGAGTTGACTCAACGATCCAGGTACCTGACTCGCCGATCCAGTGTTCTACTCAGATGGACTTGGGCTCTTACATGTGGGCTTGATTCTGATGGTTAGCTTATGTGGTTGGAAAAGGCAGTGGGCGTGAAATACATGAAGGATATAAAAAGAAACTCATATCTTTTATCTTCTCTTCTATTTTTTTTGCTTAGGGTTTACAACATGAGAGGTTTTCTCTTCCTTCTTGTTATGAACTCCATGAATATGAGCTAAGTTTTTATTATTGGTTAAGGAATAAGTTGGATTTCCAAATACCGGTTTTCATTCAATAAATTAGTTTTGTCTCACAATTATCGATTATGATTCACTAGAAATATTGCATGTATGATTGATTGTTAGTTTCTTCAAGTTGCAAATTGGTAGAACTCGTAATCATATCTATTGCTAGTTTAGGGTTTATTATACGTAAACGTGATACACCTTGAATACAAGTAGCGTAATTGTGATTATTGCTTGTAGTGATACATCCTAGTAGTCACATGTGAGTCATAACCTTTGTTAAATCGGATTAGTGCTTTTACACGTTCGATTGCTTTGATTGGCCTGATTTCATAAAACTTAGTGCATCTAGGGAATTAAACTTGATAGTGCTTTTACACGTTAGGTTGTTCTCTTAGGTAGAATTCATATTCGCATCTTTTAATGTGTTTGTTGATGATAAGAGGAAATTAGCGGGATATTCTTGCGATCAAGGTATCCTAGGGCCTTTGATAAAAATTGAGATTAAATATCAATTCTAGTTATTTTGAAAAACATGTTTGTGGATGAAAACGGATCCTTAATTAATTTCTTTCATCTTGATTTGCGTGTTTGCTTCGCTTTATTTGTTTTGTTTGCTTTTATTTTACTTTTATATTATAAAAATCAGAAAATCCCCCCATTATTTTATATAGGAAACCGGAACATATTGACAACCCAAGACCTCTCTGTGGGAACGAACTCTTTCTTATCACATACTATATTTATATCTAGTTGAGCGAGAAAGTGAATTATATTTGCACGGCTGACAACCGGTCAAATTTTGGCGCCGCTGCCGGGGAGGCAGCGGTTGTCACTTGTTTTTGGTTTCTTATTTTCTTGTTTTTT
The DNA here is from genome assembly GCF_003573695.1 of Papaver somniferum. Taxonomy (NCBI): domain Eukaryota; kingdom Viridiplantae; phylum Streptophyta; class Magnoliopsida; order Ranunculales; family Papaveraceae; genus Papaver; species Papaver somniferum. The sequence goes on from NC_039366.1 coordinate 73,593,006, forward strand.
TTTTTAGTTTTGTTTTATTTTCTGGTTTTTAACCTTGTTTTGAGAATCGTGTTTCAGGTACTTATTTCTCATGGATGGAGCATATTGGAACAATGGATACAGTTTCCAACAATCTCAACAACATGACAACTTCCAACAATTCCAGGGGTATAATCAAAACCAATTCATTGGCTATGACCAATATTCCATGGATCCTTATGGTTTTCCTCAACAACCTTATGGCGGGTATGTGCGTGAACAACCACAAGGATTGGAGGATTCTTATGCTCGTGAAAAACAAGTCTCTAAATTGTTAGACAACTTTTCCAACTTTTTACGACAAGAGTTTCAAAAAGATAAAGAGGCTACAAACGAGCAACTCCAAGAACTTCGTGAAGGTATGGCTATCTTACGAAGAAGCATTGATGAATACAAGGAAGAAAGGTATGAAGAAGAATTTTGTTTTCAAAGCAATAATTATTCTAATGTGCCTGTGGTGTGTGATGAATATTTGATTGATGCTAATGTTGAAAAAGGCCAACCTTTGGGGACTTTCGTTGATAATTGTGTAGCTAACTCAACTCTTGATCTTAATAATGATCATTCGCCTATTCAAAAGGATGAGTTTGAGGTTAGCAACACTAAATTCAGCGACAACCAATCTTATGTTAGCTATGAAATTGACGATGATTATGAAGATACGTCGTTTGAAGCAACTCATGGTGACATTACCCAAAGGTGTACAATGGAATTCTGGGATCAAGATGAAGATGAAAAGGACTATGATGACACTTTTGTAGATTACTCAAGCATTGATCTTAATAATGATCAAGTGCCTATTCAAAGGGTGGAGCTTGAGGATGCTGCATTTTTGAGTGTTCTAAAAAAGTTTCTTATAATAAAATTTGGATCCGCAAAAGAGTATGTGCCTTACAACAAAGAGGAGTGTGTTAAGAATGAAACCGATATGACCAATATTGTGGAAGACCCAATGAGCTTGCAAAGGATTGTAGTGAAGATGTTGATGTCAAGACTTTGGTTAAGGCATAAACGGACGAAGAATGGTTGCAAAGTTTGATAGAGGACCATGATATGCAAGAGGTGAATAGTTCACTTGAATTTTTCAAGGATGAAGAGGATTCCGTGCTACAAGATATTGTGCATGGTTTGTCTAACCCTTTGCATATTGAGTCTTCTCCTTTACCTCTTATTGGTTTGAATGTATGTGCTTCGAGAATATTGTTGAATGACTTTGTTTCTCGATTTCCGCCATTAGAGATACTTGATTCTCATACTATGCAGGTTTTGGACCAAGAAACCGTGGAAGTACCTGACTTCTACATTCATTATACACTTCCATGTGTGGACAAGAATAAGTGTGGGGGAAACTTTTATCGGTTAATAGCTTTGTTTCTATTTTATTGTGCTAATATGAGTGTGAATCTAGTGTTTTCAAAACAGGTGTTATGGGTGGATCCCCAACTTTTCAGATTATTGGTGTACGGGGAATTCGTCGTGCAAGTCGGGCTAAAGACGTTAAACTAAGCGTTAAATGGGAGGCAACCCACTGAGTTTGTATTTCTATATTTTGTTTTTCATATCATATTTGCATCCCCATGTTTAACTTCCTTGAGTCCATAATCTTTTTTAGAAGAAAATTATGACGAATACCTTTTCGTCAGAAAATTTTAGACCGCGCGTAGTTCAGTCCAGAGACCATAGCTGTCAGACCGTTTATCGAAACACTGTGCCCTTTTGACACTGTGTAGAAAAGACGTAGGCGAACAACTTTCTTGAAATAATGTTTTGCCAAATTCCTTACCAATTTGTACAGTTTTTGTGTTTTATCTGCTGGTAATTCAGAATTTCCGGTTTTTCACATTGAGGACAATGTGAAGTTTAAGTGTGGGGGAGTCTTTTGCATATAGAGTTTTTAGCCTTGTTAAGAAAAACTAAAAAAAAAAAATAATATAAAGAAGAAGAAGATAAAGTCTAGCAACTTGTGCCTTACACTAATGGAAACATCGTGGTTGTAGGAGTTGAGGAACCCATTAGTAGAGTCTATTCATATGAAAACGAACAAAATATAAAATAACATGTTAGTCACCATATCTCGGAGTCGTCACCATATCACGTTCTATTTTTATTTTTCCATATTTATCTATTGTTTCTCTAAGTGAATTGGTGGGGCACGAACATCGAATGTTATCACTGCTAGGATGAAATAGAGTGATTGAGTTACTACAAAAAAAATAAAAAAAAAAGAATAAAAAAAACCGACCAATTGACCAAAAGGAATAGATATGACACTTGGATAAACAATATGTGTGTATTCTCCCTGTCTCCGTCGCCTAAGCAAGCGTGGAGTGCAGGATCCAAGGGAACTATCATGTAATCTGCTGACAAGAAACATGCGCTTGGATCCACAAGATCCAATCATGATGTCAATGAAAAAAAATCGAAAAAATGAAAGAAAAAGAAGAAAAATACTATTATTGTGTTGAATAAAATCGATCACTGGTTCCCTTGTATATGCCAGTGAATTGATCTAGAATTAAGTTTGTCGACCGCTGGTTCCCTTGTATATGCCAGCTGTGTTGATATTATAATTCAGACCAGTAGCTCAATCCAATAGGATTTTTAGGTTTGTTTTGGCAGTGACCTTCAGACAGATATGGGAAACACCGTTCACCTTAGTCAACAGTTCGCCACCATCTACTTTCTATATCCATCTTCTTAATCTTTTCATGTGATTGTGGTTGATTCGATTCCGAGTATTGTGGTTGTGTTCAACTTTCTGATAAAACTGTATTACTAATTTGAATTGGATTTGAAAGTGGGTACTTCCTCTTGTAATCATTGATAGTATGCCAATTAATAAAAAATTTAGTGTTATTCTTAAATTTTCACAGGTGGCTGAAGTTAGAAATATAGGTTTTGTAGGTATACCTCTTGTAAACCTTCACGAGACTATAACTCGTCCACTAGGAACACCTAGGGGTTCAAAGGCCTGTTATTCATGCTAAGAGTAACCGTATCCTCAGTGACACGGAGTTGTATGTATGTTTTAGAATTGTTTTGTTTGATTTGTTCGAGGACTAGCAAAGTCTAAGTGTGGGGGAATTTGATAGGTGTCCAAAACACCTAATTTTATATCTAGTATTTATGCTTTCTTTGCTACTTTTCTTGTAAATTATGTATCTTATGTTTGGTTTTGAGTGTTTAGGTACTTTGGAGTCATTTGGAACAAAAGAAGAAGAAACGTTGCTTAAAGGGCTAAAAGGTGCAACCGTTGTTGGAGGCTTAACTATTTCTCACTATTTGCTTTTATTTCTTCATCTCTGGCTGAAAATGTCAGCTTTAGTGATGCGAATTTTGTCTGAAAGGCATGACAACTTTAGTGATGTATAGAATTGAAGAGATGAAGTGAAGTTGAGAAGAGGAGACGGCTATTTTGATGGAAAGACTCGAGGAGAAATCATCCAAATTGAGTGACAAGGGCAAGCTAGTCATTTCAGAGGCGAACACAACTCGGAGTCGAGCCAGGGTTAAGGGGAAACTCTATTTTGGAGGAGCGTTATAGACAGGCCAGCTGAGGTTAAGGGGGTTGTTAGCTGGGTGGATCTTCTACAGTTGGGTGTCTAAATCCAGACCCAGCTCTAGTACCCTAACCCTAAGTCGAGAAGACATTTCCTCCCAAAATCATTTGCAGCTAAAATCAAGAAAGCAGCAACAGCTGTTGGTGTTGGTCCGAGAGATTAAATGAAGAGAAGATAACATAGTTGCGACTGATGGACTGATTGATTAATTGGTCCGGTGTGAGATGATGAACAAATAGTGTAACAGATGCAATTGAGTTTGGATGGGATCTGAGATGAATTTGACATTGCAGAATGTGGAGTTGGGTTTTGATTCTCGAAGTGATTGATTGAGAACTGGTGGGTTTGATTCAATTTGAAGGAGGCAGGAACAAGCCACTGTTTTGATGAGGTTATGTTGCTGCCACTATTTGATGGAGCCAGATGAGATGAACTGAAGATTGGGTTCAAGTTATTGAACCTGAGATTGAGTAGACGATGCTGCAGAATCTGAAATTGAAGGAAGTGGATCTGGTGATGAGATACAAGCAATTGAAGCTGAAATAGAGATTGAATGGGTCATATTTTGGCTCGAATTTGAGAGGGTGTCAGCATATTTGGGAGTGATGTATAGAGAATTAGAACATGAGATAGAAGTTGAGAAGAATTGACAGTATAGGTTGTTCTCTGAATTAAGTCCGATGATGATATTTTTAATGGAAGTTGCTGTTGTTGGCAATGTTGATTGACTGATGTATTGATGACGAGCTCGAGAGGCAACAGGAATGGCAATGATAACATGAAAAGAGAGTGATTAATGGAAGTATTGCTCGAAGTTTGAGTAGAATACTGTGATGGTGTTGCTGGCAGTATGGAAGGCAGTAGTGATCTTTAGTGGAGAATTAGGGTACTGTGGCAGAAAGGAAATTAGAGTTGTGATTCTCTTGAAGGTGAACATGAGAAGATGAAGACTAGGAGCAGGTGACTTAATGTGAACAAGGATATTGAAATTCTGTAATGAATTTGCGGATGAATTGTGAGCTGTGCAGTGAATGATTTGAGTCTGCAATGGAGTTGGGCATTGAGATCGGAGAGAACTCGAAGTTACAGGGAGTAAGGAGATGGTTCGATGTTGATGCTGTCTTGTTGAGCGATGGGTTGATGCTGTCAAGACTGAGGCAGTGGTGAAGATGTAGGAAATGGAGTATCATGTTGAACTAAGCTGGGAAGAGTACCGTGCGTGGTTGCATGCAGCTGTGATAAAAGTTGTGCAGTGGTGGACTGAAGCTAATCTGGAGAATTTGGAAGCTGAGAAATGGAAGTGATGGCTGCAGTGGGGCATGACTTAGAATTGGCAGGGGCAGTGAGAAGCTGTTGGTCTTGTTGCTGGTGATTAAATGGTTTGTGCCTAGTTGATTGCAGTCAAGACAAGCATGGAATTGAAGTGTTGAATAAATGAATGTTAGGAGTTGTGTATGAATGAATGATTGTGCAGGGAAATTAGCCTGAGACAGGCCGGGAAACAACCATAAAACAGAGGAAACTCTGCCGGAATCGGAGTACGGCGAGTTGACTCAACGATCCAGGTACCTGACTCGCCGATCCAGTGTTCTACTCAGATGGACTTGGGCTCTTACATGTGGGCTTGATTCTGATGGTTAGCTTATGTGGTTGGAAAAGGCAGTGGGCGTGAAATACATGAAGGATATAAAAAGAAACTCATATCTTTTATCTTCTCTTCTATTTTTTTTGCTTAGGGTTTACAACATGAGAGGTTTTCTCTTCCTTCTTGTTATGAACTCCATGAATATGAGCTAAGTTTTTATTATTGGTTAAGGAATAAGTTGGATTTCCAAATACCGGTTTTCATTCAATAAATTAGTTTTGTCTCACAATTATCGATTATGATTCACTAGAAATATTGCATGTATGATTGATTGTTAGTTTCTTCAAGTTGCAAATTGGTAGAACTCGTAATCATATCTATTGCTAGTTTAGGGTTTATTATACGTAAACGTGATACACCTTGAATACAAGTAGCGTAATTGTGATTATTGCTTGTAGTGATACATCCTAGTAGTCACATGTGAGTCATAACCTTTGTTAAATCGGATTAGTGCTTTTACACGTTCGGTTGCTTTGATTGGCCTGATTTCATAAAACTTAGTGCATCTAGGGAATTAAACTTGATAGTGCTTTTACACGTTAGGTTGTTCTCTTAGGTAGAATTCATATTCGCATCTTTTAATGTGTTTGTTGATGATAAGAGGAAATTAGCGGGATATTCTTGCGATCAAGGTATCCTAGGGCCTTTGATAAAAATTGAGATTAAATATCAATTCTAGTCATTGTTGAAAAACATGTTTGTGGATGAAAACGGATCCTTAATTAATTTCTTTCATCTTGATTTGCGTGTTTGCTTCGCTTTATTTGTTTTATTTGCTTTTATTTTACTTTTATATTATAAAAATCAGAAAATCCCCCCATTATTTTATATAGGAAACCGGAACATATTGACAACCCAAGACCTCTCTAGGGGAACAAACTCTTTCTTATCACATACTATATTTATATCTAGTTGAGCGAGAAAGTGAATTATATTTGCACGGCTGACAACCGGTCACATGGCCACTCTTGTGGCGTTGTAGCATGGCCAAAGCTAAGATTCGGCTCCGTGGCCAAAATTAGGGCTTGGCGGCATGGCCAAAATTAGGGCTTGGCGCCGTGGTGTTAGACCCACATATGGCGTGGCAACATTGTCCATGTTGCCACATCAATCCCATCGCTCTGGGAAACGTTATTTGGCTTTGGTTGGCGTAGCAACTTTGCCCAAATTAGGGTTTGGCATGTCGAAACCCTAATTAGTGCGTGTGGCATGCGGCCGCGGCATGGAGATACTTTTGTGTAAATGGCGCCATATCTATGCCAAAGGAGTTATGGTAAGGCCATAGTGTGGAAACGTCCGCTATAGTAAGGATTGTCGTGGATGGCTATGATATGGCGCCAACCCTAGGGCTTCCCGGGTCCCACACGGCTCGTGGCATGTTGTGGGGTCGAAGTGACATGATTTGTGCCACGACTGGAAATTAGGGCTTTGGTAAATGCATAGGCGTGCTTTTGACCCGAAAACCCTAATCTTAAGCTTTTCATGGCGTTGGCCACGAATAGAAGGTAGGTTAGCACATAGGGCGCTATTTATGGAAGGTTTCCACGAAGTGGCATGTTGGTATGTTACCGCGGCAGAGTGGCATGTTGGCACGTTATTGCTGCAGAGTGGCATGTTGGCATGCCAATCAATATGTTGTTGTGGCAGGCGCGTTTGGCTTGCTAGTTAGTATGGTGGCGCGGCAGGGTGCGTTTGGCCTTTAATGTATGGTGGTAAGCTTAAAGCGACTTGATTGGCCAAGAAAAGGGGGACAACCAAACATAAGGCGCGGCTACACCTCTGGTAAGAGTGTCGCGGCTTTAGAACGACCTGATTGGTCGATTAAAAGAGGGACGACCAAGCATGGGCCTGACTACACTTCTGGAGAGAGTGTGGCGGCTTTAGAGCGACCTGATTGGTCGATGGGAAGTGGGGCCGGCAAGTATGGCCCCAACCACAACTTATGTGCGTGTGGCGAGTTTAAAGCGACCTGATTGGTCGAGGGAAATATGGCCGGTTTAGGATGGGGCGTGGCCAATGGCAAGTGGCGCCATATGGCCTAAGGCATGGCCACGCCTTCCTTTGCTGCTGCGGCTCCCTGTTTTTTCTAATTATGGGCAGGGTTTTGCACCTACTAATCCATGACGGATTAATTTCCTAGTTTGCCTAGGCTTACTTTCGTCAAGCAAGGTCTGGTATACTGCGCGAGGCGCGAAATCCTAACTTCCACAAGTTCCTCAGGCCAATTGATTGGATTATATGTGTTGACACAGAGTTATTTTAAGTTCATTGCCAGAGAGCAGCATGCTTTTCTGATTGAATACCTTATGCAAAGACCTTATCCTTGATATTTGGAAATTCGTGCTACTCTGTTGCGAGTGAACACAAATCGTCATGCCACATCAACATTAAGGGTTCAGTCGGGGAACATAGCAGAGAAGGCATTCAAAGGAACTTATATTAAGTGAATATAGGCAAGGCGCCGAAATTGACAAAACATCTGGGATGGTTGCTACATTCGCCAGTCTGGATAAATTTTATGTAGATATATTAAACGGCTCAATAGATATGCCAGCGGAGAGGTTAGCACTCACGGCTTTGTTTCCTTACAGAGTGACGTCACATAAGATGCAAGGTTTTACGATTTTAACCCTAAGCTAAAAAACACCATCAACATTAAGTCCCCTGCTTAGCACGTAACAGTGGCATTGTTGCGGGGTAAGCATGAGATTGTGACAGACAAGAGTAAAATCGAAAGGGAAAGACATGAAGAGATTGCCGAGGAAATTCAACTAACCTTTTGCGGAGGGCATGAGGAATCCGTGATCCCTGTGTTGGCGACTCTGCGTAATTCTAACTTTGCCATAGGGTGTTGGCGTAGAGCTTTGCTTCCCGGAACGCTGGTGCCAACTTGGGCCATGGGTTTGGTGTTGCCGCGAAGTGGTGATGATGGCGCTTCTACCTTGGAATGGTGGACATGGCGTGGAGCATGGTGCTGGCTTGGTCGTAAGGATTGGCGCGGAGCGTTTGGCGTGGTGCTGATGGCGCGAGGCATTGGCGCTGGTTCAGCTGAGCCGCAAAGGTTGGCACTTGAAGTGTTGGAATTCGGAGCATTGTGATGCCACGGGTTAAGTTTCCTTCTTCTGCTCATCGCCCCAAAAGGAAACCTTCTTCTACCCGAACTCCAAAACGCTATATAAAAAAACGCTCCTATCTTTTTTTTTTTTTGTACTTGTTGGCTTTGTTTTCGTTTCCGCAACTTCTAGCAGTAAAGGTGTATCGATCGAGAACCCACCAGCAGGAGTGATAGCAACAGTACGAGATCTCGGTCGTAACACAGGTATGTAGTTCAACGTCTCTTCTTTTTCTTTGGAACTTTCTTATTATTCCGTGTCGGCATGAAACCCTAGCCAGCATTTCCTTGGACTCGCAAAATTTACCACACGCTAGCAGCACCATAGTGACATCAACGATGACATTAATGATAATGAACCCAACAACATTAGCGTTTCTAGTAAGGCGGTAGAAATCTATGCATGAATGGCCACTGTTTTCTCTTCCGTGTTGGTGTAAACCCTATCCATAGGTATGACCTCCATGAACTTGTAAAAAAAAAAAAACTTCAATATGAATGATTCCTCTTTGCTAGTAGTATCGTAGTAGTGTTAGCCATAGCAAGGAAACCAATCATTGTGTTAGATAAGCATGTATGGGAGGACGATTTCGTTTTCTCCATCAAAACCTAGAGGTGGGGTTTCCTTTTGTCCATGAGCACGATTCCCGTGGTCAAGCGTAATTTGGCCGAGGGTATGCTTCCCGCGGCTTTACATGTTCCCCGCGGCATTGTCTAGTTTCGGTCAAGAGCGTATCCCCGCGGCATCACATGTATCCCGTCGAGTGAATCAGTCCCCATTCCTTTTAGCCGCGAGTTCCATGACATGTGGCCAAAGGAAAATCTTCCCTTAGAGAATTTGTTGTTGACTCTTAATCATTGTACCCGGTTTTCGACAAAATCTTCATGTATGGCTTCCCCAAAGTAGTAACTTTTCTGTTTTGCTTCGTTGTAGTTACTTCAAAGGCCTAAGGAATCTTGTTAACATGTCACCTGAAAGCAGTTCTGTCGCCACGTCGAGAAGTGCTAACAATTCCAAGCCGAACACAGATGATGAATTTTTTACGAAGTCTGCTACGGTTACAAGGACCCATCCCCAATTCGTGCCAACTCTTCTGACTGATTCAGAAAATGATGGAGAAGTCAAACCAGTTTGTCCAGGGGTATAATGAGGTTTTGCCTTCAGAAGAGAGAATATCTGGATTCTCCCATAGACTTCAAAATTGTCACAGTCCATTGCGCTCTTATGAAAAATGGATGAAGTTCATGATGAGCCGAGACCACTAAGAGCTAATATGACTGGGGCGCAAATCGTGAATGCTGTCATGGCTTCTGCAACACTTCAAATCAGGAAAGACGCTGCATGTTTGATTACTTTCATCTCCAGATGGTGTTCGGAAACTCACACGGATATATGTAGATGGGGTGAGATGACTATTTTATTGGAAAGTGTAGCCGTCCTGTTGAGTCTTCCAATAATTGGGAAACTTGACGTTGTCTTGTCTGAGGAAGAAGAAGAAATACATGTCGCTTTGGTCACGAAGGCGACATGATATTTTTGAAAGAATTATGATGAGAGGTGCTTCTATAACTGGTGGGTGTCTGAGTGGTTCCCTGATGAGCCGGAGTTGGATCAAGTGTTGGATGACACACCTCATGTTGCTGCATTCTTAGTTATGTGGTTATCCAGAGACATTTTTGACGACGGTTCTGGCAAAAAAGAGATAAGGCAGAAGCTCATCAAATTTGCTATCAAACTGGCGAAACACGTTGCTCTCCCCATCGACAGCTTGTTTCTTGGCTCTTCGTAAACCCATCTGGATCGTTTAGTAGCGAATATGTATGTCTCTAATGGGTACACGAAAGTAGACTCGTATATCCATGTCGCCTTTCTCCAAGCATGGTTGTGGGAGCATTACAAAAATTACGCTCCTAACCCGAAAAACTCATTTCGGGATACATATGGTGGCTCTAGGATACTCCGTTGGTTGGATAGGCGCCCAAGGCCTGGATCAAAGCTCATTGATTTTCTTGACAACGCGCATGCAGTTAACTTTCGTCCTTGGGCTCTGGTTCACACCTCCATAGTTCAACCAAACACTTTTGCTTCCGCACCGAACATGATTTTGCATTCTGATGACGAGAATATGAGCATTGGAGAAACTGTGTTCTTGCGAAGCTGCATACCTGGGCATGTGCCATCTTTTTTCAGAGGATCTTGTGGAGTAGTCTCTTACAACATTGAAAGGTCTGCTCGACATATGGGCTTTGATCAGGGAGTCCCATTCCGTCGCCCACTGACAGCTCCAGATGAATTGCTACCCGCCATTCTTGAACACAGCATCTTTGCACCGGGTAAAAGTCTTCCCTTCTTGCTTTCAGAATGAAAACGTGTGACGACTCTCAAATATAATGTCTTCTGGAAAGATGAGTTTCTCGCTATTCATCAGTTTGTGCAGGATGTTGTGAAAAATCCACGTGGAAGACCTTCCTCTGCGGTTCTAGCTAAGAATAAATTGTTGAAACCGCTTCCTTCGGGTAAGCGAAAATCCTCTAGCTCGGATGCAGACAGTCCACAGAAAAAAGAGCAAAGGTCGAAAAATCATGCAGGTGGCTTCAAATCGGATTCGACAGCTCTTGTGACTTTCAGTTTTTTCAACACGCAGGTGTGTATGATTCCCTCACTGACTTGGCTGAATTACACAAATTTTCATTTTTTCACTGACTCCCCTCCTCCCCCATTTTTTTTTGACTCAGGGTCTTGAAAACTCTAATATCTTTGATAGGATTGTGCACGTCCAAAAGGCGACGCCTCTTGAGGAAGGAGCCGACAAGACTGAATCTCTTGAAGAAGAATCCGATGAGGAAGAAAGTTCGAGATCCGGTGGTGAGAGGAGCACTCTCGAATGCAATAGCGAGTCTTCTTCCAGTGGGCCCACAAATGAGCCGGAGAGTTTGCCACACTACCCTTTTTTTAGGCTGTTTATTTATTCGGAATAAATACTCAATCGGCGTTGTCACAGGAAGAAGCCATCGAAGATAACCCTGAGATGGAGATTCGTCGGGATGAAGATGTGGTATTGCCTCCAACCATGGAAGCCGTACCTGTTAGCAATATGGAGATGGAGATTGATCGTCGTGAAGATGTTGCCGCGTTTCAGATGACGGAAAACGACCCCGCGGCTGCGGGTGCGATTGTTGCCAAGGAACCCCTGCTGGTCGCGGAATCAGTTGCAGGCGCCACTTTCGACCCTCCATTTTTTACTCCTTATGAAGATCATGTGCTGATCGGAGGCTTTAGTGTACCAGCTAAGTATGCGGAGTTGTATACCAGAATAGGGGAAAGGTATGGACACATCGCAACAACCAAAAAGATCACCAGCCGGTGCGTTGGTTAAGCGGGTGGAAGAGACATTATATTCAATTCGTGACATGTGCAACGTGACTGGTCACACTGTTTCTAGAGATGTAATCTCAAACTGGAAGTTCCATCGGGATATGTGTGTAAACTTTGAGTTTAACGTCTCCTGGTTCTGTGAGGGATTTTTCGAGATCCAAAGGCTGCAGGCTGAAGCGGTTGATGGTCCTTTTGTGGATTTGATTAATCAACAGGAGGCAAAAGTCGAGAAGTTGTCCCAGGAGTGTAAACCGAAGCAGGAGGCTCTTCAAAGCATGAAGGAAATTTTCTCTAAGAAGAACGAGCCGTTGTTAGGCAATTTTCCTTGAATGTTTTTATTTTCTGAACTTCCTTTTCTTGTTTTTTTTTTTTAAAGGCCAAAGAAATGCCTAGTTTATGGTCTGGTTTTCTGATTTTTGGATTGATAGATGATTATTTCTTATAAGAGTTTTTGGATTATTTTGGAATAATGGCCCTTTGATCAATCGATATGTCAAAATCTGAATTGCGAATGTAAGTAGCAAAATCATCCGGGAAAATTGCGAAACCGTGAATATTGCATGAGAAAAGGAAAGATATGAAATCTTGGGATGATTGGGTTACCAGCTTCTATTGCAAATGTGAAAACCCAAACAACAGATCGTGTAAACATTGTCTGACAAAACTTACTCACTTTAGGGTCTTTCACCAAAACTGAATCTTCAGGGAGTGAATCCGAGTCTTTATGTGAAGCCCTCATTGCCGCGAGAAGTCCCCAGTCTTTATTGTCTGTGGAACATCTTTATGTCGACCCACGGTAAGGCGGAGAATCTCTAGTCCCCAGACGTAATTCTCCTGAATCCATATTTCTTGGACGATGCGCTTCGAAGCATTACGTTTTACTGGTAGGATGATGGAATTGAGAGTTGAATTTGCAACCGAGAGATTAATCTCCCATTGTGGTCGCCAATTGTTTGTGGGTGAAAACCGTTTTTGCTGATTTTGGTAATTTTGGGTGTGTGGATGAGAAACGAATCTAAACCCTAAACAATGTACTGCAGGGAGTACTTTTGATTCGAGAGATCAATCTGGACAATCCTGGCCTAAACCAAGAAATAACCGTTCCAGGCTTGCTTCAGTCATAAAGTGAAGGAGAAAGGTTGGTCTTAGGGAGGGAAGCGAATAGAGTGTTGAGACCCGAATAGTTGATTCTGAAGGTGTGGTTGTTTATGACTTGTATCTGAAAATAAAACTGGCTAGCAGAATGGAAAGCTACCAGGTGATTTCTAGATACTGTGTTGTTTCCGACCAAAACTTGTTGTTTGGTGAAATGAAGCCTATTTATACAAGTCATATTGAAACGTACCCTGGTCTCGTAGGAAGTGGAAACGATTGAGTGGTGGAAGAAAAGAGTAACGTGTAACCGTCAGGCGTTATGCTTCCATGATGAAGGAAGTGAATTCGTGTAACTGTCATACATTATGCTTCCATGATGAAGGAAATGAATTTGTTTATACCGTTAATTTTCACCATCACTAGTTGTCCCACTTCATGACACTTTCTTTTAACGGGCGCATTGCACGCCGCATGCTGTAAACCGCTAGACCAATACCCTGATGAGCATCCCCCAGTTTGTGACATTTTTGATGTCTCGAGTGTTTTCGTGGAAAACATGTAGCACTTCGCTACGTGTGGCAAGTCAAAGTAAAGGGACTTACCGCAGGAAAACAACATGTAATGCTATTAGGCTCGTTTTGGCTGGTCGCCTAAAACTTGCCACAGGTTTGTTAGTTCGGTGGCGAACTTCGATGGCTGAGATCCCATATCATGAAGGAGGGTAGCTGTTGATTATGGCTGCTTTGTGTTGGCGACTGATAATGACGCGGTGGTATACGCCAGTGGCAATGTGGCATGGTTGGCATGGCTCGTGCATGCTGGTGGAAAGGTGGTGCAAGCGGCGCATGGCGTAGCCATGGCCACTATATTTAGGCAGCTGGTCGCCTGAAACATGCCACAAGTCTGTTAGTTCAGTGGCGAATTTGGATGGCCGAGATTACATCTCATGAGGAAGGATGGCCATTGATTATGGCCGCATCTTGTTGTATAGCGGAGTGGCGCCATTGGCATAGTGGTGCCTGGTGGAGCCATGGCATAGCGTCATGCTAGTGGCATGCCAGTGGCATAGTCATGGCATAGCGACATGCCAATGGCGTGGCCGTGGCATAACGACATTCCAGTAGCGTAGCCGTGGCATGACGGCATGCTAGTATCCGTGGCATAGCGGCATGCCATTAGCCATGGCATAGAGGCATGCCAGTGGCGTTGTGGCATGGCCACGCCTGTGGTGTTGTAGCATGGCCAAAGCTAAGATTCGGCTCCGTGGCCAAAGTTAGGGCTTGGCGGCATGGCCAAGGCTAGGGTTTGGCTCCGTGGTGTTGGACCCACATGTGGCGTGGCAACATTGACCCTGTTTCCACATCAATCCCATCGCTCTGGGAAACGTTATTTGGCTTTGGTTGGCGTAGCAACTTTGCCCAAATTAAGGTTTGGCATGTCGAAACCCTAATTAGTGCGTGTGGCATGCGGTCGCGGCATGGTGATAGTTTTGTGTAAATGGCGCCATAGCTATGTGGCAAGACCATAGTGTGGAAACGGTCGCTGGAGTAAGGATTGCCGTGGGTGGCTATGATATGGCGCCAACCCCAGGGCTTACCGGGTCCCACACGGCTCGTGGCATGTTGTGGGGTCGAAGTGACATGATTTGTGCCACGACTGGAAATTAGGGCTTTGGTAAATGCATATGAGTGATTTTGACCCGAAAAACCTAATCTTTTCATGGCGTTGGCCACGAACAGAAGGTAGGTTAGCACATAGGGCGCTATTTATGGCATGTTGCCACGAAGTGGCATGTTGGTATGTTACCGCGGCAGAGTGGCATGTTGGCACGTTACCGCGGCAGAGTGGCATGCCAATCAATATGTTTTTGTGGTAGGCGGGTTTGGCTTGCCAGTTAGTATGGTGGCGCGGCAGGGTGCACTTGGCGTTTAATGTATGGTGGTAAGCTTAGAGCGACTTGATTGGCCAAGAAAAGGGGGTAAGCCAAATATAAGGCGCGGCTACACTTCTAGTGAGAGTGTGGCGGATTTAGAGCGACCTGATTGGTCGATTAAAAGAGGTTCGTCCAAGCATGGGCGTGGCTACACTTCTGGCGAGAGTATGGCGGCTTTAGAGCGACCTGATTGGTCGATGGGGCCGGCAAGTACGAGCCCATCCACAAATTAAGTGCGTGTGGCGAGTTTAAAGTGACCTGATTGGTCGAGGGAAATAGGGCCGGTTTAGGATGGGGCGTGGCCAATGGCAAGTGGCGCCAGCTGGCCTAAGGCATGGCCACGCCTCCCTTTGCTGCTGCGGCTCCCTATTTTTTCTTATTCTGGGCAGGGTTTTGCACCTACTAATCCATGGCGGATTAATTTCCTAGTTTTCCTAGGATTACTTTCGTCAAGCAAGGTCTGGTATACTGCGCGAGGAGCGAAACCCTAACTTCTGCAAGTTATTCAGGGAAATTGATTGAATTCTATGTGTTGACACAGAGTTCTTTTAAGTTCATTGCCAGAGAGCAGCATGTTTTTCATATTGAATACCTTATGCAAAGACCTTATCCTTGATATTTGGAAATTCGTGCTACTCTGCTGCGAGTGAACACAAATCGTCATGCCATATCAACATTAAGGGTTCAGCCGGGGAACATAGCATAGATGGCATTCAAAGGAACTTATATTAAGTGAATATAGGCAAGGCACCGAAATTTACAGAACATCTGGGATGGTTGCTACATTCGCCAGTCTGGATAAATTTCATGTAGATATATTGAACGACTCAATAGATATGCCAGTGGAGAGGTTAGCACTCACGGCTTTGTTTCCTTACAGAGTGACGTCACATTAGATGCAAGGTTTTACGATTTTAACCCTAAGCTAAAAAACACCATCAACAGTTACCAAGGAAACAATTGCCCGAAGCAATTTTCCCTAATAGTTTAGCAAACCAAAAATCGACTAAGCACCTTAGTTCCTTTGCTAAACCAATTGTACAAATACAATCGCTTATTCGATAAGACAAAAATAATGATAACTCTATTTTTCTCATCAGGTTCTAATTATCCATATAACTTAGACCTTTCACTTTTAAACAAGACAAGTACTAGGTTAGTTAACTAGCATTTCTTGTTAAGGCATTCGATTAGACTTGAATAACCGAAACCTCCACTTTGATAAGTCTAATTAAGATCAGAATTAAGTTAGTTTCTCTTATCCGGAATCGAATTGGACTAAACAATTCATCCCGAAAACCTTTTCTTTTGTTAAGCCATAAACAATTCATACAAACCAAATAAATCAACTTGCATAATTATTTACCTCAACCGGAAGCAATTGAAACAACATAGACATTAAAGCACCGCAATTGCACCGAAATTCTGTAAGCCTAAACGATTGATACCAAACAATAAAGCAAGATAACAATAGTTTTTCTTAACCGGAAACAATTGAATCACACACACATCCGTACACAAATAATGGAATAAAACATCAATTGTACCGAAATTTTGTTAAGCAAAAGCAATAAATATACGCAATAAAATCAGGCTTTTCCTAAACATGAAAACGATTAACTAACAAAGTCGTTACCTCAAATTTCGCATCCTCTTGTCCAATATATTTGCATCTTCTTTCCAGGGAGAATTGATACCGAAATATCATTATGTTTTCATCCTTATGCAAAACAAAAGAATAACAACAACCAACCTTTACCAGACAAAGGTTGAAAACCGGTTTTTAACTATTGCAAGCAAAAGTTGAAAACCCCGAAACACATATGGTTTTATGCTAAACCAAACGATTCAACATATTGTGACTTTTTCACATATTGTTTCAATCAGAACCCTTCATGATTCTTTGGTAAAGCCTACCAACATGGGCTAGAACTTAATCCTGCTAAACCAAAAAGTCACCCAAACCATAAGGGTTCACAATATATGAGATCGAATATTAAGGTCATGAAAACCGAAATTAAACATCCCATACACATACACAGCAATAAGATAAAGCATTCAAGCACAGGCTATGTAATTTAAAAAAAAAATATCACAAGAAAAATTATAAAACAATAATTTTATTCATAAATAAGATAGTTTTATTCATAAAATAGATTTTATTGAAATAATCAAAAACTAATGTCTATTTTTCAACGGATTTTTCAAAGATCATCTTCAATTTGCTCAAAATTTTCAGGATCTTCATCAACAACATCTCGACTGATATCTCGGATTCTGCACATAGTACCTTGATTATGTTCACAGGCTAAAGCATTAACCTTTCGATTAGTATTTCGATCATACTCTCTGTTACCGATTCCAAGTTTGGTCAGCTTTCTTTGGTTATGGATAACAGTTCTTAGTAGTGCTGCCTGTCTATGATGAGTTTGAATAGTACTGAGGAGGACTTGACGTAGATTGATAATATCAATCTTAGCATCCAAACTATTTTGGACAAGGAGATGAGTCACATCTTCTTTTTTATTTTCGATATCTTCACAACCAGATTTCTTGAAGGTATCATCAAGATGAACAGTTTCCTTAGAATTTATTCCACTCAAGGCTTTCAGAAGTTTTGCTTGAGATCTGGTTTGAGAATACATCATTTAGTATAAGTTCTCAGACACGTTGAGTACATATACTTGAAATACCTTTAACACATACCAAACATAGATATCAGCCTTAAATAAATAATTCTGACAAGATTTGAAAAGATTTTTGCATCTAATGTCTTAGACAATCACAAAGATTCTTTAGCTAGAATCAACCTTTTAGATCACGTATCTAAAACTTGCTTTAGATAGGGAAACTTATCATGTTTACACAAGTTGTTTGTAAGACAACTTTTCTACACAGAAAGACCGATTTAAAACATCTTCTGGTATATTGTGTAAACTCTCTATGTTGAATAAGAGATAATTGACATGATACAGATAGCCCAGATATATATGCTTCCTTACATCAGAAGATTGGGCATTGTAAGGATGCACATTCCAACACAATTAAGCGTTGGGGTGAGAACCTTCCTCACCAAATGCCTTTCGAGGAATTTCTTCCTTCTTACTTTTAGGGACATTATCATGATCCCTTGTGTGGGTTTCGAACCCATACTCTTCATTAGGTATATTGCGAGATGTTATATCCTTGATTACATCTTGTGACCAGGATGGTATGTTCCTTGAACTTGACCCCGTGTGGTCTAGATCTGCCATCCGACAGAGTGCTGATGTCTTTAGTTCAAGACATTTTATATGTCCACTTAAGGTATCCATTCCTTGTTGGAAATGTTTTTCTAAACACTTGTATAGATATACTTTTCGACATTTCTCTATAAGAAGATCTTCAATAAGGATCTTATTCCTTATTTGTGAATGCTCAAGCGATTGTGTAAGAATTTCACACTCTGTAGTCTGTTGATGAACTTTGTTGCATAAAACCAATTTTTGTTCCAGATTATTTTGAAGACTGAGTGATTCTTGCTTTCCTTCACAAATTCTTACATTCAATTGAAAAATAAGTTCTAGGACATCGTCCAGACTGTCAATGGTTTTTCCCTTTTCTGCGTAGCTTTCAACATGTTTGAACAATCTTTCTAACATTTTACGAAAACAAGAACTTGGCGGTCTAGTGAATCTAATCTCTTTTCAGACGATTTTTCACTAGGGATTGGAGTCGGATCCAAAACATGTTTAAGTTTCGGATTCATTCTTTTCTGACCAGGAACCTGATTCGCAATCAAGTTATTAGTTATAGACTTTTTCTTTGATTTTCGAAAAGACTCACGATACCAATTTCCGTTGACCTTCTCTGAGATATTGTTCTCATTATCTTGACATACGTTAACTGAATCGACCATTAGATTCAATTTCTTATAGGTTGGATCGCACCAAACACAGATTGTTAGATCTTTTCGTGTTTGCCTGCTCTGATACCAATTGAAAAGACGAGGGTACCCAAATATACCTCAATTAAAAACTTTTCCACCTATAATTCCTTTCTCTGAAAATGATTGTCTATGGACTAAGTCGAGACAATACAACTAATCGGTTCATACTTTGTGTGATCGTCTATGGATAGGAGATCGAGACAATACAACAACGAAGTATGCTTACTTGATAAATGGTTCAGACTTAACCAAACACAATAGGATTACTATCAAGTAAATATGAATTAACGTTTGTGTATTTTACTTCTAATTATAATAAAAACAATTATAATTGCGGAAATAGAAAAGTAAAAGACACAACAAGATTTTGTTAACGAGGAAACCACAAATGCAGAAAAACCCCGGGACCTTGTCCAGAAATGAATACTCTCAGGATTAAGCCGCTATACAAAATCAAACCAACTTCGTATAGTTGAGACCAAGCAACTAAACCTATAGTTCACCTAGTTCCGTCTGTATTCCCACGCCTCCAACTTGTAATACGTCACGTACTTGGAACAATTCCTTTGGTTCGTGTTCCAAACAGTAAAGGAACAACAAATATGTTTGGTAACAACTATTTTCAACCAAGTGATATGAGTTCGACAAAAGGCTCTTCAGTTTATCCCAATAAACTCCTTTGTCAGGTCCTTGGATCTATCTAATAACAACTACCAAAGTAATTGTCAAGATTTTGCAATCAATACTTTGAATCACAAAGAATTGTATTGATGCCGATCTACTCAACTAATCAATCCAATCTACCACAAGGATAAACCGATTATAGTTGGATCCTCTTTAACCGAAACAAGTATTGTGCACACCAAAGATTATGAACCCAAATCAGAAATCTTCTTCGTCTTCAAATCTTCTTAGATCTTCAATAAACACCTGCACACAATCAAGTTGAATCTCTTGTGATCAATCACAAACAGAACGAAGTCTGTTAGCAATGGATTATCACAAGACATCTTTAGATCTACAAACAGTCTAAAGATCCCCGTCGAAACTTCGATCTAGTTTGAGTGAATCTTATATCAGAAGAGAAGATTCTCAAGCATAAACAAACTAGGTACAATCAAAGTTCAACAACCGTTAGTCAATCAAATCAATAGAAAACTAATAATAAACCGCAATTATCTAGTTTCCCACCAACTGTACTAATAGAGCTTCTCAATCCCAAAGAAGTCTTTAAACCGAGCGGTCGTAAGAGATTCGCCTAATTAGGTTACTTTCCTCTCCGAATAGGGGGCTCCAACAGTAACAATACAACTAGGTAGTTTTGCTGGCTCCGAGGATTAGTTTGCTCGAAATGCAAACTTTGATATTTATAGACCAAGGAAGTTTGGACAACAAGGAATTTCCAAAACCGAAAATATTCTCAAGATATGCAATATATTTCCAAATTCGGTTTCCATAATTCCTGGAAATGCTTTGTCCAAACATTGACCGAAAATATCTTAGAAAATCTCCAACTAGTAAATGCACATTACTAATTTTCATTTTCCAAAGATAAAATTAAAAACCTTAATTAAAAGATTCTCAATTTATTTTTCAATCCGGGATATTCCTTTAGCTATTAAGGAGTATCTTTGAACAATAAAAGATAAGCGTTACTGCACATGTTCAAAGAATGTCGACATCTTAACTTAGTAAATCATCTTTCATATTTACTATCTTGGAATCGATTTGCCACACTTCCAAACAAGTTTAAAATTGGTTCATCTGGCTTCCAAGAACTATGTGATTGATTAAGAACACTCAATCACCAAACATGGGTTCCACGGTTCTACCAAAACAAGTTTCGGTTCTACCTCCATGTGGGTACTGGAATTAGTCACACTAGCTTTCCAAAATTCGGTTGACTAGTTACTAGGATCGGTTCCCACATATATATGGTATCTAACTTGTATTTGTTGCACATGTCCATAGGATCGGTTCCCAATATCTAAAAACGTGTTGCACATGTTCATAGGATCGGTTCCCAATATCTAGAAACTTGTTGCACCTCATACAAGGATCGATTCCCCTCTTGTGATCGGTTGCACCTCTTACTAGGATCGGTTCCCCTTTGCCTAGAGTTGGTCATACCAATTACAACAAATTGATCATACCATCTCAGGTGATTACTTAAGACCGGTTTCACTAATAAAAGTCATACCAATACAAAAGTCGGGCCTTGTGAACAGTTTTACCAAGAACATAAACAAGTCATGAGCGGTTATACTAATCACACATATTGGTAGTTCAAAAGATGTGCAATGAATAACAATACCAATAAGCCTAGTGATTTCCCTTTCGATCCACAAAATAAGTTCATGAATTTACTTCCTTTAAACGAATGTAAAACATTGTTTCCTAGGATGAAATCTTCACCTCATACCCATGCATAATCACAATAGATCAAACGATTATGTCGATGTCTACGAAGTTCAAAATATAAGCGTTATACTTCGTATTGTATTCCTTAATACTACGTCTAACGAGAGTATACTCATTCATGCTTCGTAGTTATGTTTTCAATATGCACGACTTGAAAGATACGTTAGGGAATGAAACAGTTCAAGTCAAATATCACTAACCTCAAGTGGAAGGATGATGTTGTCGTTGTAGCTCCTTACTTCTTCACTTCTTCAAGTCTTCACGTAATACTTGTAATGTCTCATATCCTAATACTTTCAAGCTAACCTATACGAAGTTGACTCTAGTACATAATCAAGAGACTCTTTAAATGAGTTTTGGTTCACTAAAATATGACAACCAAACTTGACATACCAACGCTTGGTGGGTTCAACCGAGCTATACTCTAACAGTATCAGATCAGGCAAACATTTTTAAAGACCTCATAAGTCTGTGTTTGTAGTGATATGACTCTATGGACAGAAATTTTATCTCTATAAAAGTACCACTAGTCTTCGATGGCTCAAACTACTTGTGGTGGAAAATCTCTATGCGTGCTTTTCTTCAAGCTTGTGATTTTCAAACATGGGTACGTGTTGTTAATGGCTATGATCCTCCGGTTAATACAGGAGGCGGTGTATATATACCGAAGGATATTGGTAGATATAGTCCAGAAGAAATCCTTGTTGCAAAGCAAAATTCTGGTGGTTTAAATGCTATCATACATGCCATTACCATAGATCTTCAACATCATGTGACTACTTGCATAAAGTCTAAAGAAGCCTGGGATATATTAGAAACCGTATTTGAAGGGAATACCTGTGAAAAGAAGCTAGGTTTCAAAACCTAAATTCTGATTGGGAAAACCTTCGTATGGCAAATGAAGAGTCATTTGATGAGTTTAATCACAAAGTGTATGAAATTGTTAATGCATCTTTTGCATTGGGTAAGACTATCCCTGAAAATGAGATTGTGATGAAAATTCTCAAATCACTGCCATCTAGATACGATTCTAAGAAGCATGCCATCATTGAAGGAAATACTCTCGCAACTCTTTCCAGAAATACTCTGGTTGGGAAGTTAAAAATCTTTGATCATGAGCATACATCCAAATCCAGAAAGGATGTTGTTTTCAAAGCACAAAAGAACACTAAATATCTTGATAAAAGTAAAGGTGTTTGCATCTCTGAAGATGATCTTTCTGAGGCTGATTCATCAGACGAAGATCTTGACAAGTCAGTCTCCTTGATCACAAGACAGTTTAGGGACCTTCTTTTGAAGAGAAATAAACGGTTCTACAGATATAAACCCAGGTCATCAGTTAAACCTCATAATCGTGTTCCTCCTAAAAAAAGGGATAATGATGAAACTGATGACGAGGATATGCCTCAGTCCTTTAAGTGTAAAGGTTTTGGCCATTTTGCAAATGAGTGTCCACATCGTAAAAAATACACTGGGAACAAAGGTCTGGCTGCAACTCTTGATGAAATGTCTGACAATTATGATTCTAATGAAGACGAAAAGTCAAGTGTTGCACTTCTGTGTGAAAATATTGATTTTGATAATTGTAGCAATACATACATTAATTTTGATATTCTTTCAGAAGAAATCTCAGCCAATCTAGAAGAAAAAATTGATCTACCTATTTCTATTGGAAACTCTTTTTCTGATTTTTCAGGTTCCACTATGTGTCTAGCTGCATACACATCTCGGGCATCTGAATCTTCTTCCAGGTTGACATGTCCTTATTGTTCTCTCAGAGATCATGAGTTATCAAAGTGTTTCAAGTTCAATACAAAATGAGATATGTCAACAAACTTCAACGAAGAGCAAATAAATTAGCAAACAAGCTAAAACTTGTGCAAAAATCATCAGAGGTATGTAAGCGCATATCTTCTTCAAAGAAGTTAGTTTCCAAAGAAAAGACTAGATCATTAGAAAGAGATTTATGGTCTAAATACTATGAGAAACAAGTCTCTATGAATTCCGTTCAAGAAGGATCTGGTGGACAGGTCATTGTTCACCCCAGCACAACTTAAATTGTGTTGGTTTATGCATCTTGTCTCATGTGTCTGATCAAAAGAGACAAGATTTTGCAC
Source organism: Papaver somniferum (assembly GCF_003573695.1). NCBI lineage: Eukaryota > Viridiplantae > Streptophyta > Magnoliopsida > Ranunculales > Papaveraceae > Papaver > Papaver somniferum. Next base: position 73,616,211 of record NC_039366.1, read on the forward strand.
ACCTCAGGCTTTAGGAAAAGAAAATTCTTTTAGTTTGTTTTGATTTTATTTCTTTTTGTGTCTTTGATCTGTGAGCATTGTAAAGTCTGAGATTCATGCGGCTTTTCATATCTAATTGATATTGGAATAGTCTTCCCTGTTTAATCAATAAAAGAGGGTTAAAATTGATAATTCTGTCTTTTTAGGGTAAGAGTTGTATGTACGTGAATCCTTTAAGTGTATAAAGGTTCCGTAACCCTACATTCCTTTTTCCTTCTCTAAGAAACTCTTTTATCATAAGACTGCTTGTTGAGATTATCTTGTGATTTCCTCTCACAATTCCGACATGGATACTCCAAGCATTATGTCGACTGATGTAAAAGATGTTAATATCATTGTTAAGCCATCAATCATGAAAGAAAAAGTTAAATCTCCATTACCTCCAACTTTGAAAAGAAAAAGAAGGAATGTAAGGAAGCCAATAGATGTTCCTTCAAATTCTCAGAAGTTTTCTGATGTTCTTGAAGAGTTGAAGGAAGCAAGGATGGAGATTCAGCAAATAAAGGCTTTTGTGTTTAAGACTCTTGAAATTCAGAAGGCCCTGGTTCGACATCAGTCAAGAAGGTTTGCTCATATCAACTCCTTTCTTCATGAACCTTATGTCCCAATGGTTGTTGATGACAAGGAGTTCAGGGACGATAAAGAATTTTTCAAAGGTCTTAATGTCTAGGAAACTTCTTATGAGAATTTATTCTTGTGTTTTTAAGAAGGATAACTAGGGTTTGGAATAGCCATTATTGTGAGTACACATAGCTATGTCCAACGATTTTCATCTTGCAATGTTTTTAGATTTATTTATTTAAACTCTAAAGTTTATTTGGAAGATGATTTTGCAGTATTAATCTTTATGATTTTATATATTGCAACTTGTTATGGGATATGTGCGTTTGCGTCCGTGAAGCTTGATTGTCCCATACGTGGTCAAAAGTTAAGTCTTTCATATGTCGGTGTGCAAGTATTGATAAAAGATTGAATGAACTTTTGACAAACAAAAGTTAAAGCCTATTATGTCATTATGCAAATATTGATGGAAGATAGGATGAACTTTTGTGTACAAAGATTATGTCTATTATATGTCATTGTATAAATAGTGATGAAAATAGAATGAATCTTTGTTTATTCCGCAGTATTGATCTTCCCGGATCCATATTTTATATAATATACTGTGCGGCTCCGTAAGTTTTCTTATGTGAGTATTTCCGATTAAATTAATCATGGGTTCTCTTGTGGTTAATTTAATTGAGATTTTTGGATACAAATTCATATTCTTATGTGATTTGTTAATGTACAAAGAAATCCTTCTTTTCTTGTGAAAGTAAGGTCGCTCTTGTTGTTTTTTCTGGAATGACATTTTATGGGGGAGACTTCTTAATTGAACTTGTGCTTAAGAGCAAGTCTTATGGTGGAATCCAATCTATTCCAAGTGTGGAAAAACCATGGAATGTCAAGTCTAATGGCTTCCAAGTTGGGGTTTTCCACAGAAAATCCAAGCAAGGTTCCACCGTTTCGTGGAAGGGTTCGTGGAATCCATCTGAACGCCAATAAGAATAGCGCTAAGAAAATGCTATTAAGAATAGCGTTTTTTTTTTGTCCGTAGATTTAGGATGAGTTGTTGAAATCCAACGGCTGAGGAAAAAACGCTATTCTTAATAGCGTTTTTTTAGCGCTATTAAGAATAGCGTTTTCACTATTCCACCACTATACTTGCACTTCCATCCACAATTCCAAATGCTGAGGTGGCGTGGAAGATGGAAGATGGAACTCTTCCACCATAAGACTTGCTCTAATTGCCAAATCTTTGTGGGGAGTGCGGCTGTGGAATATTATAGGGGTTATCTTGTATCTTTATAAACTCCTTGATGAACGCATTTAGTTTCGGCTATGTGATTGCATCTAAAAAGTTGATATGTTCTTTTCTTTTGGTCATGAGGTTTCTCTATGGAAATTTCATTAGGATCCCACTAATTTTCGTACCTTTGCCAATTTTATTGACAAAAGGGGGAGAATTAATGTGTAATTCACACTACAAACATATGGTTTTCGGATCATTATGTAAGGGGGAGTAGTTTTCATGTGAGATGAAGTATTGACTAAGGGGGAGTGATACATATCACCATAGTATTTTTGTCAGAGTTGTGATACAAGTGAACTTTGATGTTGTGTAATAATACCATGATACTGTATAACAATGATTGAGAGCTATTATTTTCTCATTGTTATGGCTACGGATCTTCAACAACGATGATGCTGAACTGAACATCGAGTACTTGGAAGTGACGAAGATTTCGAGTAATGTTGAAGAACCAAGGAGATCAAGCATTTGGATGAGAAGCTACAAAGTTTATTTATTTTGTATTCCATATGTATTGATAGTTTTTTCTAAAATTGACAAAGGGGGAGATTGTTAGAGCACTACTCGGTCGAACTCGCAAGCGTTGCTATCTCAAGCTTGTTTGTCAAGTTTAGTTGCCAAAACTGTAAGTCTTGATTTCTAGTCTACTTATAGCTAAGTCTCGGATTAGGATAGTAAGTGTAGTTGAGCTCTAGACTCCACGACGTTCATTATGCAAAGACGAAGAACTACTCAAGGAACTTGTGGAACTTCATCGACAAAAAGGTATGTGAAGACTCAAACTTATCTATCACTCAAAAGTCTATTCTATCTCCTATGACACAAAATTCGTATTGCTATATAGACTTTAATTATACACATATGTTGTTTCGAGCCGAGTTCATCTCGCTTATCTATTTCTCTAAATATGTGTTGGTAAGCTTTCGCTTTGGCCAAGTTCATCTTTACTCGTGACGAAAGTCATGTTGATTATTTCAATAACTTGAAAATTGCTTTGATGAAAAATAGTTTGTGAATAACAAGTATATAACATCCTCTAAGAAAGTTTCAATCATTGAAATGAGAGTTTAGAATATGTAACCATCTTTGGATATAAACATGGTGTGTTTTCACATTTGTGTAAAAGTCCAAAACCGGGAACCCAAAGTATGCGTACCTGTACGCGTACTGGCGGTTGTTGGAAATCCGGATAAGTATGCGTACGTGTACGCATACTGGTGGAAAGTTCACGTCCGTGAATTTCTGTTGAGTTTGAAAGTGAAAAACAAACTCAATCCGGTTACTTAAGTACACGTACCCGTATGCATACTTAGGTAGGTTACTTTCTAAAATCGGTTTGTTCATGAACTAAAACATTTATATATTAAGGAATGCAATCTTTGCAAGCCGTGACTATAATGTTCATGAATCGATTCGAGTGAATCAAAACCGATTTTGAATCGATTGTGTCTTGTATACTTCTATAAGATCTAAGCAATTGAACAACTCTCTAACTAGTTCATTTGAGTCATTTGAACTAGTTATGGTAAAGATAAATAAGGTTGATATGAAAGTGCTCATATGGCTAACCATTGGTTAACTGTTGTTGAACCAACTAAGTGTACACGTTTAGGTACGGTTACTCAAACCTAAATGAAGTTACATTTCATTTGTGTATAACAAGCTAAGTTCGATCTAATGGTTGAAAGATATTAGCTTGAATATAATCAGGTTTTCATCTAACAGTGAATATTGAATGCTTTGTTACCAAGGTAACTAAGATTGCGAATCCCGATTTGGAGACTATATAAAGGAGAACTCTAGCAACTGGGAAACCTAATCCCCACACCTCCTGTGTGATACTAGTTGTATAAGCTAGAGTCGATTCTCCTTTAACCTTAGGTTTTTCACGAAACCCTGACTTAAAGACTTCATTAGGATTGTGAAGCCAGACCCAACTATTTTATCTGTAGTTGCGTGATCTGATCTTGTTGTTTCTACCGTGTTTGAGTAAAATCGTAAGATTGGCTTGAGATTTGTATCTCCGATAGGCAAGATAGAAAAGTAGTCACAAACATCTTCGTCTCATCGTTTGTGATTTCACAATATCTTGTTTCGCTAGTCGATTAAGATTATTGTGAAGTGATTGATATTTCTAGGTCGTTCTTCGGGAATATAAGTCTGGTATATCAATTGGTTCTTGTTCACCTTGATTTATCAAAATACGGGACAAAAACTCGTAGGTATTTCTGTGGGAAATAAATTTATCTATTCCTATAGACTTTTCTGTGTGAGACATATTTGTTTATCAAGTCTTCGACTTTGGGTCATAACAACTCTTAGTTGTGGGTGAGATCAGCTAAGGGAATCAAGTGTGTGGTATCCTGCTGGGATCAGAGACGTAAGGAGCGCAACTGTACCTTGAATCAGTGTGAGATTGATTGGGGTTCAACGACAGTCCAGACCGAAGTTAGTTTGTAGTAGGCTAGTGTCTCTAACAGCTTAATAAAGTGTGGTGTTCAATCTGGACTAGGACCCTGGGTTTTTTCTGCATTTGCGGTTTCCTCGTTAACAAAACTTCTGGTGTCTGTGTTATTTATTTTTCGCATTATATTTTGTTATATAATTGAAATATTACAGGTTGTCCGTTGAATCGATCAATTGGTAAATCCAACCTTTGGTTTTTGATTGAAATTAATTGATCCTTGAACATTGGTATTTGGTACCTTTCAAGTAATCTCTCTTATATTCAATCAGACTCGCAAATTATTATTTGTTTGATTGCGGATTGAATTGAGAGATTGAGATATAACTCTTTGATATACTTTTTATAAGATTGAGTCTAACTGTCTAGTTGATTCTCTTGAAAGTATATTGGAGTTAGTCCATACAGATTGCTAAGCAAAATATTGGGTGAGGTTCTTAGACCCCAATCACATATATCTCAAAAAAATCTCAGATTCATATTCAAGAAAGTGAAAATGCAACAAAAACAACGAAAAATTCTTGTTTAATAGGTCGTTTAAGAAGATAATTACATAACAGGGAGGGTTAGGATTTCAAGCAGAAAATGAAGGAGAAAATGGAACGATAAAGTGAAAGTATATAAATATCATTTGGATTTGATGGAAATCATAAGTATACGCCTCTACGAGCTTGAAAATGAAGGAAATAAAGAGGAAGGAGAACCTGAAAGAGAAAGGGGAGAAATAAATAGAGGAAAAAAAGATGGTTGACTTGATATATTTCTACCAATTTTTTCCCGAATATGACACAATATGATATATTCATATAACCTAATCTAACTAATAGTAACTCGGCCATGAAGGTTAAATAGGTAAAAAAGTGAATAACTCACTCACCCGGTCCACCTCATTCTCCAACATGCACATGATTGAGGCATTTTAACGTTTTAAACAGAATATGTAATATTCCAGAGCTCTGCTCATTTTTTTTATTATTTTGTTTTTTTGCATGAACAAAAATATTGTCATTAGAAGGAGTATCTGGACGTTTTCTCATATTTTACAACAAGCTAGCCATACCCAATCATTATCAACCTTCAGCTTTCTTTTCTGGATACTTTGGACATCCAGAAACGAATTAGCATTTAACCAACGTCATACAACTCCAGATAACATTCTGGCACAGACATGGAAGCAACAACGGGAATTCGAATGGGAAAAAAAGGTAATGCCTCCAATTTTACCTGGAGATCCACCGGTTACAGCCACTACAATAAATGCCAGATGAACAACAACAATACTAGCGGGATGGAAAAGACCGGAACCAGATTGGTTAAAGATCAACACCGATGGAGTCGCGAGGGGGCATCGAGGTATGGCAGGTGCAGGATTTATTTGCAGGGATTCAAATTCTCAAGTTGTAATGGCTCTAGCACAACCTCTGGGAATAACAACGGCTCTAGTCGCTGAAACGTGGGAAACTATTCTGGCTTCCAGGACGGTTACGGAAAGACAATGGCAAAAAGTTATCTTCGAAACAAATTCGGAAAACTTGATGCGTTAAAAACCGACTCAGAAGCCCCATGGTATGTTGCGAAAATGATATCCGAAATAAAACAGAAAATGCTACAAATTCCACAATGTATAATCCAACACAATTATAGAGAAGGTAATCAAGTGGCAGATGGTTTAACAAACTATCATGCTGATGGAAGTCAGGCGGGAAACTTATCGACAAAAATATAGGACCAGGCAATCCCACTTTTTATCAGCCAAATTATTTCACATGACAATGGGTACTAGATATCCACGTGTAATTTCGCTTTAGTTCTGTTCTTTGCTTTTCATGCTTCAAAAAAAAAAAAAAAAAAAAAAACATCTGCACGTGGCCCGGGCACCTGCTGCCTGATGATCCTATGTTTCCAATTCTCTCTTTATGTACACACACTTTGACCCTTTCCATGAGCAGCTAGCTAGCCGAAGCCGACACACCAAAAACTTCAGAAAGAGCTTTTGAGTTTCAGCTATATCTCCCACCTCTTTAAAGCCACCAAGGGGAAATCCTAAAAAACCTCTTCAAAAACTAGATATATGTGACTGGTGACTTCACCTTCCCTGGTATTGAAGTTCAAGAACTTCAAAATCTGGTAAGTTTTTCTTTTTTTTAAGAAACTAGGGTTTTTAATTTTTCTTTTGTAATTTCAATTAGGTTTATTTGATTGTTTCCCTCTTTATGAATTTTTCCGTATCTAATATAACTTGTGATCCGTGAAGATGTCAACCATTTTTCTCTGTTCAGTTATTTTTTTTGTGATATTTCTCAGCTGTTGTTTGTCAAATTGCCAAGCTGAATATTTCTTTTTTTTTTCGATTGTAATTTCAAAAGTAGAAACTGCCCATTGGACCAGTGAATGACTGTTTCAAACCAGCCCAGGCAGCTTATCAAACCCTTCTTTTGTTTTTCAATTTTTGTTGATTTTGTGTGGTGCTGCGATGTATACTCATGGACAAGAATAAGATGGAGAAACTTATAGAATACATCTGGGACATGTGCAAACACATTTAGTAGTTTTGTACTGGAGGGACAGGGTTATGTGCCGGTAAGAATTAATGAAGTTTAGCGTTTTGAGTCGGTTGTATACAATACTATCATGCTAGTTTCCATACCTTGTCTTGATTTGACGGTCTGTTCATAGCAACCAGATTATTATTTATATCGTTAAGCTGACTGAGAATCACAGGACCCTATTGCCATTGGCCTAGGCCCTTGGAAGTGGCACCTGGCATACATCGCCGTAACAATGTTTAAATGAAACTGCTATATGGGCACAATGGTTAACATCAGTTACCAGAAAACTGAAAACAGGTGACATCTACAAATGTTGTTTGTTTAAAAGATGTCAGAAGCCGTGACTATTACTCATAGTGGTTTTATAGGGAAACCAAGGATACGATGCGAATGGAATCAACAGTTACAGTGGTAAACATGGCAGTCTAGTGTGTTTTTTTAAGTTAGGCGTCATCTGTGCAAGAATTTTTTCAGATTGTTTTTCTATTTTTTGTTACTTTTCCATTCTCAGTGAATGTTAAAACTTGTTTTTTGTTAGATCGGTAAATTTTAATACTGGAATGCTGTTTGTGTGCCCCATTCTTTTTGGTTCTCTTGGTAAAAAAATCGCCATATGCCTGTATGCGTGGTATTTGAAAAAGGATATGCCTTTTCCTTCCTTGTGTTTGATTTGCATTGTAGACCAGATATACAAATATGCACATGAAAGGCCTGGGTTACTACTTAATCAGGCACTTGGTGCTCTTAGGTTGAATACCCATTTCTATGTCTCCTTTGTTTTGACATCTCTATTCATAAAATAAGATTGATTGGAGTTTTATTTCTTAACTTACTGAAGCTTAAACATGGAATGAGTTCATTTGACCACGTTTTGGTTTTTGTTTGTGATACAGCTAAGTTTGGAACTGTTTACAGTTCAACTGATTTTGTCTATTTATGTGTATCCAGTCCTAGGGTTTGGTCCAATTCTCTTTGCAGTAGCAGTCTTCATTGTGCTAGAGAAAGATACTGTCTTACTAGAAAGATACCGTCTTACTCTTGGATTAGCTAACTCTCTCCCATTTCTCTTGTTTGATGGATTTTGTGAACGTCTTCCTGATTTGATTTGTTGTAATTCCATACTACAGGAGTTTGGTTATCAATGGTTTATTACATTTGATGGGGTTTTCGAACCTCTGTAGAATTATCTGATTACGGAGGCCATTGTGAATTTGTGATAAAAAAAAAAGTTGAAGCATACATTTGTTATAATATACATAATACTGTAATACTTAGAAGCTTATGATGCAAACATTTGTTGCTACCTAACGAACTGTATTAAGCACCAAACCATGCAAGACCTCTTCTTTACTTTACTTTATTTTCTTTCTATATTGGTTTAAAATGAACCTCAGGCTTCGAACCACATCAGATTCAAACTTTTCTCATTACAGACTGCAGTCAAAACTGACGACTCACTGTATTCATACGAAGCAGCGCAGTAGAAAAGGAGAAACGTGAAGGAGGTTCGTTAAAAGCAGTGGAAAGGGAAGTGAGGAACATGGCAGAACTAAGCATGGGATTGCTCATTGATATTGTTGATGAAGAATGGATGAGAGACACTCTCCCAGATGACGATCTTCTGTTACCTCCTGTGTTGGAAGCTCGGACCGATGACAGTGAAGATACTAATCAAGAGACTCAACCAGTGGATGGAGATACATGGCATGATCTTGCCCTAGGAAATGTACCATAAGCATCCTTTTTATGGTTATGCAGTCCGTGCAGTAGTTACAGAAGAGCAACTTGTGTTATGTAGCATTGTGTAGTTTGAAGTGCGACTCTCATAAGGACCTGCCAAACCTTTTATCAACTAGTGGTTATTTCTTAAACGAATTGCATTTCAATGTATTCCTATTTTCAAAGAGTTGTTTAACATGCCAAAGAAATAAACAGAGCAGGTTTTGTGATTCAATGGTAGTCAAGCAGACCTAATTGACTTAGCCCCTTAAGTTTGTTTACCTAATCACTAGTTAATAGTAACCTAACCCTCCACCACCACCATTAAGTCACCCCTTGTACTTTTTTCATGATTGAAAATTAGACAATTTATATATAAAAAAACCGTTAAGAAGTGTCCCCGCACAAGCCGTTGATAGCTTCTTTGACGCGTCCCTCTTTCTATTTCTCTTAACCGACGATGATGAATTTCGTCTGAAGAATCTTCAGACAAAAAAAAAGAAAAAGAAAAAGAAAAAAAAGCAAAATACATTCAGATGACTGGTCTTCACGTCTCTTCTTCCCCAATTAATCAAACCCTAATTCCATAACAACTACGATTTCCCCAGCTGCATCATCATCCCCTTTTTCCTAGATTGAAAATTTTGTATCTACAGTTTTATGATCCTTTAATTCTAGAGAAGGAGAGAATTTAGTTAGGAATATAGAATTTATAGATAGATACGTAAAGAGATGTCGAATTTATATGGAGATTTTAATCAGAAGATTGATTATGTATTCAAGGTTGTATTAATTGGTGACTCTGCTGTTGGTAAATCTCAGCTATTGGCGAGATTTGCTAGAAATGAATTCAGTCTGGATTCTAAAGCAACTATTGGTGTGGAATTCCAGACTAGAACCCTTACTATTGATCACAAGACCGTTAAGGCACAGATTTGGGATACTGCCGGCCAAGAAAGGTCTGTCTCTTTTTCCTTCAAATCGGATTTCTTTTTTATTAGGTATCCGAGTCTTCTTATATTCATGATATGTATAATCTCTCATGTTCAATTTTATTGCTCGATTTCAAATCTTATAATGTCTTTCGATTGGTTATACTGGGTTACAAGTAGAAACTAGATGTTCAGGAAATGAGTTGATGTCTTCAAGATCATATGCCATATTGAAATTTAAATCATCTTATTCGGTTCCTATTATCCTACACATACTGAAATTTGAAATCCTCAAGAAATCATATGCTACATGTTCATGGAAAAACTGAATTGCTGCAAAATATCCTGTAAAATTTTTGTATATGTTGAATACTTTAACCTATGGCCACAATAACCATTTTTGCTTATGACACCAGGAGAATAGTGGCTTCAAAGAAAAAGAAAAAAAATGCATATGAAACATAGCGTAGTATCATGGTTTGAAGTTGTTGTTTGCTGTTGTTATGTTATAACCACCAATCCATTTGCCTACTTTGAGGTGACAACAATGAGTAGTTTTAACTAATGATTTCTTTGATATCTAAGTTTTACAAATAGCAGATTTGTCATTTTCTGGTTGAGGTCTCTGGTCCACAAAATACAAAGAGAAAATTGAATGTATGCTTCAAATGCTTGAAATGATGAATCCAGTTTCCTTGTTGCAAAAGCTTGCGACTGGGGACTTGAAACTTGTAACACTGTGGAAATGTTATCATTTGTTAGTGATGTGTTCCCTAGAGATACTTACAGCAACCTCAACTTAGCTGTTAATGTTCTTTTTTCTTGTATTTCCTTAACTCACCATCCGGAAATTAAAAACAGTAGGAACTGGACAATAAACTTAAAACAAATACATTATGGTTAAATCCAATTGTATACAATTCTTTAATGAGTGTTATTTGGACATTGTTAGTGTGCTAAGAATCTCGTCCATCTTTGCATAAGTACCAAAATTAAATCACAGGTGTGAGATGTGACGTGAACACTTATTCGAGAGTGTGCACAGAATTGGACTAAAGAGAGAATACTTCTACAACCATATCATTATCATGCTGCATATCACGCATTTTCTGCACAACTTTCTACCTTGTTTTGGTTTAGAATTGGTAGTTTAAACTCTAGTTTAGTTTCACTATCATTATCACATTGCAACATTAACCCACTTTATAGTTTAGCGATACTATTGCAGGAATCCAGAGGTTCACTAATATTCCACTTGCTTCTTTTTTCCCCATTAATCTTCCATCTTTTTCCTTTTAATTGCTGTTGCATAATCTTATTAGGTACCGAGCAGTCACGAGTGCCTATTACAGGGGAGCAGTAGGAGCAATGTTGGTTTATGACATGACTAAACGGCAGTCTTTTGATCACGTTGCAAGGTGGCTGGAGGAGCTTCGTGGCCATGCTGATAAAAACATAGTCATCATGCTTATTGGCAATAAATCTGATTTGGGTACCCTTAGAGTTGTATCCACTGAAGATGCCAAGGAATTTGCTCAGAGGGAGAATCTTTTCTTTATGGAAACATCAGCCCTTGAGTCCACCAATGTTGAAACCGCATTCTTGACAATTCTGACAGATATTTACCGGATTATCAGCAAGAAAGCATTAGTTGCCAATGACGAACAAGAATCCGCAGGAAATTCATCACTTCTCAAGGGAACCAAGATAGTTGTTCCAGGTCAGGAGCCCGAAGGTGGAAGGAAAACAATTTGTTGTGGTTCATAGGCCTTCTCTTTTGAACAACCAAGTGTTCTGTTGTTCTTTAACTGTTCCTTTTTTTTTTCGGCCCCACTTCTTGCTTGTGTTTTTCCTTTCTTTATTGATGAGGCGATCGTTAATTCACAGCCCATTGGTAATTTCTTACTGTTTTTTCTTACTTCTCTGTATACTTGTAACTTGTTTAAGGCACTTGTGTCACAAAAGTTTTGAAACATCAACCCAAAATCAACTACTTGAGTACTCTAACGTCGAGATGGTACTAAACAAAGAAAATGTGACATGGTAGTTCTATCCGATCAAGAATTGACATGGTCTGTAATATGTTATTTACAATCAAATATGAGCAACCCTTGGAGTAGAGGTTTGCCCATTCTCTCTCCACAATGGAAAGCTCAAAGGCTCGAACATGATGGGCAAATGTTTCGTACAACTAATAACCAATCTCATCATGTCGGTTAGGAATCAGGATCGGTTAAAGGAAAAGATCGAAGAGACTGCTTCAGATCTTGCACTAATGATAGATACAAGTTGAAAAACTTAAAAAACAAAAGATACTCGTTGACAAGTCTCTTGAGACCTGTGAACAACCAGAACACATCCAAAGATTTAGAAAGATTCTTCGTGTTTAAGCTTTTAATAATTGACTACTCAATTGTTGATTTATTTCAATATTGATATAACGTCTATTTGAAACAATGGATAATAAGTTAATGATCAGCTTTATTATATAAATCTTGTGTCATTTTTTTGATAGTTTGTTTGTACATCTTGAGTATTTCATATGGCTCTTTGCTTTCAGGTTATGTTATGGGATAAACTTTATGTTTCAGTTTCATGATTGTCATCTTATATGATTTTGTGACTTTTTAATTTGGTGGGTTTCATATGTAACTGTAACTGTAGATGGTGGAATTTCGACAAGGGCTAAAATCGTAAAATCATAATTGTACGTGCTCCTGATCCAGCAATCAGATGAGTATTGAGGCTCATGTCTCTTATCGAAGCATGAAAGCTCATGCCACAAGAATCTCTGACTGAGAATATTGTCTCTCAGAGTATATGTAGATGTGTAGTCTCTCAGCTGAGACAACGACATATCTCATGAATACTAAGCAATTTCAGTAATTACTTCTATATAGAATCGAAAGATTGGACGGCTCCTAGACAGCTTGCCTGCTAGTATAGAGCAATAACGTCTTCAGGATGTAACAATGTTTCCCTGACTATATAAAAGAAATATGATGCTTCAACAAGCTCATATCACTCAATTCATGAATAATTAATGCTCCTAGACGATCGTGCTAGTATAGAGCCCTCAATTAATTATTCCTAAATCATTAGATTCATTAACTGAATTCCTGAAAAATATTCTAGGTTTTTCATAATATTTTGTTACTTCAATTCATGGTTCTTCCCAGCAGAATTCCATGGGTTAGTAATAAATATTCAACACACGGGCATCTGAGCCACTATCGAGTAAGCCCTGACCAAAATGGTGCAAGTGTACTCAACAATAATGCACTAACGAGCACCTGAATGCACGAACGAGCATTCCAAAACATGAAGGAACGATGAACCTATGCAAAAATAGGAAGAAAATAATAAATAATAAAATATTAGTAGGAAATACCAATAGGTCCTACACATAATATATTAGAGGGAATCTAGTCCAGTTGACCTAGTCAATTGTCTGTTTGGTCCTTTTTGGAAATATATATTATAGTTTGGTCCTAAAAATAATGATTTGATCCTAAGGCGACGTCATGGATGATGTAATTGTCATCTTGTAGTGGCAGAAATACCCTTTTGGGTCAATATATAAACAAAAAAAGAGAAGAAAATATCTTATTTTCAGATTCACTTTCTCTTTCTTCTTATTTTCAGATTTACATTCTCTCTCTTCTTTATTTCCAGATCTAGTTTTTTCTTCTCCCCATTTTTTTTCTCTGCTCATGATGAAGAAGATGAAGATGATGATGAACGACGATGTTTTTGGGCTCTTTTTTTATTTGCTAATGTTGTTGTTGTTGATGATGATGATGAAGACGATAAAGAAGATGTGATGATGAAGTTTTTGCGTTTCTTTTTCGTTTTTTGTTGATTTTTTGCTGATGTTGAAGATGAGGAAGATGATAAATACGATGAAGATGATGAAGATGATGTTGTTGATGCCAAAGACGATGATGATGATTTAGTTTTTGAAGAAGATGTAGTTTTTGTGTCTTTTTTTCGTCTCTACTGTTTGATGTTGTTGTTGAAGATGATGAACATGATGAATACGATATTGTTGGTGCTGTTTTGAAGACTATGATGTTTGTTGCTGCTGTTGAAGACGACGGAAGAGTTTTTATATGGAGTTCATTTCTGGAATGAACTCTGTTGTTTTTTAGATTTTTATATGGAGTTCATTTCTGGAATGAACTCTGTTTTTTTAGTTTTTTATACGGAGTTCATTTCTGGAATGAACTCTGTTTTTTTTAGCTTTTTATATGGAGTTTATTTCTGGAATGAACTCTGTTTTTTTAGTTTTTTATATGGAGTTCATTTCTGGAATGAACTCTGTTTTTTTTTTTTAACTTTTTATATGGAGTTCATTTCTGGAATGAATTCTGGTTTTTTTAGGTGATTTCTGAAAAAATAAGTAGAAATTAACAGGAGTTCATTTTGAAGAATGAACTGCTACAAAAAAAAAGTAGAAATTAACACGGAAGGGTACTTTTGTCCATTTAATATTTTTAAATAATTATGGACCAAACAGTAAAGGCGTTTTCCCAAAGGACTAAACAGACATGGGACCACCTTAAAAAGGACCAAACGATATTTTTCCCAAAATATTAATCAAGGCGCGGGGGGACTGGGCCCACCGCCCGTCCGTTCGTGCCGTGGCCAGTCCCACGCCCAATTTTATTTTATCATATATTTATTATTTTCCTTGGTCTCATGAAAATTCCCTCATTTGAACAAAATTCCTTCGTTTCAAAGAAACTCCTCAGTTTGATGGTGTTTCCTTCACATCAAGGAAATAATAATTAATTAGGAAAGGTGTGCGGGACCAAGCCTACTAGCCGGCCGGTCATGCCCTAGTTGTGGCCGGTCCCACACCTTGCATTCCTTATTATTTTATTATTATTTCCTTGATCCCATGAAATTCCTTGATTTCATGATATTTCCTTCACATTAAGGAAAAAGGATAAAATTAGGGAAACTCGTGGGATCGGGCCCTAGCCGGCCAACCATGCCCAAACCGGTCCCACACGCCCTTATTTTATTATTATTAATATTATTTGTTTCCCTCATCTCATGGAAACTCCTTCACTTCAAGGAAACTCCTTGATTTCAACAAAACTCCTGGGTTTCAACAAACTCCTTGATTTCATGATATTTCCCTAAAATCATGAAAATAATATACAATTAGGAAAAGTGCCATGGAACCGGGCTCTTTGGCCGGCCGGCCGTGCCTTGGCCATAGCCGGTCCCACACTTCATGATTCCTTTATTTTATTATTATTATTATATCCTTCATCTTATGAAGTTTCCTCAGTTTCAACAAAATCCTTGATTTCTTCACATTTTCTCAAAATGTTGCTCAAACGCACATCAGAAAATATCAAAATTCTCAGGACTGAGACACGGACACTTTGGCGATGTGAGCATATTACCTTGACCGACCAAGGTTGGCTCTTTGGCTTGCAATAGGCCGGTCCCACATACTTTCATCATTTGACCCAATTTGTTCACATTAGGTTCAAAGTCTTCCAAACAATTTTGGAATTTCATAAAACGATCGTCAGTCGATCCCGTGACCAACCAGGTCCGGTTTCATGACCCCTTGGTCGGTCCTTCATCTCTTCATAATTTATTAGTTTTTATCACCTAAGGTTCAGACGAACATTGTTTGAATAAATGATTAAACCAACATTTAATCATCTTTTCGCCAACTGGTCTTCAAGAGACTTTGGTATTTTGTTCACTCGAGCATGTGGGCGCTACATGGTTGATCCATCATCCCATGTAGCCGGTCCCTCCTTCACTCCATGGTTGATTTTCAATAAATCATCAAATGATCAGATCAAAATTAGGGTTTCAAATCCAAAGCTCTGCAAAACATAATTCTGAGCAGATTCAAACATTAATAATTTTACGTTGATCCCGTGATCAACATTCTAATACTCGGTTCCAGTATTTTAAATTAATATTTTATTTGGTCCTGCCACCAATAATTCATCAAACGAGCAACATTTGCTCAAATGAGCAATATTTTCTCAGACTAAGGAATATTGATTCAACTATCAATATTCAACAATCCATTGAATGAGCAATATTTGCTCACCTTAACTATCAACATTTACTTGAGAATCATACCTCTGTCTCAAAATGACACGTTCAATTCATGAGTCTCAGAACATTTGCAAATCACGTTCGACTCAGCAATACAAGGACTCATCATCACATGAAGTCAGCAACTGACTAACTAAATACATGTCTGCCTTGCAGACTCCACAATCACGAGACATCAATCGTGTTACATGGGGGGATATTAACTAGGGTTTTGGTCTGGCAGTCTACGACACGTGTGTTCATATACACTATGAAAATGTGAGCAAGTCGTGCAATCAGTTGAAGGAGTTAACAAAGTAGTGGGTATAAAATCAACCAAGTCTCCGCATGATGAGCAACTGGTTTTAACACGATTTCTACTTCCTCACTCTTTGACTCCAGCAACTGTCATACTTCATGGGATCAAGGTGTTTACAATTCTAGCAATATAAATAAGTCTCTGAATCATGATTGAAAGGAAGACAATCGTTCGTCAAACAGACAACACGAGATTAACAACTCAACGTCTGAGCAATTACTCTCAACATAGAAAATTCAATCAATCGGAGATTATTTTATTTCTTCATAGAATACACAACACACCCACAATATTTGATCACCATTGATCTCACATATTTCCCAGCTTCCCTCCTACAGATCGACCCATCCTCTCTTGTGACCGAATTGACTCTGGAACGACCATTGTCTTGGTTTAGGACGGAGTCCTGCAAATTGATCTCTCGAATTCAAAGCATTCCCTTTTTGCAGTGCATATTTGTGAGGTTTAATAGTTCGCTCGGTTCAAGGAGTTTCATCCGCACGATCGTCTCCTCAATTCCGTAAAAACCAGCAACTCGTTTTGCCCCATCTACAGATTTGCGACCATAGTGGGAGATCATTCTCTCGGTTGCAATATCAATTCTCACAAAAATGGTCGGTCTTAGGTCTGGTTCAGTTACCAATCCGGGTTCAACACCCCACCCCAATATTACAAGCTATAGTGGTACTGCTAACACCACTCCTCCGGCGCAACCTGCCACTACCACTCCTCCGGCGCAACCTGCCACTACTACTCCTCCGGTGCAACCTGCCACCACTACTCCTCCAAGTGCTCAGGTGATCACCCCTTCAAGTGACGGCACTGGCGCCATCAAAAATCCACTCTTTGGTCGGTCTCCTGAAGAAATCAGAGAAAATATACCTACCATTGGTGATCTCATGAAGGTGCAGGAGACTCTTGCCAAAAATCAGACTGACATGGCTGCTACTCAGAAGGAACTATGCAATTATCTCAAGACTCTTACAAACAAGATGTCAGAGAAAACTCAGGAGAAAGGAAAAGCTAAAAAAACGTCTTCAGACGCTGATCCCGAGGTCACTCCGACGTAGTAGATGATGAAGAAATCCCTAAGGCTGCAGACAATCCACCAGCGAAAGAACCATCCAGTTTTATCACTCGTAAAGACCTGGAACGCCTTTTGGAGGATCTTGGAAAAGATAAGACTTCTTCTGTCCACCGTCACCAACCTCCATACCCTGCTGCTACGCAAAGGATTCCTCTGCCAAAAGGTTACACCTCTCCAACATTCACCCTTTATGATGGAAAGGGCAACGCTCGAAAACATGTCTCTTGATTCTTGGAAGCATTGGGTGAACATGAGCACAACCATACTGTCCGACTGAAGGAATTTTCAAAATCTCTGAAAGGCAGAGCATATACCTGGTACAACAACATTGCACCAGGAAGTATCAAGAGTTGGGGAGAAACGGTTAATGCTTTCTACAGAAAGTATTTCTTCGTTTTAGAGCAAATCACCCTCTCTGATCTCGGAAGGATGTTTCAAAGAAGCAAAGAACATCCTAACGATTATCTGAAGAGATTCAGAGTTCAAGCTTTGGACTGCCATGATCCAAATGTCACAGAACATCAACTTGTGGACTTGTGCATCAACGGAATGATTCCAGTCTATAGAGCTTTACTGGAAAATCTCAGGTTCCATACTTTCTCCGAACTTCATGAAGCGACTAAGATATCGGCAACTACTGCACCTGCTTTACTGGAGAGGGCTAAAAATACAAAAACCGAAGAACCACGGGAGACTCGAGGTAGCAGACTTTGATCAACAAACAGTACAACCTCTAACCTTCCACAAATGTTGTTGCAGAAGGGGGCAAAAGAAAAGTCGATCTACAACGCAAGCATACTTCCTCAACTTCTTCAAAGGCGCAAAGGAAGGATAATACGCAAGTTCCTGCTCAACACACAGAAGCTGATCCAGAGGCACCTGACTTCTCTTTTCCATTGAAGAAGTTATTGAACTGCTAGATGCCTGGGTTCAAGACGGCACAATCAAGTTGTCGTGTGTCAAGAAAGAACCAACTGAATAATCCATGAAAAATCCTCGTTACTGTCGCTTTCATAGGTTCGTCAACCATCCCACAAGTGATTGCAGAACTTTGAAGCGCATATTTAAAGAAAAGATTGAATCAGGAGATCTTAACTTGGGGACTGAAGGAGTCCACAGGGATCCTCTCCCGGTCAGAACCTTCACTCTTTCTGAACCGCCTGTCAAGGAAGCAGTTCAATCCTTAATTGAGCATGTTTGCGAATTGCTGTATTTATCAAAAGCTCAAAGGGGAGACATATTTGCTGCATTGAACCATATTATTTCAGGAAAGCGTTTATCGATCCAGGAGACGCCACATGAGCCTTCAGCAGCAACAGACAAAGAAATGTACGACTGACGACTTCTTACCACAGTCCATCTCAAGGGAAACGAATTCAAACGAGCATTGATTGATGTCGGCACTGCCGTTAATGTTATCCCTCTGAAAACTCTCAGAGCTGCTGGTATCACACGACAAGAATTCATTCATGGTCCAGCATCAATTATGGATCATGAAGGAATGCCCAGAGAGGCTTATGGCCACATTACCCTCAAGGTGAACATAAACTCAGTCTGGATAGAAACAAAGTTTTACATAATCCGAGAAGATCCAGGA
Source organism: Papaver somniferum (assembly GCF_003573695.1). Lineage (NCBI taxonomy): Eukaryota > Viridiplantae > Streptophyta > Magnoliopsida > Ranunculales > Papaveraceae > Papaver > Papaver somniferum. The sequence goes on from NC_039366.1 coordinate 73,634,847, forward strand.
TATGATATGATCTTAGGGCGTATGTGGATTCATGCTGGAAAGTTAACACCAACACCTTCGATTGCACACTTCTCCGTTGAAGAAACTTTTGGTTCAGAAGAAGAAAAAGAAGATATTTCACCATTCGAATATCTGGAGGAGGTCAAAGCCCTGACAGGGCTAACACAAAAGCCTGAAGAAAATGAAAATGCTTTCATCAAAAGATTTTGTACTCAGGCAAGTCTTATTCCTCCTCATGTGTCCATATCATCCGTTTTCAATATGCTTATTTGGTCCGAGGGCTTTACTCCACCAACAACTTAGCTATTGCAAAATGCTATGAATGGATAACCTCACCTCAGCAATATTTCACTAAGTGGTTGGATACAGAACCTCTCCGAATCGAACAACTCACTAATACAATCATTGCTGAAATAATGGCTGAATTCGACAAACAGTATCCCAAATATTCTCCTTTGCACGAATGTCCACATGTGCCGCAAGGTTGGAAGGCTTCAACAACATGGAATTCCACTGCACGAAGAATCCCAAACCAGCAGAAGATATTCATGGCACGGATGATCGAGTCTAACAAATTCCAGGAAGGAGATTTAGTTCTCAAAGCAACTAAGCGTAACTTTCATTCTACAAAGAACTCCAACTGGGAATGACCTTTTATGATCTCTAAGAGTGTTACTGGTGGATACTACAAATTAATCAACATGGACAACAAGGAGACTGCGGCTGTAATACACGAGAATTGTCTCAAGGCCTTTGATATTTAAGGTTTTGGATATTCGAGGTATTGGATGTTCAAGGCACGAACATCCCAAATATTCGGCGTTTAGAATTTTCTTTCATTGTATTTCAATTCCTCCAAAATGTTTACAATACTTGCATTCAGTAATTTAAATTCAGCAATTTATCAAAATTCAGTCTACTTAAAGAAAATCTCTATCAAACCCAAAAAATCCTCAATCATCTAGTTATCCAAAACTAATCAAAACCAGAAATAAAACCTCACATCTCTCAGAAGTTCAGAAGTTTAAGAGATTATTAAAAGAAATCAAATAAAATCAGCAAAGAAAGACTTTTGCTCTTCTCCATCCTTCAAGACTTGTAAAACCGCCTTCTCCATGTTCAGCTCTTCAGTCATCCTAGCAATCTTGTCTTCCTTCTCCATCACAGAATCATTTGGAAAGGGTATGTTCTTCTCACATGAGTCCTTGATATCATTTATCTTCTTACGAAGCCACTTCACGTTGATGCCAAGTCTCTCAGAATTCTCCAAGTTGAACTCCCAATCAAAGAGTACATCTGGAATGACAGTATTTCTGGCCCTAGCGCATATGTCACTTACAAAACGCAAGATAACACTTACTTTCATTGTTAAAGAATAAGCACGCTTGGGATCTCTGGTAACGATGATGTGGACAAATTTCTTTCATATCTTCTCATACAAGCCGACATATCCAATTGGAACGCTGAATCCACCAACCAGTTCGTGATATGGGAGTGATGCATCAAATGGAGGGTCAAAAGCAATCCCTGCACTCGGGTATTCATGCACTACTATACGATTCTCGATTACTGGAGCAACTTCCACGGTCATGGCAACAGTTTCTTCAGTTTCTTCTACTCGCGGTTCAGCTTCTTCCGCCACTGAAGCAATAGCTATCGAAGTCTCAACATCAGTGATAACCCTCTCATGGACTTGAAGTGCATAGATGGCTGTCTCTCCATCAATAACCCCAGGTTTTCTCGAGTTATCATTATTAGCTTCTTCATTCTCAACTTCGGTATTTGACACCTAATACGAAGATTACATGAGATTAGGATCATCCAAGCATGAAACCAAAGGAAATCATAAAGTTTAGCATGAAAGTGAAATAATGATACTTAAGTTCTTCGTTTTACGTGCTATATATCATAAAATAACGTGAAAGTCACAAAAACACGTTTTACAACAAGCTCGTCTGAGAAGATTTTACACTGCCCTGTGCAAAATGACGAACTGGGAACAATTGGTGAAGAATATAAGGCTAAGTTATATACCATTATCTTTGTATGGGTATTATATACAACCTGTCAAAATTTCATAACAATCGGATGAACGAGCAAAAGGATGTGGTCAAACCATCGGACTACATGACAGCTGGAAATTTTCTGGAAGTCTCCTGGAAGTATACTATTTCGCTGATTTCACCTCCTAAAAGTTCTCAAAACTCTAAAAGCTTCTTTTGTAAATCTTGGAAATTTCCTGGGTATAAGGATACATAGGTAGATTGCGAAAATCCGACATCGTATGAAGATTCTACAGCATTTTTGCTAAAGGGCTGAGATCTGAAATTTCTGGTGACGTATTTCGGCAAAACTTTTCGTATATTCAAATGAATTCTCATTCAACCATTCATAAATCAGGAATTTTATGCTCCTATGGATTAAATGTAAGGGAAATACTTACTTGGGTGGTCTCTGAAGCGTTCGAAGAACCTGAATTACCCGCATCAACACCAAGAGCACCGTCACTTTCATTCGGTTTTGAGGTCTGAGAATTTTCTGAGGATGAATGAACATCACCAATACTCTCCACCTCTATGGCGACATCCTGTTGGACATATTCTCAACAATTAGCATTTTATCCACAAAGCATCATAATTGGATATACGAAGAAATACTTACGACCTCTTCTTCACTCAAGCCAAAAATTGTTTGCCCAGCGGCAGAGAACTGAAGACCGTCAATACTTGATGGAGTAAAATTATGTAACAAAGTAACAAACATTGGTTTTTCGGTCCTAATTACACGGATGAGAAGAAGTCATCGTGAAAGAAATATCGACAACTCACCAAAGAAATCACTGGGGACTTTATGGTGCTAGGTAACATCTTATAATTCTTATTCCTGCCTTCTCCACCATGAATAGTTGCTTCAGTTTCTGAGAGGTCTACATCGAGTCGAGGTCTTACGTTACGACAGTCCTGTGGAAAATTTTGATACAATAATCAAAACACAATTATCATAATTTTGTGAAAATTACACAAAGAATACTTACTTGTGAACATCCTGGAGATGTTTTCCGTTTATCACCACCAGGGAAATGCTTCAGTCTTGGTCGAGTAGCAATCATCTCAGCAGAAGGAGGCTCCTTCACCAAAGGTTGATCAACCGACACGAAATCAAGTAAACGCCCGAGTTGTTGATCCCAAAAGTTTATGTAACCTGGAGTTACATATGTAATTCGCTCAGAGCTAGGGAACCAGTATTCACTTCCTTCCACATGTGTGCGGTCTAAGAATAGTGAAAATAGATGCAAAAGAGATATAAAGTGAAGTTCTCAAAGATCCAAGTGTCTAAATCCGAAAGAAGTTGAAGAAGTGCGATGAAAAGGAGCAAAGAAGGTCGAAAACATAAGAAGGACTAAAAGACCAAGTTCAACTCATCCAAATTAAGGATTTCTTATCACCATTTTGAAGAGAATTAAATTATGAAGAGAACGGCGAAATAATGAGGTCATTTCGAGTTCGGACGAAGAAATTACGGCCAAAACAGTCGAGACGTAAAACTGCAATCTACATCACAACTTTCGGCATTGCTTTAGCAATACCGAAAGTGACCATATTTCGGGCAGAGAAGGTGTATTTTCGACCCCAACTTTCGGCATTGCTTTGGGGTATTCTACAATGCCGACTGAGACAAAGCTATGGGGTCCCTTTTGACGTATTTTGACTTCCAAATCAAAAAAACTTGGTCCCGGATGGATTCTAATACCTAGATCTCATGGAAACTATATAAGAGGACTTCCAAAACAATTAGAGGGGATCTCATATCTCTACACACCACATCTCATATCTCTACATCTTATAATACACTTTTGTTCTTCATTAATATTTTAGGGTTTACCCCTTTAGGGGGAAACTGGGTAATTGTGTAATCATGAGAAGCTAAACTTTTTGTTGAGTAAGGATGAATTCAATGTTCTAGTGTGAAGCTTTATTATTATACAAATCTATTTAGAGTTTTATCATCTTGTCGTTTGTTTTCACTATTCCTAGGGTTTGTGATTGATTAATTAGATTGTTCAAGTGTACAATTGGATTAATCTTTTGTTCATTCTATTGCTAGTAAAGGGTTAGGATATCCGTGTAATTGTCGAATAATCCTTACACAAGTAGAGAACGTGAGACCTCGCAGAGGGATTCTGTGGATCAATTGTGTGTGAAGACAACACTAGTAAGTGGACCTTGCGCTAAGAGTCTAACTGCTAGGATCAACCTAGGTTCACATAACTTAAAGCTTCCGTTGGGTTACACCAGATATGCGACATTCAACCGATATGCGACAATCCTAGTACATTGTTAGTTGTGGTATAGCTCTTAGGATAGAAACAACGCTCGTAAGAAGTCCTATTGAAACCAAGAAATATAGGCCTGCCTGCCAGAATAGATGGAGTTTTCCGAAAAAACCTGCTAGTGGAGGAATACCTCCTAGGGATAAGAGACATAGGGCTAAAGAGAGGGCCAAAAAAGGATCTTTCGTGTATAATCCTGCATAATCTCGAATGTCTATTAGTGAACTATCTCTCCAGGGATTGTGAAAGATGCTCCACTAGAAATATCCTTGTTATTGCTTCGACTCATATTCCCCAAAAAGTGGATCCCGCTCTAATAGCTCCGAATAAATTAAATACATGCATTAAGATACGGAGGCTTCTTATTCCACAACAACGAAAGCACTTTTTCACTCTTTCATATACTAGGGGATAGAACTTGATATACTTGGTGGTTCAGTTGGATAGAACTTGATATGCGAGTGCTTCGGTATCCGGTTACAAGAGGAACTTTGGGGATAGCACTGCTCTAGCTGCTTTCCTACGGTTGGTGATGAATGGTTCTAACGAAGATAGATAAGTATATTATTGAGTCAACGTTTGGTAACGGCGAAGGACTCCTTGATCATACCTTTCATCTTATTTTCTTTTTATTATATTTTTATTTAATTCATAAACCAACCCCCTTTTACTTTGTTTTGCTATCTACAATAGTGGGAATGTTATGAATACCCTCCATTTTTGTTGACTTTGCACAAATACCCCCGAGGGGTAAAAAATAATTTTCTTGGAGTCAACTTGAGAGAGTTGCTTCCACTTTTTGGAAGAAACTGTATAAAGTTGCGTCCACTTCTGGAAGCAACTTGTGGTAGTTGTGTCCACTTCTGGAAGCAACTTGTACTAGTTGCTTCCACTTTTCAGAAGGTAGGGGTATTTTTAAAAATTGAATAAGGGTATAATTTAAAGGACAAATTTTGAGGGGTATTTAAATAATGTCCCCATCTAAATAACATATCAATTACACAGCTCTATGTGGGAACGATCCTTACTACCGCTATATTACCAGTTAATTAGTGGGAAATATCCTGATTAATTTGTTGTGGTTACGACACGCACCACAAGGTGTTTACAATTCTAGCAATATAAATAAGTCTCTGAATCATGATTGAAAGGAAGACAATCTTTCGTCAAACAGAAAACACGAGATTAACAACTCAACGTCTGAGCAATTACTCTCGACAGAGAAAATTCAATCAATCAGAGCTTATTTTATTTCTTCACAGAATACACAACACACCCACAATCTTCGATAACCATTGATCTCACACATTTCTCAGCTTCCTACAGATCGACCCATCCTCTCTTGTGACCGAATTGACTCTGGAACGGCTATTGTCTTGGTTTAGGCCGGAGTCCTACAGATTGATCTCTCGAATTCAAAGCACTCCCTTTTTGCAGTGCATCTGTGTGAGGTTTAACAGTTTGCTCGGTTCAAGGAGTTTCCTCCGCACGGTCGTCTCCTCAATTCCGTAAAAACCAGCAACTCGTTTTGCCCCATCTACAGTAACCTTTAGGGTTGCTTTGTCAAATGATCATAAGAAGCCGATTGATTAACTCACGTGTGAAGTCACGATTATATTATTACCGATTTATGTTTCATAAGTTGTGTATTTAGTGTACATATGAGTTTCGTATTTAGCTTTTACTTTGTGGCAGGAAATAACTAAGATCTTCTGACCTTTATCTGGCAAATATTGTCTTGTTTTTTTCTATTGTCTTATAAGGATAACAAAACAATGTGGGAGAAATCTACTTTGAACTGGTGCTTAAATGTCATATCATTGTGTGTTGTGTGGTTGTGGAAACCGGGGAAATAATTATGTTTGTTAATCTCTTTCCTAATAAGTAACTAGATCCAAAAGAGTTGAGTTCTAGAAGTCCTCACAACGGGTGAAGAAACTAAGATAATGCACTCTATCTTAGGATTCGCGTACGCAAACCAGAATGTTAGTAGACGCAGGGATACTGAAGGAACCGAGTTAGTTTACTTGGTCTCAACTATACGAAGTTAGTAGTAATTTTGTATAGCGGCTTAATTCTGAGTGTATTCAAAATTGGACCAGGTTTTTTTTTCTGCTTAACAAAATCTTGTTGTGTGCTTTTACTTTACTTTCAGCATTATAATTATTATCTTTACTTTCGGCATTATAATTATTATTTAGTTATAATAAAGTAAATGCACTAGCGCTTTAATCCAACACTTGGGTTTGATCCCAATAGTTAGGTTAAGTCTCGATACCTATTTTATATACTCAGTGCTACCTTGTTGAAAAATAATCTCCTTGACAGCACTTCTATGTATTAGATTACTCAAGGTGTGTCTTATATAGGTTGATATGGAAAAGATTGTGGTGTACTTGGTACCCTCGTCATTTAAGTAGTTATTGTCATTGATGGTGAAATTTACAGTTGAAGCATTTTCATACTTCAGTTCTTCAAACAAAAGAATATTTATGCAAAATATTGATGTCATTACTTGAACCAGGAATTCCAAAAAAAACATGCCATATCCGACAATCATAAGAAGCCGCAACTTCCATCACAACAATTGGTTTTGAGTAGTGACCCTTATACTAGATAAATTTTTGATGTCAGTTGTCGATTGATGTGGGCATGTATATATGTCATATGTATTTAATGAAAATTATAAACAATATTTATATAACAAATAAATACTTACCAAAGATTTTAGACTCTATTTTCTAACAGAAAAACAATATTTGACTTTGACTAATTCAATTACTACATGTCGTGTTATCGTTGGTTTCATATGCACGCATCGAAGGTTAGTCCATACCAAAAAAATTATTCCTTTAACTGACCTTGTCAAGCATACATCTCCACTGAAAATGAGATGGTAACTATTACACCACCAACTTTTTCGTTCGGGAATCTATATGGACAATCCTTGTTGTAGATGGGGAAAAAACGCTTTGTTGGTTTTTACGGAATTGAGGAGACGTCCGTGTGGAGACTCCTTGAACCGAGCGAAATGTTGAACCTCACACAGATGCACTGCAAGAATAAAGTACTTTAAGTTCGAGAGATCAATTTGTAGGACTCCGGCCTAAACCAAGAACAATGGTCGTTCCATAGTCAATTCGATCACAAGAGAGGATGGGTTGATCTGTAGGAGGGAAGCTGAGAAATATGTGGGATCAATGGTGATCTGAGATTGTAGGTGTGTTGTGAATTCAGCGTAAGAACGCTCTGAATGATTGAATTTTACTCAATTGAGAGTGATTGCTCAGACGATGAGTTCGTGTAGACGAAAGATTGTTTGTATGAACTTGCCGAGAAAAAATGCTTGTCCCTTCAATCATGATTCAGAGGTCTTTTATATTGCTAAGTCGAAAACACCATGATCCCATGAAGTGTGACAGTTGCTGGAATCAGAGAGTGGGGAAGTGGGAAATCATGTCAAAATCAGTTGCTCATCGTGCGGATACTTGGTTAACTTTCCAATCACTACTTTGCTGACTCTTCCAACTGATTGCACGACTTGCTCACATTCTCGTCTTGTGTATGAACACACGTTCCGTAAATCGCCAGACCAAAACCCTAGTTAATATCCCCCATATGACACGATTGGTGTCTCGTGATTATGGAGTCAGTTGCTGACTTTATGGGACGATGAGTCCATGTATTGTTGAGTTGAACATGATTTGCAAATGTTCTGAAACTCATGAGTTAAATACGTCTGCTGAGACGAGGTATTATCATGTTGATAACCTAAGGCGAGCAAACTGTGTTGCTGAATTGTTGAATATTGATAGTTGAAAAAATATTCTTTAATCTGAGCAAATATTGCTTGTTTGATGAATTGTTGGTAGCAGGACCAAATAAAATATTAATTTAAGATATTGACTGCTGGGTCGAGCATAATAAATAAAAGTGTTGATCATGGAATCAACATAAAATTATCAGTATTCGAATCTACTAAGAATCATGTTTTTGCAGAGTTCTGGATTCAAAACCCTAATTTTAATGAATTGATGATTTATTGAAATTCAACTGCAGAGTGAAGCAGGGACCGGCCACATGGGATGATGAGTCCACCATGTAATTCCCAGATGCTCTAATGAGCAAAATACCAAAGTCTCTTGAGGACCAGTTGGTGAAAGAATGATTAAATGCTGGTTTAATCATTTATTAAAATAATGCTCGTGTGAGCGGTAGATAATAAAACCTAGCCGTGAAAATATGAGGGACCGACCAAGAGATCATGAGACCGGCACTTGGTGGCCATGGGACCAATTGATGGTCGTTTGAGCGAACCTCTGATTGTTTGAAAAGAGTTCGGACCTAATACGAGCAATTGAGCAAATTAGGTTAAAATAACTAAAATACGTGGGACCGGCCATTTGCAAGCCTTAGGGTCACCCTTGGTCGGTCAAGGGGATGTCCCCGTGTCACCATGATGTTCTTTCTCAGTCCTGAAGGTTTCGATATTTTTTGGTGTGCGTTCGAGCATCATTTTGAGAAAATATGCAGAATCCGGGGTTTTGCTGAAACTAGGAAAAATACATGAGATGATGAAAAATAATAAATAAAACAGGGAATTGCAAGGTGTGGGACCGGCCACGGCTAGGGCATGGCCGGCCGGCTGACAAGCACGGTCCCGCACTTTCACAGTTTTATGTAACTTTATGTATTTTCTCTGAATTGAGGGAAATTCCATGAAACTGGAGAGTTTTATAAAATTAGGGAACTTCCATGAGATGAAAGAAATAAAATAATAATAAAATAGGGAATGATGGAGTGTGGTACCGGAAATGGTCAAGGCATGGCCGGCCGGCCAACGGGCACGGTCCCAGGGCACTCTTCCCAATTTTATGTAATTTTCATGATTTTAGGGAATTTTCATAAATCAAAGAGATTTGTTGAAACCAAGGTATTTTGTTGAAATTAGGGAGTTTTTCATGGAATGAGGAAAGAAAAACAAATAATAATAATAAAGTAAGAGGTGTGTGGGGCCGGCTAAGGCATGACCGGCCGGCTAGGGCCCGGTCCCACGAGTTTTCTTAATTTTATAATATTTTTCGTGGGTTTAGGGAAAATTCGTGAAATTAGGGAATTTTCATGGTTTTAGGGAAAATTCATGAAATCGGAGAATTTTCATGGATTGAGGGAAATAATAAAATAATGGGGAACCGTGAGGTGTGGGACCGGCCACAGCTAGGGCATGGCCGGTCGGCTGGTGCTCGGTCCCATGACACCTTTCTCTAATTTTATTATTTTCCTTGACATAAAGAAATATCATGAAATTAGAGAATTTCCTTGAAACGAAGGAGATTTGCTCGAATGAGAGAATTTCATGAGATCAAGGAAAAATAATAAAATATGATAAAATATAAAATTGGGCGTGGGACTGGTCACGGCATGACGTGCCGGCTGGTGAGCCCAGTCCTCTGGCGCCTTTGCTAATATTTTTTTATTATTATTTTTCCTTCCTATTTTTGCATAGGTTCCTCATTCATTCATATTTTTGAGATGCTCGTTTGCGCATTCAAATGTTGGTCTGTGCATTATTGCTAAGTACACTTGCACCATTTTAGTCAGGGCTTATTCGGTGTTCAGATGCCTGCTCGTTGAATATTTATTACTAACCCATGGAATTCTGCTGGGAAAACCATAAATTGAAGTAATGAAACATTCGAAGAATCATAGAATATAGTTGAATATTCAGCTACGATTAGGAATAATTAATTGATGGCTCTATACTGGAAGGGCTTCCTATATAGGAGCATTAATTATCTGAGAGTTGAGCAATATGAACTTGCTGGAGTGTCATATTCCTCCTGTATGGTCAGGGAAAACCTGGTTGCATCCTGAATACGTTGTTGCTCTATACTAGCAGGCACGCTGTCTAGGAGCCGTCCAATCTTTTGATTCTATACAGAAATAATTACTGAAATTGCTCAGTATTCATGAGATGCGCCGTGGCCTCAGCTAAGATACTACATATCCACATATACTCTGAGAGACAGCCTTCTCAGTCAGAGGTTTTATGGCATGAGATTTCACGCTTTATTGAGAGACATGAGTCTCAATACTCATCCGATTGTCGGATCCGGAGTATGTATAATTATGGTTTTACGATTTTTCCCTTGTCGAAAATCCACCATCTACACTTGTACAATCTATACGTTCGGTCACGAAACTTACTCGAACTACCTTCCAAAAAGAACATATATTGTAATATATGCTTCAAGAAACGAATTCAACAACAACGAGTTTTGTAGGTTCTTTACAGTCGAGCTAATATTATTTAGGTTTAACAATGCACAATCTGTGATATCTCAATTCTTAATATAGAACAATATAATGCGGAAAAGAACTAACACGGACACCAGAAGTTTTGTTAGCGAGGAGACTATAAACTTGTAGAAAAACTCCGGGACCTAGTACATATTGAACACATACGGATTTGATTTGTTACACCAATTAACTACTACCAGATTTCAGACTAGATGTAATACCTGCTTCAGTTGTATGCGTGTGCCTGTAAGACTCCTAGCAGAACATTGATTCTCTTTAGGAGTTGTCTTTTGTAAATCTTCTAGCAGAATTTTGATTCTCTTTAGAAGATCAATACACCAAAACAACCATCTTGTGGCGCTTATAAACGTTGCACTCAATTTGTGCAACGGTAATAAGTGTTGGTAAAACGGCGTTGCACATTTTTGTGCAACGTAAATCGTCCGCTGCACAAATTAAATAGTGCAACATGTATAAACGTTGCTCAGTTACTTTTTCAACTTTTTATTTTCCAATTTGTGCAACGGATATTCTAATTTAAGCAACGGAAAAATAATTAAAGCAACTTCTATATACGTTACAAAAATTTTACTGAGAAATTAAAAAAAAATACAATTTTTCATTTCAAAAATCCAGTATTACAAAACTGCTCCATTAAATCCAGCAACAAATTCTTACAATATTCTCTTTTCCAACGTGGATTACATACAACTTATACTCTCTGCAAAAGATCAAAGATTGACATACATTTAAATACTTTCATGAACTTGTAAAAGCAAATAAGATGAACTAATACACGTATGACTTGAAGATAATCTCAGAATCACGGAGGTGAGTTATGACTGATTTTAACATATCAATTTTCTGAATTTGCTGCGCACTTGATCCTGATGCAGGAAGCCAACCCAAACTTCTATTGCAGCAGCACCTGATCAAAAAAAAAAATAGATCGAGTCAAAAATACTTGAGATGATAAACATACTAAGTTTTAAAAAAAATGAACAGAATAAACCACCACATTACTATATACTCATAAATGGTATGAATATTTGTGTTTAAAGGAATGATGAACATATAAGTATTATAGTGCGACGAATCATCAGAATATAAATATCACATAAACATAAGTAGAACATGAAATATATTACCTGTTTAGGAAAAGTAGCAGATTCACCAGAATCCCCACAAGCACAACACTCGCCATATACTGTAACGCAACATTTCCACCAATTGAATGGCCAATAACATCTATCCATTCCAAACCAGATAGTGGATGGATAATACATCTAGCATGTTGCATTTACATATTTCGGAAGTTAGTATGAGGCATAAATAATAACCATTTTCCAGAGGTTTATAAAATAAGCCTAAGAAGTTAACCACAGCTTTAGTTTCTAATCACAATATACAACCGTTTTTATGATGGAGTTTTAAGACGAAACCGAGATAACATCCTAGCTACTACCGCCATGGTTACCAGCAGACTCAGAAAAAGATGTAGAGTTACCTGTCTTTTTTGTATACCATAGTTCTGCACATACGTTAAAATTTCCGCCTGCACCAAAATCGTTTTTTACTTCAAAAATGTCGATGGCCTCAAAATAAACTTGAATGGTCACATAAAGTAATAATATCTGAACCCCAGATAATCACCCGATACTTAATCAGTTACGTATTGAGCACCAAAGGGCGAATAATTACATGACTTAGTTTTTGGATCTCTTGAGCATCCATATCACGGTATCCCTCTACCAAATCTTCTTTTATTGGTTCCTTAACAACTGCTGCCGCTACCTGTTTAGTAATATCACAGATGCTACATATTTCATATAATTCAGAAGTATCACTAGGTTAGCATTCCACATCAACAATATTATTTGATGCACAATATGATTTATTAAATCACCTGGAAACACAAGGAAAAATTATCCCGATGAGAACCTCTTTCTCTGTAATATATGCTGCCAAGTTGCACATAAAGAAACGCAAAATGTTAGAAAATATCAAAATATTGTGGTCTAGCATCAGTTTGGTAAGATATCAGTTACAAGAAAATAAGTTTTTGAAGATACCATTCAGCAGCTGCCTGTAGCATGCCATCATAGACGATACGAGATCCAGATAACAGTGTACCAAGACCTATCATGCATGATGAAATACGCGCTATGTAGGTATGCGGCGAGGCCAGAAACTAGATACTTTTCTCTCATAAAGAGTAAAAGAAAACTAACCCTGGAAATAGGTACATGTTGTTTCCCTGGTTGCAGTGCCCAACTCGACCATCTCCTAAAAATTTTAATGAGCAAGAGGAAGAGCACAAGAGGTCAAAACTTGAAGCAAATTCAGTTCAGTTGCATTTAAATAATTAAAAATGGTAGCGGCCAATGACCTCACTAGCAATACATTTAAGATATCCCTATAAAAAATTTCTCACAAAATAATTAGTGAATGAACTGACAGATGGTTTACTAGATAGAAATTGTCAAAATGAAACAAGAAGCTTGTTTCCTCATTTGAGTGTGACATATTTGCTGACCTCAGCATAGAAAAAAGATGGAAATATTATACAGACGTTATTACAGACAATAAGACTAAATGAGCTGATTTCAATGAGCATATTATGCTACAATGAGTTGAATCCAGAAGTTTTGCTATCTCAAGCTTATTGTCAAGTTAGATGATCAAAACTATGTCTTGATTTTTAGTCTACCAAGTCAAATATCGGACTAGGTTAGAATTCGGTAGTTGAGTATCAGACATCACCCTTGAAGACTGAAGATCGACGATGACATTTGGAGAATTTCTCTATCAGATATGTGAAGACTGAACCATTCTATTTTACTCACTATCTTACCATTCAATCTTTTCGAGACGATGTCGTATGACTTCTAGTAGATTTATACAAAATAAGTTTCGAGTCAAGCTTGTCTTGTTAAAAATATCGAAATATGATTCTAAGCAAAGATGTTCAACGATCCTTAACATAATTAGTTCTAAACAACTTATTGTGTGAATTAATATGTGGATCAATCGAAAATTGCCCATGCAAATGGTTTTATCATGCGCGAATGTTTCAAACATCATAAGAGAGAAATATTGAACTTTCTGATATTTCTTTTCAGGGTAGGTTGGCAAACCAGATCGTAAATCATAGATATCTGAGTTTTAGAAATACAGGAGGGTTGGGGAACTAGTTTGCAAACCGCAAGTTTAGTTGGAGACTGTTCACAAACAGGTGTGAACTGGAATTTGAAAGTTGATTTTAAAGGCCAGCTGTTGACGAACCCAGTTCACAAACCGTGGTCAACTGAGCTCGGTGGTCTTGTAGGGTTGGCGAACCCGATTCACGAACTGCTGCACCCTGACTCGTGAACAAGCCCAACGGTTCACTAACCGATATACCAACTGTTCCAGTTTAAGATTTTAGTATGCTCAAAGACTTATCTTTTAAATATGTTTAGCATTACTATAACTCTCTCAAACACTTCTAAGACTTCATTGACCAGTCAAACACTTATGTTTGTGCATCATGATTAAACTCGTAGGTGTTTTAATGAACATCAAATTTCTTTAGTTCTTTGGCATACTTTCCAAACCGAACAATCATTATACACGGTTCGAGAACCGGTTCCTATTGTATATTCTTTTATTGCATTTTCAAGACATAGAGTATTTTCTTGATTCTCAAGATATCTTAGCTTGAATTCTAAGCAACCCCTAGTCCTTGGAAATTTATAAATAGAGATGCTCTTTCAACTGGAAAATTTAATCCCTGACACTTTGTGTCCTAGTTGATTCTAGAGTCTTCTTCTATAAACCTATGTTTCCTCTGAGAAACATAATCAGGTATGCGATCTAAAAGACTTTTCTTTGGGGATTCGTGAAGCCAGGTCCGACCAAGGTAATTAATATCGGTTGTAACGGCCGATATTATAGGTTTTTATCGTGTATCGGAAAAAATCTGTAAGATATCTAAAATATCGGCGATACAAGGATTAAACGATAAAAACGCTCGTATCGGCCGGTACAAAGCGATATATCCGGTTCACCGGTACACTAGTAATATCGACAAGGGTAACTTGGTAAAGTAAATTATTAGATATGAAAATTTGTAAACAAAACTCTTCCTCCTAACCGTATTCTTCCTATATACCCTTAAAAACTCAATTCAATTCACTAAAGAAATTTTCAACTATTTCATTTTTCTTAATGATGGTGGAATGTAATTTGTTAGAGCAGTGCTCGGTCGAACTCGCAAGCGTTGCTATCTAAAGCTTGTTTTTCAAGTTTGGTTGTCAAAACTATAAGCATTGATTTCTAGTCTACTTATAGCTATGTATCGGATTAGGATAGAATGTGTAGTTGAGCTTCATACTTCATGGCGTTCATCGATTGAAGACGAAGAACTACTAAGGAGAGCTTGTGGAACTTCGTCAACAAAAGGTGTGTGGAGACTTGAACTCATCTATCACTCGAAAGTCTATTCTTTTCTATCTCATATTGAAACAAAAAGTCGTAGAGCTATATAGACTTTACATTATACACATTTGATATTTCGAGCTGAGTTTAACTCGCTTATATCTTTCTCGAAATATGTGTTGGAAAGCTTTTTGCTTTAACCACGTTCATCATTATTCTTGACGAAAGTCAAAAGATGATCATGTGAAAATCACCTGATAACATCTTACATGATTTGTGTGAGACAGTCATTTGATGTAGGCTCGGAATGTTTCGTATCGATCATTCGATCACTTGAAAAATTACTTATAAGCTAATAGTTTGTGTGAGACAGCTATTGTCGTCTTCTAAGAATGTTTCAATGATTGAAATGGGAGTTAAGAGCTAAAACCCATGTCTGAATACATTACGGTTTGTGTACTTAGTGTACGAATTTTTTTTTCCGGAATTCAGGACCAGAAATTTTCATACTCGTTCGCAAACTTATTCAACTGTTTAAGTCAGGGTACTTAAGTTTGCATACCCGTTCCCAAACTGATTTAACTGTTGAAGTCCGGGAACCAAGTTTGCATACCCGTTAGCAAACAATTTCAACTGAGTTCGGTCCGGAGCTAAAGTTTGCGTACCCGTTTGCAAACTATCGGCTTGTGACCAATGTCCGGAACTTAAGTTTGCGTACCCGTTTGCAAACTTAAGTGGTTGAGGTTCTTAAATCGGTTAAGTATGATTTCATACTCATGAAAATCTACATTTATAAACCGTGGCTAAAATGTTCATGAACTGATTCTTTTGAATCAATCCGATTTTTCTTCAATTGCGTCGTGTATACTTCTATGAGAATATAAACAATTGAACAACTCTATGAGTAACACAATTAGATTCATTTGATTATCAACTGGTTTAGAAGTGTTAAGATTAACAAGGTTAAGAGAAAAGTGTTCATATGGCTAACTTCGGTTAACTGTTGTTGAGCCAACTCAATATACACGTTTAGGTACGGTTACCCATATCTAAATGAAGGTATATTTCATTTGTGTATAACAAGATAAAGACCATCTGACGGTGGAAATATATTAGCTTGAATCTTAAATCAGGTTTCATCTAACGGTGAATATTGATTGCTTTGTTCCAAAGTTATCAAACCCTGATTTGAAGACTATATGAGGGAGAACTCTAACAACTGGGAAACCTAATCCCCACACCTCCTATGTGATACTAGTTGCGACTAGAGTCGATTCTCCTTTAACCTAGGTTTTTCCTAAAACCATTATAGGTTAATGACTTAAAGACTTCATTGGGATTCTGAAGCCAGACCCAACTATTTTCTCTGTAGTTGCGTGTTCTGATCTTACTTTGTTCTATCGTATTGGGTACTATATTCTCTAAGATTTGCTTGAGATTTATCTCCGATAGGTAAGATATAAAAAGTAATCACAAAGCTCTTCGTCTCATTCTTTGTGATTCCAAAATAACTTGTTCTACTACCATATAGTTAAGTAATTGTGAGGTGATTAATATTTCTAGGCTGTTCTTCGAGAATATAAGACCGAATTATTAATTGGTTCCTGTTCACCTTGATTTATCAAAAGACGGAACAAAACTTCGTTGGTATTTCTGTGGGAGACAGATTTATCTATTCTAATAGACTTTTCTGTGTGAGACAGATTTTTTTATCAGTCTTTGACTTTGAGTCGTAGCAACTCTTAGTTGTGGGTGTGATCAGCTAAGGGAATCAAGTTCGCAGAATCCTGTTGGGATTCAGAGGTGTAAGGAATGCGATTGTACCTTAATCAGTGTGAGATTGGTTAGGGCTGAACTACATTCCAGTCCGAAGTTAACTTGTAATAGGCTAGAGTATGTAGCGGCTTAATACAGTGTGGTGTTCAAATATGGACTAGGTCCCGGGGTTTCCTGCATTTGCGGTTTTCTCGTTAACAAAACTTCTGGTGTCTGTGTTATTTCTTTTCCGCATTGTATTTTCTATATAATTGAAATATCACAGGTTGTGCGTAGTTCAATCAATTGGTAAATCCAACCTTTGGTTGTTGTTGAAATTGATTGACACTTGAACATTGGTCTTTGGTACCGTTCAAGTTGTTTCTCATAATAATCAGGCTCGTGGATTTCTATCTGTTTGATTTGCTGATTACATTGAGAAACAGAGATATAACTCTTGGATATATTTTCTTTGATTGAGTCTGACCGTCTAGTTGATTCTCTTGGAATTATATTGGAGTTAGTCCATACAGATTGCCTAAACGAAATATTGGATGTGGTTGTTAGACCCCCGTTTTTTCATAATTGAACTTGTATTGTGAATCTTTTGATATCGAGAATTAATGTATCATATGCACCAAAAATTTTAGATTGCGATATCTATAAATATTTAAAATTCTAGTTCTTAATGATGTATCAACGATAAAAACCGATATAACCTTTTGTATAGGTGTATCGGACCCGGCTGATACGATACCGGTACACGATATTTACTACTTTAGTTCCAACTATCTTTACCTTGATAGTTCGTGTATCTTGATCTTGCTTTTCTTTTATCGAGGTTTTTGAAATCTCTTTCATGCAAGATAAATAGTAATCACAAAATTCTATTCGTCTCAGACTTTGTAATTCCTCAAGATAAATATCTGGAAACTGATTTTAATTGATCTTTTGAAAATTATTCTTGAGAGGTGGTTAAGAATCTAGGATGCTCTTCGGGAGTCGTAAGTTCCGAATTTATGAGGTTTTCTAGCTTTGTCTATTGCAAACAGATTTCCTCACTTTGATCTAAATGTAAATCAAATATAGTCTTATATGTTAGAGGCAGATTGGTATCAAAAGTCTCCACTTAGGTTGAAGCAACTCTTAGGCTGTAAAGGATGTCAGCTAAGAGAATCAATTGCGTAGAGCCTTGCGAGGTTCAAGAGACGTAAGGAGCGCGACTGTAACTGAATCACTTGGAGGGTGGATTCGGTCTCAACTACATTCATGTCTGAAGTCTGATAGTAGGCTAGTGTCTGTAGTGGCTTAATATAGTTTGATGTTCAAATCTACACAAGGTCCCCTGGATTTTTCTGTTATTGCGGTTTTCTTGTTAACAAAACTTCTGGTGTCTTGTGTTTCTCCTTTTCGGCATTATATTGTTTATCTTTATAATTCGATTTCACATGTTTGTATGTATTTAATCTAAGTAGATACGTCCGCTTAACTGGAATCGATTACGAGACTAGATTTTTTTATAGAATTCGTATCTTGAAAGATAGATAACAAGTTTAATGACTTGGCAGAATTCCGATTGAATTATCTGGATACGACTAGATTGATCTTGGAAATTGATTTTTGAGATCGTCCAGGTACTCTACTTAACAATTAGGTTCACGGACTCTATGTCTATATACATATTGATTGAGTAGAGGTTAGAGATATAAACTCTATATACACATTTTCAAGGATCATTCAGTTGGTCTACTTGCAATTGTATTAAGTTTTGTCCATACAGGTTGCGAACAAAAAAAGTTAAGTGTGTACTTGGTAACCCTACGTTTTCAATTAAAAGTTTGTTTACTCTCCTATTCACGAATTGAACCTTTAACCACACTTTGCAACTTTAGTAAATCATTCATAACTTCTTCGTTGTA
The DNA here is from genome assembly GCF_003573695.1 of Papaver somniferum. Lineage (NCBI taxonomy): Eukaryota > Viridiplantae > Streptophyta > Magnoliopsida > Ranunculales > Papaveraceae > Papaver > Papaver somniferum. Next base: position 73,653,570 of record NC_039366.1, read on the forward strand.
ACTCGGAATTGAGTGATTTTTGGTTTGTTAAATTCGTATTTTCATTTACCAAAATGTAAAGACTTTTTAAAAGTCAATGGTTATCCTCACTAAAGTCTTAGACTCAAAAACTCCTCGGGGCGTATGCACAAAGTATATTTACCATCGTAAAGAGTGAGTACTTTGTTTCAATCAATAGAGAGGTAGAATAAACAAGATAATCAAGTATTTGTTAGTAACTATAATTTAAGCTCTCCATAGATGTATTCAGTCTCTAGAAAGGTAGTCAATACCGGTTATACAGGCAGATATTACAGGTTTTTATCGGGTATAGGAAAATACCTATACGATATTGAAAATATCAGCGGTACAAAGACGAAACGATATTATCGTTTGTACATGCCGGTACAGATCGATATATCGGTTTTACTTATACATCGATAATATCGGTTTTAGTGAATAAAGTTTCCATCAATATGCATCTAGTCTTTACAAACAAGTACAACGTCAATCGGAGAAGGTAAAAAGTCCTAATATATTTATGATATAAAATCAATGATTATATGGTAGGATAAAAGATGGAACCCATATTTCAATTGCAAGGCATGAAAATGTAAAACATAAAATGAAGCATAATAAGAAAGATTTACAAGCATAATAGGACAACAATCACAATGCTGGCTGATAAACCACCTTGTATTTTTGAAATTTGAGATATATGTATGATTCTTATTATTTTTTACTATGGTTTTATAAATATTTTATTTTCTAGTTCTAACGATGTATCACTGATAAAAACTACCTTGGTCTCTAGTCTTTAAGGATACCCTTGATTCTATATTATAATACCTAAACTTAATCTAGTATGCGTTTTGACATCTAAATTTGGCAACTAACTTGACATACTAATCCCAATGGGTTCAACCAAGAAATGATTTAATATCTACCACACCAATGCATACAATTAAGGATACTCAGCATTCCTAGAAGCCCTTCTTAGCATTTCTTTGAGCAGTCGTTCAATAATATCTTGCTATAGTTTTCAAAAAAAAAATGGACCAAAATGATTGACTATAGTTTCGCAAAAAATATTGTGATTATCGTGTGCAGTTGTTTTTCCCATTTTAATATACTCATTAATAGCGTCCATCGGCAGCCCATATTATATAATCCGCGGGGCTGCAAGATCTTTTGTTCAAGACTGTGTCCTGGCATATTAAATACATCAAATTAGTAAATGAATTTAGAATTTACTTGACAAACCTCTCCTATAATCCTAATTATCATGTGAAACAATGAAAATGCCGGGTACCAAAATACTCCACCAACTTTTCTTAGGCAACGTTGTAAGGACTAAACTCAACTACAATTCCGAGAGTTACAACTTAATAAATCTCAATCAGGAATTATATGAAGAGTTTATATCTCTTTCTCTCACAACCAATATGTAAATGGAGACAAGTCAATGAGCCTGATTATACTGTGAGAGTACTTGGACGATTCAAAGATCAATCAAGTCGTAACCAACAATTGCAATGGACGTATCTACTTTAATTGATTTATGTACACCTGTGATATTTCAATTATAAAGATAAATAATATAATGCGGAAAAAGAAATACACAGATGCAAGAAATTTTGTTAACGAGGAAACCGCAAATGCAGAAAACCCCCGGGACCTTGTCCATATCTGAACACCAAACTGTATTAAGTCGCTACAGATTCTAGCCTACTATCAAAACTTCAGACTGGAATGTAGTTGAGACTGAATTCACCATTACAGTAATTCAGTTACAGTCGCGCTTACGCATCTTTAATCTCGCAAGACTCTGCGTAATTGATTTCCTTAGTTGACGTCCTTTACAGCCTAAGAGTTGCTTCAACTCAATTGAAGACTTTAAACCAATCTGCCTCCCACAGGTAAGATTATATGTGATTTCGTTCTGATCAAAGATCAATGTGAGATAAAAAATCGTTTGCAATAAACAAAGTCTAGCAAACCTCAAAATTCGGTACTTACGACTCCCAAAGAGCAGCCTAGATTACTATTCACCTCACAAGTAAAACCTACTCCTATTTCAACAAAGAATCTTTATAGAGGAATATACATGTGAAATTACAAAGTCTGAGACGAAGAAACTTTGCGATTTATATCTATCTTTCCTGATCGGAGTGAGACTCAACAATCAGTAGCAAGATCATGATACACGAACTATCAACATAAAGATAGTTAGACCCGGGTTCAGGAATCCCTAAGCGAAGTCTTTTTAGTCGCTAAACCTAAAAAGGTTTAGAGGAGAAGACGACTCTAGTTTACAACTAGGACACACAAGAAAAGTGTCGGGGATTCAAAGATCCCAGTTGCTTGAGGTTCTTCTTATATAGACTTTCAAAACAAAGGTTGATTTAGATTTAATCTAATGTAGCTTTGGAATCAAACAGTCAATATCCACCATTAGATGAACGTTTGATTTGAGATTACACAACAAATATACACTCTGGTTAGGATGGACCATAACCGAACCGTGTAAATGACTCGTTCACAAAAGGCTAGCCGAAACTATCCAGACGAACTAAAAGCTTAACCATTTTCATATAAAACTTTAAGACTTTAATCTTGAGTCACAACCATAGGTTATAATGTGAACATATATATATATATATGTGTGTTTTTTAGAGAGTTGTCCGACTATCTCATAGAATAATTCAGATGCATCTAAAAATATTCGACAGGGTAAGTACTTGTACCTACTTCCAGTTCGTGAATTATTTTGTCATGGTACGTGTACCGGGTTTGTATACACTTAAGACAAAAACGAGTTCAGGAGTTCACATAACTTTTTTGGTATGCATACTAGGTATGTGTACCAACCTAAGTTCGGGAGTTCACAGAACTTTTTATGTTTGCATACTTAGTATGTGTACCAAAAGTCGTTGCCGAACTATAGCTACGCCGGTACGTGTACTAGGTACATGTACTGCGGCTCCGGATCTATAATAGTTGCGCTAATATGTAAGATGGTACGTGTACAATCCTGTATCCAGATTTACAGTAGTTCTATATCTCTCTAATAATCAATTTGAAAACATTCTCGAATAACATTAATGACACATATCACTGATCTAGGATATTTTCAAATGATTAACTTAGATCATAATTTATGTCATAAAAAATAAATTGTTCATAACCAAATTTATCAAGTATGAACAAATGTTTTTAAGCTTAGTCAACATATTTCAAGAATAATTAATCAAGATAAACTTGACTCGAAATTTTTGTTGTGCATGTAAAATCTACTTTAGTCATGTGACATAGTCTCATAGATGGAAAGATGAAAACTTGAGTAATAGGTGGTTCAGTCTTCACTTACCTTTTGTTAATGAAGTTCTCCAAAAGCTTCGGTTGATCTTCGCCTTCAAACGGTAGAACGCAATGATGTCTGGTACTCAACTACACACTTCTATCCTATCCGAGACTTGACTAATTGTAGACTACAATTCAAGATGTAGTTTTGATCAACTAAATTTGACAACAAGCTTGATATAGAAACACTTGTGAGTTCGACCGAGAAATGCTCTAATAAACGATATGAGAATGCGACGTTGAAAATGTTCATCAGAATACACACGTCCGTCGATAAAACAATCACGCATCATCTGTTAGTGGTATTTTTCTCGAAATCTCCAGGTCTATCTTCTTGTCAATACTTTTCTTGGTTCTTGAACTTGAGGTATTTTCCCTATATATAATTGTAGCATGGTGTTCGTGCTATTCTATCTTCGTCCGAATCTTCATTAATCTGATCCAATTATTGCATGAATAGAGATTAGCACATTTATGTCCATTTCCTCATTATTTTCCAATTTGGGATCCATCAAAAATATAAGATTTGTTGAAATACTGAAAAACAAGTGATATGTCGGAGAAATTAGAAAATTTTTGTGAAATTAAAAAAATAAGCAGCAGTTGTATGAGTTAATTATGGGATGTGGGAATTTATATAGGTAGAAGGTAAGATATGCATTTAGGAAACGGCTATAAAAAGTAGCCATCGGCCAAAGCTTGACTGATCAGCTAATTAACGGTTATAAAATATAATCGACCAAACTTAGACTGCCCGATTTGACCTTTACCGCTGAGTTGCATTTTTCATTGTAGAGAATGGAACTTGTGCATCCACGTGGATGCTTAAATGGTAAATATAAATACTCCTATTGGAACTGCTCTTATAAACATAATAAACCTTACTAATTAGCAAACCGCACTTACAACGAGATGAAAAATTGAAAAGCACACTCACAAACATTCTAAAATCCACCAATATCAAGTAAGACTTATATAAAAACACTTTTATACAGTAAAACATCGACAAACGTATGATTTTAGAACCAAACAAAGGTGTTTTAGCGAGGTTATTTATTTATCGATAAATGAATGTGACTATCTATTATTTTAAAGTGCGAAATATTTTGAATATACTGTTTTGTAATTGTATTATTCTTACACCATATATTATTATTTGTGGATCAGGAGTTCATGCTACTTATTCAACAATTATTTTTACGTGTAGATTAAGATCGATAATCATCACTGGAATCCAAAAGACAATGATTGGATTAATATCTTGGAAAAAAGAAGAAAATCAATATCTTACATGTTATTAGTTATGCTACCATTCCTTAGACATTTAATGTGAAGCCGATAACAACTGTAAATTATTCCAACATTGCAAGATTTCGTTACAAAAAACATATTTGAACTACAAGTTGTTCACTTATTAAAATAATGATATCTAAGGGTTAACTAATATCATGTTTTGGTCTCCCATAAAAATGTGATGGGTGTCGAACGTATTTTGAACTATCCCAACAAATATAATACAATATACAATTTTCTACAAAATAAACAAATATTTAGTCAATAATGAACACTCAAGTGGTGACGCGAATGATGCTGAACTGAATGATAGTTTTGTCATTGCAAATGGGTGACTAAAAGAGACCTTTCGAGCAATAGAAAAATAAATAACTCTACGACGTGTGCAAAATAGTCTAACAGTTATGCATGCATTTTACAAATAATAAAAATTGAATTCATTTAGGATTAGATGAAAAGATAAAGTATTTTGGTTTTTCTAAATACTGGATTTAGTAATTATTAGTACCAAATTTTCACTGGATATTTAAGAAATCAATTTTTTTAGATGGGCTTATTTATTATAAGCCATTTATAACACACGAAAAATTTATTCGTTTAACGAGATTATTATTTTATTAAATATTTATTTATTGAGGTTTGGTTATACAAGAAGTTTATTTTTTTCTCTACTTTCACCATAAACGGACTTTGAAGCACAATACAAACTTTTCGGAACCCCCATAGTTGATTTGAGAATTATTCAGTAACATTAATCTAGGGTGTATAATAAGGGATAACCTATAACCTAGCGTTAAAGAAAAAACTAAGCTTTATAAATTATAAGTCCTCTTTTATATAAGAGGAAGGATCAGTTAACAACCTCATAATTTACAAGTTTGATAGTCCGATATGAGTCGTTGGATCATAATGTACTTCTAATACAAAAAATGTTCTAGTTTATAAATGAACAAAATGGGCAAGCCGGATCACTTGCAAGACCCATATGAACTTCAAACACTTTACTTTGTCTACCCCGTTTCTCTCCCAAAGAAAATAGACTACAGATACATTGATTCATGGAGATTTTTTGTTCATTTCTACTTAATGAAGTTTGATTTTTTTATCGTGGTATTCAATAATGTATTACTTACTACGAAATCATGACCTAGTTAACTAATTTCCTGCATCCAAGGGTTTATATCTGGAATTTGAAATCGTCTGAAAGTTTTGTAGTTCCAGTTATTAGGGTTTTTCGCTCCACTTTCAATCGAATTCAATTCTCAATTAAAATCTCGTATCCCAATTTTTCCATTTTTCACCACGTATAATCAAAATCTCCTATATCTTATTACTTTCAATTTCTTTTACGGATCTAACATATAAATCTAATTTCATTAACATGTTTTTTCATGGCTTGAATAATATTGGCTCAATCATGTTCTGTTTTTAATACCCATAATACAAAAACTTAAGAAAATTTCTAATCTTTCTTTAGTACACTAACTTTGTTTTTGGGGTAGTTTCATGTAGGAGGAAGAAGAGACAAAAGAAGCCAGGAAATATATTATCCATTCTGGGTGCAAGTGAACTCAGCTTGCCCATTTTAATTCATAAATAATCTGGAGCGTCAGAGGTTTTCAATTCTACGATTCATACTGGACTGTTAAACCGTGTAAAATATAAGGCTGTCAACGGATCTGTCCTCCTTATATAAACCCTAGATTTCATTGTCATTCACAATAAATTAAAATTTTCATCTAATTCTTTTACATGTAAAGTGAAGAATAAATTCACATTTCGTTAGGTTATTTATAGCGCCAGCATGTCGAATCTGATAAAATTTCTTTAGAAACAAAAACACAGGACTATAAAATTGAATTATCTTGATTTTAAAAAACTTATTCATTTAAAAACAGGACTATAAAAATTGAATTATCTTGATTTTAAAAAACTTATTCATCTATGACGATTACTTTGAATTTTGTTAGATTGATTTCAACACAATCCGCCAAATACGGATAAAGGAGGACAATTTGAATTCGGTTAGAAATAGCCGAATTCGAATTTAAGAATAAAACAAAACCTTTGATATTCAAATGATAGCTAGGTAAACAAATCAACAAAGTTGATTACAATTTTGTTATTCAAATAAACTATGATTCAAGTTATACAAGCGGAGTTTTCAAATATCGTAGACTAAGGAAAAAATTACTCCAATGACTAGACTTGTTAAACTATCTCTAATAATATAGATGCATCGAAAATAAAAATACATGTATGTGAAAATCATCTTGAAATTAGAATTTTGACTATCTAGTCGGACAAACCAAATCCTAAATTCGGCCGATATAACGATAATAGCTTCTCCAGAGTTCAATATTTTACTGCAGGCCCTACAATGCGGCCAAAGCCAAGAAAAACAGGCCTCCAAGGCTCACGCAATTACCATAGTCCGTATTTATCCGTAATTAATGCTCTCCTCGTAACGGCCAAGAAAATAAAGAATCTTATTTTGAATTTCAAATTCTACATCTAGTCCGCCATTTTCCTATTTGAAAATCTCACATTCTCTCTCTACAAAACCCTTCCTTCATCTTCATATATACCACGCCCACACAACTTTGAAAATCATTCCTCCCTCTCTTCATAGGATAGAATAACAAAGAAAACCCCCAAATTTTCAACAGAAGTTGATCAAAGGGTCTTTCTGATTTTGTTCAAATCTTCATAAGATTTCCAATTTTTCCTTCATAAGATAATCACAATGATCGAATCAAGAGATAGATTGGTCAGAGAAGAAGAAAAAGATCCATTCACTCCCATATCTGTTCCAAAATTGGGCTTAGGTATGTCTAGGTTTGCTGCTGGTAGTGAAAGAAATTTATTTGGATCGGCGTCACCATCTCAAACTACTTCTCCGATGGGTTTCAGTGGCTCTCCAATGGGTTTAATAGCGATACCAAGTTCAAGAAATATTGCTCTGAGAAGGGTCGGATTTGGCACTAATAATCGATTAGGTAACAGTAGAATTTCTTCTTCTATAGGATCTGAGAATGTTAGTCCAAAGGGGAGTGAGCGCCGAAGCAAAGGAGGTGTAAAGAAGAGTATACTTCCTTCTTGGTACCCAAGATCGCCTCTTCAGGATATCACTGCCATCGTCGATGTAAGTTTTTCTTTTCTTTGTTTCCTTGTTTGATCTTTTATAGTAGACTTAAAATTAGGGCTTTTATGATCTGAATGATAATCTTGGTTTCCTTTAGGGTTTTGGTTCCTTCTGATTGTGTTGTTCATATGTGTTGTGAAACGAAATAGATGACACCATTGTGTTAATTGTGCTAGAGAAATACTATGGTTTTTTGGGAATCCCCTAATTTTCTTTTGTTGTAGACTTGAAATTAGGGTTATTATGATTTGAGGAGAAATCTAAGTTTCCTTCAGAATTTTAGCCTACCCCTGGTGGTAGTGTTCATGTGTTTTATGAAACAAAGTAGATGAGATTCATTGGTAATTGTTTTCTTAACCAAGTGATCAAATTAGAGCATAAATCTTATGGTTCACTGCTGATCATTAGGCTAATTGTTTGTAGTTCGAGATTCTTGGAAAGGATTTCAGAACATCTAGTGGAACAGAAATACTATTTTTAGGGCGGCAATTGATGTAAATGAGGCCCTTTATGAATTGTTCATCATAATAGTTGTTAATGAACTATTGGGTTAATACTGCTGGCGAATTACTATGAATCTATTTCTGATTAAATCGTGGGTATTGAATGCTCTTTCACGTACTTGTAAATGATTATGATGTATACTATTAGATGTTGTGTTATGTTTGCATACCTATAAAGAATTAACTATGCCAAAATGCTCTCAAATTTCGCTTCTTGTAGCTAGGAAATGTAGATTTATTTCTGTTTTTCAAGCTTCTTCAGTCCACTGTTGCGAAACCTTGATGGGTATGGTGTATTTTTGTTTTGCTGACAAATTTTGGTTGCTTAATCTTTGGAATCATGTGGACAAGTTTTCTTTTAGTTTTATGTATTCCACATTTCTCTTTTTTGGTATTCATCACCTTGATGAATTGAACTTTATTCTCTCCAGGCCATTGAAAGGAGAAGAAATCGTCTTAAAGAGACTGAGCAACATAGACTCGCCAGCGTGTCACCTCAGGAAATAAGTGTTCAGGACAGTACATTACCTACTGCTGGTGCTCCGCTCGAGCACAACTTGTCCCTGACTTCTTCAGACCTTCCTGAGGCTTCCAAGAAGGCTTCTCAATCAACTGCTGTTCACTGTCCACAAATGATTTCACTGAAAAATGCGGCTTTTGGTGAAATGGATTGCCTAACTCCCCAGAAGAAACTTCTTAATTCAATTGACGAGGTTGAGAAAATTGTCATGAAGGAATTCCAGAGAATTAGAAAAACACCCATTGCAAAGAAGATAGAGAGAGAAAACAAAGTTCGGAAATTGATGGCAATGCGATGACAGGAACCATTTTCTGCCTGAATTTTGCAGTACCATGAGACATGACTAATGGTGTAAAGGAGAAAAAGAAGGGGGAAATAACTACAACTACATATGGGGTAACAAGATCACTTTGTGGTGATTTCACTGGTAATAGTAGGTCTACAAATTTTTCTGTTTCTGCAGTCTAATCCTTGCTGAAAGTCTCTGTGTTAGACTAGTAAGCTCATGTTTTGTTCCATGTTCATCATTTTCTTGCTGAAAATCCTCGGTCTGGGATTAGTAACCAACTGTATAGTATGGCATTCTCTAGTTTTTACTATGGAAGATAATTGGATGAATATCTTACTCGCCTAAATACATATATCGATGTTATCTACCTTATCTTGCTTGTTTCTAAGTGTCAAGTTGCTGATTTCGAACAACGAATGTAGTTGTTTGATCCTGTGCTTAGTGTTTGTGGCATGTGCCTTATGAGTATGATCTTGGTTCCAATTCCTGTCCTAGACATGGTTGTGGACTGACTACTGCCAATCAAGCGGAGCTCACTGGAGTAGTCTGACAGATCCTCATGCCCAGATCAGCCAAGGTACTGTGTCAACCGATTCAACTTCAACCTTAACTCCTTCTACCTTTCATGTGTCTTCTTCAATTGCTCTCTAAAGAGTCTGGGTAGACAAAACCCTGCCATCTGAACTTAGTTGATTTTGACTTCATGACGACTGGCGAGTCTCCAAAGTCTGAAGCCTGAATCAACATTGTTGTTGTTGTCTCTTCCCAACCTTTGCTGTAGTGAAGTCTTTCTACCAGCTTTCAAAAATGACCTATTTAACAGTCATTCCGGTGAATTCAGCTCCGCAAGATAATGTTAGTGGTCTACGATTATAAAGGCCGTTTGCAAACTTTAGTTACCCTTTTCTATTTCTTGCTCATTCTCAGTCTCAAGTTAGGTAGTGCGACTCACTGTGACTGATTATGCTTTATAATTCCTTCTTCTCCGATCATTACTTTTGAAAATCAAAATAGTTACTTTTGATCTTTTGATTCCTGTTCTTTACCTATAATCATTCTCTTACATTATCGGGCCATTCAGAAAAGGCGCTTGGCTTTTTCTTGTGAATTATTCATCCATGTGTGAGTCGTGTGACCGTGTGAATGTAAGAAGGATTCACTTAACCGAGTTTTGAATGTACACACTACTACCCTACTTGCAAGTGGAAGTTTAAAAATCACACGTGTCTTCTAGACTTCTTCATTACTTAACAACCAAGTAGTTCATTAAAAATGAACCATTACATCGGGCACACGCACATAAATTAGGGTGCTCCTATCAAATGTAAACAGCAACTTTCTACAAAGATTAAATTTACATCAAATTTTATCAATATTTCAGCATTAACTTGTTTTCACTTGATTAGTATTGTTTGAAAGCTATGATTAATAATTATCTATATCGTCCAAAAATATCGCACCAAGACAACCAATAGAAGCAAAGACTCGAAGTCGAAAGCGTAAAAAAGACAAAAAGAAGAAGAAGAAAAGTCTCGTGAATCAAAAAAGGAAAAGAAGAGAAAAGTCACAAAATGTCCAACATGGAGTGAACTGTGAACCCAATTCCGTCCAACAGAGCAGGCCAAGACTCCCTTTCGTATATTTCAAAGTCAACCGCGTTCAGTAGGTCAGATTAACAGTTAACCGAGCGGCCTAATTTCACCCCGAAGCTTCTAGTTACAAAAATATCATCTTTCTCACCATTTTACCCTTCCCACCCACCACAACGACTTCATTTATACATTTTTCCAACTTTTCAAAATTAAATACTACTCAAATCGAAACCTTTGATTTCTTCTTCTCTCAGGTTATTTCCAAGTCTCTCATGTTGGTCATCCCAGATCTCTACAATCTTCTCTTCTCAGAGAGTATAATTCATTTATAAATTAAGTTTCTTCAAATTCTGATGTTTGCAGAGGAATTCAAAAACTAGAGAATCAAACTTCTTTTACAGAAATCTTGACTTTTTTTTCAGCTCTACCTCTACTACTGCTACTATTGCCTAACAAAATCAACCAACCAAACAAGTCAATCTTCCGTACAGAATTACTTCTCTATTTATAGGTGAAACTTCTCTGTTTCTCATTTATGTTTCTCTTAGATGGTTAAATTTCCGAGTATCTTCTTTCCAATTTTCAGCTCTAGTTTTGAAGAACAGATATTCTCAGAGTTAAGAACCTGAAAGAAGAATCGGAAGATTATTTGAGATAATCTTTTCTTAAACTTGTCTTGAATTTGAGAAGAATCGAATTTGATGTTAAAATCAAGAAGCAAAAGAATGACCATGGATCGATTATCAGCATCATCAACAGGAAGTAATTCACCAGAAACAAAATCAAATATGGTATTAGCAATTGAATGTTTAAAAGGAAGTTCAAAAGCAGATGAATGGAATCAAAACATGTTACAAACAGGCGATATTGTTGAAGAACTCAAAATTGGTAATTATCTCTGTGTTCCTTCACCATTCAAGAGTGGTACAACTGGTATTCAGAAACTTCTTCGTGAATCATACAAGAGAAATGAAACCTCCATTCATGTCCGAGTTAGACGTGGTCAAGATGAGTTCATTCAGTTATTAGCATGTATTGTTCCCAATGAATCGTCATCTGGGAGAAAACAGTACATGCTAAAATCTATTGACGATCCTAATTACACCGTTGGATTTTCTGATCGTACCGAGGAGGATTGCCTGGCTGTCCAAGGTTAGTAACTTCTGTTTCTTTTCTTTCTGATAAGAGGGTCAAAATCAGCTCGTTTTAGGTCAAAATAGATCTTTTTCATCTACAAAAATATCTAAGCATAGGCCAGACTTCTTTGTTGAGCTGCTTGAGTATATTACAGATCTAAAGACTCCCAAGTCCGCGACCAAACGTAGACCGCATCTTGCAGTGCCTTCATGCAAAACTGTTGCTTTAAAGTATCCGCAATTCCTAGAAATCTGTATCGGATGGCACATTTTAGATAACACTTGTATAGGTGAAATTGGCTGCAAATGAATGTTAAGTGTATATGAAGCTTGAGCATGCTCTGGTTTTCAAGCTTCCTGAGAGTCTCTGGATGGCACCAATCAGCTAGAGTATCTTACCGACACATTTCACCCCACATTATACCAGACCGTCCAGAGATCTAACATTCTGGTCAAAAGGAAGGTAGGGTCCGGTCTATGGCTGCTTCCACTCACTAATCATAATTAATGGTGGGGTCTTCTTGGTGCGACATAAGTCTAAAAGCAACCTAGTTTAAACGAGATGCGTTTGAACTTTGAATCAATAGGCCGATGATGTGGGTTGAATTTGGAATTTGGTAAGCTGCAATTAGGACTTAGGAGGAAGACGTGCCACAACATTGATTCTTTTTCTCTCTCTATCTGGAGCATATTTTTCAAGTGCTTAATTAGGCTAATTCCTTGGACCTTTGACATGAAAGGGTTTTGGAAACCTGGCTCATGGGTGAAGCTAAAACTACTTCTGGTTAGTCGTAGACTTTACCTGGTCTTATACATAGTCAATCTATAGTTAACCTCTGCCAAGAAGAACTTAACCCATCGCAAAATGCCACGATTGTCAATCCTCCCTAATTTGACTAAACAATACCAAGTGAAGAATCTTTACATTCACATTTTATTAAAAGACATTTTGTATAAAAAGTCGTTTAGCTTGTATATACTGCAATGTGAAGGAATTTTTAAAATTTCGAGGTTTGTGTTTTAATCTACAGGTTCAAAGAGCTTCAGAGTGGAAACTGCATTAAGAAGAGCTAAACTACAAGATGGTTATGTAGGATATCCTTGGGAGAAGAAGATGCAAGATTTGATGCCAGTTGCTAATTCAAGTTGTTTTCTCTCTTTACTCCTCCTTCCAAAGGCCTCGGACTCTGGTGGTGCTCAATATAATGATCTCGAAGATACCCTTTCTAGAGCAAATGCCTGGCTTGCTGCTTCTCAAGCACATGGCGTCCCTATTGTGTTCTTGAACATACAAACTGAATCCCTTCTTACCAAGGTATATACAAGCTCTCAACTCTTTTAACAAAGGGTGTTGCTATGTTTTTAAATGTAATATGAGAAAGAGTTTGTTGAAGTTTATGTTTGTAATGTATTAGATATCTGGAGAGACAGCTTCAGCTACGGTGAATGCGGGATCATTGTCTGATTTGTCGAATCTTGCAAATGTAAGCTTGTATGGGTTTGAAGACTACCATGGGGTTGATATTGGTGTTGTTAGAGCTGTTCGTCTATGGTACGCTCCATTTGGTGGAGAGTTGGCAGTTGAGATTAAACTCCAAGAAACAGACCTAAAACTCGGTTTCGCCATTAGTCGCACTGATGAGGTAATTGTTAATAATTTGAATTCAAACCCAAGTCCAATTACGTGCTTATTTGCTTAAGTTTAAATATATGAATGTTAATTTTGAGTGTTCTTCCTCTTGTTAGGGCTTCATTTACATTTCCTCCGTAATTGATGGCGATGAAAAGGAAGATGCTGGACCAACGCCATCAACCCGTTCTGGACTTACTTATTTATACAAAGAGGCACAGAAAGCATCAAAACTACTAATCGTTTCGAGAGTATCAAATGAGAAGGTACTGCCTTGGATGGTTTCTTCAACTGGAGCTATTCGATGTTACGACACTATCTCACTTAGTCAAAAACTTTCTCTGCATCGCCATGCATTACGCCCAATTTTACTTCACGTATTTGTTTGGGATCCATCTTTGGTTTCTGTCAGTAAAATTGGGAAGTATAATAAGCCTGTAACAACTGCAGCGCCGCCTCCTGTTATGGCCATACCTCCTCCTCAAGAAATTCATCTTCCTCAGGGACCTCCACAACCTACAAATGATAATAAAGTTCATGCAGAAGTAGCTTCTGACGTTAAGGTTTTACAGAGAGACACTGCCGGGGAAGTATCATTCAGATTCAATGACTTTTCAGTTTCAACTAATTGGGTATGAATTGTAACCTTTTTATGAGAGAAAAGGAAAAAAAAATTAGACAGTTTGAATATTTAGCTTGATTAGAAAATAATTAACCGTGTTTGAGTGTTGATGTACATAAGAGATTTGCGAGCAGTTGGATAACATCCATTGTTGTCCATCGACTAGGTTTGAATATGAGAGCCAGACCGAGGTTTGTGCTGTCTTATGAAGAGAGAGAATGATGTCTTAATACTAGTACAAGACTATGTAATAGAGTATTTACATTACAGACACACAGTTGGTCAAAGTCAATAGTTAATCAGTCAAGAAGGAAGGCCATTGATGAAGCATCAGTTGAAGAAGAATCAGCAACACAAGATGCAGTAGAAAAGTTCAACAGTTATTTGGCAATGCAGAAAAATTAGGGAGACAAAGACCCTTACTGAACAGGTCTGTAAGTTTGTTTTTTTTTATTTGAAACAGGACAGGTCTGTAAGTTAGCTTCTGACGGAACATGGTTGACCTGCAAATAAACTACTGGGCAGAATTAGAAGCTAAAAAAGTAGCACTAATGTTATCACAAAACAGTTATATTCAGCATCCGAAGAAGAGCTTGATATTGTGGACATAACAAAGAAATCGAAGAAAAACTCCATAAAAATTACAAAAGAAGTAAACCTTCTCGTGTCAAGGCATCCAGTCCGTTAGAATCTTCTTTTCTTTTTCTTTTTTTGGGTAGAAGCCCATCTGAATCTGTAAATGCCTTAATAGAATGTATATCACCCTTCCTCATGATCCTTAGGCTGGTTCCTATGCACCGGTGGATGGCATAGTTTGCCACTTTTGCGCCCACTATGGCCTATGGGTATGGCAAAGTAGCAAATCGTGACTGCCTAAATGTCAAATATGCCGTATAGGCATACGCGATAGACTATCTACTGAGCGGAAGAGATTCCATCGTTCAATGGTCTCTATATCGCTCAGTGGTCATTATAGCGTTAGCAATAGTCTTTATATCGCTTGGCGCTATAATCATCCCTCATAGTTCATCATTTAACGGTCATAACCCCCCACAAATACTCAACTCCTAATTTGGGTTCCCTCAAACATGAACTCAAAGGTGCTTTTGATAATAAAAGCCCACCAGAGACCTTTTCTAGTAATTAAAACCCTAATGCGACGCAGAGCAGTGGTGTAAGATTGAGTTCAACACTACTGTCGATGTGATTCTTCAAAACACAAATGCATTGGCTGCAAATGTGAGTGAGATACATCCATGGCATTTACATGGGCATGATTTCTGGGTTTTGGGATATGGTGAAGGGATGTATTCCGAGGACAAACATGGGAAGCAGCTGAATTTGAAAACCCACCATTGAGAAATACAGTGGTTATTTTCCCATATGGATGGACAGTGATAAGATTCGTTGCGGATAATCCTGGTGTTTGGTGCCCTATGATAGGAGGGAACAGAGAGATAGGGGATTTTTTGGTATAGAGGATCCGCGCCCCGGGCAGATATATAAAATCCGTAATTTTTGTGGATTGGACGTGGATGCTACATCCAAAATCTGTTAGCCGCACACTTGTGGTTGTGGATGTGTATATTAAGCTTCTCTATAATATTTTATGATTTTTAGTAACATTCTTCTCTTTTATAATCCTTCTAAGGTGGAAACAAGAGACCAAAAAATACAATCAGAACTGAGCCAGACGTACCAATTCAGGAGGATAAGCATCAACTTAATAAGTCATTGATTTTGTGGCTATGTAAATTAGTCTACTTTACTTGGGAAGATGCTACTGATTCCATTAGTCGCTTCCGTACCTTTGCAGCTTGAGGACAAGCTAAACTTGAAGATGGGTCGGATTTTTGGATACTGATCCCAAATCAGAGTTTTAATTTGTTAATGTTTAGTACTCCAAATCGGATTTGGAGTATTTGTTTAGGAATATGTATTTGTTATGCTTTCTTTCAGTATTTCTTTAGGATTAGGAGTTTTTATTATAGCCTATATATACTGGTTATCAGCGTTTTATTCATTCAATACGATTGAGCTTTGCTTATTTGAGGTGGTTGATCCCCAATCAAAGAATCTGTGTAATCTATTGCTGGTATTAGGATCCGTTCGTTAGTGTAGGATCCTATCAGTTTATATCCAAATACTAAAGGTAGAAAAGAAAACTAAAAGTAGAAAAGAGAGCAACATGTCCGCTATATTAACAAACTTCGGAGAAAGATATGATGACGATGATACGAGTCATTACCAGCATGGCATTCCTGGAATACCTACTGATGGAAAAGTTGTTCTACTAAAAAATTCAAAGTTGAAGTCTAACGTCTACCTTGTTGGAACTAATCATATGTCTAAGGAGAGCGCTGATACTGTCAAGAAGGTATAATTTTGTTTAAGTTTTTTCTTTCTTTGCCATAACCTTGATTTTTTTAGGGTTTGTTACTTTGTTTTGTATTCTTATGATGTGGTGCAGGATAAGAATATATGCAGTGTAGGATAAAAATAAGCTTCAACATGAATATTTGCTACGATTCACTAAATCATACTAGTAGTTTTTAGTTTGTTGTCCTGTACTTACTGATGCGTGTGCTTTTTGTTACATTTATGCTGGTTTCTTTTCTCTTCCCTAAAAACTACTATATTTGTTACTTATTCGATCCCTTATGAATATGGTTATTAACTTATCATTGTTCGAATTCCCCGTGTAAATTGCTAATTGAAATTTTGTTTTGCAATGTAGGTGATCAACTATGTCAGGCCTAATGCAGTGGCGGTAAGTAACACTCCCAACAACTATTCTCTTATGAGATTCTTTTAATTCTTTATAACCGGGATGTACTAGTGTTTTACATGCGTAATTGATAGCCATTTAAATAGTCATTATGATTGCCAGCTCAAATTGAATGATATTTTCATAGCATGATACTAATGTTTTTTACTTTGAGATCGTCTTATCTTCTTCTTTTTTTTCTCAATATATTTCCAATTAAAAGAAGTAAAATGACAATGCCTGTTTGCAGATTGAGCTGTGCGAGCAACGTGCCGATTTAAAGAACTCTGAAACGGAGGATGTTAACTTGTTTAAGGTTTTTTGCAATTGCATGCTCCGTCCTGGGAAGTTGCCCATGAAGATTCATCTCTTTGCTGAAGCTTGTTGGAAATTACGGTTACAAGCTGCTTGTATAGATTCAGGCCTGGAGTTTAAGGTAATTATTGAATAAACTGTGAAATGCTCATCAACTTGTTTATAGCTTAGTTTTTTGTTATTTGTGGACGGTACACCTAGGCTTTGCATATCACAACCTTAGATTTGTTTTTCAGGTTGCAATGCAAGAGGCTTCTAAAATCAGAGCAAGATGTTTCTTCATTGATGAAGATATTGATGTAAGTTATCTTCAATTTTCTTTGCTTTCAGTTTGTTGGGTAATCTTTTTTCTATAACAGGAACGATAATTTTTTTTTTTTTTTTGGCAGGTCACCTATGAAAAGATGTCAAAAGTTTTCTCTTGGGTTCTGCTATGGGAACACTTGTTTGCTGAGGTCGACTACACTAGAGCATCTTTACGGGAAGATAAGGCTAACGAGAAAAAACAATATCCGGAATTTGTAAGATTCTATCTTCTCACTCTAGTCTACACCGATAAAAATGAAACATCACAGGAAAGGCTATTCGGTTTAACAAGAAGAAACATGAATATTTACCTCCTTCACTGTGCAATTATTATCGTGTTCTTTTTTTTCCTCCTGAGATAATATAAAAAACTAAATATCTGAATCCTAATCAAATTTCGCAGATGAAGGTGGTCGATGATGATAGAGAAAAGTTTATGTTTGAGAAAATTCGAACTATTAGAAAAAAAAAGTTGTGGTAGTGGTTGGGATGGAACACATGGATGGAATCGAATTATTGTGGAAACATGCAGAGAAGGATATGCTTCTAAAAAAAGAAAAATGCAGAGGGTGTAATAAAAAACCTCTCTCATCAAAAAAGAAAAAACACAATAAGCAACGTCATTGGAAAAAAAAAAGTGGTAGCCATGGTAACCTCATTAACACCGCCGTTGATCTATTTATTCCTTCGTTATTTTGCGGCATACATCACTTGCATGATACTATACGTACACTTGCTTGTCTCATGTCTTTTAGTTTCATGACATCCTTTCTTTGTCTTGATCAGTTTGGTACGACTTTAAATAACATTGTGTCGGATATTTTGAAACAAGTGTAGGTTATAAGCAACCTTGTATATCTGCATATATGCCTTATGATTGACACGGCACAAGACTTTATCACTGATAGGATACTGTAGAGCTAAGTGATTTGATTAGTGGAGTTTAGTTCATATATTTAACACCCTTCGAACAACCAACCAAGTCCCTGCCTTGTGGGTTATGCTTGACCATGTAGTATAGTCTGGATTGGAGACGAGGAGATTGACAATGTACCTTTCATTTTATTGCATTTGCCAGGGGAAGAACCCAAGTCATAAAGTATTGCATTTATAATCTATAAATGGTTGCATTCCACTTACAGTTGTATATTTCTATATTTTGCATTCCATCTTGCAATTTGTATAACTGAGGTTCTTAGTTTGGCTTGATTTTTTGATGACAGGTTAATACAGACAGGGTAGAGTGGTTGGTGTGAAGATTAATTTTTTTGGGAGAATCTGGAACTTGCATCTTTAGAGAAAAACAAAAGTTTTTGGTTTCATCTGATACTTCTTCTAACCAGCAATGTAATCAGATATTCGTATAGATTGTTGAAATGCTAATTCTGGGTTTCTCACATGTCAACACTACTAAATTTGTCCTCTTTGAATCATACTGACATTGGAACTCCATTTTCATTGATTCAACGATGAACTTTAATACGGGCGACAATATTATCGTGGTTTCTGAATTTTCAAGGCTTCTGTTAAATGTAGCCCGCGCTTTTAATTTCTATAATTTTTGGTACTGGCGACAATATTATCAGTTTCTCTAATTTTTGTGGACTGGAGATGATGTCATGCGTACAGTCTCGAAGGCTTGCAATTTCTATAGACAGCGATGTAGATGAGACGCAATAATCATCTAAATGTTCTCTTCAATAATCATAACTAGCTAGAAAATTTGCGGTCAAGTACATTATGTGATTGTGTGTAGTTCACTCCAATGTTTCAATATGCAGAGTACGATGGTGCACTGAAGGAAGCCATTAGAGGTGTGCAAGACGCAGTAACGAATATAAATGAACACTTGGATGAAGTCAGATATGAGATTGAGGCCCTTGAAGCTGAAACTTAGAAGTAACATTTAGGTGTTATTTTGCTTGTAAGTCGAATTGTCTTCTACCCCAGATGGTGCAGAAGATGAATGGTTTTCCTATATGTTAGAAATAGTTGTGAAAATCAGATTCTACTTAAAGTTATTTCTGATGCTTGTTTAAAAATGTTTAAAAATGTTCCGTGCATTGCTTTTTTGTATTTCCGTTCGGTTTGCAAAATTGAAAGAGGATTTACATGTAAGTTGGTGAATTTGGCGCTTCTGTAACTTGTGATCTGTGTCTGTGGGTGATGATCGCCTGATCTCTCTCTATCTATCAGCATGCTTGGAATGCTGTCTTGAACACTGAGGGAGGAAATGCCTAGGGGTGGGCGTCTGCAAACTGCATGTGAACTGGAAATTTCATGTTTCAAGCACCAGTTTCACAAACAAATGTGTAAGCAAGTAGGGGGGGGGGGGGGGACCATGTGTTTCTCCCCTATAACCGTTCCTCTATCCTCATGTAATGCAGGAACACCTATTACCAGAAAACGGAAATAAAAATGTAAAACCTGCAAGTGAAATAACTCAGTAAGTGCTTAAGCTATTTAATTCAATTCTCCTTGTCAGTAATATGCTCAAATTATTCTTACAACCTTGCACTGGAATTGTTCCCGAAGGCAAAAATGCAAAAATGCAAAAAAAAAAAAAAAAACGTGCAAAATTTCGATTTTATACCACATTTGGATTTACATTGATCAACTTTACAGGACAATGGATTTACATTGACCAACTTTACAGGACAATAATTGCCAACAAAAAAAAATGTAAATGAAAAAGAAAAGTAACTCAGGTTCAAGAACCTTAAACCACTAGAGAAACGTGAGGCCTAGTAAAATTCAATGGTTCAGCCCTTGTAGAAAGTACAATGATGTAGTTTTTACACTGAGTACGAAACTGAGAGTCGTTCAATGCTGATTGGTCTGCAAATATCCAATGCCTTACTGCTCCAAGCAGACTCAGCAAGCAATGAGTGCACAGCTTGTGTAGGGCTGTGGAAGTCCCACCAGACGGGTCAATGGCTCGTCGCAGGCCATCTCAATAGCTTGGCACCCTACCATACCACCATATCTACCACTTCCATAACACGACCTATTTACATTCTCGAATCCTGCAGTGAACACAAGTAACAGAACTCTGTCAACAAGAGTTCAGTAGTTGCTTGGAGAAACGACAGTTTACCTGTAGTATTTTTTCATCGAAAACAAACTTCAACTCAAATCATAATATCCTTCAATTTTTTTTGGTCTATTTCAAGCATGTTGAGGTAGGGCGAACAGAAAGGCTTGGTGATAAACGAAAAAAAAAATTTAGTGACATGGTACATGTTATTGTCCTCTCTAGCATCTAGGCCTGATGATTTAAGCACCCTAACATATGAGACATGTCAGGTCAAAGGGAAATTTACGTACCGTAGCGTCTAGGGAATGAAATGATATCCATCATAGCTTGGTACACGTCGCAGAAGATTATATGAGCATCAGGTAACTCAAAATTTAGGTCCAGAAGCCGCTCTGACAACAATGCATTATATTCTAGAACAAGGTCATTGACATCTTCCATACAGACTTGCCAACCACTGCCAGTGCCAGAATTTGATGACGTGAGACTAGGATGATGACTATCATTATCACGAGAGGACTCCCATAAGGCGCGAGGTGCAGCACATCCAAGAGGACCAATTCCCATGCATACAATCTTCTTCACATTTTCATTGTAAAGGTCCTTAAATTCATTATAAACCAATTGAAAAAACACAATTCAGCACCCCAGAACTATTGTAGTAAATTGAAAGGAAAACATAGGCAGACTGAAATAGCTAAACTAGGGTTTCAGCAAGAGATGCTGATCATTATATATTAGACACAACACAAACTGAGGGGCCGGAATGGCTACCAGCAATATGTTCACAGTTTCAATTATTCCCCAACCCACGAAATGCACCAGTAATAACAAAGAAGGGATAAGAAATTACCTTGACAACCCGGATCATCTGGTTGACTAGAATCTGTGTGAACACTTCTTTACTGAATCTGTGCCTGACACCAGAAGAATCTGGGTGTAAGAAATTAATGTAGTCGTCTTTGCCCAAAGAAAGATAGAACACAGATGACTCTATAACTTCCTGAGCTTTGTCCTGTCCCAACTGCAGCTGCAACAACTGAAGTGTCTCATATGCCTGGCGTAGCTGTTGGTTCAATCCCTGGAAGCCTTGCCTGCCTGAGCTCAAGATTGTTGCTTGTGTTGACCCAAAGTTTATACCATTTTCTAGCCCTTCAATAGTTCCATTATCAGCATGAAATGCTGGAATCCTTGGCAAACCCATCTTCTCAGCTGCACAAGAAACAAAAACAATAGTGTTAAGCACCCTCTTGATTTGGCCGATGTTATGCATTTTGTTAAACTAACTTCTCTTCATCTTGGGATTGAGAAATCAAGTGATGAATGAAAGGCTTGGTGATAAACGAAAAACAGAATGAAAAATTAGTGTTATTGTCCTCTCTAGCATCTAGGCCTGATTTAAGCACCCTAACATATGAGACATGTCAGGCCAAAGGGACATTCACGGCATGACACAACTAAGAGTCACTCCTTTAATGTACCAACAGCAAATAGATACGTACCCTAGCGTCTAGGGAATGAAATGATATCCATCATAGCTTGGTACACGTCGCAGAAGATTATCCGAGCATCAGGAAACTCAAAATTTAGGTCCAGAATTATCCGAGCATCTGACAACAACAAATTATATTCTAGAACAAAGTCATTGACATCTTCCATACAGTCTTGCCAACCACTGCCAGCGCCAGAATTTGATGATGTGTGACTAGGATGATGACTATCATTATCACGAGAGGACTCCCATACACATCCAAGAGGATCAATTCCCATGCATACAATCTTCTTCACATTTGCATTGTAAAGGTCCTTAAATCCATTATAAACCAATTGAAAAAACACAATTCAGTACCCCAGAACCATTGTAGTGAATTGGAAGGAAAACATAGGCAGACTGAAATAGCTAAACTAGGGTTTGAGCAAGAGATGCTGATCATTATATACTAGACACAACACAAACTGGGGGGTTGGAATGGCTACGAGCAATATGTTTACAGTTTCAATTATTCCCCAACCCACTAAATGCACCAGTAATAATAAAGAAGGGATAAGAAATTACCTTGACAACCCGGATCATCCGGTTGACTAGAATCTGTGTGAACACTTCTTTACTAAATCTGTACCTAGCACCAGAAGAATCTGGGTGTAAGAAATTAATGTAGTCGTCTTTGCCCAAAGAAAGATAGAACACGGATGACTCTATAACTTCTCGAGCTTTGTCCTGTCCCAACTGCAGCTGCAACAATTGAAGTGTCTCATATGCCTGGCATAGCTGTTGGTTCAATGCCTGGAAGCCTAGCCTGCGCGAGCTCAAGATTGTCGCTTGTGTTGACCCAAAGTTTATACCATTTTCTAGCCCTTCAATAGTTCCATTATCAGCATGAAATGCTGGAATCCTCAGCAAACCCATCTTCTCAGCTGCACAAGAAACAAAAACAAAATTGTTGAGCACACTCTTGATTTGGCCGATGTTATGCATTTTGTCAAACTAACTTCTCATCATCTTGGAATTGAGAAATCAAGTGATGACCAAAGGAGTGAGTACATACAGATACAAAAAATAGATGAAGAACACAAACAATAATCAAAGGTAAAAGAATTTTATGGGTGTTTAGAGATAAGGGTATTCAGATTAAAAAGGTGATCTAAATTCTGAAGGGTTTCTTGCATCAAAAACTGGGTTTAGATTGTTCTCCCCAAAAAAGTAAAGGGTTTTCATTTTTCAGTCAAGAACCACATTTTATCACCAATAAAGATTTCGTTAAATAACATTTCTTGAAATTATTTCAAGGTTTACAAGAAGAATCAAGATAAGACTTAAAGAAACAGAGAGAGAGAGAGAGAGAGAGAGAGAGAGAGAGAGAGAGAGAGAGAGAGAGGTTTGCCAAGAAAATCAGGCAAAAGGCGTGTCGGAGGTCCATTACAAGGAAATAAAGAAGTATTTGGGCGGAGAAGAGAGTAGAAGGGATTGTGACCACCATCACCACAACTGAATGAAGAATCACCCATTATGAAAAACGAAGAAATCTTTGATGAATAATGACTGTTTCTGCTTCCAACATCAGAAGAAGAAGAAGAAAACAGGAGATTGTGACCATTGTCACCACAACTGACTGAAGAATCACCCATCATGAAAAACGAAGAAATCTTTGATGATAAGAAGAAGAAGAAGAAGAAGAAGAGGAAGAAGGAAGGAGAAGAAGAAGAAGGAGAAGAAGAAACTTAGTTTATATAAAGACAACTCTCTTTATTGATGTTTAGAAAATCTCTCAAAACTAAACACAAGCTCTAATCTTGCTCATATGATCAATCACAATTTTGGTGATCATATATATATAATAGAACTATGAATTCCTTTTCCTAGTCCTATTACCTTATTACATGTCTTTCCTTTTCTTAGAACTAATGACTTCTAATTTCCTTAGGATTACATCAATTTCCTAATCTTGTCCTAACCAGCTTGTTAGTGACTTCTATATTGAAGTTTAACCAACATTCTCCCCGTTAAGCTTCAACCTTACCCGTGACATATCTTGTACTCCAATCAATTGTCTTTCTTCAAACTTGATCCGAGCTAATGCCTTTGTCAATATATCTGCTTTCTGCTCAGTTCCTGGTATGTGTTCAACGTTGATGATCTCCTTCTCGATACATTCTCGTATGAAATGATACCTTTTGTGAATGTGTTTCGTCTTCCCATGAAACACTGGATTTTTAGTGAGTGCAATTGCAGATTTATTATCAATCTTGATGAGAACTTTTTCAGGTTCTCTTCCTTTGATTTCACCCAACAGTTCTTGAAGCCATATTGATTGTTTAGCTGCTTCTGTTGCAGCCATAAACTCAGCTTCACAGGATGAGAGGGCTACAGTGTCTTGCTTCTGTGAACACCATGTAATAGGTGCTTCTCCTAGATAAAATATATGACCAGTTGTAATTTTTCCATCATCTTGGTCAATATTATGACTGATGTCACTATACCCAACAATTCCTTTTGATCCTCCTCGACCATACTTCAATCCACAGCTGATTGTTCCTCTTAGATATCTTAATATCTGCTTTATTACATCACCATGAGACTTGCATGGACTCTGCATATAACGGCTTGCTACTCCCACAGAGAAAGCCAAGTCTGGTCTTATGTGTAACAAGTATCTAAGGCATCCAACATTTCTTCTATAACTCGTTGGATCAATCTCAGCTTTTTCTTGTTCCTTTGAAACTTTAAGTCCAAACTCCATTGGTATCTTAGTTGGATTACAAGTTTCAAGTCCTGCTTCATTCAGAATTCTCCTTGCATAAGTTTCTTGTTTAGTCTGAATCCCATCTACTCCTTGATGGACTTCTATGCCAAGGTAATAAGTGAGTTTTCCGAGGTCTGACATCTCAAACTTTGATGACATTTCTCTCTTGAACTCATTGATAACCTTAAGGGAGTTGCCAGTCAAAAATAAATCATCTACATAGACCGCAATCACAAGAAGCGTTCCCTTTTCTTCTCTTCTGTATACTGATGTTTCTTTAGAGCACTTAACAAATCTGATTTCTCTTAAGATTTGATCTAACTTTGTATTCCAGGCTCGAGGAGCTTGTCTTAGACCATATAGAGCTTTTGATAACTTATAAACCTTATGCTCTTGTCCTTTTACTTCAAAACCTTCTGGTTGTTCAACATACACATCTTCTCGCAATTCACCATGTAAGAATGTTGTCTTAACGTCTAAGTGGTGAATTTCCCATGAGTTTGATTGCTTCTGCTATTAAGAGACGAATTGTCTCTAGTCTAGCAACTGGTGCAAAACTTCATCAAAGTCTATGCCTGATTCTTGAACGTATCCCTTAGCTACAAGTCTTGCCTTATATTTGTTGACAGTACCATCAGCATTCCGTTTTATTTTGAAGATCCACTTAAGACCAATCACTTTTACCCCACCTGGCTTATCAACTAGAAACCAAGTCTTGTTTCTGTTGATTGAAATAATTTCTTCTCTACATGCTTGTGTCCATTTAGTCGAGACCTTTGCTTCCTGAAAATTCCTTGGTTCATCATTAACAGAAAGTAGCATAATCTCACATTCTTCTGCAGCTTGAAGAACATAATCCTCCAGATACTGTGGCTTTTGTATCTGTCTTGTTGATTTTCGCAGTGGAATGGGTTGAGTTATTTCATCGCTCTTCTTCTTCTTCTTCTACTTCTTCGTTATTCTCAGTGTTTCATTATTCTCTTCTTCTTCTTGATTAACATCATTGTTTCCATTGGTATTGATGATTATGGGTCCTTCGCCTTCATCAATTACTTGACCCCATCTCATGTGAAACATTCCTGGATCCCTACTTGGTCCATCATTAGTTTCTTTCCAGTTCCAGTTTGCTTTTTCATCGAATACCACATCTCGACTCACTATCACTCTTTTCGTTGTTGGATTGAATAATCTGTAAGCTTTGGATCCAGGCTCAATTCCTAGATTCACAAGAGTCTGAGATCGATCATCCAGTTTCTTAAGAGTTGCAGAATCAACTTTTGCGTATGCTTTGCAACCAAACACTCTTAAATGATCTATGTTTGGTTTTCTCTTTCGCAAACTTTCATATGGAGTCATGTCTTTCAGAGCTTTCGTAGGTATCCTGTTTATTAGGTATGTGGAGTGTCGTACAGCTTCTCCCATAGATAATTAGGTACCTGCATAGCCTTTAAAGAACTTCTTGTCATCTCCATTAGAGTCTGTTTCTCCTCTCCACCACTCCGTTTTGTTGTGGTGTATATGGTGTGTGAGTTGCCTTTTGATTCCATTTGACTCACAGAACTTGTTGAACTCTAAGGAAGTGAACTCTCCTCCTCTATCAGTTCTAAGCATTTTGACCTCCTCTTTTAACTCTTTTTCTATCAGATTTCTGAAAGCTTTGAATCTGTCAAATGCTTCACTCTTTTCTTTCATAAGAATAGACCACATATATCTTGAGAAGTCATCTATAATAACAAATATGTATTTGTTATTTGCAAGGGTTTGTGGTGTAATAGGACCACATCATCATGCATGAAGAAGCTCTAATGGCTTTGAGGCTCTGAATGTTGTTGCTTTTGGAAACCTTGACGAGTTTGTTTCCCAACTAAACATGATTCACAGATTTTTCTTCATCATTTATCTGTGGTAGTCCTCGAACCATCTTGTTCTGAGACATTGCCTTTAAAGTTCTAAAGCTTATGTGTCCTAACCTTGCGTGCCACTTCCATGTCTGATCTTCCAGTCTCATATTCAGACACAATGGCCTTCCAATCATGAGACTTATCTTGTAGAGTCTATTCTGTGAGCGTGAGACTCTAACTAAAAGTCTTCCACTTGGGTCATGAACTGTTAGATAATCTTGTCGCATTCTAACATCACATCCAACTTCTGTAGCTTGTCCTAAACTTAGAATGTTGCTTTGTAAGTTTGGGATGAAGTAGATGTTTGTGACAAGCTTCTGTTCTCCGGTCTTGCTCTGAAATAGAATTGATCCTTTCCCTTCAATTTCTACAGAAGATCCATCCCCAAACTTCATTCGTCCTTTGATTTTCTCATTGAGTTCAGAAAAGTAGTGTCTCTTACCAGTCATGTGATTGCTGGCTCCATTATCTAAATACCAGATTCCTTCTTCTCCATCCTTTGATTCGTAGTTCTTTGGTATTAGTTTCCCTTCGTTTAAGAATACAACTTCGTGCATGAAAAGAGATGTATCTGCTTCCCTTGTTTCATTCTTGTTTGCTTCTTCCATCTTTTGTATTCTTTCAGGGCATACAGAGGAGAAGTGTCCTGGTTTATCACATCTGTAACAAATAATGTTTGATCTATCATTCTTTTCTTTCCCTTGGTTTTGATCATTCTGACTTGTTGTTCTATCTTGTGAGTTAAACCTTCCTCCCCTTCGCCGGCCTCTGTTTCCTCTACCACCTCTTCCACGACCTCTTCCTCTTTTCGCAGAGTTTTGTTGGTAAGAGTTTGTGTACAAGAGTTTTCCTTGAGTTTCTCCATTGTTTTCTTCATCAAGGATTCTCTCTTCATATGCTTTCAATCTTCCAATTATATCTTCATAGCTAGTCTTCTTTAAATCTAAGACTTGTTCGAGAGAAGCTATGATATGAATATACTTGGATCTTGGTAAACTATTGAGAAACTTCTTTACCAGTTTATCTTCATCAATGGATTGTCCAAGTGACGCAGCTTTTGAGGCTACCTCTGATAGCTTTCCTGCAAAGCTATCAATAGTATCAGTGTCTTTCATCTTCACTCTTTCAAATTCAGACATTAAGGTTTGCAGACGGGCTTCTTTAACTCGATCAGCTCCGAGATTACGTGCCTTTATTGCATCCCAAATTTTCTTTGAAGTTTCCTGTTCACCAACTTGTAGAACAAGACATTCTGGTATTGCTTGAAAGAGTAATCCAATGGCAACATTGTTTTTGTCCGGGTCCAATGTACCAGGATCAATTGTTTCCCAAACTTTGTAGATTTTCATCAGTACCTTCATTCTCATGACCCATACTGTGTAGTTTGTGGCGTTGAGGATTGGAACTTGTATTGATGGTGGCGTGAACTGTTTTGCACCCACAATGGTGGTTTCGTTTTCCATGGCTCAGAAACAAGCTCTGATACCAATTAGTGGCAACTGCAAGATGAAACTTAGCTTATATAAAGACAACTCTCTTTATTGATGTTTAGAAAATCTCTCAAAACTAAACACAAGCTCTAATCTTGCTCATATGATCAACCACAACTTTGGTGATCATATATATATATAGAACTATGAATTTCTTTTCCTAGTCATATTACCTTATTACATGTCTTTCCTTTTCTTAGAACTAGATGACTTCTAATTCCCTTAGGATTACATCAATTTCCTAATCTTGTCCTAACCAGCTTGTTAGTGACTTTTATATTGAAGTTTAACCAACAGATACAAGGAGAGAAGAATCACCAGTATCACCATCACTATCAAGGCCAAACAAGGTAAACAACTCTGGTTCAATTGGAGTATTCCTCTATCTCTCTTCCTTTGCACCTTTCTTGGTTTTTTTTTTTTTTTTTTTTTTTTTTTTTTTTTTTTTTTTTTTTTTTTTTTTTTTTGTATATCCGGGTATTCGAGACGTACCGGTTTCCCAGGCATATTTTTGATATTTTTATGAAAAAGAAAGTGGAGAAAATAGATTTTACTGCACTAGTATTACTATTTATACAGTAGTAATACCCTTTATTCATCTAGCTGGCCCCACAATTTAAGGAAGCACGGGGTGACGTGGTGGACTCAAGTGAGCTCTCTGACAAAATACGTTGCTACAAAACACTCAAACTTCTCTGCACATCAAGGTTTAGGCCTTCCGATGATAGAACAGTCTATTTCCACCGCCAACATCACCTTACTTATATTATTAATGGTGTACCAACTGCTACTTTTACACATATTTGAGGTAGGAGACCGTTTGTGGCCGTATTTATTTCTTTTCATTATGGAGGCTTTTTCTAGACTTTTACCAATTTCTAGTAGAATTAGACAAAAAAACACAATTTCCAATGAAATAAAATATCTCTTTATTAAATCTTAACATGTATACGGGTATACAAGTTAACAAAAGCCTACAAAATCAGATTGATTTAGCTCATCTCAGAGGTACCAAACACCGCTTAGTTGGGGGCCCCAAGAAATAATTAGGGGCCTCAACCATTTTATTCCCACCCCAAGTGATTTATTCCCACCCCAAAAAATAGTGTAAATACTGTTTTAGCCTTCACTAAATCTAAAACTAAAAATTTATTAACCCTTAACTTTAAACTCATTTTCATTTTTAAACCCAAAAAAATAATCAGTCCTCTCCTCCCCTCTCTCTATACTCTCCATCACAACTACATTAACGACTCTCCGTCACAACTTCCTATTTGCTTTTTATTTGATGTTTTGTTTGCAAAATTCGATTTTTAACTGAAAAATAGCAGTTACAGATTAAGGGTCGTCAACCTCGATAATTATATACCCTAACGATTTTTCATCTGCATGTTATTTATATGAAAAATCGTTGATGTCTAAGGTGTAGGAGATAACGATCCTTTTTCTGGGTTTAAGATTTTTCCCAGAATAGAGTCGTCAATATATTATAGAATCAATTGACGATCCTACTATAACGATCCCTTTTTATACATTAACGACTCTATATGACCAAAAACTATCTCTCTGACCAAATAAATGAAAGGGTCGCCATCTTAATTCCATAGATGATGACGACTATATTGGTTGAGTCGTTCATGTATAAAGAAAAATGTTAACGGCTCTTATTATTCGTCCACTAAATGACAAAAATAATAACGAGTCGTTCATGTATAAAGAAAAGTGTTAACGACTCTTATTTATTTGTCCACTAAATGACAAAAATGATAAAGGATCGTTCATGTATAAAGAAAAATGTTAACGACAAAAATGATAACGATAAAATGTGGTCTAACGACTCTTTCTTATTTGACAAAATGATAAAATGATGATTAGAGTCGTTATGGTATAAAATAATACCTTGACGATTTTTCATAACCTGCAAAAATTGCAGGTTTGAGTCGTCAACTTCTATGACAATATAGTGACGACATTAAGGAGTCGGCAGGGAATAGAACCCGACATTAACGACTCTTTCTGTGACATAGTGTCTATGATCCCGTTAAAACCTCCTCTTCTTCTTCTCAACTCAAAAAACACACAAAATTATCTTTTTTCCCCAAATTTTAATTCTAAAGTTTGATTTTAGTCTAACCATACTATTAACTTAACTCACTTACCTATTAACACTAATCATTTAAGGGCAATTTAGCTATTTTAAAAAAATTGGATAAGGGGTGACTCAAATTAGATTTTAATGACCTTTTTTGTCCTCTAGTGCGAGGCCCCTAATTATTTTTCGGGGCCCCAATTAAGCGATGGTATCAAAGTTGTAAAACATAGCCCAACAATTAATCATCTATTTTTTTCAGATGATTGTTTACTGTTTTTTCAAGCTAATAACTCTCATATGCACCATCTTCAGAAGTTACTTTACATTTTTGTTCAAGCATCAGGTCAGGTAATCAATATGCAAAAATTAACTATATATTTCAGTAAAACATTCATCTCCATCAAAGAAAACCAGTATTACTAATATGTTGAAGCGTGAAGCGTAGATTCATGGTTGATGTTTGAAACGGATGCTTTCTTATAAATAACAATAATTGTTAGTGGTAATTATAAAATGTAGGAAGATAATATTTATATAAATTTAAAATAAGTCTTGAAGTTATAAAAAACTGAAGCGCGACACAGTGGTTGACCTCGCTGGAGTATTGAAGCGACTCGTACGAGTCAATGCGTGACTCGTACGAGTTTAAAACCCTCATTCAGGTGTAAGTTGGGTATGTACATGGTCTTTAAATTGTTCTTAAGTATGCTAAATGGCAGGTTGGAAATGGTCGTTCTATCAAGATCTGGACTTCAAATTGGATTCCTTTTTTGGAGATAGATTTGAAAGATTGGCAAGATCTAAATGTAAGTAATTATCAATGGGTTTCTCAATTAATCAATAATAGAACAGCTCAGTGGAATGTGACTTTACTTCGTCAGTTGTTTACTCTTTAACAAGTAAATTATGTTCTCATAATACCAAATCAACTGGATCAAGAGGACACTCTTATTTGGCCTTATACTTCAGCTGGGATTTTCACAACCAAATCTAGTTATAGTTTACTTTGCAATCAACAACAACCTCCAACTTCAACAGTTTCTCTTTCTGAAAATTTTTGGTTGAGATTATGGAAGCTAAAAATGCCTTACAAGCTGCAACTGTTTATGTGGAAGGTTATTCAGAATGCTTTGCCAGTCAAGACTAAGATTTTTAGACAATCTGCTTCTTTTGACAAGTGTTGTATGTTATGCTACAGCTCTCAGCATGAATATTTGAATCACTTAATGTTGCATTGTCCCTTCTCTAACAATGTTTGGAGAACTCTATTCCCTACTATATACCTCTCTATGATGAGTTTTTCTTCTATTTTTGTTGGATACAAACTTGGAAGCAACAAGATTACAACGTCAACAATTATCATTCAACTAACCTCATTCATACCATTGCATATAACTTTTAGTCCTTATAAAAATAGATGTCACATTATCTTTAGTAATGCTTCTGCGGATACTAGTAATGTTATCCATCAAGTTCGGGCATATGTGAATCTGCATCACTTAAACACTTCTATTACTGCCTATCGTCGTATTATTGTGAATTTACCTTGGCATCCTCCTCCATTAGGTTTTCTGAAAATAGATCCTAAATGTTTACTTGATGGAATTGGTGTTCTAATTCGTAATCATGCAGGATCCTTCATGGCAGCAAAGGGAAGGTTAAAAAGGTCCTTGTGACACATATCCCTTCTCTACAAATAGGGGAAAATAAGGGATATATCACACCATAGTGCTTGGTCTATGTGTTATCGTTGGTCAAGATTCAACATTTTGGTAGTGCCACGTTACAAAAGTTTTACGTTTAATTAATCCTTATCAGATTCAATATTCATAGGAAAAACACCAAACCTGATGTCGTGGGACGCCAAATGATTTGGCGCTTCTCAAAAGAGTCCAATTATGGCAAATTATTTAGCGCATGATCGAGTTAAAATGGTCAAAATGCCAAATGGTTAATCGCCACGCCAAATGGAAAGTCACCTCAAAATTTCCCTGAAAACTCACTGGAGGCGTGTATTCTTCATTTTTCTTTTTTTCTTCTTCTTCTCAAGCGAAAACTTGTTTTTTCGCATGTCGAGATTGACAGGGTTTATGGCCTATTTTCACCCGAACTCTTAAAGGGGTTATTACCTGTTCGTATTGCGGTTCTATTGGCAGTAATTTCATAGATTTTCATTAACAAACTAACTCAAGGTATAATAAAGAAATTTAATTAGGTTTAGAATGCATTTGATGTGTTGAATATGATCTTGTATAATAGTTTAATGTTTCAATGACTCTATGGACAGGAATGCTATCTTTATAACGTATCGCCAGTCTTGGATGGCTCGAACTACTTATGGTGGAAAATTTTTATGCGTGCCTTTCCCCAAATGCGTGATTTTCAATCATGGGTTCGTGTTGTTAATGGCTATAATCCTCCAATGGTTACTGTAAACAACGTAACTGTTCTAAAGGATATTGGTGAGTATGAGCCAGTCGAGATTCTTGATGCAAAGCAAGATTCTGACGGATTGAATGCTATCATCCATGTCATTACCCCATATCTTCAGCACCATGTGACTACATGCACTCGGTCTAAAGATGCTTGGATATCTTAGAAACCGTATTTGAAGGGAATACCTCTGAAAATGAAGCTAGGCTTCAAAACCTAAATTCTGATTGGGAAAACCTTCGTATGACTGATGAAGATTCATTTGATGAGTTTAATCACAAAGTGTCTGAAATTATTAATGCATCTTTTGCATTGTGATGAAAATTCTCAGGTCTCTGCCAGCTAGATACGATTCTAAGAAGCATGCCATCGTTGAGGGAAATAACCTTGGAACACTTTCCAGAAACTCTTTTGTTGGAAAATTAAAATTACTTGATCATGATGAGAACACAGTCAGAACATCTGTGTTCAATGTTGTGACCAATACAAGTGAATCTTCTAAATTGTCTTGGGCTGATGAATGTTGTCCAAATCATGTTGATCTTGACATATCATTGATTACACAAAAGATCAAGGATATTGTGAAGAGAAGCAAAAGACCTAAGAAACGGTTCTCTATCTCTGATGATTCGGATGATTCAATATAAGAAGAAAAATCAAGTCAGTTTGTCAAGAATATGCATACTTCTGAAGTTTGCAGTGAAAATTCTGCTCTCTCAGCAGAAACTTCCATTAACTCAAATTCTAATTCCGAATATGAGTCTGACACTGAGATTTTGAAATTCTTGGATAAAAATGAAGAAATTCATCAAGAAAATCTTTAATTGAAAAGTTTGTTGGAGAAACTTGAATTATCACTTCAGGTGAAAAATCTTGAATCATCACTTCAGGTGAAATTTTTTGAGATTAGTTGTCTTAATGATGAATTCACCAGAACCCTATCTCTAAAAGATAAAGAGATAGACACTCTTAAGTGTGACCTGCAAAGGTTATCTGGAAGCTCTGACAAGATCTCAACAATGTTATTTGGTCAGAAGTCTTTTGGGAACACAAATGGTTTAGGGTTCAGAATCAAGACTGTGATCACTAACAATTCCTTCGTTCCAGCCGGTTCTGGAAAACTGGATATAGAAGATTGTGATAAACAAGAGGCCAATCAGCAAAACAAAAGTTCTTCCATGAGTTGTTTGTTTTATGGAAATTTGAATCATGTTCAAAGTAAGTGTTGGAAATTCAAGAGGAACAATAAAAGAATTTCCAAACTTCAAGGTGACATGCAAAGAATAAGTCTGGCTCTGGGTAACCAACAGGGAATCCCTAAACACAAGAAGAAGTCTAAAAGAACCATAGTCAGACGAGGCAAGCAGTTTGTTTATCCAATAAACCTTGAGATGTCATCATGTGACACAAAAAGTGAGCACTCTGCTCACCCCATCACTACCTAATTGTAGTTATGCGTGAATTCTCATTATTAACTTGAGAATGTGAGGATTGCATCAAGGTTGCCCAAGTCTTGTGTAATAGTTTATTGTTTATCCTAGAATTTACTTAAGGTTATATAAGTTATGTTTTGCAAAGTGAATATTTTCTTTACAAAAATTAGTTAATGGATCGTGAACCATGAATAGTTTTTCAAAATGCTTCCTGAAAACTCTTTAGGGTTTGGTATTCCGTAATCTATTTATATTCCTTTGTGATCAAAATCCCTTTACTCTCTTTTCTTTGAAACATACAATATCATGGCTCTTGTAAATAGAGGTACCAAAAAAAGGGATGCAATTGAAGCAGTTAATGTGTACCTATATGAAGGAATCCATTCCTCAAGGAAGAAAAGGGATAGGTCTACAAATGATGAAAAAGGTTCTACTTCTAACTATTTTTTATCTGTTTGTCATCATGATAATAATTTTAGTGCTATGGTGAAGGATTTCATCAGCAAAAGAAATGATTTAAAATCTCAAATCATCTTATCTTTGGAAAATATAGCTCACTATGAAAAAATGTTATCTCTGAAAAAGAACACCTTATGTGAACTGAAAAGAGAACTTAGTGAGTTAACTGATATCTCTGAAGATCTGGAGGAATTAAATGATCCCATAAACAATGGGTTTTTCAATAATGAGAAGGAATTATCAGTAGATGCTCTGAGAAAGCTCTACAATTTCTAGGAAACTTCTTATGAGATTTATTCTTGTGTTTAAGAAGGATAACTAGGGTTTGGAATAGCAAATATTGTGATTACACATAGCTATTGCCAACGATTTTCACTTTTCAATGTTTTAGATTTATTTATTTATTTATTTAAATTCTAAGTTATTTGGAAGATGATTTTGCAGTATTAATCTTTATTGGTTTTATATATTGCAAGAATATATTATGGGATATGTGTGTTTACGTTCGTGAACTATGAACCTTTGCCAATTTATATTGACAACAACTGGGAGAATTATTTAGTAGTTCACACTAGATACGCATGGTTTACGGATCATTATGTAAGGGGGAGTAGATTCCATTCTAAAATGGAAGTATTGACTAAGAGGGAGTGATACAAATAACCGTAGTATTATTTCAAAATTGTGACGCAATTGGACTTTGATTCTATATAATAATACTATGACAATGAATAACAATGATTGAGACCATTTGTTTTCATGTTGTTATTGCTACGGATCTTCAACAACAATGATGTTGAGTTGAACACCTTTGGAATCGATGGAGAACTTGAAGTAGCTAAGAATTCAAGGAAGTTGAAGAGCCAAGAAAATCAAGCATGATGTATCAGAAGCTACGAAGTTTATTTATCTTGTAATCCATATGTATTGATAGTTTTGTCACTAAAATTGACAAAGGGGGAGATTGTTAGAGCATTGGTCGGTCAAACTCGCAAACGTTGCCATCTCAAGCTTGTTTGTCAAGTTTAGTTGATACAAACTATATATTTCTAGTCCACTTATAAGTATGTCTCAGATTAGGATAGAAGTGTCCAGTTGAGCTTTAGACTTCACGCCATACACCAATTGAAGAAGAAGATCTACTGAAGAGCTTGGAGAAACTTCTTCGACAAAAGGTATGTGGAGACTAAAAATTATATGTTACTTAGAAGTTTATTCTATTTTATCTTAAGACTAAGTGTTATAGCTATATAGACTTTGTGTTATACACATTCGAAATTTCTAGCTGAGTTTATCTCGTTTATATATTTCTCGAAATACGAGTTGGAAGCTTTCTTAGCTTTGGATTAACTTCATCATCTACTTGACAAGTTTAGTGATAAAAAATTTATTTGTTGGAAACTAAATATTGAGTCAAGATGATCATGTGAAAATTACCTTGAACATCTTATCTAATTTGTGTAAGACAATCATTTGATTTTAACTCGGGAAGTTTCGTATTGATCAATCGATCACTTGAAAATTACTCGAAGCTAGTGCCATGTGTAAGATTACCATTGTTGTCTTCTAAGGATGTTTCAATGATTGAATAAGAGTTTTAGAACTACTACCAATGTCTGGATACAACACAATATGTGTACCTGGTATGCGAACTGTGAAGTACTAGTTCAGGTCTGAAACTCTTGTTCGCGAACTAAGTTTGCGAACGGGTTTACCTGTGATAGGTCCGGAACTGTGGTTCGCGAACAAGGTTTGTGAACGACAAAACTAGGAAAAGTACGGAACTGTGGTACACGTACTCGGTTCGCTAACACAGTAGTTAGGAAGTATGAAAACTCATACTCATGAACTCAGGTTCGTTTGCGAACTAAAGTCCCTAGAACTTTGATGATTTAAGGTATGCGAACTTGCTTTGCAAACCGTGGCATTATGTTCATGAATTGGTTCTTGTGTAAGTACTTCGTACAATTATAAACCAAACCATTTTGCTTTAAATTGTTCATGGTTATTTCTATGAGATAGTGAACATTTGAACAAATCTCTTGAAACACATTTAGTTTCATTTGATTATCTACCATGATTTATTAATTATCATATTTGATCTAGAAGTGTTGGATGAATATGGCTAAGCAAAAAGTATTCATATGGATAACTTCGGTTAACTGTTATTGAGCCAACTTGTTATACAAGTTTAGGTACGGTTCACCCATATATAAATATAAGTATATTTCAATTGTGTGTATCAAGCTAATACCATCTAACGGTGGAGAATGATTATTGCTTATTTTCTAAGCATACTTAGCTTGAATCTTAAATCAGGAGTTCATCTAACGATGAATATTGATTGTTTTGTTACTAAGCAACCCTGATTTGAAAGACTATATAAAGGAGAACTCTAGCATCTGGAAAACCTATCCCCGACACTTCCGTGTGTTCTAGTTGCAAACTAGAGTGATTCCCCATTAACATAGGTTTTCAGTTCTTTTGAAAAACCATTTTATGGTTAACGACTTGAAGACTTCATTTGGAATTCGTGAAGCCAGGTCCAACTATTTTCTCTATAGTTGTGTATCCTAATCTTACACTTTCTATCATATTGAGTTTAATATTCTTTAAGATTTTCTCGAGATTTATCTCTGATAGGTAAGATATAAAAAGTAATCACAACAGTTCTTTGTCTCAGACTCTTGTGATTCCGCAATAACTTCTTTTGTAAATCAGTTAGGTTATTGTGAGGTGACCAATATTTCTAGGCTACTCTTCGGGAGTATAAGACCGGATTATTAGTTGAGTTTCATGTACACCTTGATCTTCATCTAAAGATGGAAACAACAACCAGAATAGACTTATCTGTGGGAGACAAATTTGTTTATAAGTCTCCGACTTTGGGTCGTAGCAACTCTTAGTTGTGGGTGAGATCAACTAAGGGAATCAAGTGCGCAAAGTCTTGCGAGATTTAAGAGGCGTAAGGAACGCGATTGTATCTTAATCGGTGTGAGAGTTGGTTAGGGCTCAAGTACATTCAGTCTGAAGTTAGCTTGTAGCAGGCTAGAGTCTATAGCGGCTTAAAACAGTATGATGTTCAAGTTTGGACTAGGTCCCGGGGTTTTTCTGCATTTGTGGTTTCCTCGTTAACAGAATTTTTGGTGTCTGTGTTGTTTCTTTTCTGCATTATATTTTTTTTAAATATTTGAAATATCACAGGTTGTGCGTATTTTAATCACTTTTGATAAATCCAACCTTTTTTGTTGGATAAGACTTGATTTACACTCGGATATTGGTCTTTGGTACCATCTAAGTTATTTTCATAAAAATCAGGTTCAAGGATTTCTATCTGTTTGATTTACTGATTGTGAAAAAGCGGGGGTCTAACAATCACACCCAATATTTCGTTTGTCAATCTGAATAGACAAAATCCAAAATACTTTCAAGAGAATCAACTAGACAGTTAGACTCAATCTATAGAAAAGTATATCAAAGAGTTTTATATCTCTATCTCTCAATTCAATCTGCAATCAGCAGATAGGAATTTGTGAGCCCGATTGAATATAATAAAAATAACTCGAACGGTACCAAAGACCAATGTTCAAGGCCCAATCAACAACCAAAGTTTGGATTTCCCAATTGATTGATTCGGAACCTGTGATATTTCAATTATATAACAAAATATAATGCGGAAAAGAAATAACACAGACACCAGAAGTTTTGTTAGCAAGGAAAACTGCAAATGCAGAAAATCCTCGGGACCTAGTCCAGATTTGAACACCACGTTGTATTAAGCCGCTACAGACACTAGCCTACTACCAATGAACTTCGGACCGGACTGTAGTTGAACCTTAATCAATCTCCCACTGATTCAAGGTACAGTTGCGCTCCTTACGTCTCTGATCCCAGCAGGATACCACGCACTTGATTCCCTAAGTTGATCTCACCCACAACTAAGAGTTGCTACGACCCAAAGTCGAAGACTTGATAAAAAAATCTGTCTCACACAGAAAATTCTATTGGAATATATAAATTTGTCTCCCACAGAAATACTTATGAGTTTTGTTCCGTCTTTTGATAAATCAAGGTGCACAGGAACCAATTGAAAAGCCGGACTTATATTCCCGAAGAACAACCTAGTATTATCAATCACCTCACAATAATCTTAATCGTATGGAAACTAAACAAGATATTATCGAATCACAAACGATGAGACGAAGATGTTTGTGACTTCTTTTTATCTTGCCTATCGGAGATCACTCTCGAGAAAATCTTAGAGAAGATAGTACTCAATCACGATAGAACAGGGCAAGATCAGAACACGCAACTACAGAGAAAATAGTTGGGTCTGGCTTCACAATCCCAATGAAGTCTTCAAGTCGTTAACCTATAGGGTTTCATGAAAAACCTAAGGTTAAAGGAGAATTGACTCTAGCTTATGCAACTGGTAACACACATGAGGTGTGGGGATTCGGTTTCCCAGTTGCTAGAGTTCTCCTTTATATAGTTTTTAAATTAGGGTTTGCAATCTAAGTTACCTTGGTAACCAAGCATTCAATATTCACTGTTAGATGAAAACCTGATTAGATTCAAGTTAATATCTTTCAACCGTTATATCGAACTTAGCTTGTTATACAAAATGAAATGTACCCTCATTTAGGTTTGAGTAACCGTACCTAAACGTGTACACTAGATTGGCTCAACGGTAGTTAACCAAAGTTAGCTATATGAACACTTTCATATCAACCTTATTCATCTTAACCACAACTAGTTCAAATGACTCAAATGAAACTAGTTATAGAGTTGTTCAATTGCTATATTCTCTTAGAAGTATACAAGAACACAATTGAAGAAAAATCGGTTTGACTCACTCCAATCAATTCATGAACATTATAGCCACGGTTTGCAAAGATTGTATTCCTTATTATATAAATATATTAGTTCATAAGCAAGCCGATTTTAGAACATGATTCAATTAGGAATGCAAACGGGTACGCATACCTTAGTGACCGGTATGGGTTTGTGTTCGCCAGTATGCGAACGGGTACGCATACCTTAACACTTCCAAACTCCAACAGTATTTTCCGGACCTATACCTTACGCAAGTACGCGTACCGATATGTGTACTTAGGTACCCGGACTTTCACAAACCAACAGGTACGCATACAGGTATGCATACTATGGTTCCCGGACATGGATTACTTATATGAAAGTATGCATATTATGTGCAAATCCAATTGTTCTAAACTTTATTTCAATCATTGAAAC
Organism: Papaver somniferum; assembly: GCF_003573695.1. NCBI lineage: Eukaryota > Viridiplantae > Streptophyta > Magnoliopsida > Ranunculales > Papaveraceae > Papaver > Papaver somniferum. The sequence continues at coordinate 73,693,369 of NC_039366.1, forward strand.
TTTCTTAGAGGACTACAATAGCCGTTTTCACACACTGTTGGCATCAAAGCAATTTTCAAGATATTGAAATAATCATAACGAAACATTCTAAGTCTACACCAAATGATTGTATCATACAAACCATGTAAGATGTTACTCGACAATTTTCACATGATCATCTTTTGACTTTCGTCAAGAATATAAGATGAACTAGGTTGAAGCGAAAGCTTACCAACACATATTTCGAGAAATATGTAAGCGAGTTAAACCCAGTTCGAAATCTCAAATGTGTATAAACGAAAACTATATCGTAATACGACTTATGTCTCAATATATGAGATAGAGTAGAAATAGACTTTCCAAGTGATAGATGAGTTTCAGTCTCCACATACCTTTTGTTGATGAAGTTCCACAGGCTTTCCTTAGTAATTCTTCGTCTTCAATGATGAACGTTGTGAAGCCTAATGCTCAACTACACAATCTATCCTAGTCCGAGACATCACTATAAGTAGACTAGAAATCAAGACTTATAGTTTTGATCACTAACATTGACAAACAAGCTTGAGATAGCAACGCTTGCGAGTTTGGCCGAGCAATGCTCTAACGTATTGTGTTGAGAAAGACATAAAGCTCTTTAATATATATCCTGATTGAGCTCAGTAACTTGGGTGTGGTTGTTGTACCCCGCGTTTTCAATACCAACCTTTGGTTTAGACGATTTCAACCAAGAAATTTTGGTTTGCATTAAGGAGACATAAGGCACAAGTATCTCCTACAATTCCACATACGCACTCCCCACAAAGATATTACCATAAAACACAAGTTCAAAAGAACTCTCCCCTATTTATGTCATTCCCGAAAGAACGAAAATGCGACCTACTCTAGTTACAAGAGAAAGATTTTCTTAGACTTTAAATATCAGTTACGAACAAAATAAATTTGTATATAATATTTTTCTCTCTTCTCGGCTGCTACGAACAAAGAAGTTAAAAATAACGATCTTAATGGTGGAGGCACTAAGATACAATATTTCCGTGAGAAAAATCATCAACACAAAATATTCTCTACGCCAGTTATGAACAATTAGTGCGATATGAATCAACATAAGAATTATAAATTCTCTAGCCATGTACGAACATAGAGATTAAAGTTTACCACTTATTCCCTGGTGGAGACACAATCAAGGAAATAAGTAAATCCCTAAAGAACATCTTACGAAATCCTGTAGCAGTTTATTCACGAAAAATATAATCATGGAGAGATCCAAAACTGTCATTCTCAAAATAGTTTACTCCTCTTTTGCAAGAGTAAAAGAGCTTAACCTATGTGAAAGTATGAGATATATTTGATATATCCGTCTTATGCCGACCAACCATCTTGTTCAAATGGAACATCATCTCCAAAACCACAAGGTATCCAAGTGGGAAGAACAAAGCTAATGGTGTTATTCCTGTAAAAATATTAACATTCTTAATTTCGTTTACATTTTCGTAATTATAGTTCAAAATATATAGACACCAGTGTTCCACCAATACAAACAACAAATTTTTTTGATGTTTATTCGCTTCAATATGGTACAAAGTAAACCAAGAAAATTTATCGACAATACTTTTAGAACCATTAGGTAATTTTTGATTAAAAAAAAACTTAACTTCATACTAACCACCATTTGATCATCCTTTCACCAACTGGTTTTATCTCTTCATAATTAGGTTTTATCACCTAACGCTCAGACGAGCACTATTTTAAATAAATGATTAAACCAACATTTGATCATCCTTTCACCAACTGGTCAACAAAGGACTATGGTGCATGCTCACTCGAGCACCTGAGCACTACATGGTCGGCCATCATCCCATGTAGCCGGTCCCTCCTTCACTCAGTGACCTATTTCCAGTAAGTCATCAATTGATCATCAATCGATCAAAATTAGATTTTTGAACTGAATGCTCTGCATATCATAATTCTGAGCAAGTTCAAACACTAATAATTTTATGTTGATCCAGCAATCAATATCTCAATTAATTATCGGCCCAGCTGCCAATATTTTAATTAATATTTTATTTGGTCATGCTACCAATAATCCATCAAACGAGCAATATTTGCTCACACGAGGTATATTTATTTAACTATCAATATTCAATAAGTCATCAAATGAGAAGTATTTGCTCACACGAGGAATATTGATTCAACTATCAATATAATATTCAGTAATTTCTCAAATGAGCAATATTTGCTCAGTCCATCAATATTGATTCAACTATCGATATTCAACAATTCATCATACGAGTAATATTTTCTCAATCCATGAATATTCATCATGTTGATCAATTATCAACATTGATTCGAGAACTATACGTCCCAGCAGAATGTTCAGTCTAGGAATCATAGAGCATTCATCAATCATGCTATACTGAACCATACTTAGACCCATCGTCTAATCAGTGACTAGTTAAAAACACGTCTGCCTTGCAGACTGCACAAATCATGAGACATCAATCGTGTCACATGAGGGAATATTAAGTAGGGTTTTGGTCTGGCGGCCTACGACACGTGTGTCCATCCACGATGAGAAATCTGAGTAAGTCGTGCAAGAAGTTGAGGGAGTTAGCAAAGTAGTGGGTGGACAATAAACCAACCCTCTCACGTACGAGAAACTGGTGCAACCACGATTTCCCACTTTCCCACTCTTTCACTCGAGCAACCGTCACTTTTACTGGAGATCAATGTGTCTATCTGATAATATATAAGTCTTTGAGTTCACGATTGAGGGGATAAGAATCCAAGAAATCCACGAGATACAAGTTTTTGGTCTGACAGACAACATATATCGTCTAACCAAGAATCATCGTGTGAGCAACTCTCTCTCTCTCAATTGAGCAGAATTCAAACTTATTCGAACCCAGCAGTTCATTTGCAGAAACCTACAACACATTCACAATCCTTGATCACCATTGATCTCACACACTTCTCAGCTTCCCTCCTACAGTTCAACCCCCTTCCCTCTTTGCGACCGAATTGACTCTGGAACGACCATTTCTTGTTTTAGGCCGGAGTCCTACAGATTGATCTTTCGAACTCAAAACACTCTCGTGCAGTGCATCTGTTTGAGGTTAGGCAGTTCGCTTGGTTGAGGAGTCTCCATCCGCACGGTCGTCTCTCTATTTCCTAGAAAACCAACAAATCGTTTTTCCTCATCAACAGATTGGCGACCACAGTGGGAGATCATTCTCTCGGTTGCAATCCCAATTTTCACAAAGATGGTTGATCTTAGGTCAGGTTCAGTTACAAATCCTAACACAATCAACACTAGCAATGGCAACAATGGTGATACTCCAGAAACCACTCATGCTTCCAACATCGATGCTGCCACTCCTCCGCAAACCAACATCGGAGACAATCCCCTGTTCGGCAGGTCTCCTGAAGAAATCAGAAGAAATCCGCCTACCATGGGTGTTCTCATGAAGGTGCTAGAAACTCTCGCCAAAAATCAGATTGACATGGCTGCAACACAGAAAAAGTCGTGTAATTATCTCAAAACTCTCACTGACAAGATGTCGGAGAAAACTCAGGAGAAGGGAAAAGCCAAAGAAACATCTCCGGCAGCTGATCCTGAAGTTACTCCGATCCATGTAGTAGATGATGATGAAGTCCGCAAAAATGCAGATAACCCGCCAACGAAGGAAATTGCAGGTTTCATCACTCGCAAAGACCTGGGACGCTTTATGGAGGATCGAGGAAAAGACAAAACACCATCTGTCCACCGTCATCAACCTCCATATCCCGCTGCTACAGAAAGAGTTCCTCTCCCTAAGAGCTACACTTATACAACATTCACACTTTACAATGGAACGGGGAACGCTCTATAACATGTCTCTCGATTCCTGGAAGCGCTAGGTGAACATGAACACAACCATGTTGTACGCCTGAAGAAGTTTTCAAAAACTCTGACGGGCTGAGCATACACCTAGTACAATAACATCGCACCATGGAGTATCACTAGTTGGGGAGAGATGGTTAACGCTTTCTACCGAAAATACTTCTTCGTTTCAGAGCAGATTACTCTCTCTGATTTAGGAAGAATGTCTCAGAAGAACAATGAACATATGAACGACTGTGTGAAGAGGTTCAGAGTCTAAGCTTTGGATTTTCATGATCCAAATTTCATTGAACAACAGCTGGTGGAATTGTGCATCAACAAAATGATCCCGGTATACAAAGCCTTACTGGAGAATCTGCGATTCCATACTTTCTCAGAGCTTCATGAAGCAGCCAAACGTTCAGCAACCACTGCTTCGGCCTTACTGGAAAGAATAAAAGCTACAAAGGTTGAGGAGCCGCGAGACACTCGAGGAAGTGTCAGGAGCCTGATCAACAAAAAGTATAATCTCCAACATTCCATAAACGTTGCTGAAGGGAGCAAGAGGAAAGCTGAGGCGCAACAACACAAGAACGTTCCTCCAGCATCCCATCCCACAAAAGCACTAAGGAAGGACAATCAATCTCGGAATGCGTAAACTCCGACTCAACGCCAGCAGAATGACCAGACAGAACCAGACTTTCATTTTTCCTATTGAAGAGGTGGTCGAGTTGTTGGAAGTCTGTATTCAAGATGGTGCGATCAAATCACCTCCTGTCAGGAGAGAGCCAACTGAGGAGGAAATGGAGAATCCGCGCTACTGCCGCTTTGATAGATTTGTCAATCATCCAACAAGCGATTGCAGAATTTTGAAGCGTATATTCAAAGAGAAAGCCGACTCGGGAGAAATGGAGATTGAAGGGGTACACAGAAATCCTCTTCCGATCAGAACTTTTACACTTTCTGAACGACCGGTCAAAGAAGCAGTTCAATCCTTGATTGAGCATGTATGTGAATTGCTTTATCTGTCAAGAGATCAAAGGAAAGACATGTTCACGGCTCTGAATCACATCGTGTCAGGGAAGCGCCTATATATTCAAGAAGTGCTCCCTGAACCTCCATCAACAGACAAGGAGATGTATGACTGGGGACTTCTTAACGCAGTCCACCTTAAAGAAAATGAATTCAAGAGAGCATTAGTTGATGTTGGTACTGCAGTTAATATCATCCCTTTGAAGACTCTCAGATCCGCAGGCATTACTCGTCAAGAAGCAACTCAGTCTCCTATCTCAATCAGAGATCACGAAGGGGTACCCAGAGATGCATACCGCTTCATCACTCTCAAAATGAAAGTTGGCTCAACCTGGACGGAAACCAAATTTCACATAATCAGGGAGGATCCGGGATACGACATGATTCTCGGATGAACGTGGATCCATGCTGAGAAGAGGACTACTGAGAAAGCACCTCCAACGACTCATTTTCCTGACGAGGAAGATTTTGATTTGGTGAACATTCCTTCGAGTTACCTGGAAGAGTTTCAAACCCTGATGGATCTAAAACAAGAACCCAGAGAGGATACGTTAATGTTCATTGAAAAGTTCCACGATCAGGCAAGTCACACTCCTCTCCTGTCTATGTCATCTATTCTCCCACATGGTCTATTAGCATGGGGACTCAATCCTGCTAGTAACTCTGCTGTTGCAAAACGTTATGAGTGGGTAGCTTCGCCACAACAATATTTCACTAAGTGGATGAATCTGGAGCCTCTCCGGATCGAGCAACTCGCTGAGATATTCATTGCTGAAATGATGTCCAAATATAGCCAAGAATATCTTGGGCGTTCTCCAACAATTTTGCACAAGTGTCCATATGTGCCACAAAATCAGAGCTTCGTCTGCACGAGCATGGAACCCCATTGTCAGAGGAATGCCGAATCAGCAGAAGATCTTCAAGGCAAGAACAATCAAGCCTAACAAATTTCATGAAGGAGATTTGGTTCTCAAAGAAGCTAAACACAATCTTCATTCAGCAAGGAGTTCCAATTGGGAAGGACCTTTCACGATCGCTAAGTATGTGGTTGGTGGATATTACAAGTTGATCAACATGGATGGAAAGACGAACGCGGAAATAATACATGAGAATTGGCTCAAAGCATTTGACGCCTGAGACAATGGACGTTTGAGGTATTGGATGTTCAAGACACGAGCACCCAAAACACCTGGATTTGGTATTTAGGATTTTATTTCACTGTATTTCAATTCCTCCAAAATGTTTGCAATACTTGCATTCCGTATTTGAATTCAGTAATTAATCAAAGTTCATTTTATTTAAAAAAAGTCTCTACCAAATCCTCAATCACCTACTTATTCAAAATCAATCAAAACCAAAACCTAAAGTAAAACCTCACGTCTCTCAGAAGTTTAAAGTTCAAGAGATCATAAAAGAAAAACTAAATGAAATCATCAAAGAAATATTTTTTTCTCCTCTGCAATCTTCAGGTCTCGCAAGGATGCTTTCTTCAGCTCCAAATCGTCGATCAACTGGGGGATCTTGGCCTCCTTCTTCATCACAGCGTCACTTTTCAAGGGTACATTTTTCTCGACTGCTTCCTTAATGGCTTCAATTCTCTCACGAAGCCATCCCACATTGAAACACAGTTCCTCAGAATTCTTCAAGTTGTACTTCCCAATCAAAGAGTACATCTGGAGTGACGGTACTTCTAGCTCTGGCTCATATATCGTCTATAACATGCAAGATGGTTCCCACTTTCATTGTCAAGAAGTAACTTCGTTTGGGGTCTTTTTTAACAACAATGTGACCATACCTATTCCATAGCTCCTCATATATGCCGGCATATACAATAGGAACGCTAAATCCGCCAACTAGTTCATGATACAGGAGTAACTTATCAAATGGAGGAACGAAAGCGATCCCTGCAGTAGAATCTTTATGCACAATCATACGGGTCTCGATCATTGGAGCAACTTCAACAGTCATGGAGACAGTTTCTTCTATTGTTGGGGTTGTCTCTTCTACTCTTGGACCGATTTCTTTCATCTCTAAAGTAACAACAATTGGAATTTCGGTCTCCTAAACGGTTTCAGCAACAACCTTCTCATGGTATGAAGTGCAGAGATGGTTGTCTCATTATCAATAACCCCAAGGTTGCTCGAATCATCATTATTGGCTTTATTATGCTCAACCCCGTCGTTTCCACCTAATGCACCAAAGATAGGGGTCAGATTTTTTCAAAGCCTGGAATTCAAGTTGAAATCATAAAATTCAGAAGTCAAGTGAAGCAACATCATCAAGATACTTCATTATGTATCCAAGACGCAAGCAAATAGCCAAAAATCACAAAATAGGCGTTTTACAGCAAGCCTGTCTGAAGTGGTTTTATACTGCCCTGTACAAAGTGACGAGCTGGGAGAAATTGGTAAGGAGTCTAAGTTTGAGTCATATGTCATTCTATTCGTATGGATGTGAAAAAGCGGGGGTACAAAAACCACACCCAATATTTTTATTAGCAATCTGTATGGACAAACTCCAATATACTTTCTAGAGAATCAACTACACAGTCAGACTCAATCTAAATAAAAAGTATATCAAAGAGTTTATATCTCAATCTCTCGATTTGATATATACTCAAGCAAATAGAAATTTGCGAGTCTTTATCAAATACTAGAGAGATAACTTGGATGGTACCAAAGACGAATATCCAAGTGTCAATCAATTTAAATCAACAACCAAAAGGTCGGATATTCTAATTAATTGATCAACGTACAACCTGTGATATTTCAATTATATAACAAAATATAATGCGGAAAAGAAATAACACAGACACCATACTTTTGTTAACGAGGAAACCGCAAATGCAGAAAAACCCCGGGACCTAGTCCAGATTGAACACACACTGTATTAAGCCGCTACAGACACTAGCCTACTCCAAATTAACTTCGGTCTGGACTGTAGTTGAACCCCTATCAATCTCACACTGATCCAAGGTACAGTTATGCTCCTACATCTCTGATCCCAGCAGGATGCTACGTACTTGATTCCCTTAGATGATCTCACCCACAACTAAGAGTTTCTACGACCCAAAGTCGAAGACTTTAATAAACAAATCTGTATCACACAGAAAAGTCTACGGTAATGGATAAATCCGTCTCCCATGAATATACCTACAAGTTTTGTTCCGTCTTTTGATAAATCAAGGTGAACATGAACCAATTGATAACCCGTACTTATATTCCCGAAGAACAGCCTAGTATTATCAATCACCTCACAATAATCTTAATCGACGCAGCGAAAAAAGATATTGCAGAATCACAAACGATGAGACGAAGTGTCTGTGATTACTTTTATATCTTGCCTATTGGAGATATCAATCTCAAGCCAATTATTACAATTGTACTCGTACGATAGAAACAGCAAGATCAGATCACACAACTACAAGAAAGTAGTATCGGTCTGGCTTCACAATCCCAATGAAGTCTTTAAGTCGTTAACCTGGTTTAGAAGAAAAAACCAAAGGTTAAAGGAGGATCGACTCTAGCTTAACACAAGTAGTATTACACAGAAGGTGTGGGGATTAGGTTTCCCAGTTGCTAGAGTTCTCCCTTATATAGTCTTTCAAATCAGGGTTTGCAATCAATGTTAGCTTGGTCACAAAGCATTCAATATTCAACGTTAGATGAAAACCTGATTAGATTCAAGCTAATATCTTTCAACCGTTAGATCGAAAACTAGCTTGTTACACACAAATGAAATGCACGTTTCTAGGCTTGTATAACCGTACCCAAACTGGTACATTTGTTGGTTCAACAATAGTCAACCAAATGGTTAGCCATATGATCACTTTCATATCAACCATATTCTTCTTCACCATAACTACTTCAAGTGACTCAAATGAACGAGAGTTGTTCAATTGCAAGGAAATCTTATGTAACTACACAAGACACAATCGAAGCAAAAACGATTTGATTCACTCGGATCGGTTCATGAACTATATAGCCACGGTTTGAAATTTGCATTCCTTAGTTTATATAAGAATAAGTTCACAAACATCGTTTTTAGATATAACCTACTCAAGTTCGCGGACTGGGTTCGCGGACTTAAGTTCCCGGACGGAGTTTACAAACTCCAGCAGAATTTCTCGGGTCGAGAACTTCCGCCAGTTCGCGTACTGAGTTCGCGGACTTGGCTCACGCCACCATTCCGGTTCTCTTGATCAACAAAGTTCACAAACTTCGGTTCAAGGAATAAGGACTTATACATATATGTATTTACACAACAATGCTTATATCCTCCAATGGTTATATTATCTAAACTCTCATTTCAATCATTGAAACATTCTTAGAGGGCATTGATATTCTATAGTTGTTATTCACAAACTATTTTTCGTCAAAGTAAGCAATTTTCAAAGTTATTGAAACTTTTCATGACTTTCGTCACTAGGTAAAGATGAACTTGGCTAAAGCGAAAGCTTACCAACACATATTTCGAGAAATAAATAGGCGAGATAAACTCGGCTCGAAATAGCAAATGTGTAAAGTCTATATAGCAAAACGACTTTTGTCTCAAGATAGGAGATAAATAGACTTTTGAGTGATAGATAAGTTCAAGTATCCACATACCTTTTAGTCGATGAAGATCCACCGGTTCCTTGAGTAGTCTTTCGTCTTGTATGATGAGTTCTTGAGCTCAACTACACTTTCTATCCTAGTCCGAGACCTTAGCTATAGTAGACTAGAAATCAAGACTTATAGTTTTGATCACTAACATTGAAAAACATGCTTGAGATAGAAACTCATGCGAGTTCGACCAAGTAATGCTCTAACAATCTCCCCATTTGTCAATTTTAGTGACAAAACTATCAATACATATGGAATACAAAAAATAAATAAATTAACTTTTGTAGCTCCTATTCCACATGTTTAATCTTCAACATTACTTGAAATCTTCGTCACTTCCAAGTACTCCAATGATCCCAAAGGTTGTAAGTTCAGCATCATCGTTGTTGAAAATCCGTACCTATAACAACGAGAAAACAAGAGTTCTCCATCATTGTTATACAGTGTCATAGTATCATTACACAACGTCAAAGTTAAATTGTATCACAACTTCAACAACAATACTATGGTGATATGTATCACTCCCCTTTAGTCAATACTCCATCTCACATGGAAACCATTCCCCCTTACATAATGATCTGAAAACCATATGTATTTGTAGTGTGAACTACATATTAATTCTCCCCATTTTTGTCAATAAAATTGGCAAAGGTACAAGAACGGGATCCTAATGAAATATCTGAAAGAGACATTTCATGACCAAACGAAAGAAACACATATCATCTTATTTAGATGCAATCATATAGCCGAAGATAAATGCATTCATCAAGGAGTTTATGAAGATACAAGATAACCCCTATAATATTCCACATCCGCACTCCCCACAAAGATTTGGCAATTAAGCACAAGTTCAATTAAGAAATCTCCCCCATAATATGTCATTCCCGAAAGAACAACAAGAGCGACCTTAATTTCGAAAGAAAAGAAGGATTTCTTTGGACATAACAAATCTCATACAAGTATGAATTTGAATCCAAAATACTCAATTAAATTAACCACAAGAGGACCCATGATTAATCTAATCGAAATACACAACCAAACTAATCACAGAAGTAACCAATTTAATTGGTCATGCTCATCATAAGAAACCTTACGGAGCAACAACTAAATAACCAAACAAGATGATTAATTTAGTTGAATATGCTCTACAAAAAGTACCTCACGGAACAACAACAAAGCTAGTCATAAAAATAATCAACTTGGCTGTTTAGTGCTCAACATAAGACACTTTACGGAGCCTCGTAGTAATACATAAAATATGGATCAGGTAAGATCAATACTGCGGAATACACAAGGATTCATTCTATTTTCCATCACCATTTTCACAATAACATACAATAGACATAATCCTTGCAAACAAAAGATTTTAACCTAACTTCCATCAGTAATTGACATAATGTTAGAGCATAGCTCGGTCGACCTCGCATGCGTTGCTATCTCAAGCATGTTTGTCAATGTTAGTGATCAAAACTATAAGTCTTGATTTCTAGCCTATATAGCTAAGTCTCGGACTAGGATAGAAAAGTGTAGTTGATCTCAAGGACTTCATGGTGATTCATCATATATCGACGAAGATCTATACAAGGAACCGTGGAACTTCATCAACAAAAAGGTATGTGGAGACTTGAACTTATCTATCACTCAAAAGTCTATTTATTCTATCTCCTACTTCTTATGAGACAAAAGTCGTATGCTATATAGACTAGATTATAGACATTTGACATTTCGAGTTGAGCATTCATTGCTTATCTTTTATCTCGAAATCGTGTGTTGGTAAAGCGTTTCGCTTTGATCAAGTTTTTTTCACCTAGTGACGAAAGTCATAAAAAGTTTCGATCACTTTGAGAATTGTTCTGACGTGAATCGGTCTGAAAAAACGGCTACATAGCGTCCTCTGAGAATGTCTCAATGATTGAAATGAGAGTTTAGATTACATAACCATGTATTCCTTGAACCGAAGTTTTCGAACTTTGTTGATCAAGAGAAATCAGGAGGATTGTGGAATTGGCTTTCCAAGTCCGCGAACCCAATCCGCAGACTCAGTCCGCGAACTATCGGAAGTTCTCGACCGAGAATTTCTGTTGGATTTTCCAAAACTCGTTTGTGTGCTAAGTCCACGAACTGGTGGAAGTTCTCTTTCCGAGAATTTCTGCTGAGTTTAGAAAACTCAACTATCAAGTCTATGATTTTGGGTTGCAACAACTCTTGGTTGTGGGTGAGATCAGCTAAGGGAATCAAGTGCGTAGTATCCTGCTGGGATCAGATGCGTAGGAGTACAACTGTACCTTGGATCGGTGGGAGACTGATTTGGGTTCAACTATAGTCCAGTCCGAAGTTATCTTGGAGTAGGCTAGTGTCTGTAACGGCTTAATACAGTGTGTATTCAATTTGGACTAGGTCCCACGTTTTTTCTGCATTTTCGGTTTCCTCGTTAACAAAATTTCTGGTGTCTGTGTTATTTCTTTTCCGCATTATATTTTCATATAATTGAAATAATATAGGTTGGGCGTTCGTGATCATCAATTGGAAATCCAACCTTTGGTTGTTGATTGATATTGATTGATCCTTGGACATTGGTCTTTGGTACCGTCCAAGTATTCCTTGTATTTGATAAAGACTCGCTATTGTTTTTATCTTGAGTAAAAAATCAAATCAAGAGAGAGATATTAACTCCTTGAGATACTTTTATCTAGATTGAGTCTGACTATCTAGTTGATTATCTAGCAAAGTATTTCGGAGTTAGTCCATACAGATTGCTAAGCGAAATATTGGGTGGTGTTGTTAGACCCCCCGCCTTTTCCACTGGTATCATAGCAGGAAAACACGTTTAAGACCTAACAAGTCCGTGTTTGTAGCGATCTGACTCTATGGACAGAGGTGTTATCTCTATTAACGTACCACCAGTCTTCGATGGCTCCAATTACTTATGGTGGAAAATTTCTATGCGAGCTTTTCTTCAATCGCGTGATTTTCAATCATGGGTATATGTGGTGAATGGTTATGATGTGCCCGTTGTTGCAGCTGGAGACGGAACTGTTCCCAAGAATATTGGTGAATATAATGCTGCCGAGATTCTTGCTGCAAAGCAGAATTCTGAAGGGTTAAATGCTATCATACATGCCATTGTCCCAAGTCTTCAACATCATGTGTCTAATTGCACCAGGTCTAAAGATGCGTGGGATATCTTAGAAACCGTATTTGAAAGAAACTCCAGTGAAAAGGAAGATAGGCTTCAAAACCTTAATTCCGATTGGGAGAACCTTCGTATGGATGAAGAAACATTTGATGAGTTTAATCACAAAGTGTCTAAAATTGTTAATGCATCTTTTGCATTGGGTAAGACTATTCCTGAAAAGGACATTGTGATGAAAATTCTCAGATCGCAGCCATCTAGATACGAGTCTAAGAACATGCCATCGTTGAGGGGGATAACCTCAATAATCTTTCCAGAAACACCTTGGTTGGGAAGATAAAGATCCTTGACCATGAGGATACATCCAAAGTCGGTAAGGATGTTGCCTTTAAAGCACAGAATAGCACAAAATTACTTTCCAAAGGTAAAAGTGTTCATGTCTCTGAGGATGATCAGTCTGAGAATGATTTTTCAGATGAATACCTTGACAAGTCGGTATCCTTGATCACAAGACAGTTTAGGGATCTTCTGTTGAAGAGAAGTAAACGGTTTTCAAGAGACAAACCTAGGTCATCAGACAAACCTCACGGTCGCGTACCTCCTAAAAACAAGGATGCTGACGAGGCTGATGACGAGGACATGCCTCAGTGCTTTAAGTGTAAGGGTTTTGGCCATTTTTCTAATGAATGCCCAAATCGTAGAAAATACACTAGGAACAAATGTCTAGCTGCAACACTTGATGAAATGTATGAAACCTATGATTCCGGTGAAGATAGGAAATCAAGTGTAGGACTCCTTGGTGAGAACATCGATTTTGATACTTGTAACAATACATATATCAACCTCAATGGGTTCGGAGAAGAAGGAAACCCAATCAAGATGGAAGATTCTCTAACTGGAAACCCTGTCAGTAATGTTTCAGGATCTACTGTATGTCTAGCTGCTTGCACATCTCAGATGCCTGAATACTATCAAAGTTTGACATGCTTGTTTTGTTTGATGAAGGGACATGAACTATCAAGGTGTTACAAGTACAAGCACCAAATAAGGCACGCCAGCAAACTTCAACAAAGAGCAGATCGATTAGCAAGGAAGCTGAAACTTTCTCAGAAGACCACCGAGGTATGTAGGATCTTATCTTCGTCTAAGAAGTTGGTTTCCAGGGATAGAATAAGACATTTGAAAAGAAAGTATGGTCGAATCGTTTTGATAGACAGAAGTCTGAAGATTCCTCCCTTGAGGAAAAATATGGACAAATCGTTGTTCATCGCAACACAACTTGATTGTGTTGTTGGGAAAATCTTGTCTCATGTGCCTGATCGAAAAGAGACAATATTGAGTGTTGATTCAGGCTTCAGTAAAGTTTTTCCTTCTTTTCTTAGATTTTTTATTTTCTGTCTATCAAATAAAATAAAGGGTTATTATCGACAATTCTACTCTTTATAAGGTTTTAGAGTTGGGCGTATACGAATCTGTCAATAGGTTTCGAACCCTACATTCCTTTTTCCTTTTTGATATCCTATATAAGATTGCTTGTTGAGTTAAGTGATTCAATCACACAAATCCAGTTGTTTATAACTGTTCTCAAAGCACCATTTCAGATGGAAAGGATGTCAACATGATGGTTAAATCTTCAATCAAGGAAAAATAAAAATCTCCTGTTTCTAAGTCCCTGAAAATAAAAAGAAGGAATACAAGAAATCCCAGGGTTGTGCCTTCTAACCCTCAGAAGTTTTCCGATGTTCTTGATGAGTTGAAGGAAGTAAGAAAGGAGATTCATGAAATAAAGGCTTTTGTGTCAAAGTCCTTAGATATTCAGAGAGCCCTGGTACGACATAATCATCCAAGACATTTCGTTGATATAAACTCTTATCTTCGTGAACCGTATGTTCCAATGGCTGTTGACAACAAGGAGTTCGGGAATGATGCTGAATTTCTCAAAGGCATTGTCGCCTAGGATGTCTTCTTTTTGGATTAGTTGGAAGGATAATTAGTGCTTTGAATAGCGATGATTGTGACTACACATAGCTATTTTTGTTTTCATCTTCTTATGTTTATTTTTTAGGTTTATTGGTATTAGATTCTAAAAATATTTGGAGGATGATGTTTATTGCAGTATTTTAATGGTTTGTCATATTGCAATATTTTTATGGGATAGGTATTGTTTGCGTCCGTGAACTTGAAGGTCCCATATTGCAGTCAAAAGTAAAGTCGTTCATGAATCGGTATTCGTATTGATGAAAGGACGAATGGACTTTTGACATATACAAAAGTTATGCCTATGCAATCATGTATTTGATGGAAAATAGGATAAAATCTTTTGTTCGACAAGGATAAAGTCTATTATGTCGTTATGATGGAAAATAGAATAGATCCTTGTATGTTATCCACGGTATTGATATTCATTGATCCATTTTATTATGTTTTACCGTGAAGGCTCCATTGTGTGTCTTATGTTGAGAACCTTACAACTAAGTCGATTTACCTTGGCTTTGTTGGTTGTTCCATAAGATGCTACATGTCGAGCATTAGGAACTAAATTAATCAACCAGGCTGGTTATTTAGTTATTTTCTCCGAAAGTCTTCTTTTGTCAAGCAAAATCTTTTGACAATTAAATTGATTACTTTTGTAATTAGTTTGGTTGTTAGTATTCCAATTAGATTAATTATAAGTTCTGTTGTAATTAGTTTAATTGAGTTTTCATATATTCCACAAATTCTTGTGTTGAGTATATGAACGACTATACTAATCATGTTCTATTGGTTGATGTAGTCGTATATTCCGTAAGGTTTTCCTTATGTTGAGTATGTGAACGATTAAGCTAGTCATCTCCGTATGATTACCTTAGTTGTAGCTTCGTAAGTTTACTTATGTTGAGCACCTTCAATTAAATTGATCACTTTTGTGGTTTGATTTAGTTGCATATTCCAACTGAGTTAATCATGGGTTTACTTGTGATTAATTTGGTTGAGTTTTGGATATAGAAAATCATTTCTATGGTTTTTAGTGTCCATTTTCAAAATCCTTTTTTTCTTTCTTAATTAAGGTCGCTCTTGTTGTTCTTTCGGGAATGACATCTAATGGGGGAGAGTTCTTTTGAACTTGTGCTTAATGGTAATATCTTACGGGGTGTGCGGCTGTGGAATTTTGTAGGGGTTATCTTGTATCTTAAAACTCCTTGATGAATGCATTTACTTCGGCTTTATGATTGCATCTAAATTAAGTTGGTATGTATTTTTCTTTTAGTCTATGAAATATCTCTTGTGGAAATTTCATTATGATCTCGTTCTTGAACCTTTGCCAATTTTATTGACAAAAGGGGGAGAAATAATGTAGTTCACACTACAAATACATATGGTTTTCGGATCATTGTGTAAGGGGGAGTGGTTTCCATGATCGAGATGGAGTATTGACTAAGGAGGAGTGATACATATCACCGTAGTATTATTGTTAAAGTCGTGATACAATTGGACTTTGATATTACATAATAATACTATGACACTGTATAATAATGATCGAGAATATCGATTTCTCTCATTGTTATAGCTACGGATCTTCAACAACGGTGATGCTAAACTTACAACCTTTAGGATCATTGGAGTACTTGAAAGGACGAAGATTTCAGGGAACGTTGAAGATTAGACTATGGAACAGGAGCCACTAAAGTTTATCTTTTTTGTATTCCATATGTATTGATAGTTTTGTCACTAAAATTGACAAAGGGGGAGATTGTTAGAGCATAGCTCGGTCGACCTCGCATGCGTTGCTATCTCAAGCATGTTTGTCAATATTAGTGATCAAAACTATAAGTCTTGATTTCTAGCCTACATAGCTAAGTCTCGGAATAGGATAGAAAAGTGTAGTTGAGCTCAAGCACTTCATGGCGATTCATCATACAACGACGAAGATCTATACAAGTGTAGTTGCAGGAAATCCTACACTACACCCCTCATATGATTTCATTATTACTCAACTCATTTTTAGATTTACACTCTTAATTTTATTGATCAATCTTTGAATGTTCTTACAAGAAAAGATAAAGGAATCAAGAATGACCTCTGCTCTATACTTTCTCTCTCCTATTTACTCGTTTCTTACTCAAAAAGATCTCTCCCTTTCCTTTACAACTGAACGACTATTTATAGGGAAGTACATAGTGGATGACAGCTAATATGTCCTTTATTTTCGAATATGGCTTGCGACATTCTCGCAACCTTACAAATGTTAATCTCATAAACTCTCTAATTTTCGCAGGACCATCACATCTTTCTCATGATTTTAGGTGACGTCGTTTATTATATCATTTCTGAAATTGTTCTGCGACGTTGTTGTGTTGTGTTGTTGATAATTTCGCTAAGATATCACTGTTGCGAGATTCTGATCCTACATCTTGCCTCTTCTCATATCTTTTCTGCGAAGTAGAGAATGATGTGAGAAATGCCGCAGCTGTTCATTTCTTCATATTCTGCATTTATCACACGTACTCTTTCTTCCATCTGTTTCTTGACACGTCTTTTGTAACCGTTGTTTTTTAACCGTTTATATTTTTCCGTATTAATCGTGTTTATCTTCTCGAGGAAAAATTCCCTCTATATATATTCTTTCTCACTCTCTTTTTCTTTCTTTTTATTTTCTCTGCAACTTCATCGTTCTTCTTCGAATCCGTTATTGCAATTTTTCTTCTTTCTTCTTCAATCTTTTTAAGTTCTTCTTCATCTTTATACTATTTCTTCTACAGATCTTCATCGTTCGTAATTTTCTTCAAAATAATCTTCCTGCTACTGTTTTCCATGGATTCATCAAGGTTAGTTTTCTTTTTTCTTCTTTATGGGTTTTGCTGAAATTGATCTTGTTTATTGCCTTATTTGATGTTGTTTATGTGATTCCCATACTCTTGTTATTTCAGCAAAAGCGCCTCCAATACTAAATTTACAGTTCAGAACCCTAATATTCCCAAATCGCAGTATAAAGTTGTTGCGCATAAAAGAAAATCTGCGAATGAGAAGGTAGTAAGAAACACTATCCTTTTCTAATAACAATGTTGTTGCCTCTGTTTCTTATCTGGATTGTAATCGCAGGGTGATAAGGATGTCAATAAACCTCTCAAGAAATCTCGCCACATTAAAACTGTTCCAACTTCCGTTCCGTTCCACTTACTCATCTCTTCTAAATCTCCTGCGACATCTTCGCAAGATAAACCTTTATCTCTCATTCGCGAAAAAGCTGCCCCAGACTTCATTTCTTCAACTGACCTTTCAATGATTGAAACCCCCTTGTTGATCCTTCTATGAATGAATCTTCTTCTCTTCCTATTGAGAATGTTTCTCAACCTTCTATCACTGCCAATTATCTACCTGAGTCTCTTCCTCTTTCGAAAGAAACCGTGGAAGGAATAGATATTGCTTTCAAAGTTTTATCTGAAGTCCTGGATGATGGAAAGAAGTCTTCTATTGATCATATCAAGTCTAATGTTTGCGAAATTCTGAGTAAGCATTTAGGTTCTGACAGAGCTGCTTCGCAGTCAGCTTTGCAAAAAGAGTGTAATGCTCTTCGTCTCGAAAATCAAAAGCTACAGAATGTTTTGTTGGATCGTGACAATCTTCGCAAGAAGAATGATGAATTGAGAGGTATGATTTTCTTACCCATGTCTTCAATTTTCCTTTTTAATGGTTTTATCCTTCCCATATTTAATTATCCTTGAAATCCCTCTTTCGCGTGTTAAGCCTTAAATCAGAAACGAATAATGGAGAGATATCAATTTGAATCTGTTGTTGAAGAAGCCCGTGTTGATAAAGAAATTTTGATGGATCAATATAACCAATTAGATAACCTCTATTCATATTCTCTTGATCATATAAATAATCTTACCAATGAAAATACCCAATTAGTTCAGAGACAAGATTTATTAAGTAATGAAGTATCTCGCCTTTCTTATTCTTTAACTAAAGCTAATTTAGGGATGAAAACTTTATCAGATGAGAATAAAACCTTATCTCAAGAGAAGCGAACTTGTTTAAACAAGATAGCGATATCTTCGCAACAACTTAGCATTCTTCAGAAAGTATGTGATGACCAAGAGAAATCTCTTCGCTCTTTGAGAAATGAACTTAAAGAAGTAACAGAGTCATCTATCGCTGAAAGAGATACACTTATTCAAGGTAGAATAGCTTTAAGTGTAAAGGCGAATCAACTTAAATAATAATATTCCAAATTAGAAGAATCTTATTCTTCTCTTGCGAAGAAAAATGCCTTTCTTATTTCTAAAGAGAAAAACCTTCAGTCTCGACTTAAAGGTTTAGTTGGAGATAAATTTGATGACGCAATGGACCGTTGGGAGAATAGTTGTCTGTCCTTGGTTCAACACCTTATTTCGCAAAAGGAAGGTAGTCATAATATTTTGACTGCCTTAACTATCTTTTCTTTGTCATATTTTTCTGAGTTCTTCATCTTATTTAAATTTTGTATTCTACCTTTCGCAGAGTCTGAGAAGAATCTTCATTCCTCCATTTCTATTTTGGAGGCTAAATATGCCAAAATTCGCAAAGAAAATGCATTGCTCGTCTCTTCCCTTACTGGTTCTCGCGACCCAGCAGAAAGACGACTTGATTATCTTGCTTATTTTAAGGATATTCAAGATAGGAATCATCAGAGAGCTCTTCTTCGTCAAGTTCATCTCCGGGCTGAAGTCCTTGTAAATGATATTTTATTGTCCAAATCTCTTCCTCCTACAGCAATTGAACCTTTGGAAGTAGATGATGATGAAGTTCCTCGTCCTGCTGATAGTGATTATGATTATGAAAGTGGGGAAGAGGATGATCTCTTGGAAGGTGAAGAAGAAATTCCTTCTAAGGAAGCATCTGCTGGTGTTAGTCAAAATGAGAAAGAAATCTCTCTTGAAGAGGTAATTGCTGGCGATAATCAAGGTGCTAGTCAAGGCGAAGATCAGAACCGAAATGAAGGAGAGGCTTGCGATATTGAGAAAATTGGCGAATTATCTTCTTGAATTGTCTTACTTTTATCACTTTTGCGAATAATATTCTTCAACCAACTTTGGAATCAATTTTTCCTTTTAGTATTTTGCTGATGAGAAAGATAATGCTTATTGTTTATTGATTCCCATACTTGCCTCTCATTATCTTTCTTGCAAAAAATAATCTGTTAAGAATAATTTTAAACATTTTGTTTTATCATGTGGTCTTATTTTGCCTTCCTAATTAAAGGTCTTATTATGCCACCTCTTGTCATTGCGACAAAATCGCAGGACGTCCTTGCACTTTCATGCAAAAACCCATTGATCTTGCCTTAACTTTTTCTTTTGTATTATGGCCTCTTCAGGAATGTTGCGACAATATGACAGGCCTAAATATTCTTGCGAAAATAAAGCCCCATGACATTGCCGTCTTGCGACGAAATCGCAGGACGTCTTCGCACTTTCATGCGAAAACCCATTGACCTCGTCTTATATTTTTCTTTGTATTATTGCCTCTTCAGGATTGTTGCACAAATATGACAAGCCTTAATACTCTTGCGAATATAAATCCTCATGACATTTGCGTCTTAAGACACTTATCAGCTCCCTAATGGAGGGTGCCGCCCTTATCTTCCCCCTGGTTGCCCCTTCAAGGAGGCGTACTTCTACCATACAAGGTTAGCTCCTCCATCCAGTCTTAACGACAACCAGTTGTTTTCGCAGCCTCTTATCCCTTTTAACTATAGGGATTATGGTTACGAGACTGCACCCTAAGTGGGGTTTTCTTCGGGCCGAGTGCAGTATAAGCCAAGACTTGTCAAGAATGGCAAGGTACGCTTCAAACGTCCCTGGCACTCTTGACTCAACCGTGTACCTCGACGCCTTGATCATATATGCACTCCTTGAGAGAGTCCCTATTACCTTAGTCGCCCAACCCAAGTCATATGCTTAAGCTGAGAATCCAAGGTGCCTCTCCCGGATGGGCTTTATTGACCCCAAATCTCCATGACTAAGGTTCCGGTGTCGGTGTAGCCTTTTCCTGAGCCATGCAACAGGTACCCCCTAATATGACGTACTTTAGGTCTTACATTTGCCTCTTGCAAAATTTTATTCGCGAACTAGGGTGTACGCCATAAAGGTTCGCCCCTTTCTTTTATGTCATTGTTCTGTGATTATCTCTGCGAAAATTTCGCACATCATGGTCTTGTTTTGATATGAAAACTCTTGCAATTATTCTTTTAGAATCCATAACTTCTCAAAGCTTCTTACTGATAATATCTTTTTAAGTACAACCTGTTCCATGGTCTATCAAGTCTATGACCAACATCTCTGCCTTCTGGATCCATTAATCTATAAGCTCATGTTCCAACTATCTCCTTAATGATGTAAGGTCCATCCCATTTTTTCGCTAATTTTCCACCATTTTCTCGCTGATATATTGGTGTCTCTCGCAGAACTAAATCTCCTGGTTGGAATTCGCGTACTTTGACACGTTTATTATATTCTCGGGCTAATCTTTGCTGATAATTCTCCATATGTTGTAAAGTTTTTTCTCTTCTTTCTTCTAATTTATCAAGTTTATTTAAGATCAAACCCGCACTAAGATTTTTCTCCCAAGCTTCTCTTTTTGTTGTTGGAATAACAACTTCTGTTGGTAACACCGCTTCAACTCCGTATGTTAAACAAAAAGGTGACATTCCAGTAGCTTCTCTTCTAGTTGTATTATAAGCCCATACTGCATTGTGTACCTGTTCGCACCATGCTCTGTGATGTCCTTCCAGTTTCCTCTTTAATATATCTGCAATTGTTTTGTTTGTTGCTTCTACCTGCCCATTAGCTTGTGGATACAAAGGAATAGACTTTCCACATTTTATCTTGAATGCATTAAGTAGCATTTCTATATTCTGTCCTTCAAACGGTTTCCCATTATCAGATACCAACTGAGCAGGAATTCCGAATCTGCAAATGATATTTTCGAATATGAATGTAAAGATATCTTTATCGCGAATATGTTGTACTGCCTTCACTTCTGTCCATTTTGTGAAATAATCTGTTGCAACTATTAAATATCTTCTTTGTCCAGAACCTGGTAAAAATGGTCCCACAATATATAAACCCCACTTTCCAAAAGGCCACACACTGGTTGAAGATGATAGTGGTGCTCCAGGTGCATGTATTTTCTTTCCATGCCGCTGACAATCTTCGCAACGTCTTGATATTTGTTTGGCATATTCGTGCATGTATGGCCAGTAATAACCTTGCATTTTTGCTCTATGTGCCAAAGATCTTCCCCCGCTATGATTGCCAGCATCCCCACTATGTAACATTTTTAGCACTTTTTCTCCTTCCTCTCGTGTCAAACATCTGAGTGATGGTCCATTAAAGGATTTTCGGTATAGCAACCCATCTCTTAATTCTTAATTCGTTGCACGGCTTTTTAATTTGTGTGTTTCCAATCTATTTCTTGGTGTTTCTCCTTTCGCCAAATATGCATGAAGTTCCATTCTCCAGTCTGCGATATTGTTCGTTTGTTCTTCTTCTTCATTGTCTATTATCATCACGTCCACTTCTTCTTCTTCTTCTTTATTGATTGATGGTGACAGAAGTGTTTGTATTTTTATGCATCTCGCAGTTGGATCTGTCATCATGCTTGAGATGAAAGCAAATGCGTCTGCGAGTCTGTTATCTTTTCTTGAAATGTGCCTCCATTTTATTTTTGGGATTTTCGCTGACAATTCTTCAACGAGCTTCTTGTATTTCTTCAAGGATAGTTCATTTGTATTATACTCTCCCTTTATTTGGCGAATAACTAGTTGCGAATCACTAGTGATCCTGGAATTTCCTAGTTTCATTTCTATTGTGAATTTTAAGGCATGTATCACAGCTTCATATTCCGTTTCATTATTAGTGGATGCAAATTCCAATCTGAATGAAAAATCCATCTTTATTCCTTCTGGAGAAATTAAAAAAATTCCAACTCCATTTCCTTCTCCATTTGATGATCCATCTACCAATATCTCCCATCTATTTGGTTCTGTTAGTAAATCTTTTGGATCTCCGTGTTCTTCTTCTATATCCATCATTTCTTCTACTGCTTCATGTTCTTCTAAAGGAAATTCTGCCAAGAAATCTGCAACAACTTGTGACTTTGGTGAAGACAAAATTTCATATTTAATATCAAAGTGGCCTACTTGTGCATTCCATCTCTCCACTCTTCCTGATCTTTTAGAATTCTTATCACTGATTCAATTGGTACTTTTGTTAATACCTTTATCTTATGCGCCTGAAAATATATGCGGAGCTTAATCGATGCATAAACTAATGCTAAGATTAACTTCTCAATCTTTGAGTAATTCTTCTCGGCAGTATTAAAAGTTTTGCTAATGTAATAAATGGGTTTCTCCACTCCTGCGTCTACTCGCAATAACACAGCACTTAATGCAGGCGACATCGTCGCAAGATAGATCAATAATTCTTCTCCTGATTCTGCTTTTTGTAAAATAGTTGTATTCATAAGATGTTCTTTTATCCCCTGAAAAGCTTTTTCACATTCATCAGTCCATTTAAATTTCGCACCCTTCTTGAGTATATCGAAAAAATATTTGCATTTGTCTGATGATCGCGAAATGAATCTCCCCAGCGAAGCTAGAAGCCCATTCAACTTCTGTACATCTTTTATTGTTGCTGGTGTTGGCATGTCACGAACTGCTTGCACTTTTTCTGGATCAACCTGTATTCCTTCCTTTGATACAATGTAGCCTAAAATTTTTCCCGATGCAACTCCAATAGTACACTTCTCAGGATTCAATTTAATGTTATACTGCCGCATTTGTTCAAAAATCTCCCTCAGGGCTTGTACATGGTCTTTAGCTTCTTTACTCTTTACTAACATGTCATACACGTATACTTTTAATGTTTTGTGTATCCATTTTGCGAACACCTTCTCTACCATTCTTTGGTAGGTCGCTCCCGCATTTTGCAAACCAAATGGCATTTTCGTGTAACAATATAAACCTCTAGGGGCAAAGAAAGCAGTATGTTCTTGATCTTGTTCAGCGAGAGGGATTTGGTTATACCCTTTGTACCCATCTAAAGACGATACTCTATCATTTCCCGCTGCGGATTCCACCATTTGAGGAATATCTGGTAACGGAAAACTATCTTTGGGGCAAGCTTTGTTTAAATCAGTGAAATCTATGAAAATCCTGATTCCTTTGTTTTTCTTTGGGACAATAACCATATTCGCTATCCATTCTGGGTATTTAGCTTCTCTTATGATTCCCGCATCAAGCATTTTCTGTAGTTCTTCTTCTATTTGGGAATGGTAAGTTGTTTCAATTTTTCTTATTCTCTGTTTAAATGGTCTCACATTTTTGTTAATCTCCAACTTGTGGCATGCAATTGATGGATCTATTCCCGGTATCTCATCCATGCTTCCTGCGAAAACATCTTTATATTCTCGCAACAGGTTAACAGTTCTTTCTTCTTCTTCGACATCCATTTTGGTTCCAATTCTCAATATTAGAGGTTCTTCTATAGTCCCAACGTTTATTTCTTTTGTTGGTTCTGTGGCAGTGTAACTGGGTTTAGGTTCTCCCATTGGTGTTGGTTCTTTTATTGTTTTCACAGGTCCTTCTCCTTCCTCTGAAATTTCGCTGGGTATTCCTTTGCCTTCTTTTTCCCTTATCATATATACTCTAAATTATTCTTCTTTCTTTGCTTTCTTTGCCAATTTTCTGCGAAATTGTTTCTTTTTTGCTTGTCCTTCATAATGCTTTACTTCAATTTGATGACATAATTTCGCATTGTCAACATCTCCCCTGATTTCACCTATTCCATTTGGTTTGGGGAATTTAATACATTGATGCAACGTTGATACTACAACTTTTATCGCATGTATCCATGGTCTTCCTAATAACATATTATATGGCGATTCCATATCCACCACGCACAGTGTTACGTGTGTTTCGATCTCTCCAAGTGGAATTCGTACCACTATTTCTCCTTTAGGTTTTGTTATGGATTTTCCAAAGCCGTGAACAAAATATGTTGAACTGGACATTTCTTCATCTTTAAATCCCATTCCCCGGAATGCATGATAAAATATTATATCCACTGAACTTCCTGTATCGATTAAAGTTCTGTTCAATATCCATTCTCCCATGGATTTTGTTGTTGTCTCCTTCTCTTTTCGCGCAATAGGCACTGTAATAACCAACGAAGATGTGTGGTTCAAATTTTCTTTTAGTATTTCTGCCGCCATGAATGTAATTTTTTGCTTTTCCCAATCTTTCAAGGGTGATGTCTTTTCTACCGCCATAACCTTCCTTCCTTCAAAATTTCGTTTATGTATTCTTCCTTTGATGTTTGCATGGAATTCATTAACCATCGTTTTTGTTATCATATTACACTCCAATCTTTTGTCATCTTCATTAATTCTAATCATCTTTATTTTAACTGGTTCACTGATTTATTTAATCACT
This sequence comes from Papaver somniferum, assembly GCF_003573695.1. NCBI lineage: Eukaryota > Viridiplantae > Streptophyta > Magnoliopsida > Ranunculales > Papaveraceae > Papaver > Papaver somniferum. The sequence goes on from NC_039366.1 coordinate 73,718,430, forward strand.
TTCTTGATTTGAATATTCTCAACAACAATCTTCAACTTTCGATCTTGAAATCCCTGTTTCTAACGCCATTATGTAGTTTCAGGAAATCCTACACTACACCCCTCATATGATTTTATTATTACTCAACTCATTTTTAGATTTACACTCTTAATTTTATTGATCAATCTTTGAATGTTCTTACAAGAAAAGATAAAGGAATCAAGAATGACCTCTGCTCTAGACTTTCTCTCTCCTATTTACTCGTTTCTTACTCAAAAGGATCTCTCCCTTTCCTTTACAACTGAACGACTATTTATAGGGAAGTACATAGTGGATGACAACTAATCTGTCCTTTATTTTCGAATATGGCTTGCGACATTCTTGCAACCTTACAAATGTTAATCTCGCAAACTCTCTAATTTTTGTATGACCATCACATCTTTCTCATGATTTTAGCTGACGTCGTTTATTATATCATTTCTGAAATTGTTCTGCGACGCTGTTGTGTTGTGTTGTTGATAATTTTGCTAAGATATCACTGTTGCGAGATTCTGATCCTACAACAAGGAACCGTGGAACTTCATCAACAAAATGTTATGTGGATACTTGAACTTATCTATCACTCAAAACTCGTTTGTGTGCTAAGTCCGCGAACTGGTGGAAGTTCTCTTTCCGAGAATTTCTGCTGAGTTTGGAAAACTCAACCGATTAACTTAAGTCCGCGAACTTGTTTGTGAACTTAAGAGGTTATGATCTAAAGATGTGCTCTGAACATGAAACATTAAATTACTAAGGAATGCTTTATGCAAACCGTGGCTATAATGTTCATGAGCCGATTCAATCGAATCGAATCATCTTTGTTTCAATTGTGTCTTGTGTAGTTACATAAGATCTCATAGCAATTGAACAACTCTTTAACTAGTTCATTTGAGTCAATTGAACTAGTTATAGTGAATAAGAACAAGGTCGATATGAAATGCTCATATGGTTAACCTTTTGGAATATACACGTACACGTTTGGGCATGGTTTTCACAAACCCAGTAAACGTCTACCCAAGTGTGTGTGACAAGCTAAGTTTTCGATATAACTGTTGAGAAATATTAGCTTGAATCTAAATCAGGTTTTCATCTAACGGTGAATAAGGATTGCTTTGTACCTAAGGCAAAACCCTGATTTGAAGGCTATATAAAGAAGACATCTAGCATTGTGAAAAACTAATCCCCACACGTCTGTGTGCTACTAGTGCGCTCGCTAGAGTCGGTCTCCATTAACCTTTGATTTTCTTATCTAAAATCAGGTTAACGACTTAAAGACTTCATTGGGATTGTGAATCCAAACCGATACTACTTTTATCGTAGTTGTGTGATCTGATCTTGCATCTTCTATCGTACGAGTATAATCAATTGATTGACTTGAGATCGTGAGAGTTCTCCGATAGGCAAGACAAAGAAGTCACAAACATCTTCGTCTCACTGTTTGTGATTCCTCGAAAAACCGCATGTGTAGTCATGAAGGATTGTAGAGAGGTGATTGATTAATCTAGGATGTTCTTCGGGAATATAAGACCGGATTATCAATTGGTTCCTGTTCACCTTGATTTTATATCTTAAGACGGAACAAAACCTAGGGTTTATCTGTGGGAGACAAATTTATCCTTTGATAGACTTTTTTTTGTGTGAGACAGATCTGTTTATTATCAAGTCTGTGATTTTGGGTTGCAACAACTCTTGGTTGTGGGTGAGATCAGCTAAGGGAATCAAGTGCGTAGTATCCTGCTGGGATCAGAGGCGTAGGAGTACAACTGCACCGTGGATCGGTGGGAGACTGATTGGGGTTCAACTATAGTCCAGTCTGAAGTTAGCTTGGAGTAGGCTAGTGTCTGTAGCGGCTTAATACAGTGTGTATTCAATCTGGACTAGGTCCCGGGGTTTTTCTGCATTTGCGGTTTCCTCGTTAACAAAATTTCTAGTGTCTATGTTATTTCTTTTCCGCATTATATTTTTATATAATTGAAATAATACAGGTTGTGCGTTCGTGATCATCAATTGTAAATGCAACCTTTGGTTGTTGATTGATATTGATTGATCCTTGGACATTGGTCTTTGGTACCGTCCAAGTATTCCTTGTATTTGATAAAGACTCGCTATTGTTTTTATCTTGAGTAAAAAATCAAATCAAGAGAGAGATATTAACTCCTTGAGATACTTTTATCTAGATTGAGTCTGACTGTCTAGTTGATTCTCTAGCAAAGTATTTCGGAGTTAGTCCATACAGATTGCTAAGCGAAATATTGGGTGGTGTTGTTAGACCCCCCGCTTTTTCACATAATAGGCTTAACTTTTGTATTTGTCAAAAGTCTATTCATTCTTTTATCAATACATGCATATCGACATAAGAAAGACTTTACTTTTGACAAGGTATTGGAAAATCATAGTTCACAGACGCAAACACACATATCCCATAACAATATTGCAATATATAAAACCATAAAGATTAATACTGCAAAAATCATCTTCCAAACAAATTTATAATTTAAACCAATAAATCTAAAAACATGAAGATGAAAACGTTGGACATAGCTATGTGTAATCACAATAATGGCTATTCCAAACTCTAGTTATTCTTCTAACAAAACAAGAAAAATAGAAGATTTAATAGGAAAATAAAAGAAATCAACAAGCTAAGGAACAAAATCAGACTCCAGTGCCATGGCCGAACACAAACTAAGGTCAAATATACGGTTCAGGATCCTCACGAGTCTTGGCGTCTTTTAGCTTGTGATAAGCAACTTCTATTGCATCTTCAGAGAAGAGATTCTCTTTGTGAAGTTCATTGATGTGAGATTTTATGAAACCTTTTTCAACTTAGTTTTCAACACATCAAGACTTTTCAGAGTATCAACAAGGTGCAGTTTTGCTTCCTCAAAATACTTAAGAAAGTCATGGACCACTTCAGCAGAAATCATATCCTCCTTCTCAACATCCTCATGAGTATATGCATAGTAACATGAGGCATTAGGTATAAGTCTTATTTTATATATATGATGGTTGGATCTTCGAACAAACATGATAATCACAATACGCATAGTTGTGTTAAAATAGAATACCTGATGAAGCCATTGATTGAATCCAAGAAATCCTCCAAGGCTGCAAGCACACCCGTAGAACAGAATACAATGGAATATCTTGGTTTCTCCTTCTTGACCTTTTGTGTAATGAATAATAAAATTCTTGAACCAATACTAATGGATATTGAGTTCCTTTTATAGGTAGAAGGAGGACCGAGTTTCCTAGGATAAGAGTTAGCAATCAATCTCGACCGTCCATCAAGGTAGAGTTAATAGGAATTAATCCCCTAGAATGGTAACCGAAATATTTAGCAATATTCTTAATTAACCAAAGTTATTACATGGGCCCACAGGATATTTCTATGTAAAGAAATATTCTTACATTCTCCCACTGGTCCATGTGATAATTTATTTAACGGTTAATTATAGAAAAACATAAGCGCGCATGATTGTGAAACAAATTTAATGGTTAAACGTAATACCTTAACCAAGCAAATCACTTATGCGAGTCATGGCGGTGGCACGTTGTCTTGTTATCAACATGTTCCCTTCCATGTACTACAACACAAGCAACTTAATTAATCAGGCCTTAAATAGGGATATCATAATGGTCCACTAATGTCTTCAAAAGAAAACAATTTCTGTAACATTCATCCAATAACATAAAAGTATATTAAAGTGGATACAGAAATAAGTTCAGAATAATAACAATAATAAGATCTCAATAAGTGTTCAAACATAAGCAAAAGTATAAGAGAAACTAATTGTTTTTTACTCCCTCAAGACCATGTTTCCAACATGTTCCACAAAGGTCTTAGGAGGTAACGCCTTCGTAAATGCATCTGCAATCATAAGTTTTGTGCCTATGTGTTCAATGAACAACTTTTTCATCTGAACAGCTTGCTTCACGCATAGGTACTTTAGATCCATGGGTCTTGAACCCTTAGTATATCTAGCGTGCTTTGAAAAGAATACTACTGCGGCATTATCACAGTAAAATTTCATTGGTGTGGAGGCAAAATTTAGGTCTCCAAACATTGAGATGAAATTCTGCAGCCATGAACAGTGATTAGTAGCCTCATAACATGCTACAAATTCAGCTTCCATAGTTGAGACAGTGAGAATAGACTCTTTTTCACTTTTCCATGATATTGCTCCTCCAGCTAATAGAAAAAGGTATCCAAAAGTGCTCTTTCGAGTATCATTACATCCCATGAAATCGGAATCTGAATAGCCAACCAACTCAAATGATCTGACTTCGTAATGTGAGACGATGATCCTTCGTTCCTGCAGGTACTTCAAACACTTTTTTGCAGCGTCCAGGTTCCATTCCAGGATTCACAAGGTATCTTCCCAGCATACCAAACTATATAGTTGATATCTGGTCGTGTGTGTGCAAACTTGACATACATTATAAACTTCCCACACATAAGCATAAGGGGATTTTATCCATTTTCTTACATTTCATTTCATTCTTAGGATAAAGATTGAGTCCAACTTGTTCTCCTTTAGAAACCGGAACTATACTAGGCTTACATGCACTCATCTCAGACCTCTCTAGAATTCTTTCGATATATGCTTTCTATGAGATTGATAATGTTCCAAGTAATCTATCACGGATATTTCTATCCCAATCACATAAGAACAGACCCACCATATCTTTATTTCAAAATTCTGTAGAGAGATTTCTTAGTTTCATGATAAGGCCAAGATCACTACTCGCAAGTAGTATGTCATATACATACAATACAAAAATATGAACTCCTCCCACTGATATTAAGGTATATGCATGGATCTACAACATTTCTTCAAAACCAAATTTTTGAATGGTTTCGTTGAATTTTAGATACCACTGCCTGGAGGCTGCTTAAGTCCTAAATGATTCTTAAGTTTGGAGACCATGTGTTCTGTCTATTAAGACAAAAACCTTCAGGTTGACACATGTAAATATCTTCCTCAAGCTCACCATTAAGAAAAGTTGTTTTCACATCCATTTGATGTAACTCAAGGTCATATTGAGCTACAATGCAGAATAATTCTGAGAGTCTTTCTTTGACACGGAGGGAAAAAGTCTCTTTGTAATCAATGTCTCTTTCTGAGTGAAAACTTTGGCTACAAGTTTAGATTTATAACATTCATATTGCCATTAGCATCGCATTGGTCTTAAAGACCCATTTACACCCGATTACTTTGTGTCCTTCAGGCAATTCAACGTATTCCCAGACTCCATTATCATCCATCGATTTTTTCTCTATTTCGTAGCAATTAACCATTTGTCAGAATTACTACACTGATCGCTTGAATGAATAAGAACTGGATCTTTCATAATCCCTAAATCAAAATCCGATTTTGTAGATATAAACCACATAATCATCAAAATATCCCTTTTCGTTCTACAGTTAGATCTTAAGGCTACTTCTTATGTTGTTCTACAATTTCTTCAGTGGCTTAGTCTCATCATGAAGCTCCCGGATTGCCGTTATTTGTGGTTATTCATCATCAATCGTTCTACAACCGAAGGAGTCACAATATGTATAATCTGAGGTAAAGGGATTATTACTCTGATTTCTTGAACAGATTTTTCTTGCACTAGTGTAGCTCACACTAACTTCTCCATACCTTAATGAATTTTGCATTTCCAGTTCAACAATTCTATACTATGGTTAGGACAAAAATAATATACCCCTTGGATTTTCGGAGGAAATCAATAAGTAACCGCTAACAGTTTTCATATCCAATCTTTTCCTTGGGTTATAAACTTTCGCTTCTGCAACAACCCCAAACTTCCAGGGTGTTAAACTAGGTTTCCAGCCTTCCACAGTTCAAAAGGGTCTTGGAATGATTGCTTGGAACTCTATTTAAAATGACACAGCATAAAGAAGAGCATACATCCACAAACTTAAGGGTAAACTCGCATGACTAATCATGCTTCTAACCATTTCCATTATAGTACGATTTCGCCTTTCTGCTACACCATTCTGCCAAGGTGAACCTGGCGTTGTGTATTGAGCAACAATTCCAAGCTTTTGAAGAAGTAAAGCGAAATGTCCAGGATGTTGTCATGTTTCGTCATACCTTCCATAATACTCTCCACCCCTATCTGACCTAATGATTTTCACCTTCTTTTCTAATTGCCTCTCAACTTCCGTAATGAATTGCTCTACAGCATTCACAGCTTGAGATTTATCATGCAATAAGTAAAGATAACAATAACGTGAAAAATCATCAATAAAGGTGATAAAATATTTTTCTCCTCCAAAAGTTGGAATGTCGAAGGGTCCACAAATATCTGTATGTATTATTTCAAGGAGTTCAGAACTTCTTGTGGCACCTTTCTTTGTGTGTTTTGTCATCTTTCCTTTAATACAATCCACACAACTCTTATAATCAGTAAAATCAAGGTTCTGTAGAATCCCATCTTTTACCAATCTTTGAAGCTTTTCACGAGATATATGTCCAAGATTCTTATGCCACAAGAATGAGGAATTACCCTCAGCATGTTCAGTTCTATCATAATGATGCATGGTCAAATAGGTTCCAGTTATTGATGATGATAAATGTAACTTGTAAATACCATCAGAAAGATAAGCAGAACCAATAACATTATAATCTTTAAACAAACTAAAACATCCATTGGCAATTTGAAATTGAAAACCTTGTCTATCTAGTTGAGAAACTGAAATTAAATTGCGGGAAATAGTTGGAACATAAAGAGTGTTTTCTAAATCAAGAAAGTATACATGATCTAGAATCAGACGATAGGTGCCTACAACATTAACTGGGGCTTTATTGTCATTGCCCGTAAAAAGGAAGTTTTCATTCTGGTTTGTGAGTTGGGTTGAAAGGTATCCCTGCATCGAATTACAAACATGAACATAGCACCAAAATCAAACCACCATGATAAAGAAAATTCTTTAACAGTCAAATTTGTTTCAAAATAGATTACGAATCCCAAAGGATTACCTTTCTTTTCGAACCATTTTTGACGCTTAGTGCAATCTTTCTGAAAATGACCATGTTTCTTACAGAAACGACACTTATTGTCATCTTGCTTTGCCTTCTTCTTTTCAGGTTGACCAAAATTACTCTGTGGTGCTCCATTATTTCCCTTTGCAGGCTTACGCTTATTGTTCACTCCTCGGTTGACAAAATGCGCTTGATTAAGACCTTGCTGGTTTAGCCTAGCTTCCTCTTGAACCAACATGTTTCCCGATTCATTTGCAGTCCAATTTTCCTTAATAGTGTTGTAATGCACTTGAAAAGGAGCATATTGTGGTGGGAGCGAGTTGAGAATGAATTGGACAAGAAAGTTCTCATCCACAGTTAATTTCATCTCAGTGAACTTAGCAGCAATGCTACGCATTTCTATCACGTGCTGGTGTATTGAACTTACACCGGTATACTTCATGGTCATTAGATCAACCATCAACTTCCCAGCTAGAGACTTATCCGCTGTCTTAAAGCGTTCCTTTACGATTTCCATAAAGTCCTTAGCATTTTTAAGTTCGGGAAGCGATCCTTTAATGTTTGCATCAATGTGCATTCGCATCAGCTGTATGTTCAGCCTATCACTTCTCTCCCACTTTTTCAAGAGATCCTTATCTTCAGTGGAACTTTATTATCAATAATTGGATTTTCAATTTGGAGATCAAGGTCAATATCCTGCACACCCAAAGTGAACTCAACATTCTCTTTCCATTCTGAGAAGTTGGTGCCATTGAAGAATGGGATAGACGAAGTATACGAATGCAAAGACTTAGAACTAGAAGCTGTTAAACATGACAAAGATACACAAAGTCAAACTCATACACATACGAATTAAGAAAATCTTGTGGGTAGAATCTTAATTAAAACAACAATCATGTCATAAAGTCATAAAAAACATTCACACATATATAAGCAAGCAAAGACAAACATCTGTGGACATTTTTCCTTTCATGGTTACATACATAAACATTCACACATATATAAGCAAGCAAAGACAAACATCTGTGGACATTATGCCTTTCATGGTTACATACATAATCATAATATTTATTCAAACATGTGAATTAGAGTTACCTGTGGGTAACTTTTCATTCTAATATGTATGACTAAATAGTTAATTTTTTATGTTTATATATACAAACACTTGAACAAACATCTCCTGTGGGTGATAGTTATTCTTATGTGATTGCACAAAACGATGTAGACTTACAATGACATGTTAATATAATATAATACTTTAGTATCACTGTGGCGATAGCTAAAGAGCATACAATTCATACACTTTGGTGATCTAAAACATGTTATAGTTATTACCATACAATAAAGTTCTATACATGTTCATATTAACAACCAAAATTAAAAGTCAAAGTCAACATCTGAAAGTCAACAGTCAAAGTCAATGACGAAAAGTCAACATGTGAAGGTCAACAGTCAAACAGCCAAGTCAACGATGAAAGTCAAATAGTCAGTCAAAGTCAACGACGAAAGTCAAACAGTCAGCCAAGGTCGGACAGTCAAACAGTCAAAGTCAGACATTATGGTCAACTGTTTTCTTAATGTCAAACCAAGATATTTTAAAACCTTATGGGCTTGTCCAAAACAAAACCCAACATACATTTCATATTTATGTTATAGTTAAGAAATATTAAACCAAGCCTAATAAACTTTCATAAACATCATAGTGAGCCCATACACATAAACTTTCATTTTTCATAGATGTTTCATCTTCACATAACCGTAGCCGCATACTTCGCATATTAAACAAACGTTTTACTTTACACATGAATAAAACAAAACAGTCTTTTTATTCATGAACTAATCACATCATCATGTTATACCACATCAAGCAAAAATCATACAAAATCATATCATGTTCAATCGGATGAAACAACACATCAAATCTTTCATATATGTTATAAATCCAATAATCATAAAAACATATCAAGCTATTATAGGTGAACCCATATATTATAATTAACATGATCTAAAACCAAAAAAAAATAGCCGCATGATTTATTTGCTCAATCAATAAAAAAAAATTGAATATCAATCAAGAAAAAATATTCATATTTATAAATAGTACATAAACATGATTATTAGTAATCAAACAGACATACTATGTATTGATATAAACACAACAATTGCATACAACATCATGGAGTTCTAAACCAGGCGCTCGATGCCAAATATAAATCTTATTTTATATATATGATGGTCGGATCTTCGAACAAACATGATAATCACAATACGCATAGTTGTGTTAAAATAGAATACCTGATGAAGCCATTGATTGAATCCAAGAAATCCTCCAAGGCTGCAAGCACACCCGTAGAACAGAATACAATGGAATATCTTGGTTTCTCCTTCTTGACCTTTTGTGTAATGAATAATAAAATTCTCGAACCAATACTAATGGATATTGATTTCCTTTTATAGGTAGAAGGAGGACCGAGTTTCCTAGATAAGAGTTAGCAATCAATCTCAATCGTCCATCAAGGTAGAGTTAATAAGAATTAATCCCCTAGAATGGTAACCGAAATATTTAGCAATATTCTTAATTAACCAACGTTATTATATGGGCCCACAGGATATTTCTATGTAAAGAAATATTCTTACATTAGGATGATCATCTTCTACTAGGGTTCTTTTCTTCCTCCCTTTAGACTCGAAACCTATACCTTTGTCAAGAAATCCTCTAGCAAAACCACGAGATCGTGAAGAGGAAGACATTCTTGACAAACCAAAAAAAAAAAAACGCAAACGTGACTCAGAGGTTTGGTTTTTAAAGGTTTCTTAGGGAAGATAGTTTTTAGGGTTTACAAACAGTTGTCTCGTACAAGAACGTGTATCCGTGCAAAGACAAATTTGACCCACGGAAATCTTAAACAAAATTTTTATTTTTAAAAAAACCGAACCAATGAAAAGATACTTAAGCAACCATTTCTGCAAACCAGTAGTTTGGCTATAGACGATAAGAAAATAGCTTCACTAAACAGAAGTAGTATGCTAAAGTATACCTGAAAAACGTCACATCTTACTCAATAGGATTTTTATGAGTAAGTTCTTTAACCCTTGTGATTAATTAGCACAAGTATGAGCTTTGAGTTCATTAAAAGAATTAAATTTATGATCGAGTCTCTTTTTCCTTCTGAGTCTAGAGAGGGATCCCTTTTTATGTGAGAAATTATCATAAAACTTACTGTCATCAAAATGCAGGACATAGTTTGAGTTCTTACCAGAAGAATTTTGACTTGAGGAGGATGACAACCTGTCGACAATTTCTTTATACCCTTCAATTATCTCCATCAGGTTATTTCTCATGTCATCAATTTTTCTTCTTTCTCCTAGGATTTCGTTCACATCAAGGGAAATGTTGTTTCCAGAGGAAACGAATTGATCTTTCCTTGGACGATTCTTGTTAAGACTTCTATTCTGCTTTAGAGCATTTGAGGAACTCATCGAACTGACTTTCATGGTAACATACACAGGGTAAGTGTGAAAACCAACTGGTTTAGACATACGAATGTCAGTTACACCTTTGAGAATTAAATCCAAGGTGCGTTAGAGTTGAACAAGAGAATTTTTATCCAACCTAGAGTTTCCCTTTTGTTTAGCAGAACCTTTTGCATTGCAAAAGAGGCATACTTTCTGATCACAAGAGTGATTAGACAGTGCAGTCTTAACAACCTCGTTAGGAGATTTCTTTCTTCCATATGATGTGGGACATCCTTGATCAATGGGGATTTCAAACACATCCTTTCTAAATGGAAGGGATTCCGATTTTACTTCTGGAGCTGAAACGCTTTCAGTCGTAGCAGAAGTACTTGGTATATTAGACTGCTTAGAGTATCCTTGAATAGAGAGTTTACTCAAGCGATGTTCTATTTCCAAAGCATCCTTTTTGAGGCTTGCCTCAAGACCCTTACGTGAAGAGTGATCTTCAGTATTTTCTTTGAAATTGCAGTCCCTTATTACACCAAGCTGAACATCGACATGGTGTTTTGACCGATTAAATCTATCAGCTTGGATTCTAGCAAGATTTAGAATCAAGACACTCTCTTCAGTTGTTTCCCGTTCATTTAGAGAGATAGACTCTTTTGAAGGGTAGTCGGAAATACTCATGTCGGAGCATGTCTGTCTTGCTTGCACACAAGGTTCGTCTATATTCGAGATTGAAGAATCTTTCTCTTTAATAAAATTAGACAAGACAGAGCCCTTATTTTTGGTGACACGTTTATCAGAGATTGTACTCTTGTCCATAGATTCATATCGCCACAAACACAGACTTTTGAGGTCTTAAACGTGTTTGCCTGCTCTGATACCAGTTGAAAAGCGGGGGTACATAAACCACACCCAATATTTCGCTTAGCAATCTGTATGGAAAAACTCCAATATACTTTCTAGAGAATCAACTAGACAGTCAGATTCAATCTAGATAAAAAGTATATCAAAGAGTTTATATCTCAATCTCTCGATTTGATATATACTCAAGCAAATAGAAATCTGCGAGTCTTTATCAAATACTAGAGAGATAACTTGGATTGTACCAAAGACCAATATCCAAGTGTCAATCAATTTAAATCAACAACCAAAAGGTCGGATATTCTAATTGATTGATCAACGCACAACCTGTGATATTTCAATTATATAACAAAATATAATGCGGAAAAGAAATAACACAGACACCAGAATTTTGTTAACGAGGAAACCGTAAATGCATAAAAACCCCGATACCTAGTCAAGATTGAATACACACTGTATTAAGCCGCTACATAAACTAGCCTACTCCAAATTAACTTCGGTCTGGACTGTAGTTGAACCCCAATAAATCTCACACTGATCCAAGGTACAGTTATGCTCCTATGTCTCTGATCCCAGCAGGATGCTACGTACTTGATTCCCTTAGCTGATATCACCCACAACTAAGAGTTGCTACGACCCAAAGTCGAAGACTTTAATAAATAAATTTGTATCACACAGAAAAGTCTACGGTAATAGATAAATCCGTCTCCCACGAATATACCTACAAGTTTTGTTTCGTATTTTGATAAATCAAGGTGAACAGGTACCAATCGATAAACCGGACTTATATTCTTGAAGAACAACCTAGTATTATCAATCACCTCACAATAATCTTAATCGACGCAGCGAAAAAAGATATTGCGGAATCACAAACGATGAGATGAAGTGTTTGTGATTACTTTTATATCTTGCCTATCGGATATATCAATCTCAAGCCAATTATTACAATTGTACTCGTACGATAGAAACAACAAGATCAGATCGCAAAACTACAAGAAAGTAGTATCGTTTGGCTTCACAATCCCAATGAAGTCTTTAAGTCGTTAACCTGGTTTAGAAGAAGAAACCAAAGGTTAAAGGAGAATCGACTCTAGCTTAACACAACTAGTATCACACAGAAGGTGTGGGGATTAGGTTTCCCAGTTGCTAGAGTTCTCCCTTATATAGTCTTTCAAATCAGGGTTTGCAATCAATGTTAGATTGGTAACAAAGCATTCAATATTCATTGTTAGATGAAAACCTGATTAGATTCAAGCTAATATATTTCAACCGTTAGATCGAAAACTAGCTTGTTACACACAAATAAAATGCACGTTTCTAGGCTTGTATAACCGTACCCAAACTTGTACATTTGTTGGTTCAACAATAGTCAACCAAATGGTTAGCCATATGATCACTTTCATATCAACCATATTCTTATTCACCATAACTAGTTCAAGTGACTCAAATGAACGTGAGTTGTTCAATTGCAAGGAAATCTTATGTAACTACACAAGACACAACCGAAGCAAAAACGATTTGATTCACTCGAATCGGTTCATGAACTATATAGCCACGGTTTGCAATTTTCATTCCTTAGTTTATATAAGAATAAGTTCACAAACATCATTTTTAGATATAACCTACTCAAGTTCGCGGTCTGGGTTCACGGACTTAAGTTCCCGGACGGAGTTTACAAACTCCAGCAGAATTTCTCGGGACGAGAACTTCCACCAGTTCGCGGACTTGGCTCACGCCACCATTCCGGTTCTATTGATCAACAAAGTTCGCAAGCTTCGGTTCAAGAAATAAGGACTTATACATATATGTGTTTCCACAACAATGCTTATATCCTCCAATGGTTATATTATCTAAACTCTCATTTCAATCATTGAAACATTCTTAGAGGACGTTGATATTCTATAGTTGTTATTCACAAACTATTTTTCGTCAAAGTAAGCAATTTTCAAAGTGATTGAAACTTGTCATGACTTTCGTCACTAGGTAAAGATGAACTTGGCTAAAGCGAAAGCTTACCAACACATATTTCGAGAAATAGATAGGCGAGATAAACTCGGGTCGAAATAGAAAATATGTATAATCTAAGTCTATATAGCAAAATGACTTTTGTCTCAAGATAGGAGATAAATAGACTTTTGAGGGATAGATAAGTTCAAGTCTCCACATACCTTTTAGTCGATGAAGATCCACCGGTTCCTTGAGTAGTCCTTCGTCTTGTATGATGATTTCCATGGAGTTGTTGAGCTCAACTACACTTTCTATCCTAGTCCGAGACCTTAGCTATAGTAGACTAGAAATCAAGACTTATATTTTTGATCACTAACATTGAAAAACATGCTTGAGATAGCAACGCATGCGAGTTCAACCGAGCAATTCTCTAACAGGATGTCCTCTACAACATATCCAAAATTCACAGCAATTGGGTAAATGAGCAAAACAATGTGGCCAAAAGTTTGGACTACATGACAACTGAAAAGTTTCTGGAAGTTTACTGTTTTATCGATTTCGACCCCTAAACATGCTCAAAACTCAAAAATCTTCTCTGCTAAAACTTGGAAATTTTCTGAGGATGATAAAACATGGGTGAATCACAAAAATCCGACATCGGAGTTCTGGATTTTTCTGACAACATATTTTGATAAAATTCTTCATTCATTCATATGGGTTCTCATTTATTCATCCACAAATAATCAATTTCATACTTCTACGAAGAAAGTACAGGAGGAACACTTGTTTAAGGGGTCTCTAAGACGTTCGATGGATCAATATTGTCGGGATCACCATTAGTAGCATTGTTACCTTCATTCGGTCCTGGGTTATGAAAATTCTCCGTCTCACTGTTTTCCAAGGAAGGATATGCATTGTTAATATTTTTTTCATCCATGATAACCTCCTCATGGATCCATCAACAACAATTAATATTATATCATTTGAAGAAGTACCACAATCGCTGGTACAAAAGAGATATTTACATAAATTTCTTCTTCATCGTCACGAGATTCATGAATTGTTTGCCCAGGAGCCAGTCGAATGCCATAAATGCTTGAAGGAGCGAAATTCTGAAACAAATTAAAAAATATTTGTTTGAAATCCTAATTATACTGATAAGAAAAAGTCATGACGGAGGAAACATCAACACAACTCACCAAAGAAACGGCTGGGTACTGCACATCATTTGCTAACATCCTATAGTCCTTACTTATGGGTTCTCCGCCCCGGGGACTTTCTTCCATTTCCGTGAAGTCTACGTTGATCCGATATCTCACTACACGATCGTCCCGTGGAGAAGTTAATAAATTGGTTAAAGTGCGGTTATATTATATCTACCAAAGACACGAGAAGAATACTTACTTGCGAACATCCTAGAAGTGCTTTTCGTTTATCACCACTGGAAGGATACTTCAATCTTGGTCGAGCAGAAATCATCCCAACAAAAGGAGGATCTCGTACCAGAGGTTGAACAACCATTGAAAAATCATATAGACGATCAAGTTGATGGTTCCAGAAAGTTATATAACCTGGAGTTGCGTAGGCGACTCGGTCAGAATAAAGGTACAGATATTCACACTCATTCAAGTGTGTATAATCTAAAGAAGCTTTAAGCTGGTCGATTGATGGCTTTCCCTTCCGAACGTCTGGGACACATTGATCAAGACCCATTTGTCTAGCCGCTCTATCGATGTTATATTCCTCCACCAGAAACTTTCCTTGCATTATTGATACTAAGTGACCAGGAGTGCAACTCAGTATGAAGGATCTCTCACCATCACTGAGATCTGTACCAGATTCCAAAGTGACATTTGTTCAGCATCATTAAAAGTGATCAACTACGAGACGTAAGAAGGAATCGACACCCAATGACGAAAAGTAAATTCAGACTCGTTGTCCAAAACACTGGTGAGGCGTTTCTTGAATCGAGGCTTCTTTGTAGACCAACGCATAATCCTAGCATTATCCTTATCGGGGAAAGTATAACGAATATCAACATTTGGTCCTCACAAGATGCTGCGAGGGATTGGTGCATAATTCTTGAAACGCTCGCACAACATGGCTTGGAGAAACATTGTATTAACATACGTTTCATTTTTCATAAAGCCGTTGGAAACCTTGGAATCTGTGGCCAAGGAGTCTAAATTGGATAATAGCGAACCCAAGAACAGACTACCGATGGAAAGTTTCTCACCTTGAGCCATATTAATTTCAAAAGGAATCACGAACGGCTTCAACGGTTTTCCATGGTCTTCAAGTACGTCTATGGACAACCACAAGCACAAGAAAGCAACAATGTTCAATACACCGTCGACGGGTATTTCAGGAGCTCTATCTCTTGGCCACCAATGTCTCATCCATTGAGCATAACAGAGTTTGCTGGATAATTTATTAATATCAGACATCGTAGCTGTCAAGACATCAGATATTTCATTCTCATCCGCCGAAAGTTCTGCAGGAAAATTACCCGTGACTGGAAGATGTAGTAAAGAAACCACATCCTCTAGAGTGACGGTAAACTCTCCCCACTTGCATATGAAAGTATGGGTAGGAATACACCAGCGAGTGAGCAAAGTTACCAGACCTCTCACATTCTGGTAAATAAACAAATCTCCAACTACTTGAACAGCTCGTGTCACATGTGCACGATCCAACATGGCTCTCACATGATCATACCCCAACATATGTCTTTCCTATCCATAGAAGTCTGCTAGAGGTTTTCGGGAAATCTTAAAGTCTATGTGTGAAGCAGCATAATGCCCTC
Source organism: Papaver somniferum (assembly GCF_003573695.1). Classification (NCBI taxonomy): domain Eukaryota; kingdom Viridiplantae; phylum Streptophyta; class Magnoliopsida; order Ranunculales; family Papaveraceae; genus Papaver; species Papaver somniferum. Next base: position 73,734,519 of record NC_039366.1, read on the forward strand.
CTTGCAGGCAAAATCGAATTGTCGCCCGAGGAGATACCAATTTTCTCTGAGTAATATCCATGGGATCTACAAGAAGGAGAAACGAAGAACCTGGGAGATGTTTTTTAGGTCTATACAGAACCAGAAAGAACTCATCATCAGTGTTCGGAATATAATTTGCTCTAGGTGCTTCTTCTTCTTCATCAATGGAAGTCCCAAAGGTACCACTTCTTGAAGTTGCAGAGGTATCATCTCTGGAAGTATCATCTTTGGAAGTGTCATCATGGGAACCAGTCATTCTTGCAAAGTTGTTGTGACATCCATACAATATTTCTACTTCAGTATATCAGCCGAAAATGCAAATTTCATCAAAGCAGTGGAATTAAAGCATAACAACAAGATGATAAAGATGCTCACATCAGCATCTACAAAAATGGTAACTCTCAGACTCTTACCTGTTTATAATTTCACTAGCTGTAGTGATTATGATGCAAAATCCCCAGAATTTATTCGTTTCTTCAAACCTGCAAATACGAACAAAAAATTCATTATTCAAAATCATAATATGATTTTCATAAAACTGTGAGCAATTCACATAATTTTCACCGTGTGAGCAATTTCTACTGAGTGAACACTCATTAATTTTCGAATATACGTTGTATCACAAAATTCATGGAAACATTATTTCATCAATAATTGTTTGCTTCTAGGAATTGCCTTGATTTTACAAAGTTTTGAGATTTCGTGAATAACTCACGTATATTAAAAAAAATTAACGTGAGTTGTTAGCACACGTAAATTGAAAAAAAAAATTCAACGTGAATTAACTCACATAAACTGCAAAAAAAGAAGAAAAAAATCGCTCGAACGAGCGTTTGTCTATCAAACGGGAGGCTTTTTGTTTTTGCACAAGTACGTATGTTCCAAATAAGTTTTGTTTTCATAAACAAAATTTTATCATTAGACACAGGTCTATTTAAAAAAAAAAAAGATCTCTCATATGTCAGGGATTATTTTTTGTTTCTTAAACTGACGGACGGACGGACGTCCGTTTACTAAAAAAATAAATTTCATAAAACCTACGCATGCGTGTACACATATGAAATTTTGTTTTGAGAAAAAATTATGAACGAACAGTTAAAAAAAAAAAATCGTACTTGCATGTCGGCGTCGGCCAGAACTTAGCCGGTCGGTGACGGTCGGCGGCGACTGAAGTTCGGAGAAAAAAATATTTCTCTCCCATGTTGCTCAGGCATGAAAAGATGAAGGTTAAGCAAATCGGTCGGTTGGAAAAAAATTTAGGGCTTCTTCCGAAAATCTAATAAAACAAGGATTTCCTTTTTGGACCCGGGCCCGTAAACACTAAACCGACCAAAACCGGACGTCTGATCGTCCAAATCAGCATTGCTTCATCTCTCCGTGCTCACGGGATGACACTCTATAATACTGTCAGAGTCCTTACCTGGGCATTTGCTCGTACATGACATCATTGGAGCAAATCGGGGATTCTGAAAATGCCTTTGTACGACTAAGTTCAACTATTTATCTCGTCTACTGGAAAATCACCATCCAGTGCTTACTTCGGAACATGATTGTCCTTCACTAAGCAGGGGACTTAATGTTGATGGTGGATTTTTGACAAAGGTCAAAATCATAAAATCATGATACTGCATGTTTCTGACCCGACTTCAGGAATGTATGTGACGATTCATATTTTATGATCCGTGAACCATTTCATGATATCTGACTGAGCGAACATTCCTCTCAGATCTATGATGAATATGTTTCTCGAAAGGCCTCTCATTTGAGCGTTCGATGCTTCACACATTTCATCATCACCTCTACAAAGAATCTTAATGATTGGGCAGTTCCTAGACATAATGTTTGTTAGAGAGCTTAACGCCTTCAGGACGTCACGCTACTCGTTGTTCTCTGAATACGTAGAGAGACCGTGTATAGAATATCTTGATGATTGGGAGGTTCCTAGACATAATATTTGTTAAATAGCTTAACGCCTTCAGGACGTCACGCTGCACGTTGTTCCCTGACTATACACCCCTCAGAACGAGTATGATGCTTCAATTATCTCATATCTCGATTCTGCAAATAGATTAATTCTAGCGTGTCATTCATCAACTGAATTCCTAGAAAATAATCTATTTCATTTCATTACTCTGTTCCATGGCTGATCCTCAGTTGGATTCCATGGATTAGTAATAGATAACCATTTTATCTCATTACTCCGTTTCATGGTTGATCCTCAGCTGGATTCCATGGATTAGTAATAGATAACCATTTTATCTCATTACTTTGTTTCATGGATGATCCTCAGCTGGATTCATGGATTAGTAATAGATACTCAACTCATTTTATTACTTAGTTTCATGAATTATTCTCAGCTGAATTTCATGAATTAGTGATAAATACTCAGATAATTTTATTATTATGTTTCATGAACTATTCTCAGCTGAATTTCATGAATTAGTGATAAAAATCCACTGATTGGGCATCAGGGACACCACCGAGTAAGCCCCGAGAAAATGGCGCGAGTGTACTTCGCAATAATGCACAAACGAGCACCCGAATGCACGAACGAGCATTCAAAAATATGGACAAACGAGGAAAACCTATGCAAAATAGGAGAGAAAAAATAATAAAAAAATATAAAAGAGGCGCCTAGGGACCGGGCCCACCGGCCGGACGACCATGCCCTAGTCGTGGCCGGTCCCATACCTTACGATCCCTTATTTTCTCATATTATTATTTCCTTCATCTCATGAAACTCCTTCATTTATGCAAAAAACCCTAGTTTTCAATATTTTCTCAAATATTGCTCAAACCCTGGAAAAGCCAAAAAGTCAAATGGTCACATGACCGACTAGGCTATTCACGTCAAATATTAAAATATTATTATTTTAATATTTTCAAAATATCGGTCGCACGAGCAAAGTTCTACTTGCTCGCTCGAACAAAATCGAGAGTTTCAGTCAAGATCAAACTCTTCTGAAAATCCAAAATATTGCTCAAAACGCGCACCAGAAAATACCAAATCTCTCAGGTCTAAGACACGGACACTATAGTGACACGGGCATGCTACCTTGACCGACCAAGGACGTCCCTACGGCTTGCAAGGATCCGGTCCCACACATTTTCATAATTTTGACATGATTTGCTCTCAGCTGCTCATATTGGGTCCAAACTCTTTCCAACCAACTTGGAATTTTCTCAAGCGATCATTAGATGGTCCCACAACCACCAAGGGACGTTCCCATGACTCATTGGTAGGTCCTCATCTCTTCATAATTAGGTTTTATCACCTAACGCTCTGACAAGCACTATTTTAAATAAATGATTAAACCAGCATTTGATCATCCTTTCACCAACTGGTCAACAAAGGACTTTGGTGCATGCTCACTCAAGTACATGGGAACTACATGGTCGGCCTTCATCCCATGTAGCTGGTCCCTCCTTCACTTAGTGACCTATTTTCAGTAGGTCATCAATTGATCAACAATCGATCAAAATTAGGGTTTTGAACTGAATGCTCTGCATATCATAATTCTGAGCAAGTTCAAACACTAAAATTTTTATGTTGATCCAGCAATCAAAATCTCAATTAATTATATAATATTTGGTCCAGCTACCAATATTTTAATTGATATTTTATTTGGTCATGCTACCAATAATCCATCAAACAAGCAATATTTGCTCACACGAGGAATATTGATCCAACTATCAATATTCAATAAGTCATCAAATGAGCAATATGTGCTCAGACAAGTAATATTTGCTCACACGAAAAATATTGATTCAACTATCAATGTAATATTCAGTAATTTCTCAAATGAGCAATATTTGCTCAGTCCATCAATATTGATTCAACTATCGATACTCAACAATTCATCATACGAGCAATATTTTCTCAGACGAGCAATATTTGCTCAGTCCATCAATGTTAATCATGTTGATCAATTATCAACATTTATTCAGAACTATACGTCCCAGCAAACATGTTCAATCCACGAATCATAGAGCATTCGACAATCATGCTCGACTGAACAATACTTAGACCCATTTTCTAATCAGTGATTAATTAAATACACGTCTTCCTTGCAGACTCCACAAATCATGAGTCATCAATCATGTCACATGAGGGGATATTAATTAGGGTTTTGGTCTGGTGGCCTACGACACGTGTGTCCATCAACGATGATAAATGTGAATAAGTCATGCAAGCAGTTGAGGGAGTTAGCAAAGTAGTGGGTGGACAATCAACCAACCCTCTCACGTACGAGGAACTGGTGCAACCACGATTTCCCACTTTCCCACTCTTTCACTTGAGCAACCGTCACACTTACTGGACATAAATGTATCTATCTTGTTAGAGCATTGCTCGGTCGAACGCGCAAGCGTTGCTATCTCAAGCTTGTTTGTCAAGTTTAGTTTCCAAAACTATAAGTCTTGATTTCTAGTCTACTTATAGCTATGTCTTGGACTAGGATAGTAAGTGTAGTTAAGCTTTAGACTCCACGACGTTCTTCGAATGAAGACGAAGAACTACTCAAGGGAACTTGTCGAACTTCATCAACAAAAGGTATGTGGAGACTTAAACTCATTCCGTATTTTCTACTACTATTTAACGAGCCATATTTTGTACTACCATTTAACGAGTTTTTAAACCTGAAAAATAATGTGGTTCCCATATTTAAATAAGCCTATTACAATTGCACTTTCCTCGTTTTCCATGTATATTAATAATGACCAAAATAAACTTTGCGTAGGTAATATTGCAAATTTAATTCACCGAATTCGTGGTTTTTGGTAATAGGTCGGGCGACAAGAAGAATTGATATTAACTCTGAACAAAAATTAAAAGAATGTGTCGCTCATTATCGCTCGACGTTTGTATATCTATGAGGTTCAGTTAAAATCTGAAGCTCTCGTTGTTGTCACAACATATACAAAATGCGAATTTAAACACTAGCTTTATAAAGCTCATCGATGCATATAATAGGCGCATATTATGCATGCCGTAAAGCTCGTGGAAGCACATAAGGGTACTAAATATGCGGCTCTCCTTGCTTACCATAACAGTTTATACATCTTCTCTAAAGTCAAGCCGAACTATTACCACAAAAATAATCAGTGATGTACCAACAAAAGAAATTTAATTTTCTACGTAATCCAAAAGGACACGGAAAAACCTTCTGTTCGTTGATTAAAAAGGTAAATAATAAATGCTCCAGAAACTCAAATATTTGATTAAACTCAGAAAATTGAATGATACCACAAATATGAGTTCTTTCCAATACGTACCTATTTGGATATTTCTTCATATATCGCATAATTTGTTTATACCGGCCATATTACATATAAGACGCGACTCGTCTAATTTCTCCTTTAACAACTCCTAATAAAAAAGAAATGAAGTTACACTTGATAAAAACTGCATGCATAAAACTATTTGTCAATAATTAAATTTAATATGCAGTAGATGAAGAAAATTACCTTTTCGTATCACCAGTGTCTATATCGATTATCGTAACGCAAGTCGTACTGATATTATTTTATAATTCTCCTAATCCAACCGGCGCTAAGTTCACAAGCTGGAATAAAATGATTCAATCCGTTGACATCCGCCACATGAAGATAAACGGACTCAAATCGCTGACATCCGACACAAGGTAAACCACCGCCTCATATACTAGTGTTGATTACAACATTGAGACATACACTTTGTGTTACACGGGTGTTTAACTTAAACTGCCATCAACAATCATTTCTTATCTTAAGTTCTCCTATAGTCGATCAGCATAAAATGGTAACATACAGACTTCTCTATAAAACTCTGACATGGCACGTTTAGTGGTACGTGTCATCAACATTAACAATTTCTGTTGATGTACATCAACTTAAAGTTTGGTGACTAAGTCAAGATTTCCTTAGGTTAAGGTTTAGTCACATGGGCTAGATTGAACTGCTAGATTAGCAGTTAAGTGTTACAATTAAAAAAAACAAATGTCGTCTATTTGTTAACGCTTGTTCTCTCTCCTAACATTTGCTCGCAGTTTAACTAGCAGCGAGATAGTAGTGCTGAACTGTCCGGCGCTACAAAATCACCTTTTCGCTGGACAACGCTGATTTATTTTTTAATCTGACGGCTGAGATTGGTTACGCTGAACGGAACAGTGTTGAACCATACATTGCTGGACTGACGTGGATTGTTAATCTAGCTGATAGATTAGCACTTCCATCGAACTTAGGAGATGGTCCTAGCTGACATGGACGCTAATCTAGCTGCTAAATTAGCATACCATAGGAATATTTATCGGTTGGTTGGAAGGATCTAGTGATCAGCCACCGTCTTCCAGAAATATATGAGCATCTTAGGTGTATGGTATTTATAGAAAAAAGAGAAAAGAAAAGAAAAGAAAGAAACGATAACCTTCTGTCGAGAGTGAGAAGAGAAGAGACGAGACCCACAAAATTCGATTTCTCTTAGGTATGTCAGTGTGATTAACGAATCCTCCAGGTTTAGGGTCCTTTATCTTTATTTTCCCTAAGTTTTGTTCAAATTTCTGCATCGTGTGATTCACTCCCTTTGAATTGTGATTTGTTTATGCTAATATCTTTTTTCTTCCTCTAGGGTTGTTCAATAATAATCCAGAGTCATTTTTTTCTTCCATCTTTGTGCCTATTACACATAATATATATATATATATATATATTATTGGTTCATCTGCTAAAAAAAAAAATATCCAGTAATAATTCATCCCTTTGGGTTGTAATTTATGTATGTTTTTGACTCAATTTCACTTCCCTTGTCCCTGCAATAGAGCTAATAGAAAAGTAAATAACTTATCTCGATCCGTTATTATATGAGTAGCTTTTAGCTTTTGTTGTTAGGATCCATACTGGTTGCTGTACTATTTAACTTTATGATTGCTTTAGTGCAAGTTCAATGAAAGTATTGTTCTACAACTGATCATTTTAGTTACAATCTTTGATCTAATCCTTATATGTTGTATATGTTCATTTATCTAGGAAAGATGCTCAACTCTAGCATAAATATTTTGTGATTTCTTGGCAATCATCAGACATGATGTCCCTGTCTCCAACTCTCATCATTTATCTTAAAAGTGGCAGTTTCTCCGCCATGTAGTGGTGTGTGTTAGTCATTAGGGGGATTAATTATAGAATCAACTTCTTGTCCTCTTACAAAATACTATATACAATACTCTGAGTTATAAAAGGCGGCGCCTTGGCGCGACTAGGAGAAGCCTATTTTTTCTGCGTTCAGGCTTCGATTTTTACCGATTTTTTGATAAATTGGTTTTGGTCTGGCGCGTATTTTAGACCACTAAGAAAATTTATCCAAGTTAACCCTAGGGTTTCATCATCTTATCTTTCTTGGTCATTCTGTTTCTTCTTCTTATCCCTTATTCTTTATGTTCTTCTTCTTCATCTCAAGAGACAGTAGACTAGGATAAGAGGTGTACCCAAAGGCATGATACAAGATTGTATTCCCGATAAGCTGTAGATGCATGCTAAGCGCTGGGTTGTGACGTTAACTGACGTCACAATCCTTCCCAGGGTAGGAGAAACAGGTCTTGGTACTCTTAAGCCCATCAGGGTGGGGAATGAAGTGACAGAGGATGTCCAATTCTGTTTGTTCCGAACCCCTTTTGAAGAAGTGAGATTTGGGAAGGATTCAGGTAACGTGAGGAAACACAAGGAAACCAGGGATAGCTGCCGTGATGAAGAATTAAAAAACTTTATGCATAAAGTTCAAGTAACTCAGTTCACTTGCGGAAGTACACTACCTTTTGAACGTGTAGAATTCCAGGCGCTAGAAGAGTTTTTAACGGGGATTTTCCCAAGGGGGTGCATCAACCATCTTTGCCCTGACAAATTCTGCCCTAGTTGTGCTTGAAGAAACACCTTTCGTGTCAAAAAACACACCTTTCTTTGTGGTCCCGCTGATAGACACATTTTTGTGTCTAATTTGTCTCGATTCTATATATTGATAGTTCTCATTCTTGTATTTATTTTGGTATTTTATCTCTTTGTAGGTGTTTTTGGAGAAATAAGCTTTTGCGGCGAAATTGGCTCAAAACGTGGCATTTGAACCTCCGTAGCAGACGTACCAGTGACATCCCATAAATACCCCGGAGGAACCCCGAGAAAAGTGTTGAAAATATCCCAGAAAAATTACTACACGCACCCAAGGGACAAGTGTTATACGGACTCCAGAAGCGGATAAGGGGCGACCACTGGATAAGGGGTAACCTTTCCCCTTCACGTTCAAATTCTGAATTTGGGCAGGAAAATAGAAACTCTCCTGGCAGTTTTGGCAATCGTGATTTGGAGGAGTTTGAGGTCGATTAAACCTCAGATTTTCATAGGATAGACTCCTTATGGGTCTAGGAATCTAATACAGGTGTTGAAATCGATTATACTGGGCTAAATCGACGGATTTTTATCACAACAACAAAATATGGAAAGTCGCGTGTGTGACCTTTTTTGGGGAATTTTAGAGAGATTAAAGTGCTATAAACCTTCCCAAAGATTTGTATCTATCTAAGGAAGAGTTTAGGATCAAAAGGAAAACTCAGAAACGCGTATAAATTCTAAAACAAGAAATTGCCGCAACTTTGCCGTGAAGAGAAAGGAAGAGATTTTGGAGAGATTTAATCGGACTTTTTGATATAAATAGATTGGTTGGGTCATATAGAAGGGGGTCGAGAGTTTGGGAACCTGAGGAGGGCCAGAGAAGAAGAAATCAGAGTTCGATCAAACTCTGTTTCTGCTGCTGCTGCTGCTGAAGAACACGAAGAGCGGACGTCCGAAGACAGTCGTTCTTCAACAGTGTTTACGACAAAGTTGTGGGGGTCGCAGTTGCAGTCTCAACAACACTTCATATATATCGTTCTTCTTGTAACAGTGAACAACGCCTTTGCAACAGTTATTCTGTTGCGATTTTTCTGTTCAATTGTTTTACTCCCTTTTAATCAACTTTTGAGCTTTATACATGTATTTTGAGATCATGATTAATATGAGGAGCTAAAACCCAACACTGGGATGACGGAGGAAACCCTATTTCACGCATGTGGTAATTTTAATAATTCTTTATGACTTTTTGCACTTATTTTAATTGATTCATGATTTTCACTAATTAGTTGTGATTTCGTTTGATGGTGTATGCTTAGACGTAAGAGCTTTTGATACACCATGCTTGTGATTTACATCTAAAGTTTTAAAAATCTATTTTTGGAAAAGAATAAGAGTCCATATTTTTAATATTTGAGCTATAATTTATTGGAGTTATTAATTGAGTCACATGAATGGAATTTGGTGGAATCCTGAATCTCAGTACCTCTCGATACTGTGACAGCTTTCCTTGTACATATTATATTAAGTCTAAAATCGAATCTCAACAAGTCCGAGAAACGAACACTTTACTTACCACTACAAAATTACATCACTCGCTACGTGACCTCGAGATTGTTAATCTGGCGATGCGCCATGGTACTGAAAAAATTGATATGACAGTCGTATTTGAAGACTACAACCGTGGTGTGCTTGAAATCTGCTCAATTCCCTTGAAATTTCTCACTGGTATAAAACATCGTCTGAACTTAGCATGCGTGAAGTACTCTGTTAGTAGTGAAAGCCGAAACTGGAGTAAGTTTGTGAGAGAGATCACAGAGGACCCGGAGAAGTTCAAAGCTAGCGGTGGATGGGATTCCTTGGAGGATAATCGTACTCGGGCCTACTATTCGCTTGCAGAATCATATCCAGAAGGGAAAATTAGGGTAAGGCCCAACCCATGGATAACCCATAATATGAGGCCCTTAATTAAAAGAAATTTAAATCTAGGCCCCGAGTTATTAAAGGACATCCATACCCTTTTATATATTGTCCAGCCCATAATTAAATAAAATTTAAATTTAGGCCCAAAATTATTAAATCTAGGCCTAAAATTATTAAAATACAGTGTGAATGTGTAAACAGAAGTTACACATGTATATGGCATGTGTATCCAGAAGTTACATATCCTTGTGCCATGTGTAATGCAAAGTTACACATCAAAAAAATAGACATAAAAAAGAACGCATACAAAAAATACGTGTATCACTTTAATATTCATTTCCAATAATTTCTTAGCATGTGTAACTAGAAGTTACACACGCATCTGTCTAGTGTAATTGAGTACATATGCATCTATCTAGTGTAACTGAGAGTTACACATGCGTCTGAGTTGTTCTTTTATGAAGTTTAAATCTTTTCCTTTCCTTCTTGTCTTCCTCCCTCCAAAATGGTTGCATATCTTCAACGAAATAAACATCCATGGATTAGGTTGGATGAACAAAAAGCCAAAATAAAATAAAATATTATAGAACGATTGTAAGGAAAAATTATAGAACAAAGATCACAGAAAATACACATGATAACCTATCTTAGCATGTGTAACTGGGAGTTCCACATGCATCCGTCATGCGTAATCATCAGTTACACATCCATATAGATGTGTATGCAGAAGTTACACATACAATATGCATGTGTAATGAGCAATTACACATACATATAGATGTATATGCCGCAGTTACACATCCATGCCTTTTTCAACTTCAAAACTGAAAAAGAACTTTGGTTTGAAATTAAAGAGTATGAGATAATATCAAACCTTCAAATATCCGCAGATTGGTGTGATAAAATCAAAAACACTAAAAAGAGACCAAACCTAGCATGAATTCGCACCTGTATCATAAACTTGTCATGGTTAATTTCGTTTGCTCATAATTAGATGATAATCTGACCAAGTGACTTGCATATGTAAAATCTTCTTTTAATACTCTAGTTGCCTCAACAGTACTGTTAAATCAACCAAAATAGCTACACAATTACAAGCACACAACATTGTCGGTTTATTTATGTAACATGAATCTAATTTATGAATGTGTAACTAGCAGTTACACATCCAATTAGCATGTGTAACCAGCAGTTACACATACAAAATGTATGTGTAATCATTAGTTACACACCCAATTTAACATGTGTAACTAGAAGCTACATGTACATTTAGAATGTGAAACAAAAGCATAGCCAAATTGACCAGTATGGAACTATCATATTACTAAAGTTATGCAGGAAACCTATGAAATACTATGGCAGGGAGATTAAACAAACATATCATATGATAAGTTAGTAATGAGAGATATGCAAACAACAACCACAAACTTTAATTTGTGAGAAATTATGCAGATAATATGAGATCTAGTAGTTGATTAGTGTTCCTAGCAAATAACCTGCTAAATCAAGAATTTCATCTATTGAAACCACTATATGTTCTGCATCAATATCATTCCATATACCACTACGGTTACCCATACAGTCTACCAACATAGTTTTTGACCTATACTATATTATTCTATATACCACTACGGTTTATAGTTATTTCACTGTGTGTATTGAACATAACAGAAGATGGGTCTCAGTTGGCGCACTTAATTGAGTTGTGAAGAAAGCAACTGTGACATAAAATACATTTACCTTCGCTAGCAGTCCTCTATGTGGATTCAAGTCACAGATCAAGTTTTTTTTGGAATATTTAGTCGACGATCCATGAATCCAACAACACCAACAACCTACAAAGAGAAGAAAAAAAGTCAAAACAAACTCAGATTATCAAGCAACTATGTCAAGTTAGTAATTCAACTGAAGTATTCTCTTCCAGATAGTTCAGGTAGTTGATTACTTTAGGGGTAGAAAGGTACTGAAGTCTACATGTAACGAGTTTAACTTCGTCCGTGGAACTGACTCGGTCATTAGTTTCTTTTCTTACCCAGGAATACAAAATGCATATGTAATCATTAGTTACACATGTATATGTCATATGTAAACATTAGTTACACATACAATCAGTACAATACTTCATCTCTATCTTTCCTCTAAGAAACTTCTCTATAGATAGTTTTATATTGAGCGAGCCTCCCACTACATATTATTATCCCAGCCGGTGAAAAAAAGAATATTATCATTCAGGTGATGTTTACAAATCTCAACACCAGCCAGCTTCATTTCCTTTATTCCATTACCACTGTCTTAACTGCAGCTGCACCAGTACCTGTAATGTTAACTCCTAACATACATCTATCTGAGCATCATTAACTCAAACTATTCTGATTCTTCAACCAGTGCATACCTGAGCTATTCTCATTCATCCCATAGCTATATAATAGCAATAACATAACCAGTTCATTACAAACCAACGCCAAATCCGCATTTGTACCACTTGCACACTCCTACAACTCTCTGTGAACTTTCATACTCTGAAATCAACACCTCCATAACCTGTAATTAGCAAATTCATACAGCTTATTATTCCTATCTAAAAATACACACATCGATCTAAATCAAATCATCTTAAATTAACAGCTAATTAGCATCTGTGCATAACTAGAACCAGTTAACTTCTTGAAAATTCAGGCATATATGCAAACTAGTAAACCTATTTACCCATCATTTCAACTTCACTGAACTATCACACATCCAATTGGCATGTGTAACTAGAAGTTACATATTCAATTTGCATGTGTAAGTAGCAATTACACACCCAATTGACATGTGTAACTATTAACTACACATCCATATACCTAGCATACTCGTAAAATCCGAAGGCATCCACTTCGCAGTTGCACATCATTTTAAACAAATCCGTTTTATGTTAGTTTTCACAATTAAATCAGCTAAAATCTACTAACAACCATGATAAGTTAAGTATTCTTTAAACCAACTAATAACTAATTTTTGACGCCTGCATATGATGTTGAAGTAGAGCGATAGACCTATAGTTGTATCAAACCTGCCTGCACCTTTGCACCCTTTCATTCGGTAATTCTGCTCCAGAGGTAATAACTTTGGCTCAGATAGTGCTATTTAACAGAGTGCCAATATTCTGAAAACAACATAATATTTCTTGCAGTCAGCTCTTTCGTTCAATTCTCCTTCTGAAAAACACCACCACTGACTTCAAATCCTCCTCTAAACCAGCTCCAACACCACTATCTCTACCGCCACCGCCTCCTCATCCTCCTCCAGAACCTGCACCTCCACCACCAACACAGATTCATTAATCAAACTCAACATGTGTAAGACAAGATCCAAAATACGCAAAATAAAAACACCAACAAGTCATCAGTTGACTCCATTAGATAATATGGACAACACAAAACTAAAATTCTCCACTCATTCTAGGTAAAGTAGAATTTATTCATAGAATTGCAAATATTATCCATTACTTAAGTGCTTGAATCGATTCAAATCTTGCTTCAAAATGTAGTTAAGTGCTTCAACAACAACAAAACCAACAAAAACTAGATTTAAAACCTGTTGATTCAATAAAAAATGAGAGAAATCTTACTGATTTTCAGATCTTTTCTCATACGACGATTTTATTTTTGTTGTTGTTGAAGATTTTCTTAATTCTATTGTTTAATCTGCATAAAAAGTAAGTAATTAGGGTTAAAACGACATTGAAGATCTTGGATTGATTAAAAAAAATCAGGTTCTTCTTCTTCTCATATATGAACAAAATCAATCAAAATAAAATCAAAAACCTAATCGAACTAAGAAAAGTAAGAATGATGAACCTAATCAAAAACCTAATCGGAAATGATTTCTGCCGCTTCGAATCAACTGAAACTTAGATTCGATTCAAAATCTTCAAAAAAACCAGTCGATCCAAGGAAAACCTAACCTGATGCAGCTTAAAAACCAACTAAAACTTAGATTCAAACGAAATCGATTGAATGATTGATTCATATTTGAAGATTAACTGATGATCAGCTGCAAAAACTATTGGATCGATTCGTCTTCTTCTTCTTCACAGATCTGAAACGCTGGAGAGAAAGAGATGGAGAAGAGAGAGAAAGAGAATAAAGAAATGAAATATATTCTGATATATTCCTCTTGTATATATACTAAAGGGTAGTGTTTCCATTATTAAAATTCATAATAATTAATTATGGGCCAGATCTGAAGAAAAATTGATATTTTGGGCCTAGTAATATCATTTTCTGAAAGTATGGAGTTGACAATGTATGATCCATTTAGTGGGGCTTCTATATATTGAATCCATATAGTAGGGGGTTCTAGTATTTTTCACTGTCTAGAAATAGCAACAGTCGATGAATTGTGGTGAAGAAGAGGAAGAAAGTAAAGCAGGGAGTTGAGAACTACAAGATTTATTATATATGATGCCCTAGTTTCTTTAGTTTTAAATCTTTTTGCTATTGGTGATGATAGATTTGCATAGGGGAGTGTCCTTCCTGAATGTGTGTTGATCAGAATGTTATGTTAAATATGTCCTTGGTATTAGAAGTTGGTTTGGATTATTGAAGTCCTGGGGATATGTTTTCACAATCTGTCATTCTGTGCAATCATGCGTTCACATTCGTTAATTATCTTTATGGATCTGGCTGAAAACTAGTATTTTTCTGTATGGACGGGTCTGGCAACAAACTACTAGCATTTGTCATTTTCCCACGTGGGCGCTCCTTTATATACCCCTACAAACACTAAAAATACCCCTGAATTAGTGAAGTTGGGTGTTGTCCAGTTGTAATTTACTAGGTATCACCCGGACCTTACGGCTAGGCTCAACCTCTCTTTATAATTTTAAGTGTATATATTTTATTTCTTTATAACGGTACATCATTACAACTTAGTTAATGTATCTAGATACTTTGAAAAGACTACATCCCAGTCAAGTATAAATAAATGACTGATATCATTGGCGAATCTATAGTAGGGTTTAATTAATATCAAAGACGAATTTATAATAGGGTTACTGAAGTTACCGCCCCTCTTAGCATTTACGACAACTGCTTCCTAGTATCTATAGTTGTTTCCTAAATACACTTCCACATTTAACACTACCCCAAAATTCACTATTACACGTAAAGATAATATAATTCTTGATTTCTTTAGTTTTAATGAAACTAAAGAATAATCAATTTACGTCCTCATCGATTACATTTTCAAGTGAAGGTTCTATTTTCTTCTTCAATTACTTAATTTCTGTATTTATTTTACTCATTGATGAAATTGAGTTTATAATGATGGTTAGTTTTTTGTGTTTTTGTTTGAGATTAAAACAAATTTAGTACGAACTATCAATTTTATGAGAAAAGGTGGATAATGTTACACAAACAACTGGTGTTAATATTAAAATAAGAAAGCAATAATATATGCTAATTAAAAAATAACATGAAAATAATCATAAAGTTTAATGTAAAATGTAGCATGCCATTATCTTTTAATCATGCTTGATTTCTGTTAGTCATTTAACGCGAAACCTATGGATTGCGCTTAGCTTCCCATATTATTTCTTCAGTTATATACACTATAAGACCTTCTTTGCATATCTTCATTGTTCCTTGATCCCAAGTTCTATCCATGTTTACAATGTATTTCTACTTTAGATATTTTTTGAACGTTAACATCATACGTTTTTTTTTGTTCGTTCATCTTTGTAACAATATTTCACAAATTCTTCTATTTGCTCTTTAGATATATGATTTAGAAAAAGACTCATATTATCACGCCCTTTATACATCTGTTCCGTTTTTTGAGAGATGAAATCACTTCTTAATCTATTTCTTTTAGTGTCAATGATGGACCCAAGAATATCAAGTTGGGGAGATAAATATACACAATCATAAATTGAACCACCACACAGTATGACGGCCGAAGGAGCATAAAATATCCAGATGATATGTAATACCCCGATATTCGGCAGTGGTTGGCCGAATGAAATATAAATAATGATTTGTCCTTTCCTAACACCGAGGACTTTTCAGTACAATTGGCTCCAAAGTTGGCAGAAAAACTCTGCAGTTAAGACTTAAGCGTGCTGGGGGGGGGGGGGGGGGGGGAGTAATCCAGGGATGGGTGACCTCCCGGGAAGTTGTTGCTGGATGACAACAGCGATGCCCGTTGAAAATCTCACACTGCCGGATAACCGCAGTGGCTAAGTGGGGACAATATCGGTGAAGGACGGGTCACTACAAATGGTATCAGAGCCGACGACGGTTCACCTTCTGAAGGTGAGAAGGTGCGATGGACGGGGTTGGTCCAGGTGCTTCTCATGAGGGGTAGGAAACGTCGGAGATCTGGGCTTGTATATATATTCTGAGCCGAGGATGGCTACAATTTAAGGTGGTGGTGTTGTAATACTCCGATTTCGTCAGTGGTTGGCCGATTGGAACATAAGTAATAGTTTGTCCTTTCCTAACACCGAGGCTTTTCCAGCACAATTGGCTTCAGAGTTGGCAGAAAACTCTGCAGTTAAGCATGCTCGTGCTGGAGAAATCCAAGGATGGGTGACCTCCCGGGAAGTTGTTGTTGGATGACCGCAGCGATGCCCGTCGAAAACCCCGCACTACCGGATAACCGCAGTGGCTAAGTGGGGACGGTATCGGTAGAGACACGAGTCATTACAATTTCCCCCCACATTTACCCCCTGCAGTTACCCAGTTCCCCATATTCATCATTTCCACAAATATACAAACTATGTCATTCATTCAATGGACATACAAAACTGTATTATATTATGAAAAAGGGAAACTAGTGTACACATAGAAACATACTTAGTTCCTAAATTCAGTTCATAGAAAGTTACGAAATTCCTAAGTTCTTCTAACTTAAATCACTATAAGGAGATACTACATAAACTTACAGATCTTGCAACTGCTAAGGGACCTAATGGTTGCTGCTTTGTTCTCCAACCTTTCTGATCTCACAACAGAGCATCATTCAATTAACCTACGAACAAAGCATCACAAATTCTTCCAATCAGATATCCAATATGCTTATAAAAATTGAGTCCAAGACTAATAAAGAAATAATAGGCTATACAAGCAAATCAAAAGAACCCACATACTTCGCGCTAACACGTAGCTCATGCAAGAGATTGATAGTACCAAATTACACTCAATGAAGCATGTATGCGTAGTTTTTCTAAAACCCACGAACATCCCTCTCACCACTTATATGGTTCTGTTACTATTGATATCAAACTTTTGGTGCAAGTCCATACAACAAGCATAATGTCCTACCTGATGGCGAGTTCAATTTCTGATGAACTGTATTTTCCCTGGTATATTCAAGAGATGTCCAGTTGATTGATTTAGCTTTAGCAAGGCGCATTTGAAGTTTAGTTGACATGACTTCATATCTGCACATCTCAGGCTTAACATGCATGCCCAGAAGTGAAATCAAAATTCAAATGATTTGGAAATCCAAGATGACAGAAAACAAAAAAGTATAAAGTACACCAGAAGACTGGCGAACTATATCAAAGAAGCTTGGTGACAGACAAGATGTCGAATTAAAGTCATGTAATTATTAAGCTTTCTAAACTACTTTCAAGTAATCCCTGATTATGTAAGTACGAAATAACTAACTTCATTCTTTATCAAATAAAACTCCAAAACTAGCAATACCTTCCCGAATAAGCAGGGTCTGAAATAAAATCAATGAAAGCAGACATCAAATTTGCTTACTTCAGGAAGATCTTGTATTGCATCTTCAAGAAGTAATGCCTTCATCAAGTAAGACATGTATCAAGAGTTCGGATTTATCTTTGGTTAATTTAAGGTAGCTGCCCACCTTGATGATCCTCCCTGCAATGTCTAATTTCCATTCAAACTCTAAGAAGCTCTAGCATCTTCAAGATGTGCAAACTGGAAAAAACCAAACCAAACCCTTTGCAGTGGCCAGTCTCTTGGTCAAGAGGCAACTGCACCAGCTCCACATCGAACAAAGATATACCTGCAGATTTTTTTGCCCTATAAATAACACTTTCTCATCAGATTAATCCAGACTGGCGGGAGAGTAAAGACGTTTGCCCAGAGTTTAAAGTTAGAAGACAAAAGAAACCACC
Organism: Papaver somniferum; assembly: GCF_003573695.1. Taxonomy (NCBI): domain Eukaryota; kingdom Viridiplantae; phylum Streptophyta; class Magnoliopsida; order Ranunculales; family Papaveraceae; genus Papaver; species Papaver somniferum. Next base: position 73,752,445 of record NC_039366.1, read on the forward strand.
ATACATGAATACCAATTTTACGCCAACATTTTTCTATTATATAAACTCCATATCGGCCCCAGTTTCTAGAGTATAGGATGATCGCTTCTCGTTGAAAGACCTCAAAGTTGGAATGTCTATTAGTTTAAACATTCAACAGCTTAACCATCAACCAACATGTAATCCCAAGTGCAGGAGATCTTTCAATGATACACAAATAAGACATGCATTATAAAAATATGTATTTTCACTACATTAGAAAATGGGTAAAAGAATCGCTTTTCACTATCAACGTTGAATGGATTCAATTTCCAGGAAAGAAAAGGAAAAAGTAAGAAAAAAATATAACAGACCTCAAAACACGTACTGAATATCCTTTTCGGCAACTAATACGCGGTACTTCATTATATTTCTCAAACTTTTGATCAAATATTGCTCTTTGTTGGTGCGTTTATTGCCACTAAGGTATCTTCCCCCACTGTTCACCAGAGTCAGACAAAGGATTTCATTAAATTAACCATTAGAATCTATGCAATAAACATTAACATGAGATAGCAGATAAGCAAAAACGACCTAGACTAACACAAAACATGTACTGCATACAATATCAAAATAAGAGTATGCGTTAGATGCAACGTCATATCATGGAGATTCATTACAGTACAGTCTTCCTCTTTTCATCTTTACATAGCAATAACATCTAAATTAGCACCACACCATATAACTTAAGAATCATGCTTAAGTTATAACTACTATTTAAGATTTGCAATAGTAATAGCAATCAAAGATTTAAGTAGATAGTGAATACTTATCACGGGTATTTTCCTAAGGCTTACAAGTATAAGAAAAAAATGACCAACATAAGCATAAACATATCTCTAGCTCAGACAAAGAGCTCCATAATGTCAAAATGGCCAAAAAAATGGCCAACATAAGTATAAGTAGATGGTGAATACTTATCACGGGTATTTTCATGAACCTACTGACATGATGATAATCACAACTAGTCAATGTTAAGATGAAAATACTGGTTCATTTTCTCTTGAAACTGAATCTGAAGATTCTTTCAATGATCAAGTCAGAAAAGAACTATTAGTTAAGACAAGGATATGTGATCCCAGAATCCCTTAACTAATACACAACATCTTGATTTTAATAGTCTAACCACTTGCAAGAATCAGGAGAGATGTATTTCAAAGGATAATCCTATAACTAATATTCGGTCAGGAAAAACATCATTTATTATGACAAGGATTATCTCACTGACTGTGGCAAAAATCAACATAAATACACTCAAACAAATGATTTCAAATCATGTTGTTCTGTTGTTGATCAACTGTCTAAATCAGAATCAAGGAAACAATCTCATCAGAAGATGTTGTCATATTCGAAGAATTGTTTGGGTCGATATAAGAGTTCTGCTCATTTCGTGACTCAAAAGAATTTTTGTCACACTTATGATCATGTTCGTCGAACTGATCCTTCAGTTGAACCAGATCACTCAAGTTGTGACTTAATGAAATAAGTCTATTCTTGGAATAGTTTCAAAATGGAGGATGTTCTAAAACATCATGATAGATCATATTTCACAAATAAAGATGAGCCATCAAGAGCTCACATCAACAACTAAGTTTGTTTGATCGGAATTTCCCATCTTAGTGCTCGCTTTAAATAAATGAGAAGTTCTTAAAAGAGCATGTGAGAAGAATATAACACTATACTTAACAAACAAAGTATGTTTCCTGTTTTGGAATATTATTCTACTTTCGGACTTAGAAAAGTTCATGGTAAATTTTGCAAGATATCTTCAGGTTCTCTTGATAATAATATTTCGGAAAATCCTTCCTGATTTTATTACCGAAAGTGTATATTTTCACAAATATTATCAAATAAAATACCTTGATTAGGTATTTCAGAAAACTTGGAAACCAAGTTGTATCGGATACATATAAAACATCTTAAGAACCGAATTTATTCTTCACAAATAGTTTACGGTTTAAGATGGGTGGAAATACTATTGATATTGATTCTCAATTACAGATGCTTGAAACTTGTCTTCCTGCTGAGATTACTTGCTACTTCTCAAAGGAATATAAGGAGAATCAAATATCTTTGGAGCTAATGCTCTTTCTAATGCGAGACTTTGAAATTGCTCGTGAACAACTAGAAGAATCTGTCAAGAATGAGAAGTGGCCCGAGTCGAATCTTCTGAAGATGATTGTGGAAGTAAATCTTTTAAAGAGGAGACTCAATCTTCTGAAACAAAAGAGAAGACTCAGGAACTCAAACACTGAAGATTCCTCAACAAACAATCAGAGCACTTCTAGGGATTAAGTTATATACTGTAATACTTAATCCAAGTAGAAAATAGACATCAATGTTTGATTTATTTCAATTATTGTGTAAGGTCTATTTTGAATAAAACTATCATTATTTATGAATAACATTATTATTTTATAATTTTTCTTGTGATAGTTTCCGATTACATAGCTTGTGCTTCAATGTTTATATTTTTCTATGTGTTTTCGGTTTATGAGATGTCAGATTTCGGTTTTCATAACCTTAATATTCGATCTCATATGTTGTGAACCCTTATGGTTTGTGTGACTTTTTGATTTAGCAGGATTAAGTTCTAGCCCATGTTGGTAGGATTTATCAAAGGATCATTAGGTGTTCCGATTGAAACTCATATGTAAAAGTCACAATATGTTGAATCAATTTGTGTTTACATGAGTTGTTTTTAGCATAAACATATGTGTTTCGGGTTTTCAACTTTTGTTATTGGCACGCATTAGGTAAAACCGATTCAACCTTTCTCTGGTAAAGGTTGCACTTTGTTGTTGTTCTTTTGTTCTTGCGAGAGGATGGCAACATACTGTGGGAGAGTTCCAACTTGAACTTGCGCTTAAAGATATATCTTTCTGGGGAAAAGAGCATGCGGAATCTGAGGTAACAAATTTGTTAGTTAATCGTTTTCTTGTTTAAGAAAAGCCTGTTTATATTGCATATATTTTGCTTTTGCTTAACAAAATTTCGGTACAATTGATATATATATTCCATAATGTGTGTATGGATGTGTGTGTGTATGATTCAATTGTTTCCGGTTAAGAAAAACTGTTTCAGTTTATTTGACTTATTGTTTGGTATCTTCTTTATTGTTTGGTATCAAGTGTTTTTGCTTAACGAAATTTCGGTGCAATTGCGGTGCTATAATGTCTGTGTTTGTTTAAATTCCTTCCGGTTAAGAGAAATAATTGTGCAGGTCAATTTATTTTGGTTTGTACGTATTGTTTATGGCTTAACAAAATATGGGATCATTTGTTTAGTCCAATTCGATTCCGGATAAGAGAAACTAAGTTAATTCTGATCTTAGTTAGACTTATCAAATTGAAGGATTCAGTTATTCAAGTCTAATCGAATGCCTTGACAAGAAATACTAGTTAACTAACCTAGTACATGTCTTGTCTAAAGAGAAAGGTCTAAGTTATTGTTTGAATAATTAGAACCTGATGAGAAAAATAAAGTTAATTCTGATCTTTATTTTGGTCTTATCAAAATAAGAGATTGTATGTTTACAATCGGTTTAACAAGGTAACTAACCTTCTTAGTCAGTTTTTTAAACTATTAGGGAAAATTGCTTCGGGAAATTATTTCCTTGATAACATATTAAAACTAAAATTACTTGTAGTTTCAGTTTCAATATTGGTAAAGTGGTATGTGAAACCTTCGTGCTTAACTCTTATAGGTTGTACAAGTCTTTTAGATTTGTAAGATCCTTTCGGTTTGTCATGTATTTTCTCGAACCTTTGTCTATTTTGTGACAAAAAGGGGGAGAAATTTATGGAATAAACAAGTAATTTGCAATCACTAAGGAAAGAACAATTGTGCTTAAACGTTATATCAAACGAAAGATTAAAGCATTGACTAAGGGGAGAAACATATCATATTGATTTTGTAGTGATATGGAATACAAAAAAGGAATAACAAAGATGTGCGGATTGAAAATCTACCTATCTCACCTTTAGGGGGAGTATTAGCTTTGTTATTCAAATATCAACAACGACATTTATGGATTGAATATATGCAGGTTATTGTGTTGTTGGAACTTGGAATCAAGCGTATGTGTTATGAATTCTTGTAATTTGTTTATCCATATGTATTAAGAGTTTTGTCACTAAATTGACAAAGGGGGAGATTGTTAGAGCATAGCTCTGTTGAACCCACCAAGTGTTAGTATGTCAAGTTTGTTTGTCATATTTTAGTGAATCAAAACTCATCTAAGAGTCGCTTGATTATGTACTAGATTCAACTTCATATAGGTTAGACTAGAAAGTCTAGGAATATGAGACATACAAGTATTACTCGAAAACCTGAAGAACGTGAAGAAATAACGAGCTACAACGACAACATCATCCTTCCTCTTGAGGTTAGTAATATTGACTTGAACTATTTCATTCCTAACGTATCTTTCAAGTCGTGATATATTGAAAACATAACTGCATAGCTGTGAATGAATATTTTATTCTAGTAGTGATACATGATCATATGATCATAGTATTAAGGAATTAGACTACGGAGTATAACATTTATCTTTTGAACTTCGTAGATATGACATCGACATAATCTTTTGAATGCTATTTTGATTATGTGTATGGGTAAAGGTGAAGATTTCATCCTAGGAAACAATGTTTACATTTGTTTAAAGGAACTACGTTCATGAACTTTTTTTATGAATCGAAAGAGAAATCACCAGGCTTATTGGTATTGTTATTCCTTGCATATCTTTGTATTACCAATATGTGTTAGTAAGTAGAACCAATCATAATTAGTTATGTATCTTGGTATAACTAATCACAATGCCTGACTTATGATTTGGTATGACTTATATTCGTGTAACCAATCCTAAGTAATCACCTAAGATGGTATGATCGATTTTTGTAATTGGTGTGACTGATCCTAGTAATTGGTGTGACCGATCACAAAAGAGTTGTGTAATCGATCCTTGTAATTAGTGTAACCGGTCATAGTAATTGGTGTAACTGATCCTAGTGACTGGTGTGATCGATCACAAGTAATACCATGTGTATATGGTAACCGGTTCTGGTAATTGATGTAACCGATCCTGTAACTGATGTAACCGGTCCTGGTAACTTGTATGACCGATCACAAGTAGACCACATTGAAGATATAACCGATCCCATGATTGGTAGAACAGATTGAACCCATAATGTTTATTTGATATTTGATCAATCACATAGTTGTCTTGGAATACAGATGAACCAATTCTAACTTGTTTGGAAGTGTGGTATAATCGATCCAAGATTGTAAATATGAAAGAGGATTTACAAAGTAAAGATGTCAACATAATTTGAACATGATCAGTAATTCTTATCTTTTATTGTTTAAATATATTCCTTAATTACTCATGGAGATCCTGGTCCGAAATAAATTAAGAATCTTTTAATTAAGGTTGTTAATTTTTATATGCTTTAATTACCAGCAATTAATTGCATTTATCCGAAAAATAAAAATTAGTAACGTGCATTTACTAATTGGAGATTTTCTATTGAGGATTTCAGAAATATTGGACAAAGCGTTTCCAGGAATTATGAAAACCGAATTTTGCTATTCATTGCATATCTTGAGAATATTTTCGGTTTTGGAAATTCCTTGGTGTCCAAACATCCTTGGTCTATAAATACCCAAGTTTGGATTTCTAGCAGACTATCCTAAGAGCCAGGCAAACTTCATTTTTTTTCTCTGATGGAGCCGTCTATTCGGAGAGGAAAGTAACCTAATTAGGCGAAATCTCTTACGACCGCTCGTTTATAGACTTATGTGGGATTAAGAAGCTCTACGAGTAACGTTGGTGGGAAACTAAATAATTGCAGTGTTATTAGTTTTCGATTTGATTTGATTGCACCTAGTTTGTTTATTCTTGAGAATCTTCTCTTCTGATATAAGATTCACTCAAACTAGATCGAAGTGTCGACGGGATCTTTAGAACTGTTTGTAGATCTAAAGAAATCTTGTGATAATCCATTGTTAACACACTCCGTTCTGTGCGTGACTGATCACAAGAGATTAAGGTTGTGTTGTGCAGGTGTTTATTGAAGATCAAAGAAGATTTGAATACAAAGAATATTTCTTATTAGTTTCATATCTTTGGTATGCACAAAAATTGATCGGCTGGGATCCAACTAGAATCGGATTTATTCGATTGATTAGTTGTGTAGATCGGCATCACTTTGTAGTTTCTTGGTGGATTCTATATTGATTGATTGCAAGTCTAAACTCTGCTACTTTCGGTAGTTGTTGGATAGATGGATCTTAAACCCGACAAATGAGTTTATTAGATTAAACAGAAGAGCCTTTGTCAAACTCAAATCACTGCGTTTGAAAATAATTATTACCGAACAAATTTGTTGTTCCTTTACTGTTTGGAATACGAACCAAAGGAATTTTCCAGTGCGTGCACTTATCGAATGTCGGAAGCGCAAGAATACTGAAGAAACTAAGTGAACTAGGGTTAGTTGCTTGGTCTCAACTATACGAAGTTGGTTTAGATTTTGTATAGCGGCTTAATTCTGAGAGTACTCAATTCTGGATTAGGTTCCAGAGTTTTTATGCATTCGCGGCTTCCTCGTTAACAAAATATTGTTGTGTCATTTACTATTATTTTATGCAATTATAATTGTTGTTATTATAATTTAAAGTAAATTACACAAACGTTAGTTCCGTATTACTTGATAGTGATCCTATAGAGTTTGGTTAAGTCCGAACCTATTATCAAGTAATCACTTTGATTGTTGTATTGTCTCGATCTCGTATCCATAGATGATCATACAAAGTGTGAATACCGATTTGTCGTATTGTCTCGACTTTGTCCATAAACAATCACTTTCGGTAAGAGGACTTATAGGTGGATATTTTAAAGATTGTGGTGTATTTGGGTACCCTCGTCTTTTCAAAGGTGTTTGTAGATACCAAAAATCTATCGTGCCATGTGGCACAATATTAAAGGTGGAGCAACTTATTATGTTACAACAACGCACACTACATCTCTCCTTAGGACGCTAAGTTATGAAGTTATCTCTATCAACGTGTGGCGCAATATTAAAGGTTAGAGTATCAAAGTACGCTACAACGAAGTACACCAAATCACTACCAAGATTGCTTAATTATTAAGCAATAGGTTGTAGTATAGGCACATGGGTATGTCTGTCTGTCAGAGGTAGCTGAGAAGACTGCATAACTTTTAGTACAAAGGCGCAGTCGTCAACCACGTGGGCTCAGAATACGTGGCATCCTCTGACTAGCGAAGGTACGTGGCCAACGGAGGTACAACTTGTACGGAGGTTTCACAGTTCACGATGGCACGTGGGGGAAGCTAAGGTGGCATCTTATGATTGGAGATGGTGGGCGGACAACGAAGGTACAACCTGTACTAAGGCTGGGTAGTTTCCAAAGGAACGTAGGTTAACTGAGGTGGCAGAGTCTGATTAGATAAAGCTTGCGGTGAACGAAGGTACCATTGGTACGGAAGATATATCAGGATATGATGGACCCAAAGATAACAAAGATATATCTGGAGCAGAAGAGGCTATAAATACCAAGCTTCACCAACAAAGAAAGGGGACTTTTGGGTGAGCTAGGATTAGAGAAAAGACTCATCTCTCTACTTTCTCTCTTATTTACTAGAGCTTCATACTTTCTTTAATGGAGTTCTTCCACCCAAATGTAACAAGATCAATAATAAACTTATCATCTTTACCCGTGGACGTAGGTTAAGATTAACCGAACCAGGTAATCTCTTGTGTGTTGATAACTTAGATGCACTTACATTATCTTCTCTCTTAGAGATTTACTTACTGAGTTATCTTTGTTTTCTGAGTTATCTCTGTATTCTGAGCTATCTCTGTTTTATGAGTTATCTGTTCATCAGAGATATCTCTTTATTTAGCTTATTTTCTTACTCGTCTCTGTATTACAGAGATACCTCTGATTTCTTAGCATCTGCTCTTGCGAAGTATCTTTACTTACTTAGTATATGACCTTCTGAGTAGATCTTATTTCGAACATACCTTTTACTTACTCAACAATATCAGTTCAACTGAGGTATCCATACTACTTAGTATATGATCCTCTGAGCTGCTCATATTACGTAGCTATGGGAAAATGAGTAGTCACAGTTTGGCGCTAGAAACGAGCTGGACCGAAAAGCTCTCGATTTTCGTTATTTTTGCTATTTCATCATCTTTTTTCTTTAGATATTCGTTAGAAGATCGGATATAAGAATAAGACAGTTGGATCTTACTTTATAGTAAATATTTCTCATTCTTTGACAAGTTTTTCGAGTATTAAACCTTGAAAGAAGCTTGAAATCTTACGGATCTACAAAAAGTGGTTATGAAACACCATTAAAAACACTTTTCAAAGCTTAAAAAGCTATTATTTTATTATTATTTGCTTGCTCATGAGCATACCTTTTCTGGATCTGAATACCTTTGTCTTCGAGGGAACCTCAGTAAAAGTTTTGGAGTAAAATCCCTAAGGTTATTTATGAGCTAAGGGTCGTTTTCTTTCGCATACGCCTTCTTTTACTCAACTTGCGGTATTCTCTGTCATTTTTTAATATCTGAGCAAACCTTCTCTGGATCTGGATACCTCCGTTTCCGAAGGAACCTCAGTAAAAGTTTTGGAGTAAAATCCCTAAGGTTATTTATGAGCTGAGGGTCGTTTTCTTTCGCATACGCCTTCTTTACCTCAACTTGCAGTACTCTCTGACGTTTTTGAATCTGAGGTTCATTTAGGAACTAAGTCCCAAACATTGGACAGTTCTATTAAATACGAACTCAGCAAACATATCTCTGCTAAGCTCTATGCTAAAGTTTTAATTTTTTATTTATTTTTATTTCCGTAATGGGGCTACTAGGAACGTAGCCTACCCCTTTTTCTCTTTACTCTCAGGAAACGGGAATACAAAGGTCAAAATTACGAAGCCTTGGAGCGAAAATAAAGCTTATCTTTGGCTCGAGTGTATTCATCTACATTCTCAACGACCAAAGATAGAAACGAAGGTTGTCCTTGGCTCGTACGTATCTAAGTAAACGAAGCCATGGGTGAAAACGAAGCTTATATTTGGCTCGAATGTATTTATACACATTCTCAACAGCCAAAGACAATTAAGAAGGCTGTCCTTGGATCATAGGTACCTAAGTACGAGCATCCAGGGGCAAAGATGGAGCTTATCTTTGGCTTGAATGTATTTATACACATTCTCAACAACCAAAGACAATTACGAAGAGTGTCCTTGGCTCGTACGTATCTCATTACGCGAATCCAAGGGAAAATACGAAGGTTATCTTTGGCTCGAATGTATTTATACACATTCTCTACAGCCAAAGAAAATTACGAAGACTGCCTTTGGCTCGTACATACCTAAGTACGAGAAGCTAAGGGCAAAAATGGAGCTTATCTTTGACTCGAATGTATTTATACACATTCTCAACAGCCAAAGAAAATTACGAAGACTATCTTTGGATCGTACGTACCTAAGTACGAGAAACCAGGGGAAAAGATTGAGCTTATCTTTGGCTCGAATGTATTTATATACATTCTTAACAGCCAAAAAAAATTACGAAGACTGACTTTGGCTCGTACATATCTAAGTACGAGCAGCCAAGGGAAAATATGGAACTTATCTTTGTCTAGAATGTATTCATATACATTCTCAACAGCCAAAGACAATTACGAAGGTTGTCCTTGGATCATACGTACCTAAGTACGAGCATCCAGGGGAAAATATGGAGCTTATCTTTGGCTCGAATGTATTTATACACATTCTCAACATCCAAAGACAATTACGAAGAGTGTCCTTGGCTCGTACATATCTAAGTACGCGAATCCAAGGGAAAATACGAAGGTTATCTTTGGCACGAACGTGTCCATACACGTTCTCAGCAGTCAAAGACTATTACGAAGGCTGCCCTTGGCTCGTACATATCTAATTACGAGTATACAGGGGAAAAGATGGAGATTATCTTTGTCTCGAATGTATTTGTACATATTCTCAGCAGTCAAAGACTATTACGAAGGCTGACCTTGGCTCGTACATATCTAAGTACGAGTATACAGGGGTAAATACAGAGCTTATCTTTGGCTCGAATGTCTTTATACACATTCTCAACAGCCAGAGACAAACATTCTCAACATCCAAAGACAATTACGAAGGCTGTCCTTGGATCATACGTACCTAAGTACGAGCATCCAGGGGCAAAGATGGAGCTTATCTTTGGCTCGAATGTATTTATACACATTCTCAACAGCGAAAGATAATTATGAAGGCTACCTTTGGCTCGTACATATCTAAGTACGAGCAGCCAAGGGAAAATATGGAGCTTATCTTTGGATCGAATGTATTCATATACATTCTCAACATCCAAAGACAATTATGAATGTTGTCCTTGGATCATACGTAGCTAAGTACGAGCATCCACGGATAAAGATGGAGCTTATCTTTGCCTGGAATGTATTTATACACATTGTCAACAACCAAAGACAATTACGAAGAGTGTCATTGGCTCATATGTATCTAAGTACGCGAATCCAAGGGAAAATTCGAAGGTTATCTTTGGGTCGAACGTGTCCATACACGTTCTCGGCAGTCAAAGACTATTACCAAGGTTTTCCTTGGCTCGTAATATCTAAGTACGAGCATCCAGGGGAAAAAGCGAAGCTTACCTTTGGATCGAGTATTTTCATATGGAAATCAAGGGAGATCAACATGATGCAAGGATATGCAACCTAGCGGAGGTAAGGCTGAACGAAGAAAGAGACGTCGAACAACAACATGAAAGGTAAAAAAGCGGGGGTCTAACAACACCACCCAATATTTCACTTAGCAATCTGTATGGACAAACTCGAATATACTTTTAAGAGAATCAACAAGACTCAATCAATTACAAGTATATCAACGAGTTTATATCTCTATCTTGATCTAATTTCCTCAAACAGAAACTGCGAGTACTAATCAAATACAAGGAATAACTTGGATGGTACCAAAGACCAATATCCAAGTGTCAATCAATATCAATCAACAACTGTTAGGTCGGATTCTCCAATTGATTGATCTAACGGACAACCTGTATTATTTCAATTATAAAGATAAAACAATATAATGCGGAAATTGAAATAACACAGACACCAGAAATTTTGTTATCGAGGAAACCGCAAATGCAGAAAAACCCCGGGACCTAGTCCAGATTGAATACACATTGTATTAAGCCACTACAGACACATGCCTACTCCAAGCTAACTTCGGACTGGACTATAGTTGAACCCCAATCAGTCTCCCACTGATCCAAGGTACAGTTGTACTCCCTACGCCTCTGATCCCAGCAGGATAATGTGCACTTGATTCCCTTAGCTGATCTCACCCACAAATAAGAGTTGCTACGACCCAAAATCGCAGGCTTTAACAATAAACAAATCTGTCTCACACAGACAAGTCTATCAAAGGATCAATCTGTCTCCCACAGAAAAACCCTAAAGTTTTTGTTCCGTATTTTGATAATAATTAAGGTGAACAGGAACCAATTTATAATCCGGTCTTATATTCCCGAAGAACAGCCTAGATTAATCAATCACCTCACAATAATCTTAATCGTATGGTAGCGAAACAAGATGTCGTGGAATCACAAACAATGAGACGAAGATGTTTGTGATTACTTTTTATATCTTGCCTATCGGAGAACTCTCACGATCTCAAGCCAATCGATATGATTGTACTATTACGATAGAAGATGCAAGATCAGATCACACAACTATGATAAAATTAGTATCGGTCTGGCTTCACAATCCCAATGAAGTATTCAAGTCGTTAACCTGGTTTTAGAAGAAGAAAACCAAAGGTTAAAGGAGAACCGACTCTAGCACGCAAACTAGTAGCACACGTAAGGTGTGGGGATTAGTTGTCCCCTTATATAGTCTTTCAAATCAGGGTTTTGCCTTAGTTACAAAGCAATCAATATCCACCGTTAGATGAAAACCTGATTTAGATTCAAGCTAATATTTCTCAACCGTTAAATCGAAAACTTAGCTTGTCATACACAAATGACTGTACGCTTCTAGGCTTGTTAACCGCACCCAAACGTGTACATTGTTGGTTCAATAATATTTTAACTAAAAAGGTTAACCATAAGAGACGTTTCATACCAACCATGTTCTTCTTCACCATAACTAGTTCAAATGACTCAAATGAACTAGTTAAGAGAGTTGTTCAATTGCAAGGAAATCTTATGTAACTACGCAAGACACAATTGAAGCAAAGATGATTTGATTCACAAGAATCGGTTCATGAACTTTAATAGCCACGGTTTGCAAAAGTATCCCCTAGTCTTTTAAGATTAAGTTCAGATATCATCTTTAGATATATAACCTTCTCAAGTTCGCGGACTTAAGACACCGGACAGAGTTTACAAACTCCAGCAGAAATTCTCGGGTTTGAGAACTTCGCCGGTTCGCGGAATGGGTTCGCGGACTTGGCTCACGCATGTAGTTTGTCAACTCCAGCAGAAATTCTCTGGTTTGAGAGCTTCGGCAGTTCGCGGACTTGGCACTTGCCATACTTCCGGTTCTCTTGATCAACAAAGTTCGAGAACTTCGGTTCAAGGAATACATTGGTTATGTAATCTAAACTCTCATTCCAATCATTGAAACATTCTTAGAGGACGTTATATAGTTGTTACACCATTTCTCGTCAAAGCAATATTCAAAGTGATTGAAACATTCATGACTTTCGTCACTAGGTAAAGATAAACTTGGTTGAAGCGAAAAGCTTACCAGCACATATTTCGAGATATAGATAGGCGAGGTATACTCGGCTCGAAATACCAAATGTGTATAATCTAGTCTATATATATAGCATACGACTTTTGTCTCAAAGAGTAGGAGATAGAATATATCGACTTTTGAGTGACAGATAAGTTCAAGTCTCCACATACCTTTTTGTCGAGAAGTTCCACCGGTTCCTTGAGTAGTCCTTCTACTTGTATGATGAATCGCCATGAAGTCCTTGAGCTCAACTACACTTACTATCCTAGTCCGAGACTTAGCTATAAGAGACTAGAAATCAAGACTTATAGTTTTGATCACTAACATTGACAAACATGCTTGAGATAGCAACACATGCGAGTTTGGCCGAGCAGTGCTCTAACAATCTCCCCCTTTGTCAATTTTAGTGATAGAACTATCAATACATATGGAATACAAAAAAGATAATGAAACTTTAGTAGCTCCTATTCCAGATGTCTAATCTTCAAGATTCCTCGAAATATTCGTCACTTTCAAGTACTCCAATGATCCCAAAGGTTGTAAGTTTAGCACCATCGTTGTTGAAGATCCGTAGCTATGACAATGAGAAAACATCGGTCTCGATCATTGTTATACAGTGTCATAGTATTATTACACAGTGTCAAAGTTCAATTGTATCACAACTTCAACAATAATACTATGGTGATATGTATCACTCCCCCTTAGTCAATACACCATCTCACATGAAAACCACTCCCCCTTAAACAATGATCCGAAAACCATATGTATTTGTAGTGTGAACTACATATTAATTCTCCCCCTTTTTGTCAATAAAATTGGCAAAGGTACAAGAACGAGTTCATAATGAAATTTCCGTAAGAGACATTTCATGACTGAGAGAAATAAACACACATCATCTTATTTAGATGCAATCATATAGCCGAAGCTAACAACATTCATCAAGGAGTTTAAAGATACAAGATAACCCCTCTAAAATTCCACAGCCGCACACCCCTCAAGATATGACCATTAAGCACGAGTTCAAAAGAACTCTTCCCCATTTGATGTCATTCCCGAAAGAACAACAACGAGCGACCTTAATTTCAAGAGAAAAGAAGGATTTTTATTGGACACCAAAACCATGAGAATGATTTTTATATCCAAAACTCAATCAAATTAATCATAAGTAAACCCATGATTAATTTAATCGGAATGCATAATCAAATTAAACACAAAAGTGATCAATTTAATTCATTATGTTCAACATAAGTAAACTTACGGAGCAACGACGAAGTTAACCATACAAGAGAGTGATTGGCTTAATCGTTCATATACTCAACACAAGAGAAACTTGTGGAGTAATAACTAAATAACCAACAAGATGATTAATTTAGTTCTAAAATGCTCAACATAAAGTATCTTACGGAACAACCAACAAGGCTAATCAAAAATAATCAACTTTGTCGTATCGTGCTCAACATAAGACGCATTACGGAGCCTCACGGTAATACAAAAAGGATGGATCAATGAATATCAATATTGTGGAATACACAAAGATTCATTCTTTTGCACACGCATATACAATAGCAATAATCCTTGGATACAAAATATTTTAACCTATCTTCCGTCAAAGATTGACAATATAGGCTTAACTTTTGTATATGTCAAAAGTCTATTCATTCTTAAACCAATAAACGAATATCGATCATGAACGACTTTACTTCTGACAAGATATGGGACAACATAGTTCACGGACGTAAATACCAATATCCCATAACAAATTGCAATATAACAAATCATAAAGATTAAATACTGCAAAACATCATCCTCCAAATAGTTTTAGAATTTAAACCAAAAAACTTAAAAACAAGAAGATGAAAATAATAGCTATGTGCTATTCAAAGCACTAGTTATTCTTCCAACTAAGCCAACAAGAAGACATACTAGGCAACAATATCTTTGAGAAATTCTTTATCATTCCCGAACTCCTTATCGTCAACAGCCATAGGAACATAAGGTTCGTGGAAATAAGAGTTGATATCAACAAACCGTCTTGGCTGAATATGTCGAACCAAGGCTTTCTGAATTTCCAAAGATCTTAAAACGCAAGCCTTTATATCACGAATCTCCTTTCTTACTTCCTTCAACTCATCAAGAACATCGTAAAACTTCTGAGAGTTAGAAGGGACAACCCTTGGCTTTCTTGTATTCCTCCTTTTCCTTTTTAAGGATGGAATAACTGGCGATTTTTATTTTTCCTTGATTGATGGCTTAACGATCATGTTGACATCCTTTCCATCCAAAGACATGATGCTTATGAGAACAGCTATAACCAACTGATTTTGTGATTGGAATTCACACTCTCAACAAGCGGTCTTGAGATATAAAGAATATCAAATAGGAAAAAGGAATGTAGGGTTCGAAACCTTTTAACAGGTTCGTGGACGTTCAACTCTAAACCCTATAAAGAGTAGAATTGTTAAAAATAACCCTTCCTTTTATTTGATAGACAGAAAAGAATAAACCTAAAACAACTTTTCCTAAAGCCTGTGCGTTCACAACCTTGTCTCTTTTGATCAGGCACATGAGACAAGATTTACCAATCAACACAATTAATTTGTGTTTTGGTGAACAACGATTTGTCCACCATTTTCCTCTTGAGAGGAATCCTCTGACCTCTGTCTATCAAAAAGATTTGACCATGCCTTTTTCTCAATGGTCTTGTTTTGTCTTTGGAAACTAACTTCTTAGACGAAGATAAAATTCTACATACCTCAGCTGTCTTCTGAGCAAGTTTAAGCTTCCTTGCTAACTGATTTGATCTTCGTTGAAGTTTGTTGGCGTGCCTCAATTGATGTTTGTACTTGTAACATCTTGATAGTTCATGACCCTTCTGAGAACAAAACGATCACGTCAATCTTGGATAATAATCATGCATTTGTGGTGCAACTGCAACTAAACACAAGGTAGATCCTGAAACATTACAGACAGAGTTTCCAAAAGATGGGTCAATTAATTCTTCCAACTTGATTGGCTTCTCATCTTCGCCGAAACCATTAAGGTTGATATATGTATTGCTACAATTATCAAAATCAATGTTTTCACATAGAAGACCGACACTTGACTTCCTGTCTTCATCAGAATCATAGATCTCAGACATCTCATCAAGTGTTACAGCAAGAACTTTGTTCCCAGTGTATTTTCTACGATTTGGGCACTCGTTTGCAAAATGACCAAAACCTTTACACTTAAAGCATTGTGGCATATCCTCGTCATCAGACTCGTCAGCGTCCCTGTTTTTAGGAGGAATGCGATTGTGAGGTTTATCTGACGACTTAGGTTTGTCTCTTGAAAACCATTTACCTCTCTTCAATAGAAGATCCCTAAACTGTCTTGTGATCAAGGAGACTGATTTTTCAAGATCTTCATCCGAAAAATCACCCTCAGACTGGTCATCCTCAGAGACATAGACACTTTTACTCTTATCAAGTAATTTAGTGTTCCTTTTTGCTTTGAAGGCAACATCCTTACTGATTTTGGATGTATGCTCATGATCAGAGATCTTTAGCTTTCCAACCATGGTATTTCTGGAAAGATTATCAAGGTTATTTCCCTCAACGATGGCATGCTTCTTAGACTCGTATTTAGATGGCAGCGATCTGAGAATTTTCATCACAATGTCCTTTTCAGGAATAGTCTTACCCAGTGCAAAAGATGCATTAACAATTTCAGACACTCTGTGATTAAACTCATCAAATGTATCCTCATCTGCCATACGAAGGTTCTCCCAATCGGAATTAAGGTTTTGAATCCTAGCTTCCTTTTCACTGAAGTTACCTTCAAATACGTTTTCTAAGACATCCCAAGCATCTTTAGACCGAGTGCAATTAGACACATGGTGCTGAAGATTTGGGGTAATGGCATGTATAATAGCATTCAAACCGTCGAAATTTTGCTTTGCAGCATTTATCTAAGCAGGAGTATATTCACCAATAGGTTTGGGAACACTTTCATCTCCAACTGCCACAACGGGAGCATTATAGCCATTAACAACATATACCCATGATTGAAAATCACGTGCTTGGAGAAAAGCTCGCATAGCAATTTTCCACCACAGATAATTAGAGCCATCGAAGGCTGGTGGTACGTTAATCGAGATAACACCTCTGTCCATAGAGTCAGATCGCTACAAACACAGACTTGTAAGGTGTTGAACGTGTTTGCCTGCTCTGATACCAATTGAAAAGGCGTGGGTCTAACAACACCACCCAATATTTCGCTTAGCAATCTGTATGAACAAACTCGAATATGCTTTTAAGAGAATCAACAAGACTCAATCAATTAAAAGTATATCAACGAGTTTATATCTCTCTCTTGATTTAATTTCCTCAAACAGAAACTGCTAGTACTAATCAAATACAAGGAATAACTTGGATGGTACCAAAGACCAATATTCAAGAGTCAATCAATATCAATCAACAACCGTTAGGTCGAATTCTCCAATTGATTGATCTAACGCACAACCTGTATTATTCCAATTATAAAGATAAAACAATATAATGCGGAAATTGAAATAACGCGGACACCGGAAATTTTGTTAACGAGGAAACCGCAAATGCAGAAAAACCCCGGGACCTAGTCCATATTGAATACACACTGTATTAAGCCGCTACAGACACTAGCCTACTCCAAGCTAACTTCGGACTGGACTATAGTTGAACCCCAATCAGTCTCCCACTGATCCAAGGTACAGTTGTACTCCCTACGCCTCCGATCCCATCAGGATATTGTGCACTTGATTCCCTTAGATGATCTCACCCATAACTAAGAGTTGCTACGACCCAAAATAGCAGGCTTTAATAATAAACAAATCTGTCTCACATAGACAAGTCTATCAAAGGATCAATCTGTCTCCCACAGAAAAACTCTAAAGTTTTTGTTCCGTCTTTTGATAATAATCAAGGTGAACAGGAACCAATTGATAATCTGGTCTTATATTTCCGAAGAACAACCTAGATTAATCAATCGCCTCACAACAATCTTAATCGTATGGTAGCGAAACAAGATGTCGTGGAATCACAAACAATGAGACGAAGATGTTTGTGATTACTTTTTATATCTTTCCTATCGGAGAACTCTCACGATCTCAAGCCAATCAATATGATTGTACTACTACGATAGAACATGCAAGATCAGATCACACAACTACGATAAAAGTAATATCGGTATGGCTTCACAATCCCAATGAAGTCTTCAAGTCGTTAACCTGGTTTTAGAAGAAGAAAACCAAAGTTTAAAGGAGAACCGACTCTAGCACGCAAACTAGTATCACAAGTAAGGTGTGGGGATTAGCTTTGCAGAGTTGCTAGATGTCCCCTTATATAGTCTTTCAAATCAGAGTTTTTTCCTTAGTTATAAAGCAATCAATATCCACCGTTAGATGAAAACCTGATTTAGATTCAAGCTAATATTTCTCAACTGTTAGATCAAAAAATTAGCTTGTCATACACAAATGACTGTACGCTTCTAGGCTTGTTAACCGCACCCAAACGTGTACATTGTTGGTTCAACAATAGTTTAACCAAAAAGGTTAACCATAAGAGAATTTCATACCAACCATGTTCTTCTTCACCATAACTAGTTCAAATGACTCAAACGAACTAGTTAAGAGAGTTGTTCAATTGCAAGGAAATCTTATGTAACTACACAAGACAAAATTGAAGCAAAGATGATTTGATTCACAAGAATCGGTTCATGAACTTTAATAGACACGGTTTTCAAAAGCATTCCTTAGTCTTTTAAGATTAAGTTCAGAGATCATCTTTAGATATATAACCTTCTAAAGTTCGCGGACTTAAGACACCGGACAGAGTTTACAAACTCCAGCAGAAATTCTCGAGTTTGAGAACTTCGCCGGTTCGCGGACTGGGTTCGCGGACTTGGCTCACGCAAGTAGTTTGTCAACTCCAACAAAAATTCTCGGGTTTGAGAACTTTGGCAGTTCGCGGAATGAGTTCGCGGACTTGGCACTTTCCATACTTCCGGTTCTCTTGATCAACAAAGTTCGAGAACTTCGGTTCAAGGAATACATTGGTTCTGTAATCTAAACTTGAAAAGCGGGGGTCTAACAACACCACCCAATATTTCGCTTAGCAATCGGTATGGACTAACTCTGAAATACTTTGCTAGAGAATCAACTAGACAGTCAGACTCAATCTAGATAAAAGTATATCAAGGAGTTAATATCTCTCTCTTGATTTGATTTTTACTCAAGCTAAA
This sequence comes from Papaver somniferum, assembly GCF_003573695.1. Classification (NCBI taxonomy): domain Eukaryota; kingdom Viridiplantae; phylum Streptophyta; class Magnoliopsida; order Ranunculales; family Papaveraceae; genus Papaver; species Papaver somniferum. Next base: position 73,771,516 of record NC_039366.1, read on the forward strand.
AACAATAGCGAGTCTTTATCAAATACAAGGAATAACTTGGACGGTACCAAAGACCAATGTCCAAGGATCAATCAATATCAATAAACAACCAAAGGTTGGATTTCCAATTGATGATCACGAACGACAACCTGTATTATTTCAATTACATAAAATATAATGCGGAAAAGAAATAACACAGACACCAGAAGTTTTGTTAACGAGGAAACCGCAAATGCAGAAAAACCCCGGGACGTAGTCCAGATTGAATACACATTGTATTAAGCCGCTACAGACACTAGCCTACTCAAAGCTAACTTCGGACTGGACTATAGTTGAACCCCAATCAGTCTCCCACCGGTCCAAGGTACAGTTGTACTCCTACGCCTCAGATCCCAGCAGGATACTGCGCACTTGATTCCCTTAGCTGATCTCACCCACAACCAAGAGTTGCTGCAACCCAAAATCGCAGATTTGATAATAAACAAATCTGTCTCACACAGAAAAGTCTATCAAAGGATAAATCTGTCTCTTACAGATAAACCCTAGGTTTTGTTCCGTCTTAAGATATGAAATCAAGTGAACAGGAATCAATTGATAATCCGGTCTTATATTCCCGAAGAACAGCCTAGATTAATCAATCACCTCTCTACAATCCTTCCTGACTACACAGGCGGTTTGTCGAGGAATCACAAACAGTGAGACGAAGATGTTTGTGACTTATTTATCTTGCCTATCGAATAACTCTCACGATCTCAAGCCAATCAAATATTGTACTCGTACGATAGAAGATACAAGATCAGATCACACAACTACGATAAAAGTAGTATCGGTCTGTCTTCACGATCCCAATGAAGTCTTTAAGTCGTTAACCTGGTTTTAGAGAAGAAAACCAAAGGTTAAAGGGGAATCGACTCTAGCGAGCGCACTAGTATCACGCATACGTGTGGGATTAGTTTTGCACAATGCTAGATATCTCCTTTATATAGCCTTCAAATCAGGGTTTTTGCCTTAGTTACAAAGCAATCCATATTCACCGTTAGATGAAAACCTGATTTATATTCAAGCTAATATTTCTCAACCGTTAGATCGAAAACTTAGCTTGTCACACACACTTGGGTAGACATTTACTGGGTTTCTGAAAACCATGCCCAAACGTGTACGTGTATGTTGGTTCAACATAGTAACCCAAAAGGTTAACCATATGAGCATTTCATATTAACCTTGTTCTTCTTCACCATAACTAGTTCAATTGACTCAAATGAACTAGTTAAAGAGTTGTTCAATTGCTATGAGATCTTATGTAACTACACAAGACACAATTGAAACAAAGATGATTCGATTCGATTGAATCAAGCTCATGAACTTTATAGCCACCGTTTGCATAAATCATTCCTTAGTAATTTAAGTTTCATGTTCAGAGCACATCTTTAGATCATAACCTCTTAAGTTCACAAACAAGTTCGCGGACTTAAGTAAACCGGTTGAGTTTTCCAAACTCAGCAGAAATTCTCGGAAAGAGAACTTCCGCCAGTTCGCGGACTAAGTTCGCGGACTTAGCACACAAATGAGCTTTTGGAAATCTAACAGAAATTCTCGGTCGAGAACTTCCGACAGTTCGCGGACTTGGCAAGCCAATTCCACAATTCTTCCAATTTCTCTTGATCAACAAAGTTCGAAAACTTCGGTTCAAGGAATACATGGTTATGTAATCTAAACTCTCATTTCAATCATTGAGACATTCTCAGAGGACGCTATGTAGCCGTTATTCATAGACTGATTCACGTCAGAGCAATTCTCAAAGTGATTGAAACTTTTCATGACTTGCGTCACTAGGTGAAGATAAACTTTCTCAATGCGAAACGCTTTACCAACACACGATTTCGAGAAAAAGATAAGCGATGAACGCTCAGCTCGAAATGTCAAATGTGTATGATCTAGTCTATATAGCATACGACTTTTGTCTCATAAGACTTTTGTCTCATAAGAAGTAGGAGATAGAAGAGAAAGACTTTTGAGTGATAGATAAGTTCAAGTCTCCACATACCTTTTTGTTGATGAAGTTCCACGGTTCCTTGAGTATATCTTCGTCGTTGTATGATGAATCGCCATGAAGTCCTTGAGCTCAACTACACTTTTCTATCCTAGTCCGAGACTTGGCTATGTAGGCTAGAAATCAAGACTCGTAGTTTTGATCACTAACATTGACAAACATGCTTGAGATAGCAACGCATGCGAGGTCGACCGAGCTATGCTCTAACAATCTCCCCCTTTGTCAATTTTAGTGACAAAACTATTAATACATATGGAATAAAAAAAAGATAAACTTTAGTGGCTCCTATTCCATAGTCTAATCTTCAACGTTCCCTGAAATCTTCGTCCTTCCAAGTACTCCAATGATCCCAAAGGTTGTAAGTTTAGCATCACCGTTGTTGAAGATCCATAGCTATAACAATGAGAGAAATCGAGATTCTCGATCATTATTATACAGTGTCATAGTATTATTATGTAACATCAAAGTCCAATTGTATCACGACTTTAACAATAATACTACGGTGATATGTATCACTCCCCCGTAGTCAATACTCCATCTCGATCATGGAAACCACTCCCCCTTACACAATGATCCGAAAACCATATGTATGTGTAGTGTGAACTACAAATTTCTCCCCCTTTTTGTCAATAAAATTGGCAAAGGTACAAAAACGGGATCATATTGAAATTTCCACAAGAGACATTTCATAGACTAAAAGAAAAATACATACCAACTTAATTTAGATGCAATCATAAAGCCGAAGCTAAATGCATTCATCAAGGAGTTTTAAGATACAAGATAACCCCTATAAAATTCCACAGCCGCACACCCCGCAAGATATTACCATTAAGCACAGGTTCAAAAGAACTCTCCCACATTTGATGTCATTCCCGAAAGAACAACAAGAGCGACCTTAATTTCGAAAGAAAAGAAGGATTTTTTAATTGGACACCAAAAACCATAGAAATGATTTTCTATATCCAAAACTCAACCAAATTAATCACAAGAAAACCCATGATTAATTTAATTGGAATACGCAACTAAATCAAACCACAAAAGTGATCAATTTAATTGAAGGTGTTCAACATAAGTATACTTACGGAGCTACGACTAAAGTAATCATACGGATATGACTAACTTAATCGTTCACACACTCAACATAAGGAAAACCTTACGGAATATACGACTACATTAACCAATAGAACATGATTTTTATAGTCGTGCATATACTCAACACAAGAACTTGTGGAATATATGAAAACTAAACTAGACTAATTACAAGAGAACTTATAATTAATCTAATTGGAATACAAACAACCAAACTAATCACAAAAGTAATCAGTTTAATTGTAAAAAGATTTGCTCGACAAAAGAAGACTTTCGGAGCAAACAACTAAATAACCAATCAAGATGATTAATTTAGTTCAAGAATGTTCAACATATAGCATCTTATGGAACAACCAACAAGGCCAATATTAATCGACATAGTTGTAAGGTGCTCAACATAAGACAGACGATGGAGCCTTCACGGTAAAACATAGCAAAATGGATCAATGAAGATCAATACCGTGGATAACATACAAGGATCTATTCGATTTTCCATCATAACGACAAAATAGACTTTATCCTTGTCAAACAAAAGATTTTATCTTATTTTCCATCAGATACATGACTGCATAGGCATAATTTTTGTATTTGTCAAAAGTCCATTCGTCCTTTCATCAATACGAATATCAATATATGAACGACTTTACTTTTGAAAACATATGGGACCTTCAAGTTCACGGACGCAAACAATACATATCCCATAAAATATTGCAATACTTCAGAATCAAATAGATTAATACTGCAATAACATCATCCTTCAAATATTTTTAGAATTTAAAAACCAATAAACCTAAAAGGCATGAAGATGAAAAAGTTGGACATAACTACGTGTAATCACAATAATGGTTATTCCAAACTCTAGTAATCCTTCTCAAAAACAAGAATAAATTCTCATAAGAAGTTTCCTATGCATCAAGACAAACTCGTAATGCACATAAAGATGATTTGTCCTTAGAGGGTAGAATCAATCTTTTCCCCCCGGATTTACACCAAGAATAGCTTCCAAAGGCGTATAAAAATATTTTCACAAAGAAGAGCATACAAAGTAACGAATGACCATGCACCATAGTTCACAAAGGATGATTGTGAACATTCAAGAATCCCATAACAATGCGTACTAATTTCCATTATTGAACTTCCTTCTTTGTGATTCACCAACAACATTATAGTAAAAGCTACAAATTATCTTAGAAGAGTATTACTCCAAGAATCCAAGTGCCCAAGTCCAAGAGAAGTGGAAAAAGTGCAACGAAATGGACCAAAACATTCAAAAACAAGAGACAGGACAAATACCAATCTTAACTCATCCAAAATCAATAATTCTCATCTCCATTTTGAAGAAAATTCAAAGAGGAAGAGAATATAAAAATAAGGAGTTCATTCCGAGTTCGGAGAAGAAGTTACGGCCAAGACAAGTTTACCGAATATCGACGTCAAGTATGCATAGGGTTTGCAAACGAATTTTCATGAAAAAAAAGTTTGCAGACTGGGTTTGCGAACTTAAACCCCTGGATTTTGATTTTAAATGATGGTATGCATCCCTGGAATGTGTACCATGAAGTCCAAACATCCCGAACAACTATTTTCAAACCTAAACATATAAGAACATTAAACACGGATCAAGTTAGGTAGAAATGAACGATAAGCAAGGTACATGGATCATAATAAGTACTTAAGCAAGTAAAAACACAAATATTGCTCAAGTTTATAGACATACCTTTTTATAAGAATTCAATCGAATTTTACAGCCTTACTGAACACAATCTGTGTACTCCAGTCCTCGTGCTTCCTTTACCGTCACAGGACATTCCTTGGTGAAGATGCACTTTCAACAGAAACAAGTTGTGTTGAGATGAGCATTGTCTTGCTCACCATGGCACCAAGAGAGAGTTTCTTTCCAGCAACTCTTACATCTTGTAGTTTTGAGAAACACCCAAGGAACTGTTTTTATAAGTCTATCAAAGAACTTCAAGAGAACCCAAAAAGATTTGTGTTTCTGATTTCTTGTTTTCCAACTTATAAAAAACAGTTTCTGCAGATAGTTTTTATTACTGCGAAGGGAAACTCTTTTGATAAACAGATACATCCTAGCTTTTTCATAAAAGAAGGCAATACTACTCTCTTGATATGAAGTATCAGTAATTGAGCAACGAATCAATTCATGCTTTGAGGTGATGCACTCAGATGACTGAGATTTAAACTCCTCTTGTAATTCGTTTAGTTTGTTACAACTAATTGGATTACGCAGAGGAGGAGCATTGCTCTCACTGATTAGTAAATCAATATCAACCTCAACATAAATATCATTCATCATAATTTGATTTAGCCTGTCAAGAGATTCTTGCTCTTTCTGTAGGTATAACTCAACATCAAGAGATAAGCTCTCAAGCTTCTTTTCAAGCCCTGAAAACACTTCAAGGAACTTTAAACCTGGTGGAGGTTTAGATAGAATTTCTACTACAGATTTAATTAAATCATTCATGGAAGAGAATTCTGAAATCCCTGGATCTGGTGGTGCATTTATACAGATAACACTACTATCCATAGAGTCACATCGCTTACAAAAACAGAATTATAAGGTCTTTAATGTGTTTTCCTACTCTGAGACCAATTGAAAAAGCGGGGGTCTAACAACAACACCCAATATTTCGCTTAGCAATATGTATGGACTAACTCCGAAATACTTTGCTAGAGAATAAACTAGACAGTCAGACTCAATCTAGATAAAAGTATCTCAAGGAGTTAATATCTCTCTCTTGATTTGATTTTTACTCACGAACGCACAACCTGTATTATTTCAATTATATAAAATATAATGCGGAAAAGAAATAACACAGACACCAGAAGTTTTCTTAACGAGGAAACCGCAAATGCATAAAAATCCCGGGACCTAGTCCAGATTGAATACACACTGTATTAAGCCTCTACAGACACTAGCCTACTCCAAGCTAACTTCGGACTGGACTATAATTGAACCCCAATCAGTCTCCCACCGATCCAAGGTACAGTTGTACTCCTAAGCCTCTGATCCCAGCAGGATAATGCGCACTTGATTCCCTTAGCTAATCTCACGCACAACCAAGAGTTGTTGCAACCCAAAATCGCAGACTTGATAATAAACAAATCTGTCTCACACAGAAAAGTCTATCAAAGGATAAATCTGCCTCCCACAGATAAACCGTAGGTTTTGTTCCGTCTTAAGATATGAAATCAAGGTGAATAGGAACCAATTGATAATCCGGTCTTATATTCCCGAAGAACAGCCTAGATTAATCAATCACCTCTCTACAATCCTTCCTGACTACACAGGCGGTTTGTCGAGGAATCACAAACAGTGAGACGAAGATGTTTGTGACTTTTTTATCTTGCCTATCAGAAAACTCTCACGATCTCAAGCCAATCAAAGATTGTACTCGTACGATAGAAGATGCAAGATCAGATCACACAACTACGATAAAAGTAGTATCGGTCTGGATTCACGATCCCAATTAAGTCTTTAAGTCGTTAACCTGGTTTTAGAGAAGAAAACCAAAGGTTAAAGGGGAATCGACTCTAGCGAGCGCACTAGTATCACACATACGTGTGGGGATTAGTTTTTCACAATGCTAGATATCTCCTTTATATAGCCTTCAAATCAGGGTTTTTGCCTTAGTTACAAAGCAATCCATATTCACCGTTAGATGAAAACCTGATTTAGATTCAAGCTAATATTTCTCAACCGTTAGATCGAAAACTTAGCTTGTCACACACACTTGGGTAGATGTTTACTGGGTTTCTGAAAACCATGCCCAAACGTGTACGTGTATGTTGGTTCAACATAGTAACCCAAAAGGTTAACCATATGAGCATTTCATATTAACCTTGTTCTTCTTCAACATAACTAGTTCAATTGACTCAAATGAACTAGTTAAAGAGTTGTTCAATTGCTATGAGATCTTATGCAACTACACAAGACACAATTGAAACAAATATGATTCGATTCGATTGAATCAAGCTCATGAACTTTATAGCCACGGTTTGCATAAAGCATTCCTTAGTAATTTAAGTTTCATGTTCAGAGCACATCTTTAGATCATAACCTCTTAAGTTCACAAACAAGTTCGCGGACTTAAGTAAACCGGTTGAGTTTTCTAAACTCAGCAGAAATTCTCGGAAAGAGAACTTCCGCCAGTTCGCGGACTTAGCACACAAACGAGTTTTTGGAAAATCCAGCAGAAATTCTCGATCGAGAACTTCCGACAGTTCGTGGACTGAGTCTGCGGACTGGGTTCGCGGACTTGGCAAGCCAATTCCACAATCCTTCCGATTTCTCTTGATCAACAAAGTTCGAAAACTTCGGTTTAAGGAATACATGGTTATGTATTCTAAACTCTCATTTCAATCATTGAGACATTCTCAGAGGAAGCTATGTAGCCGTTGTTCACAGACTGATTCACGTCAGAGCAATTCTCAAAGTGATTGAAAGTTTTCATGACTTGCGTCACTAGGTGAAGATAAACTTGCTCAAAGCGAAACGCTTTACCTACACACGATTTCGAGAAAAAGATAAGCAATGAATGCTCAGCTCGAAATGTCAAATGTGTATGATCTAGTTTATATAGCATACGACTTTTGTCTCATAAGAAGTAGGAGATAGAAGAGAGAGACTTTTGAGTGATAGATAAGTTCAAGTCTCCACATACCTTTTTGTTGATGAAGTTCCACGGTTTCTTGAGTAGATCTTCGTCGTTGTATGATGAATCGCCATGAAGTCCTTGAGCTCAACTACACTTTTCTATCCTAGTCTGAGACTTAGCTATGTAGGCTAGAAATCAAGACTCATAGTTTTGATCACTAACATTGACAAACATGCTTGAGATAGCAACACATGCGAGGTCGGCCGAGCTATGCTCTAACAAAACTCTCATTCCAATCATTGAAATATTATTAGAGGACGTTATACAGTTGTTACACCATTTCTCGTCAAAGCAATTTTCAAAGTGATTGAAACTTTCATGACTTTCGTCACTAGTTAAAGATAAACTTGGATGAAGCGAAAAGCTTACCAACACATATTTCAAGATATAGATAGGCGAGGTATACTCGGCTCGAAATACCAAATGTGTATAATCTAGTCTATATATATAGCATACGACTTTTGTCTCAAAGAGTAGGAGATAGAATAGATAGACTTTTGAGTGACAGATAAGTTCAAGTCTCCACATACCTTTTTGTCGAGAAGTTCCACCGGTTCCTTGAGTAGTCCTTCTACTTGTATGATGAATCGCCATGAAGTCCTTGAGCTCAACTACACTTACTATCGTAGTCCGAGACTTAGGTATAATAGACTAGAAATCAAGACTTATAGTTTTGATCACTAACATTGACAAACATGCTTGAGATAGCAACGCATGCGAGTTTGACCGAGCAGTGCTCTGACAAAAGGAAAAGAAGAATGGAGAAATCCAACGAAGTGAAGAACGAAGACTTCAAGGTTCCTGGAGCCCCCTCTCCTAAGTATACAAGTACTAACAACGCTCCGGAGGGTGATAGCTCCAAAGACTGTCCTTGACTCGTACTATCTAAGTGTGAGCAATGAAGGACGAAGATGAAGCATAAAGACGAAGATTCAAATACAACTCGCATGGAAGGACAAAGCTTTGTTTTTCTAAAATTCTTAAGCTTATCGCTTTGCGAATTTCTGGGGGAAAAGGAAGGTATGTAGCATCAACATCATCAACGAAGGTGAACCCCCCAAACCGGACCTACAAACGAAGGTGGAGGTCATAATAATTAGAGCCAAAGACATCAACAATGGTTGTATTTTACAACTTAAACTTGAATCCGAAGGTATGCATGGGAGCGAAGCCCCATAAAGGTAGACTCCCCAGCATCAGGCATACATGGGAGCAAAGCCCCTTAAAGGCATACTCCCCATCATCATGCATACATGGGAGCGAAGACCCTTAAAGGCAGACTCACCACCGTCAGGCATGCATGTGAGCGAAGCATGTTAAAGGCAGACTCACCATTGCAAAAAATGGGTTTTTCAATCCAAAGCTACGAATTAAATGTACAAGTCAACAAAGCCCGTTTGCGTAGGCGTACGCATACGCAAAGAGGCTACAACCCATACTCAACTGCGAGGAGTCACACGATGACGCATAAGCAGATGCAACCTGTCAACCACTATAGATGGTGGATTTTCAACAAAGGACATAATCGTAAAATCATGATATTGCATGTTTCTGACACGGCTTTCAGGCATGTGATGATTCATATTTTACGATCCATGGTGAATTTGCTTTCGAAAGGCCTCCACTAGTTGGGCGTTCGATACCTCGCATTTCATCATGCCCTCTATGTAGAATAACATAATTGGGCGATTCTCCGTAAGATTGAGAGCATTAACGCCTTCAGGACGTCGGTGATACTCACTGTTCCTTGACTACATGAGAGAGAGACCCCTCTACATAGAAGAATGGTTGGGTGGTTTTCCGTAAGATTGAGAGCAATAACGCTTTCAGGACATTGGTGACACTCACTGTTCCCTGACTATGTAGAGAGACCGTGTATAGATCCAGGCGGTTCTCCGTAAGATTGAGAGCAATAACGCCTTCAGGACTTCGGCAACACTCGTTGTTTTCTGACTATGCACCTTTCAGAACAGGTATGACGCTTTAACTGGCTAATATCCCTTTTGAAAGATTAATTCTATCGTGACATTCACCACTGAATTCTTAGAAGATAATCTATTTTATCTCATTGCTCCGATTTCATGATCGAATCCACGGCTGATCTCATGGAATGGTAATGGATAATCTTATTATCCGATTTCATGATCGAATCCACGGCTGATCTCATGGAATGGTAATAATCTTATTACTCCGTGGTCGAATCCACGATCCCATGGAATGGTAATGCCCGTCTTATTATTCCGAATTCATGGTCGAATCCACGGCTGATCCTATGGATTGATAATAAACAACTACTCACTTTTATTACTCAGTTTCATGAATCATTCTCCACTGAATTTCATAAATTAGTAATAAATACTCAACAATCGGGCATCTGTATTACCACTGAGTAAGCCCCATAAAATGGTGCAAGTGTACTCGACAATGATGCGCGAACGAGCACCCAAATGCACGAACGAGCATGCGATAATATGGACAAATGAGGAATCCTGCATAAAATAGGAGAGAGAAAGTAATAACATTAAAATAATGGAGAAGCGCCCATGGGGCGGGCCCACCGGCCGGCCGGTCGTGCCTTAGACGTGGCTGGTCCATGCTTCCTCCATTATTTTTCCTTATTTTGTTATTTTCATGGACTCATGAAGACTCCTCCATTCTAACAACTTTCCTTGTTTGGGCAAAACTCATGGTTTCCCCATATTTTCATGGTTTCTCCATATTTTCGTGGTTTCATGAAAAATAATAATATAAAATAGGAAAAGGTGTTGCGGGACCGAGAAACTTAGTCGTCCGGCCATGCCTTAGCCGTGGATGATCCCACACCTTGTAATCCCTAATCTTTCATAAATTGTTATTTCTCTCATCTCATGAAACTTCCCTGTTTCAGCAAAAATCATGGTTTCCCCATATTTTTTCAAATATTGCGTAAACCATGAAAAGGCCAAAAGTCAACATGGTCACATGACCGAATAGGCTACTCACGAAAATATATTAAAATATTATTATTTTAATATTCACGAAATATTTATCAAACAGGCATACTTGCTCATTCGAGCAAAATCGAGAATTTCAGTCAAAGATCGAACTCTTCTGAAAATCCAAGATATTGCTCAAACGCACATCAAAAAATGTCGAAACTCTCAGGACTGAGACACAGGCATTATGGTGACACGAGCATGCTCCCTTGACCGACCAAGGGCGCTTTAAGGCTTGCAACGAGCCGGTCCCACGCGTTTTCACAATTTTGACCTAATTTGCGCAATTGCTCATACTGGGTCCAAACTTTTTACAACCAACTCGGAATTTGTGAAAACCCGCATCAGTTGTCCCACGACCACCAAGGGCCGGTCTCATACCATCTTGGTCGGTCCCTCACTTTTTCATAATTAGGTTTTACCACTTAATGCTCAATAGAGCACTATTTCAATAAATGATGAAACTCGTATTTAATCGTCATTCCTTCACCAACCGGTCAACTTAGGACCCTGGTGTACGCTCACTCTTGGGCATCACATGGACGTCTGTAGTCCCATGTGTTCGGTCCCTCCTTCGCTCATGACCTATTTTCAGCAATTCGTCAATTAATGAGCAATTGATCCAAAATTAGGGTTTCGATCAAACGCTCAACAAATCATCATTCTGAGCAAGTTCAAACACTAAATAAATATATGTTGATCCAGCAAACAACATATATTTTAATTAATATTTTATTGGGTCACGTCACCAATAAATAAGTAATTCGTCGAATTAAGTAATACTTGCTCAATTGCTCGAATATTGATCCAACTATCAGTATTCAGTATTTGTCGAATTGAGCAATACTTGCTCAATCGCCCAACTATCAATATTCATTATTTCGCAATACTTGCTCAATTGCTCGAATATTGATCCAACCATCGATATCCAGTAATTCGTCGAGCAATACTTGCTCAGTTACTCGAATGTTGTACTGAGCAATTCGTCATTCATGCTCAATTCAACAAACCTAGAATAATTTTCTAATCATTCAATGTGACTAATCAAATACACGTCTTTCATGCATACTCCACGATTCGTGAGACATCAATCACGTCACATGGGGGATATCAATTAGGGTTTTGGTCTGGCGGCCTACGACACGTGGATTCATCCACGATGAGAATGTGAGTAAGTCGTGCAACGGTTGAAGGAGTTAGCAAAGTAGTGGGTGGACGGTTAACCAAGTCTCCGCATGACCTGGAACTGGTTTCACCACGATCTTCCACTTTCCCACTCTTTCACTCAAGAAACCGTCACACTTACTTACAGGGATCAGGGTGTTCATCATTTTTGCAATATAAATAAGTTCAAATCGAGGACAACCGATCATTATCATCATTCGTTAACAACTCGATTAAAACTTATTCACAGAACTCAACTTCAGCAGTTCATCAATTTGCAGAAACCTTCAACACATCCAAAATCCTTGATCATCATTGATCCCACACAATTCTCAGCTTCCCTCCTACAGATCAACCCATCTCCCTCTTTGTGACCGAATTGACTCTGGAACGGCTATTGACTTGGTTTAGGTCGGAGTCCTACAGATTGATCTCTCGAATCTAAGCACTCCCTTTGCAGTGCATCTGTGTGAGGTTCAGCAGTTTTCTCGGTTGTGGAGTCTTGTCCACACGCTCGATTCTTCACTTTCCTAAAAAACCAGCAAACCATTTTTCCCGATCCACAGATTGACCACAGTGGGAGATTAATCTCTCGGTTGCAATCTCTCATTTCACAAAATGGTTGATCTTAGGTCAGGTTCAGTTACCAATCCTAACCCAAAAAATGCTAGCACTAGCAACATCGGTGGTACTCCAGAAACCGTTCCTACTTCCAACGATGGTGGTAATACTGCTCCTCCATAAACCAATATCGGAAGTAATCCTCTCTTTGGTCGGTCTCCCGAAGAAATCAGAGAAAATCCACCCACTATTGCCGATCTCATGAAAGTCCAGGAAGTTCACGCCAAGAATCAAACTGATATGGCTACTACTCAGAAGGAGCTATGTAACTACCTCAAAACTCTCACTGACAAGATGTTAGAAAAAAACTCAGGAGAAGGGAAAAGACAAAGAAACATCTCCAACGGATCCCGAAATTATTCCAGTCTCTGACGATGATGAATCCCGCAAAGCTGCAGAACCTGAACCTGCCGATTTCATCACCCGTGAAGACCTGAAACGTTTTATGGAGAATCGGGGAAAGATCTATACACCATCCGTGCACCGTCATCAACCTCCATATCCCGCTGCTACGCAAATAATCCCTCTCCCAAAGGGCTACACATCTCCAACGTTCACACTCTACAATGGAACGGGGAATGCTCGAGAACATGTTTATCGATTCTTGGAAGCATTAGGAGAGCATGAACACAACCATGTTGTCCGTTTGAAGGAGTTTTCAAAATCCCTGACGGGTCGAACATATACTTGGTATAACAAAATTGCACCAGGAAGCATAGCCAATTGGGGAGAGATGATTAATGCTTTCTACAGAATTTTTTTTTTGTTTCTGAGCAGATTACTCTTTCTGACTTAGGAAGGATGGCTCAGAAAACTACTGAAAATCCGAATGATTGTGTGAAGAGGTTCAGGATTCAAGCTTTGGATTGTCATGATCCTAAGGAAAACCAGACTAGAACCGCGCAACCACCAGTTCAGCATCAACAGAACGATCAGGAAGCGCCTGACTACCCTTTTCCCATTGAAGAAGTGATCGAACTATTAGAAGTATGGATTCAAGATGGTGCAATCAAGTTACCTCCCGTAAAAAAGGAACCAACTGAGGAACAAATGGAAAATGCACGCTACTGCCATTTCCATAGGTATGTCAGTCATCCAACAAGTGATTGAAGAACTTTGAAGCGCATATTCAAAGAAAAGGCCGACTCAGGGAAACTGGGGACTGAAGGAGTGCACAGAAATCCTCTTCCGATCAGAACGTTTGCACTCTCCGAGCAACCAGTCAAGGAAGCAGTTCAATCCTTAATTGAGCATGTCTACGAGTTGATGTACTTGTCAAGGCCCCAAAGATACGACATGTTTGCTGCACTGAACCACATTTTGTTAGGGAAACGACTAACAATTCAGGAGACACTCCCTGAACCTCCGGCAACATACAAAGAGATGTATGACTGGGGACTTCTCACTACAGTCCATCTCAAAGGAAATGAATTCAAGCGAGCGTTGGTCGATGTTGGCACTGTTGTTAACATCATCCCCTTGAAAACCCTCAGAGCTGCTAGCATCACTCGATAAGAAGCAACTCATGCTCCTATCTCAGTTAGAGACCATGAAGGAATCTCCAGGGATGCTTACGGTTACATCATTCTCAAGATAAGAAATGATTCAATCTGGACAGAAACTAAATTCTTTATAATTAAAGAGGATCTGGGATATGACATGGTTCTTGGGCGAGCATGGATTCATGATGGAAAGGTTGATGCGATATCTTCATCTTCAGTTGCACATTTTTCCGTTGAAGAAAGCTCTGACTCGGAGGATGATCAACCGTTCGAACATCTGGGAAAAGTCGAAGCCTTGATGGAACTTACACAAAAAACCTGAGGAAAGTGCACATGAATTTGTCAAAAGGTTCCTTACTCATGCAAGTCTTATTTCCCCTGATGCATACGTTTTACCAACTTTCAAATATGCTACCCTAATCCGGGGACTCAGTTCTGCTCAGAACCTAGATATCACCAAACGTTATGAATGGTTAATCTCGCCTCAGCAGTATTACACTAAATGGTTGGAGTCTTTCCAAACTGAGCACCCCATTGAAAGGTTTATCGCTGAAGACATGGCTCAGTTCCACAAGCAATACTCAGCATACTCTCCCTTGCATGAGTGTCCACACGTGCCGCAGAATTGGAAAGTTCCACCAACATGGAATCCTATTGTACGAGGAATTCCGAACCAACAGAGGATATTCAGGGCACGAGCAACAAAATCTAACAAGTTTCATGAAAGAGATTTGGTTCTTAAGGCAACTAAACGCAATCTGCATTCCACAAAGAGTTCTAACTGGGAAGGACCTTTTATGATTGCTAAGTCAGTAGCTGGAGGATACTACAAAATTGGTTGACATCAAGGGCAAGACAAGTATACCAGTGATTCATGAGAATTGGCTCAAGATTTTTGACGCATGAAGCATTCAACATTGGGTGTTTTATGTCCAAGACAAATGCTCAACGCATCTGGCGTTTGCATCTTAGGATTTTTTTTTACTTGTATTTTTAATTCCTCCAAAACGTGTGCAATACTTGCATCCAGTATTTGAATTCAACAATTTATCAAAAGTTCTTTTGTTTAAGAAGAATCTCTATCAAATCCAAAATCCAGAAGAAAATCCCGAGTCACTCATAAATTCAAAACCAATCAAGAAATTCAAAACCAAAATAAAATCTCAAATCTCTCAGAAGTTCAAAGTTCAAGAGATTATGGAAAGAAAACTAAAGAAAGCCATCAAAGTATGATTTCTGCTTCTCAGCATTCTCCAAGACTTGCAAAACCGCTTTCTCCAACTCCAGCTTTTGAGTCAATTCAGCAATCTTGGCCATTTTCTCCATCACAGCATCACTGGTAAAAGGTATATTCTTCACTACTGAATCCTTGATGGTGTTGATCTTCCGACGAAGCCACTTCAAGTTAAACCCAAGTCTCTCAGAATTCTCCAAGTTATTCTCCCAATCAAAGAGTACATCTCGAGTGACGGTACTTCTGGGCCTGGTACGAATGTCATCTATGACACGCAATATGTTTCCTAATCGCATTGTCAAGAAGTAGTTACGTTCAGGATCTTTTGTAACGACGATATGGCCATACATCTTCCACAACTTCTCATACATGCTGGCATACCCAGTGGGAACGCTGAATCCACCAACAAATACATGATACGGGAGTGAAGCACCAAATGGAGGCTCACAAATAATCCCTGCATTGGAATATTCGTGTATTACTATACGATTCTCAACTACTGGAGCATCCTCTATTGTCATTGCAACATCTTCTTCTGGGACAGTCTCTTCTGTTCTTGGCTCGGTTTCAACAGCAACTGGAGTCTCAGTTTCCTCCACGATTTCGGCAGCGATATTCTCATAACCCGGAGGTGCATATCTGGTGAGGCCACTGCTTCGGTTCACCATATTGCTCGAATCATCAACATTGGTTCTGTTATCCTCAACTTCAATATCCGCCGCCTAACACGAAGATTACATGAGATTAGAAGGATTCAATCATAAGGACCAAAGGAAATCATAAAGTCCAGCATGTAAGTGAGCTAATACTATCTAAGTTCTTTATTATGCATCCAAGACATGAGCAAATGGTGTGGAAGTCATGAAACACATTTTTCAGTAAGTCCGACTGAAGAGATTTTATACTGCCTTGTATGAGATGATGAACTGGGAGCAATTGGTAAAGAATCTAAGTTTGAGTCATATACCTTTCTCTTCGTATGGATGTTTTCTATATCATATCAAAATTTCATAGTAATCGGATAAACGAGTAAGGAACTATAGCCAAAACATTGGACTACATGCCAGCTGAAAATTTCCTGAAAGTCTCCTGGAATTTTACTGTTTCGCTGATTTCGTCCCCTAAACATGCTCAAAACTCTAAAATCTTCTGTGAGAAAGCTTGGAAATTTCGTGGGCATAAGGATACATGGGCAGATCGTGAAAAAATCTGACATCATATGAAGATTTTATGGCGTTTTTTCTAAACGGCTGAGTTCTGAATTTTCTGGTGACGTATTTTACTAAAGTTTCTTCATTCATTCGTATGGATTCTCACTTATTCAACCCCAAATCAGCAATATTATACTTCTATGAATATAATGCAAAATGGATACTTACTTGAGGAGTCTCCAAGTCATTCGAAAGGTTAACAGGGTCGGCATCAGCATTGGGAGCATCATTACCTCCATTCGGTTCCAACTCTCGAAGGTTCTCGTTCTCACCATTATTTGAAGACGAATGAGCAATATGGCCCTGTCGGCTTTCCATAAAAATCTCCTCCTGGATGCATCAACAATAATCAGCATTATTTCATTCGGAAAAAATGTCGAAATCACTTACACGAAAGGATACTCACATCAACCTCTCCATCGATGCTGGATTCCTGGATTGTTCATATGGAGGAAAGATGAAGACCGTCAATAACCGATGGAGCAAAATTCTGAAAAAAATTAACAACATTCTTTTGGGATCCTAATTACATGGATAAGAAAATCGCAATGATAAGGGAAGTGCTAACAACTCACCAAAGAAGCAGTTGGGGACTGCATACTATTCGCTATCATTCTGTAATTCACCCTGCTCCTGCTTTCTCCACCCTGGGGACTTTCTTGCCATTCAGATAAGTCTACAAGAATTCGAGGTCTCACATCACGACCACCCTACAATGAATTAATCGAAACAATTAAAGGTGTGATTACTATGCTTTTACTAAAAAATCATAAGAAAATATTTACCTGTGAAGATTCTGGAGATGTTTTTCTTTTATCACCACTAAAAAGAGGTTTCAACCGTGGGCGATCCAAGAGTACTTCAGCAGAAGGAAACTGAAAAAACGGGGGTCTAACAACACCACCCAATATTTCGCTTAGCAATCTGTATGGACTAACTCCGAAATACTTTCTAGAGAATCAATTAGACAGTCAGACTCAATCTAGGTAAAAGTATCTCAAGGAGTTAATATATCTCTCTTGTTTTGATTTACTCAAGCTAATAGAAATCAGCGAGTCCTAATCAAATACAAGGAATAACTCGGATGGTGCCAAAGACCAATATCCGAGGATGAATCAATGACAATCAACAACCAAAGGTTGGATTACTCTAATTGATGATCTAACGCACAACCTGTATTATTTCAATTATAAAGATAAAACAATATAATGCGGAAATTGAAATAACACAGACACCAGAAATTTTGTTAACGAGGAAACCACAAATGCAGAAAAATCCCGGGACCTAGTCCAGATTGAACACACACTGTATTAAGCCGCTACAGACACTAGCCTACTCCAAGCTAACTTCGGACTGTACTGTAGTTGGACCCCAATTAGTCTCCCACTGATCCAAGGTACAGTTGTACTCCCTACGCCTCTGATCCCAGCAAGATACTGCGCACTTGATTCCCTTAGCTGATTTCACCAACAACTAAGAGTTGCTACAACCCAAAGTCGAAGACTTGATGACAAACAAATCTGTCTCACACAGACAAGTCTATCGAAGGATTAATCTGTCTCCGACAGATCAACCCTAAAAGGTTTTGTTCCATCTTTTGATAGTAATCAAGGTGAATAGGAACCAATTGATAATCCGGTCTTATATTCCCAAAGAACAGCTTAGAGTTATCAATCACCTCACAACAATCTTAATCGTATGGTAGCGAAACAAGATGTTGCGGAATCACAAACGATGAGACGAAGATATTTGTGATTACTTTTTATATCTTGCCTATCGGAGATATCAATCTCAAGACAATCAATATGATTGTACTCGTACGATAGAAGATGTAAGATCAGATCACACAACTACGATAAAGTAGTATATGTCTGGCTTCACAATCCCAATGAAGTCTTTAAGTCGTTAACTTGGTTTTAGAAGAAGAAAACCAAAGGTTAAAGGAGAACCGACTCTAGCACGCAAACTAAAATCACACGTAAGGTGTGGGGATTAGTTTTGCATTGATGCTAGATGTCCCCTTATATAGTCTTTCAAATCAGGGTTTGTCATTAAGTTACCTTGGTAACAAAGCAATCAATATCCACCGTTAGATGAAAACCTGATTTAGATTCAACCTAATATTTCTCAACCGTTAGATCGAAAACTTAGCTTGTTACACACAATTGAAATGCACGCTTCTGGGTTTGTTAACCGTACCCAAACTTATGCACTTGTTGGTTCAATAATAGTTAACCAAAAGGTTAGCCATATGAGCATTTCATATCAACCATGTTCTTCTTCACCATAACTAGTTTACATGGCTCAAATGAACTAGTTAGAGAGTTGTTCAATTATAAAGAATTCTTATATAACTACACAAGACACAATTGAAGCAA
Organism: Papaver somniferum; assembly: GCF_003573695.1. Classification (NCBI taxonomy): domain Eukaryota; kingdom Viridiplantae; phylum Streptophyta; class Magnoliopsida; order Ranunculales; family Papaveraceae; genus Papaver; species Papaver somniferum. Next base: position 73,790,395 of record NC_039366.1, read on the forward strand.
TGATGATTTGATTCACTCGAATAGCCACGGTTTGCAAACTGCATTCCTTAGTCTTTTTAAGTTTAAGTTCAGAAATCATCTTCAGATATATAACCTTCTTAAGTTCGCAGAGTTGGTTTGCGGACTTAAGTTACCGGGCAGAGTTTACAGACTCCAGCAGAAATTCTCGGGATGAGAACTTCGCCGGTTCGCGGACTTAGCTTCACGCACTAGTTTGTCAACTCCGGCAGAAATTCTCGGTTTTGAGAACTTCGGCAGTTCGCGGACTTGGCTAACGCCATTCTTTCGGTTCTCTTGATCAACAAATTTCGCAAACTTTGGTTCAAGGAATAGGACTTATACATAAATGTGTTTCCACAACAATTCTTATGTCCACATTGGCTATGTAATCTAAACTCTCATTCCAATCACTGAAACATTCTTCGTCAAAGCAATTTTCAAAGTGATTGAAACATATCATGACTTCCGTCACTAGGTAAAGATAAACTTGGTCGAAACGAAAATCTTACCAACACATATTTCGAGATATAGATAGGCGAGGTATACTCCGCTCGGAATACCAACTGTGTATAATCAAAGTCTATATATATAGCATACGACTTTTTGTCTCAAGAAGTAGGAGATAGAGTAGATAGACTTTTGAATTATAGATAAGTTCAAGTCTTCACATACCTTTTTGTCGAGAAGTTCCACCGGTTCCTTGAGTAGTTCTTCTTCTTGTATGATGAATAACCATGAAGTCTTTGAGCTCAACTACACTTTCTATTCTAGTCCGAGACTTAGCTATAGTAGACTAGAAATCAAGACTTATAGTTTTGATCACTAACATTGACAAACATGCTTGAGATAGCAACGCATGCGAGTTCGACAGAGCAATGCTTTAACAGAAACACTCATGTCGGAGATTTAACATACATCACAAACTTATACAAGCGTTCGAGTTGTTGATTCCAGAATTCTGCATAACCTGGAGTTACGTAAATATCCCGGTCGGTAAAAGAAGACACATAATCGCTCCCTTCCACATGTGTGTTATCTAAATGAGCCTTCAAATACTCAACCGATGGTTTATTTATTCGATGACCTGGAGCACACTGATCGAGACCCATTTGTCGAGCTGCTCTGTCAATATTATATTCTTCCACCTGAAACTCTCCTTGCATCAACGACACTATGTAACCAGAAGTGCAACTCAGCATAAAAGACTTCTCTCCATCACTCAACTCAGTGCCAGACTTCAAGGTAATGATCTCTTTAGTATCATTGAAAGTGATCAATTACGAGAAGAAAGGAGGAACTGTCGTCCAGGGACGAAAGTTGAACTCAGACTCAGTGTCTAAAATGCCGGTGAGGCGTGTCTTTGGTCGTGGTCGCTTTGTAGACCGACGCATAATCCTAGCACTATTTTTATCAAAGATAGCATGACGAGAATCAACATTGGGTCCTTGATGTAGATGGTGGATTTTCGACAAGGGCTAAAATCGTGAACTCATAATTATACGAAGCTCTGATCCAGCAATCAGACGTGAGTATTGAGACACGGGTCTCTCGTCGAATTCTCAACGGAGAGTACTTTCTCTCAGAGTACATGTAGATATGTAGTCTCACGACTGGACAACAGCATATCTCATGAATACTGAATACTTTCAGTGATTATTTCTATATAGTATCACGAGATGGACGGCTCCTAGACAGCTTCCTCTGCTAGTATAGAGCGATAACGTCTTCAGGAACAAACAACGAGTTTACCCTGACTATATAAAGGATATGACTTACCGACAAGCTCATATCGGGATAATTAATGCTCCTAGACAGCTTGCTCTGCTAGTATAGAGCCACAAAGTTAATTATTCCTAATTGCTCATATTCCATGGTCGAATCCACGACTGGTCCCATGGAATGGCAATAACAATTGTTCTGATTCTATGATCGAATCCACAACTTGATCTCATAGAATAGAAATAACTATATTATCTCATTACTCCGATTTCATGATCGAATCCACAACTGGTCTCATAAATGGTAATAAATAAATCTTAATTACTCTGATTCTATGGTCGAATCTACGATCCCGTGGAATGGTAATGCTCACTTTATTATTCTGAATTCGTAGTCGAATCATCAGCTGATCCTATGAATTAATAATAAACATCTTATTGCTCAGTTTTGTGATTATTCTCCACCGAATTCCACAATTAGTAAAAAATAATCAACAACCGGGCGTCTGAGATACCTCTAAGTAAACCCCGATTCAAATGGTGAAGGTGTATTCAACGACGATATACTAACAGTCACCGCACGAATGAGTATTTCAAAAATACAACGAAACGATGAACCTATGCAAAATAGGGAAGAAAATAATAAAAATTAAAAATATTGACCAGGGTGCTGGGAGGACGGACACACGACCGACCGACCGTGTCGTGGTCAATCCCACGCCAGTTTTATATTTTTAATGCATTTTTATTATTTTCCATGATTTGATGAAAATTCTCTCATTTTATCAAATCTCCTTCGTCTCGAGGAAACTCCTCGGTTTCATGGTACTTCCATAAATCCATAAAAAATAATATAAAATTAAGGAAAGGAGTATGGGGTGTGACCATTGGCCAACCGGCCATGCCTTGGTCCCAACCGGCCCCATAGCCGACGGTTCCTTATTATTTTATTATTTTTATTATTATTTCTCTAATTTCATGAAAAAACTCCTTGATTTCATGGTATTTTGCACAAATCATCAAATAATAATAATAAAATAAAATAAATTATGAAAACTTGTGGGACCGGGCCTTGGCCGGCCGGCCATGCCCTAGACGGTCCCACACGCCCCTTTGTTTTATTGTTTTATTATTAGTTTTCCTTGAATTCATCAAATTCCTTGATTTCATGGTATTTCTCTCAAATTAGGAAAAATTCCCTCAAATCATCAAAAATACCTAAAAAATATTAAAAAATTATGAAAACTCGTGGGACCAGGCCCAAGCCGGCCAACCATGCCTCCACGGTCCCACACGCCCTTGTTTTTATTATTTTAATATTTTTTGCTTCCCTGAACTCATGAAAACTACTTCAATTCATGGAAACTCCCTATATTCATCAAATTTTTCATAAAATCATCAAAATATTATAAAATTAAGGAAAAGGCACCACGGGACCGTGGTCACGACCGGCCAACCATGCCTTGACCACGGCGGTCCCACGCATCCTCATTCCTTATTTTATAATTATTTTTCATCATCTCATGGTGTTTTCCTCAGTTTCGTCGAAACCCTAATTTTGGCATATTTTCTCGAATGGATGCTCAATTGCACGCCAGAAAATATCAAAATTCTCAGGACTGAGACGCGGACGCCTTGGGGACACGAGCATGCTATCTTGACCGACCAAGATTGGCTCTTTGGCTCACGGAAGCCGGTCCCATCAATTTTCACAGTTTTGACCTAATTTGTACAATTGCTCGTATTAGGTCCAAAACTCTTCCAAACACTTTGGATTTTCATGAAGTGATCGTCAGGAGGTCACGTGACAACCCAGGGCCGGTTTCATGACTCCATGGTCGGTCCCTCGCCTCGTCATAATTAATTAGGTTTTCTCACCTAAGGCTCAGACGAGCGTTTTCGAATAAATGATTAAACCAACATTTGATCATTCTTTCACCAACAAATCGTCAACTCTTCAGGAGTTCTTCGTATTTGCTCAGGTGAGCATATGGACACTACATGGTTGATCCACGGTCCCATGTAGTCGCTCCCTCCTTCGAACCATGGTTAAACTTCCGACGAACCATGAATTGATCATCAATTGATCAAATTAGGGTTTCTGAATCCAAGGATCATCATTCCAGATTCCAACCTTAATAATTTTACGACGGCCTCATGGTCATTAATTTTATTAATTATGCTCGATTCAACGACCAGTATTCTAATTAATATTTTTGGTACGCTGCCAATAATCCATCAGATGAGCAACACATGCTCAGACGATCAAATATTCAACAATTCATCACATGAGAAACACTTGCTCAGATGATAAATATTTGCTAAAACCAAGGAATATTGGTTCAACAGTCAATATTCAACAATCCATCGAATGAGCAACACTTGCTCACTTCATCGTAAGAATTATACCTTTGTCTCATGGCATGTTCAATTCATGAGTTTCAGAACATCATGTTCGACGCTCAGCAACTAAATGGACTCATCATCCCATCAAACCACGAAGTCATCAATTGACTAACAAACCACGAGACGTCAATCGTGTCACTTGGGGGGATATCACTTAGGGTTTCGGTCCGGCGGTCTACGGCACGTGTGTTCAAACACACGATGGAATGTGAGCAAGTCGTGCAATCAGTTGAAGGAATTCACGAGGTAGTGGGTGGAAAATTGACCAAGTCTCCACACGTTGAGCAACTGGTTTCAAACACGATCTCCACTTCCCCACTCCTTGATTCCATCAACTGTCACACTTCATGGAATCATGGTATCTACAATTCCAACAATATAAATAAGTCTCTGAATCATGATTGAAGGATCATCATCATCAGTATAATCAATCTCACGTCTCATCGACAACACGAGATCATCAACTCATCAATTGAGCAACTACTCTCAATTGAGCAATTTCAATCACTCAGAGCTTATCGTATTCGGATTTCACACACCCAAAATCTTTGATTACCATTGATTCCACACATTTCCCATCTTCCCTCCTACAGATCAATCCATCCTCTCTTGTGACCGAATTTACTCTGAAATGGTCATTGTCTTGATTTAGGACGGAGTACTACAGATTGATCTCTCGAATCTAAAGCACCCCCTTTACAGCGGTGCATCTGTGTGAGGTTTAATATTTCGCTCGGTTCGAGGAGTCTCCTCCGTACGGTCGTCTCCTCAATTCCTTAAAAACCATCAAATCGTTTTTCCCCATCTACATATTGGCGACCACAGTGGGAGATCATTCTCTCGGTTGCAATCTCAATTCGACAGGATGGTCGGTCTTAGGTATGGTTCAGTTACCAATCCGGGTTCAACACCCAACTCTAACATTGCAAGTCCTAGTGGTACTCCCAACAAGTACTACTCCTATTAACGTTGCAGGCTCTAGTGGTAGCGCTAACACCACTCCTCCGGCCAGCAATATCACGTCACATGTTACTATCACTCTTCCAAGCACTGGTGCTCCAGAGATCGCCCCTGCAAGTGACGACACTGGCGCCATCAACAATCCACTCTTCGGTTGGTCTCCTGAAGAAACCAGAGGAAATCAGCTTGATCTCATGAAGGTTCAGACTGACGTGGCTGCAACATAGAAAGAGTTGTATGCTTATCTCAAAACTCTCACAGACAAGTTTGCGTCTGAACGAACTCAGCCTCAGCGCGAAAAAGGAGAAGCTAAAGAAACATCTTCAACTGCTGATCCTGAAATCTCTCCAATCCATGTTGTACAAGATGAAGAATTCCGCAAAGCTGCAGATGACTCTCCAGCAAAGGAACTTGCAGGCTTCATCGCTCGTGAGGACCTGGAACGCTTCATGGAGGATCGAGGAAAAGACAAAGCATCATCTGTTCATCGTTATCAACCTTCATACCCTGTTGCTACGCAAATAATTTCTTTCCCGAAGGGCTACACTTCCCCAACGTTCGCACTATATAACGGAACATGGAGCGCTCGAGAACACGTCTCTCGATCCCTGGAGGCACTAGGAGAGCATGAACAAAACGAAATGATCCCAATCTACAGAGCCTTTCTCTGCGACTCCAGACTCTCTCAGAACTTCATGAAGCAGCCAAACGATCAGCGACTACTACACCTGCTTTGCTGAGCAAAGTCTACAAGGTCGAGGAACCTCGGAGCAGCCGATGCCTGATCAACAAACAATACAATGTCCAACCTTCCATGAACGTTATTCTCAAGCAAAAGGAAAGCTCCTGCTCAAACATGAGACATCCAACACCTCATCCTACAAAAGCATCAAGAAAGGATAACCAATCTTACACAAACCTCGATCCGGCATTAACGAACGGGGAGATGATCGGACATACTCAAACTTATCATGAAGCAGTGATCGAGTTACTAGAAGTCTGGGTTCAAGATGGTGCAATCAAATCGCTGCTCATCATAGAGAGCCAACTGAAGAAAAATGAAGAAACCCAGGTTGTCACCTTCATAGATTCATCAAATCATCCAACAAGTAACTGCAATATTTTGAAGCAAATTTTCAAAGAGAAGGTTGATCCACAAATCAACGAGGGACTGAAGGAGTACACAAGAGTCCTCTCCCAATCAGAAGCTTTACACTCTCTGAACAACCTATCAAAGAGGCAGTTCAATCCTGGTCGAACGTGAATTGCTCTATCTGTCGAAGGCACGAAGGAGAGACATGTTCACAGCACTGAAACATCATGTCAAGAAGTCCATTCCGAAAATACTTCTTGAGCCTCCATCCACGGACCAAGAGGTGTACGACTGGGGACTGCTTACCACAGTCAATCTCAGAAGAAACGAATTGGGAAGAACGTTGATCGATGCTGACACCGCCATCAACAACATTCCACTGAAAACCATCGGATCCACATGCATCACTCGACAAGAAGATACTCATGCTCCATCTCAATCAGACCTTGAAGGAGCGCTCGGAAATACTTATGGCTACATCATTCTCAAAGTGAACATAAGTTCAACCTGGACAGAAACCAAGTTTCACATAATCAGGAAGATCCAGGATATGACACGTCCTTCAGAAGAGCGTGGATCCACGCTGAAAAGATGGGTACTTACAAAGCGCCTTTGGTTACATATCTCTCCAACAAAGAAAGTTCTGATCCAGAAGATTTGACGGACATTCCATCATCAGAGCACTTGGAGGAATTTCGAACTTTGACGAGATTGAAGCAAGAACCTGCAAAAGATGCATAGACATTCATCAAGAGGTTCCACACTCAGGCAAGTCTCATTCCTCCCGTGTCTACGTCATTTATTTCCTCACATGCTATGTAGCATGGGGACTTAATTCTGCTAGCAACTCTGCAAGACGTTATGAATGGTAACTTCACCGCATTAGTATTTTACCAAGTGGTTGAATCTGACATTTCTCTGAATCGATCACTGAGACGTTTATTGCTGAGATGATGTCCAAACATGGCAAAGAACACTTTGGGAGTTTCTACATAGCCTTGCAGGAGCGTCCATGTGTGTCACCAAATTAGAAATCTATGACTTCTACAGAAGTGTTGAATCCCACTGCTGCAACGAAAGGAATGCTGAATCAACAGAAGAAAGTCGGGGCCCAGACGATCAAACCTAAGACATGCTCAAGGGGTATGACGCTTCAATGCTCAATCATCTAAGAAGCCTTCAAAATTGTACTCCCAATCAAAGAGTACACCTTCGATAATGGCGCCTATGGCTTCAACACAAATATCTCAACACTGATTCAACACCAGCACAACACTACATTCGATAAGTCTTCATTATATCATTATAAGACTTCTGAAGCAGATGCAACATCATTCACACATGAATGTTACCAACTACTTCAACATACACTGGGAAACCTGAGGTGATTCCGTGAAACTTCATCGACGGGACTTCTCTACATCACAAAACCCTACATGACTGAGGAACTTGTTCCCTTCACCGATCTAGAACGGAGATTTCTGCTGCTATCTTCCACAACAATGTGGATTTACTTACAAAGCCGCTTCACGATACAGTCATGCTTTCAAGAGCACTCAGGTTGAACTACCAGTATACCGGATTCTCAACTCACTAACTAGTTCGTGAACGTAAAAGGCTCACTGGATGAAGGAACAAAAATTATATCTATAATCATAGTTCTAGCCTTTTCGGTCTTTAGAGCAACTTCAACCATGGTATCAACATCAACAATAATCTCTAGAGGAACACCATCCATGATCTTAGCATCGACAAGGATATCTGGAGCATAATAATTCATGGTCTCAGCACCAATAACGGTCTCAGGAGCAACATCCTCATGACAAGGCTCCATCAACTAACCATTCTCTGAAGTATTGCTCGAGGAAACGGACTTCTCGAAGTACTAATGATTCATATCAAGGCGTGTAGATATGAAATATGCTCACATGAAAGTCTTTCTGAAAATTGCACGATGGGCGGGCACAACACCAAAGTCTTTTACAAGATGTTCTCATCACCTCTACAAATGAGATACAACATACTTCAGCAAATGGGTTTACAAAAACGTACCAACGAGTGAGGAATGAGACAATACTTCCTCAACAAAATATGTTCGTCTATGTCTCTTATAAAACCTACCAAAAGGGCGCATCAATCGGACATACGAGATGAAAGATATGGCCTTTACCGTCAGGTCTACGAAATCTGAAAATTTTGTACGGGATTAAAAATTACAAATGTGCACGCTTCGTTGGATGACCTCTACAACTCCAAATTGAGTGATTCTTGTTTCATGAGATAACTCATTCTCTTAGATTCAAAATTTGGGGTAAATCATCAAATTCCGACGCCGTATGAGGTTCCTACATCTTCCAGAGCGTACAATATGCAAGCAGCAATTCTTAGACGGTATTCATGACTTCCACAGTCGATCGGTGTCCACCAGGTCTTTCCACTAAGTACTTCATCAAGGTACCTCCAACTTCGACCATCTAGGTCTTTACATAAATTTTTCTACATGGGTCCTCTATCCAAGTCTTTCCAGAAGAAGAGAAAATGAAGAGGAGAGATCTAACCAAAATACTGGGGACCGACGATCCACTGATCATGACGACCAGTTTCACAGTCCAAGACTCGTGGCACCAGACTCTCATGTGCTAATCATTCATCATAAAAGTAATGCTACCATTGGGATATGAAACCGTGGTCATTACATCATCCCCTCTCAAGAGCAACCTCAGCTATGGTCCCATGACCAGGGTTTCAGAAGCGATGTTCCTACGACTGACAGAAGCAAGATGGCGCTGCAAGCACCATGATCATGTATCAATCAAGGTGTCCTGATATAAAAAGAATCAACGACATTAAAATCCTTCACCAACCGTTCAAGACACAAGCGAATGGTCTAAGAAAACAACATGAGTGTTTACAACAAGCTCGGCTGAGATGATTTTACACTGTCCTGTACAAACCTACGAGCTGGGAGCAATTGGTGAAGAATCAAGGGATGGGTCATATACCATTCTCTTCGTATGAAGGTCCTCTACAACATATCCAAAATTCAAAACAATTGGAGAAACTAGCAAAGAGTTGTGGCCAAAACATTGGACCACATGCCAGCTGAAAATTTTCTGAAGGTCTCCTGGAAGTTTACTGTTTCGTCGATATCACATCCTAAACATGCTCGGAACTCAAAAGGCTTCTTTGTGAAAGTTTGGAAATATCCTGGGCATGAGGATACATGGGTCGACCGCGAAAATCCGACATCGGACGAAGATTCTACAACAATTTCAACGAAGACCTAACTTCTGAATTTTCTGATGACGAAATTCTTCATTCATCCAATCAGGAGCTACACCATCAACACAAAGCCGAACTTCATCTTCAGCCGATAGTCTCACTTGCTGAAGTCGGCGGTGCTTCTGCTAATGAGGGACGACTCTTGGATGATCGAGAGACATACAATATGTCAGCTTCCAGTATCTCTGAAAGGTTGATTTTCCTCAGTATGAGCATCCGCAGAAGTCTTCATCTTTGACTTGATATTTTTGGAGCGCTCCACGGAAGATCCCGAAGAGTGGCTGTAACCAGAAGTCACCACTATCGCCGCAAGGCATGGAGTCATGGATATACCAATAACAAACACGCAACAAAAATGGTAATCCTCGACTCTTACTTATTTACGGTTTCAAGAACCTAGTGATAATAACGTAAAAATCTCGAAAAACTTGCTCGCTTCTTCAAACTTGCTAAGACGAGCAAAATTCATCATTTAAAGTCAACACCTGACTTTGCGTGAAACTATGAATAATTCACATAACCTTTCATGTGAACATTCGCTGATTTTCTACATGTGTGCATACACCATAAAATCGCAAAACTCATACATACATTATTTCATCACGTATACAATTGCTTACTTTCAGCAATTGCTCAAAAATCATGACTTGATTTTCATAAAGCCGTGAACAACCCACGTAAATTTTTACTATGTGAACACTCACTGATCTTCAAAAATTGTACAAACGTCCATTCTACAATTGTGAAAACTCACATATAGACATTATTTCACCATGTATAATTGTCTACTTTCAACAGTTGTTCAAAATCAAAACATTGATTTTACAAAATATATATATTCAACGTGAAACTCATGCAAATTTGAAAAATACATCTATATATTTTTGCTCCCTCGCACGAGCATCTGTCTTTGAAGCGAGAGTATATTTTCAAACATTTCGGGAAGCTCGAAGATAAAAAATTTCATGAAAGCTCATAAAATTTTTTTTATTACTAACAGACGCACGTCTATTCAAAAAAAAAAAACTTTTCTCTCGTACGAGCATCCACCTTTGAAACGAGAGTTTATTCCACTTTGTGAAATCTCACATATAAAATAAAATTTTGGTTTTTGTGAAAGCTCATAGACAGAATTTTATATCATTAGACTCAGGTCTATTTTGTTTGTTCCTGAAACTAACGAACGAACAAGCATCTCTTCCTAAAACAAGGATTTATTTTTTAGGTCGGGTCCGTGAATCCTGAACCAACCAAGATTCCATCATCGAATCAGCGGTTCTACACCAATTTATGCTCATCAAACGACGCTCCAATCATGACATTAAAGCCTTCATCAAGTCGTGGTTTGCTCATGCTCTCTAAATCCGGTAACGTCTCAACTTACGACTAAGTTCAATTACTGGTATTATTATTTATGGCCGTAAAATCACCATTTAATGCTGACTTAGGAACACAGCTTTCCTCAGTAAGCAGGGGACTTAATGTAGATGGTGGATTTTCAACAAGGGCTAAAATCGTAAACTCATAATTATACGAAGCTCTGATCCAGCAATCAGACGTGAGTATTGAGACACGGGTCTCTCATCGAATTCTCAACGGAGAGTACTTTCTCTCAAAGTACATGTAGATATGTAGTCTCACGACTGGACAACAACATATCTCATGAATACTGAATACTTTCAGTGGTTATTTCTATATAGTATCACGAGATGGACGGCTCTTAGACAGCTTCCTCTGCTAGTATAGAGCGATAACGTCTTCAGGAACAAACAACGAGTTTACCCTGACTATATAAAGGATATGACTTACCGACAAGCTCATATCGGGATAATTAATGCTCCTAGACATCTTGCTCTGCTAGTATAGAGCCACAAAGTTAATTATTCCTAATTTCTCCTATTCCATGGTCGAATCCGCGACTGGCCATGAAATGGCAATAACAATTGTTCTGATTCTATGATCGAATCCACAACTTGATCTCATAGAATATCAATAACTATATTATCTCATTACTCTGATTTCATGATCGAATCCACAACTGGTCTCATAAATGGTAATAGATAAATCTTAATTACTCTGATTCTATGGTCGAATCTACGATCCCGTGGAATGGTAATGCTCACTTTATTATTCTTAATTCGTAGTTGAATCCTCAGCTGATCCTATGAATTAATAATAAACATCTTACTGCTCAGTTTTGTGAATTATTCTCCACCGAATTCCACAATTAGTAAAAAATAATCAACAACCGGGCGTCTGAGCTACCTCTAAGTAAGCCCCGATTCAAATGGTGAAGGTGTATTCAACGAAGATACACTAACAGTCACCGCACGAATGAGTATTTCAAAAATACAACGAAACGATGAACCTATGCAAAATAGGGAAGAAAATAATAAATAATTAAAAATATTGACCAGGGTGCTGGGAGCATGGACACACGACTGACCGACCGTGTCGTGGTCAATCCCACGCCAGTTTTATATTTTTAATGCATTTTTATTATTTTCCATGATTTGATGAAAATTCTCTCATTTTATCAAATCTCCTTCGTCTCGAGGAAACTCCTCGGTTTCATGGTACTTCCATAAATCCATAAAAATAATATAAAATTAAGGAAAGGAGTGTGGGGCGTGACCATTGGCCAACCGGCCATGCCTTGGTCCCAACCGGCCCCACACCCCACGGTTCCTTATTTTTTTTATTATTATTTCTCTAATTTCATGAAAAAACTCCTTGATTTCATGGTATTTTGCACAAATCATCAAAAAATAATAATAATAAAATAAAATAAATTATGAAAACTTGTGGGACCGGGCCTTGGCCGGCCGGCCATGCCCTAGCCAGTCCCACACGCCCCTTTGTTTTATTATTTTATTATTAGTTTTCCTTGAATTCATCAAATTCCTTGATTTCATGGTATTTCTCTCAAATTAGGAAAAATTCCCTCAAATCATCAAAAATACCTAAAAAATATTAAAAAATTATGAAAACTCGTGGGATAGGGCCCAAGCCGGCCGTCCATGCCTCCACGGTCCCACACACCCTTGTTTTTATTATTTTAATATTTTTTGCTTCCCTGAACTCATGAAAACTCCTTCAATTCATGGAAACTCCCTAAATTCATCAAATTTCTCAAAATTCATGAATTTTTCATAAAATCATCAAAATATTATAGAATTAAGGAAAAGGCACCACGGGACCGTGGTCACAACCGTCCGACCATGCCTTGACCACGGCGGTCCCACGCCTCTCCATTCCTTATTTTATAATTATTTTTCATCATCTCATGGTGTTTTCCTCAGTTTCGTCGAAACCCTAATTTTGGCATATTTTCTCGAATGGATGCTCAATTGCACGCCAGAAAATATCAAAATTCTCAGGACTGAGACGCGGACACCTTGGGGACACGAGCACGCTATCTTTACCGACCAAGATTGGCTCTTTGGCTCACGGAAGCCGGTCCCATCAATTTTCACAGTTTTGACCTAATTTGTACAATTGCTCGTATTAGGTCCAAAACTCTTCCAAACACTTTGGATTTTCATGAAGTGATCGTCAGGAGGTCACGTGACAACCCAGGGCCGGTTTCATGACTCCGTGGTCGGTCCCTCGCCTCGTCATAATTAATTAGGTTTTCTCACCTAAGGCTCAGACGAGCGTTTTCGAATAAATGATTAAACCAGCATTTGATCATTCTTTCACCAACAAATCGTCAACTCTTCAGGAGTTCTTCGTATTTGCTCACGTGAGCATATGGACACTACATGGTTGATCCACGGTCCATGTAGTCTCTCCCTCCTTCGTCCCATGATTAAACTTCCAACGAACCATGAATTGATCATCAATTGATCAAATTAGGGTTTCTGAATCCAAGGATCATCATTCCAGATTCCAACCTTAATAATTTTACGACGGCCTCATGGTCATTAATTTTATTAATTATGCTCGGTTCAATGACCAGTATTCTAATTAATATTTTTGGTATGCTGCCAATAATCCATCAGATGAGCAACACATGCTCAGACGATCAAATATTCAACAATTCATCACATGAGCAACATTTGCTCAGATGATAAATATTTGCTCAAACCAAGGAATATTGGTTCAACAATCAATATTCAACGATCTATCGAATGAGCAACACTTTCTCACTTCATCGTAAGAATCATACCTTTGTCCCATGGCATGTTCAATTCATGAGTTTCAGAACATCATGTTCGGCACTCAGCAACTACATGGACTCATCGTCCCATCAAACCACTAAGTCATCAATTGACTAACAAACCACGAGACGTCAATCGTGTCACTTGGGGGGATATCACTTAGGGTTTTGGTCTGGCGGTCTATGGCACGTGTGTTCAAACACACGATGGAATGTGAGCAAGTCGTGCAATCAGTTGAAGGAATTCACGAGGTAGTGGGTGGAAAATCGACCAAGTATCCACACGTTGAGCAACTGGTTTCAAACACGATCTCCACTTCCCCACTCCTTGATTCCATCAACTGTCACACTTCATGGAATCATGGTGTCTACAATTCCAGCAATATAAATAAGTCTTTGAATTATGATTGAAGGATCATCATCATCAGTATCATCAATCTCACGTCTCATCGACAACACGAGATCATCAACTCATCAATTGAGCAACTACTCTCAATTGAGCAATTTCAATCACTCAGAGCTTATCGTATTTGGAATTCACACACCCACAATCTTTGATTACCATTGATTCCACACATTTCCCAGCTTCCCTCCTACAGATCAACCCATTTTCTCTTGTGACCGAATTTACTCTGGAACAGTGATTGTCTTGATTTAGGCCGGAGTACTACAGATTGATCTATCGAATTTAAAGCACCCCCTTTGCAGCGGTGCATCTGTGTGAGGTTTAACATTTCGCTCGGTTCGAGGAGTCTCCTCTGTACGGTCGTCTCCTCAATTCCTTAAAAACCAGCAAATCGTTTTTCCCCATCTACACTTGCAAAACTTTACGAGGAGTTGGAGCATATTTCTCAAGGTGCTCCCACATTAAAGCTTGAAGAAACATGGTATTAGCATATGTTTCAATCTTCATGAAACCATCGGAGACACTGGAGTCTACAACTAGGGAGTCTAAATTGGCAAATAGCGAACCCAAAAATAGACTACCAATGGGAAGTTTCTCACCTTTATCCATCTTTATAGCGAAGGGAATCACAAATGGCTTCAACAAGTGTCCACTATCTTCAAGAATGTCTCTGGAGAGCCAGAGGACTTACCAACTTGTTCTGAGTAGTGCTTCTGGGATTTATGAGCAACCAAAATGCAGAACCTGAAGGACGCTTTTCGGGTTTGTACTGAAACACAAAGAATTCGTCATCAACGTTTGGGATGTTCTTGGTATTGTCCTCTTTTCTCCTAGAAGTCCTAGAATCATCATTTCTTGAAGATACATCAGTAGAAGCCTCCTCTCCGGAAGAATCCTCTCCAGAATCATCATCTCTAGAAGAATCATCATTTCTGGAAGACGCGTCTATAGAAACATCTTCTCTGGGAGTTCCCTCTCTAGAAACATCATCTTCAGAAGCGCTACTACGGGGATCAGTCATTTTTGGAAAGTTGTTGTGACATTCATACTCGAATTTCATTAACATAATGGAATTAAAGCAACAAAATAATTATGATGCTCACATCAACGTCTACAAAAATGGTAATCCTTAACTCTTACCTGTTTACGGTTTCACGAACTTAGTAATAATAGCTTAAAACTTTGAAAACTTGCTCACTTCTTCAAACCTGCGAAGATGAGAAAAATCTATTATTCAAGAGTCGACACTGACTTTTCACGAAACCATGAATGATTCATATAACCTTCCATATGAACATCCGCTGATTTTTTACGTGTACATACACTATAAAATCACCAAACTCATACATACACTACGAATTCATCAACTCATGGAAATATTGTTTGCTTTCAAAAAAATTCCATAAATCAAAGTTTGATTTTTCTTTTTAAAACAAAAACGTGAACAGGTCACGCAATTTAAAAAAAATCGTGAGTTAATAACTCACGTGAACTTTAGATAAAAAAAAAAGAAAAAAAAAACTTTTTGCTCGTACGAGCATTCGTCTATAAAACGAGGATCTTTACTATTTTTGTAAAGTCTACATGTTCCAAACAAAGTTTTGAATGTTCACAAATAAATTTTATCATGAACTACAGGTCTTTTCAAAATTCCTTTAACTCTAAAGATCATTATTCATTGTTTCTACTACAAACGAACCTACGTTCCTAAAAGTATTTGTGAAAGTTCATGCTTTGAAAATAAATTTGGGTTTTCATGAAACCTCATAAACAAAACTTTCTCTACTACAACTAGACCATGTCTACTCAATAATATATGTATCTCTTTCATATTAGGGATTTTTGCTTGTTTCTTATACTATTGAACGAACGGACATACGTGTTTTCACAAACAACAAATTTCTCAAAACCTATGCATGCATGCACCTATGGGATTTTTGTTTTATGAACAACTCATGAAAACACAAAACTCACGGCAAAAAAAAAAATCACGCACTTGGTCGGTGTCGGCCGGAAACAGGTCGGACGGTCGTCGATCGACGACGACTGAAATTTCCGGCGTGATTTTTTCTTCCTCCTCCTGTTGCCCGGCTGTGAGGGTGATGAGAGATGGTCGGTCAGCTTAGGAAAAAATTAAAAAAAAAAGGGTCTCTTTCCTTTTATATTAATTTTATTTTCAAAACCTAATAAAACATGGGTTTCCTTTTTTGGGCTTGGGTCCATAAATCCTAAATCGACCAAAACTAGACTTTTGACCGGCCAAATCAGCGATGCTTCGTCTTTCCGTGTTCAAGAAATCACACTCTATCACACTATCAGGGTCCTCATCCGAACATTTGCTCGTACATGACACCATTGGAGCAAATCGAGGATTCTGAAAATACCTTTGTACGACTGAGTTCAACCGCTGATCTCGTCGATTGAAAATCACCATTTAATGCTTACTGCGGAACATGATTGTCCCTCACTAAGCAGGGGACTTAATGTAGATGGTGGATTTTCAACAAAGGACAAAATCGTAAAATCATGATACTGCATGTTTCTGACACGACTTTCAGGCATGTGATGATTCATATTTTACGATATATGGTGAATTTGTTTTCGAAAGGCCTCCACTAGCTGAGCGTTCGATACCTCGCATTTCATCATGCCCTCTATGTAGAATAACATAATTGGGCGGTTATCCGTAAGATTGAGAGCATTAACGCCTTCAGGACGTCGGTGATACTCACTGTTCCCTAACTACAAGAGAGATACCCCCCTCTACATATAAGAAACATTGGGCGGTTCTCCGTAAGATTGAGAGCAATAACGCCTTCAGGACTTCGGCAACACTCGCTGTTTTCTGACTATGCACCTTTCAGAACGGGTATGACGCTTTAACTGGCTAATATCCCTTTTGATAGGTTAATTCTACCGTGACATTCACCACTGAATTCCTAGAAGATAATGTATTTTATCTCATTGCTTCGATTTCATGATCGAATCCACGGCTAATCTCATGGAATGGTAATAATCTTATTACTCTGTGGTCGAATCCACGATCCCATGGAATGGTAATGCTCGTTTTATTATTCCGCATTCATGGTCGAATCCACGGCTGATCCTATGGATTGATAATAAACAACTACTCACTTTTATTACTCAGTTTCATGAATCATTCTCCACTGAATTTCATAAATTAGTAATAAATACTCAACAATCGGGCATCTGGACTACCACTTAGTAAGCCCCATAAAATGGTGCAAGTGTACTTGACAATGATGCGCGAACGAGCACCCAAATGCACGAACGAGCATGCGAAAATATGGACAAATGAGGAATCTTGCATAAAATAGGAGAGAGAAAATAATAACATTAAAATAATGGAGAAGCGCCCATGGGCCGGGCCCACTGACCGGCCGGCCGTGCCTTAGCCGAGGCCGGTCCCATGCTTCCTCCATTATTTTTTCTTATTTTGTTATTTTCATGAACTCATGAAGACTCCTCAATTCTAACAACTTTCCTTGTTTGAGCAAAACTCATGGTTTCTCCATATTTTCGTGGTTTCATGAAAAATAATAATATAAAATAGGAAAAGGTGTTGCGGGTCCGAGCAACTTAGCCGGCCGGCCATGCCTTAGTCGTGGATGGTCCCACACCTTGAAATCCCTAATCTTTCATAAATTGTTATTTCTCTCATCTCATGAAACTTCCTTGTTTCAGCAAAAATCATGGTTTCCCCATATTTTCTCAAATATTGCGCAAACCATGAAAAGGCCAAAAGTCAACATGGTCGCATGACCAACTAGGCTACTCATGAAAATATATTAAAATATTATTATTTTAATATTCACGAAATATTGATCAAACGGGCATACTTGCTCATTCGAGCAAAATCGAGAATTTCAGTCAAAGATCGAACTCTTCTGAAAATCCAAGATATTGCTCAAACGCATCTCAAAAAATGTCGAAACTCTCAGGACTGAGACACAGGAATTATGGTGACACGAGCATGCTCCCTTGACCGACCAAGGGCGGCTTTAAGGCTTGCAACGACCCGGTCCCACGCGTTTTCACAATTTTGACCTAATTTGCGCAATTGCTCATATTGGGTCCAAACTCTTCACAACCAACTCGGAATTTGTGCAAATGCCCATCAGTTGTCCCACGACCACCAAGGGCCGGTCTCATTCCATCTTGGTCGGTCCCTCACTTTTTCATAATTAGGTTTTACCACCTAATGCTCAATCGAGCACTATTTCAATAAATGATGAAACTGACATTTAATCGTCATTCCTTCACCAACCGGTCAACTCAAGACCCTGGTGTACGCTCACTCTTGGGCATCACATGGACGTTTGTAGTCCCATGTGTTCGGTCCCTCCTTCGCTCATGACCTATTTTCAGCAATTCTTCAATTAATGAGCAATTGATCCAAAATTAAGGTTTCGATCAAACGCTCAACAAATCATCATTCTGAGCAAGTTCAAACACTAAATAAATTTATGTTGATCCAGCAAACAACACACGGATTAATTATATAATATTTGGTAATCTACCAATATTTTAATTAATATTTTATTGGGTCACGTCACCAATAACTAAGTAATTCGTCGAATTGAGTAATACTTGCTCAATTGCTCGAATATTGATCCAACTATCAGTATTCAGTAATTTGTCGAATTGAGCAATACTTGCTCAATCACCCAACTATCAATATTCAGTATTTCGCAATACTTGCTCAACTGCTCGAATATTGATCCAACCATCGATATCCAGTAATTCATCGAGCAATACTTGCTCAGTTACTCGAATGTTCTACTGAGCAATTCATCATTCATGCTCAATTCAACAAACCTAGACTCATTGTCTAATCAGTCAACGTGACTAATCAAATACACGTCTGTCATGCAGACTCCACGATTCGTGAGACATCAATCACGTCACATGGGGGATATCAATTAGGGTCTTGGTCTGGCGGCCTACGGCGCGTGGATTCATCCACGATGAGAATGTGAGTAAGTCGTGCAACGGTTGAAGGAGTTAGCAAAGTAATGGGTGGACGGTTAACAAAGTCTCCGCACAACCTGGAACTGGTTTCACCACGATCTTCCACTTTCCCACTCTTTCATTCAAGAAACCGTCACACTTACTTACAAGGATCAGGGTGTTCATCATTCTTGCAATATAAATAAGTCCAAATCGAGGACAACCGATCATCACCATCATTCGTTAACAACTCGATTAAAACTTATTCACAGAACTCAACTTCAGCAGTTCATCAATTTGCAGAAACCTTCAACACATCCACAATCCTTGATCATCATTGATCCCATACAATTCTCAGCTTTCCTCCTACAGATCAATCCATCTCCCTCTTTGTGACCGAATTGACTCTGGAACGGCCATTGACTTGGTTTAGGTCAGAGTCCTATATATTGATCTCTCGAACCTAAGCACTCCCTTTGTAGTTTATCTGTGTGAGGTTCAACAATTTGATCGGTTGAGGATTCTTGTCCACATGCTCGATTCTTCACTTTCCTAAAAAACCAGCAAACCTTTTTCCCCATCCACAACCACCATTATTGTGATGCTTTCAGTCTAGAAATGCACGAAGCCTGTATACATTTGTATACCCACAAGTGCACAACTCAAATGCAGCGAAGAACTAAGTATGTATACATATGTATACCTTAACTCTCCAACCTGAGGAACATACAAAGTGCCAAAAACTAATGCAAGGGGCGTTTCGTTGCAAGAAGAAATTCCCCAATACTAAGAAGAAGCAACAATTCAATTCTATAGGGTGCCCTTCGAATACACGGGGTGCCAGAGGAATTTGTATTTCTATACAGGAAAGAAACCTACAAGAGCAGCTCACTACAACCATAACGAAGCCTACAAGGGGCATCTCACTACAAGCAAAGTACCCTGTGGCACCCAAGGCGAACATGTAACTGACAAAGACGAGGAGGAAACCTCAAATTACACGGACGAAGGCTCGATAAATGCAAATACTTTTCCTTTCAAAAGCTGCAAGAACCAACTTTCAAAAGCAAAAGGGGGCAAACATACATCAATCATGGCGCCTCTACAACATCAACTAAAAAACAACGTGAAGGTACTACAATTGTAAGGTATGCTTATATATGTAGAAATCAATATAAAGCTTGGATTTGGAATATAGCTTTTAATGCGTGTGAAATAAAACAAACATGAAAAAACAAAGGGTTAGAACTGACACCCACCGTCAGAACTGACGATGAGGCAAGGCAAGACATAACTGCGCATATGTCAATACTCGGATCCTCGGGGCAATAGCTCCCTTCATGAGCCAGTAAGAAAAATTAAGATATCCCCTATATAGATACCTTGTCGAAGTAAAGCAGTCTTCGCGCTGAACGCGTAGGGTTACAGGAAAACTATTGCCCACGTAGGAACCTTCGCCACCACGGTACCTTCTGGCCAAAAAAATACTTAGGTAGGACGATGAATGTTCCACCACAGGTTAATCATACCTTAGCATTGAGCGATAGCTTGATTGTGCAACAAACTTGACATACTATGTCACACACGTAAATATTGTGCAACAAAACAAGCAAAATGCTATAACACACATTACCAAAAGGTGAAAAATACCAAATGGCGTATGTATGTATTTTATTTACGCAGGTACAACAATACGGCGAAAAGCTTAACCAACGATAAAAGTTCCAAAAGGTATACTTCCACTGCAAAGCAGTGAAGTTACAACAACGAAGGTACACCAGGAGACAAGTCCATACCAGGAAAGTAAAAAGATATCTTAGAGTCACCTTAGCCGAAAGAAAAACTAAAAGGTAAATAATATACGCCTAATCAATAAGCTCAAACTCAGCTAAAACTTAGCTGCATGCTAAGAGGGGGTACCCTTTGGCCCTGTTATATCTTGAACGAATGACGGCTAGCCCAAAAGTTAGCAAAAATACCTAAGCAACGAGCGAAGGCTCCGCTTTTAAAAGGGTGAAAACCACTACCCCAGTCTCAGCTTTCATTTAACGAAGGCGTGGACTTCATACATACATACATGCATACGTACGTACATACATACATAGGTACGTACATGCATACATACACACACACATGCATACATACATACATACATACATATATATATACAAACATACGCATATTTGTGTGATAATATTAGCATCAGAATCTTATACTTTGAGGGTACCTCAGCAAATTACTTCGATACTTCTATACTTCGATAGTACCTCAGCAAATTACTTCGATACTTCTATACTTCGAGGGTACCTCAGTAAATTACTTCTATACTTCGAAGGTACCTCAGTAAATTATTTCGATACTTATCTACATCGACAAACTACTTCAATACTTCAAAGGTACCTCAGCAAAATACTTCGAAGGTGTCTCAGCAAACCTATTCGATACTTCGATGATACTTCAGCGAAATAAACGAAGGAGAATCAAGATTTTTTCTTAAGGATCGTTCTTCGAACAACCCTCAAGAAAAGGGGAAAACTGTAGATACCAAAAATCTACCGTGCCACGTGGCACAATATTAAAGGTGGAGCAACTTATTATGTTACAACAACGCACACTACATATCTCCTTAGGATGCTAAGTTATGAAGTTATCTCTATCAACGTGTGGCGCAATGTTAAAGGTTGGAGTATCAAAGTACGCTAAAACAGAGTACACCAAATCACTACCAAGATTGCTTAATTATTAAGCAATAGGTTGTAGTATAGGAACATGGTTGTGTCTGTCTGTCAGAGGTAGCTGAGCAGTCTGCACAGCTTTTAGTACAAAGGCGCAGTCGTCAACAACGTGGGCTCGGAGTACGTGGCATCCTCTGACTGGCGAAGGTACGCGGCCAACGGAGGTGCAACTTGTACGGAGGTTTCACAGTTCACGATGGCACGTGGGGGAAGCTAAGGTGGCATCGTCTGATTGGAGATGGTGGGCGGCCAACGAAGGTACAATCTGTACTAAGGCTGGGTAGTTCCCAAAAGGAACGTGGGTCAGCTGAGGTGGCATAATCCGATTGGATAAAGCTTGCGGTGAACGAAGGTACCATTGGTATGGAAGATATATCAGGATATGATGGACCCAAAGACAACAAAGATATATCTGGAGCAGAAGAGGCTATAAATACCAAGCTTCACCAACAAAGAAAGGGGACTTTTGGGTGAGCTAGGATTAGAGAAAAGACTCATCTCTCTACTTTGTCTCTTATTTACTAGAGCTTCATACTTTCTTTAATGGAGTTCTTCCACCCAAATGTAACAAGATCAATAATAAACTTATCATCTTTACCTGTGGACGTAGGTTAAGATTAACCGAACCAGGTAATCTCTTGTGTGTTGATAACTTAGATGCACTTACATTATCTTCTCTCTTAGAGATTTACTTACTGAGTTATCTCTGTTTTCTGAGTTATCTGTTCATCAGAGATATCTCTTTATTTAGCTTATTTGCTTACTCGTCTCTGTATTACAGATATACCTTTGATTTCTTAGCATCTGCTCTTGCGAAGTATCTTTACTTACTTAGTATATGGTCTTCTGAGTAGATCTTATTTCGAACATACCTTTTACTTACTCAACAATATCAATTCAACTGAGGTATCCATACTACTTAGTATATGATCCTCTGAACTGCTCATATTACGCAGACTATGGGAAAATGAGTAGTCATAGTGTTTGAGCAGGTGAATCATTCTGAACAGGAGAAGCTGCGTGATGTTGTGAACAATTGTTGTTGTTTGATGCAACAACTGACCCTGTCATTGCAGTTTGGGTATCCTTCAAAATGTGACATAGTGATCCTAAACCTGTGATCAGAACCCCTACCTTGGCACCAAGCTCCTCCAACTGATGCTTGACAGCTCCATCCTGGATTTCAATTCTTGTACTTTGGCATGCGCAGGAGCAGGAAAATCATATTGTGTACGAGTAACATGACCAACAGCACGAACCCGTTCTCTACATTCCTTCCCAAAATCTTTAGTCACTACATCTATGTTTGGTACATGAATACCCGCAGCTTTTTTCTGGTTGATATCTTGTTGCACCTTCTTAAGCTTAGCCTGCCATGTTGAGTATAACAGCGCATGTGTCAGATATAAAATATATAGATGACTAGTAGAAGGTATACATATGAGTACTAAAATTTAGATGGCACACAAGCTGACTCACAGAGTGTTTTTGCGCACTAGGTATAATTGCCCCTCCCTCTTGAGTATGAGCTTTAATCCACACATCAGAGGTGTTGATTTCCACATCAGGAATCTCGCGCTCCTACCAATATGACGAGTCGATTTGTATTAATCAATCTAAAGAAGGATAATCATAATAGCCATAAATTGAGATTCATAAATCACAACATTACAGAAATCAATATACATACCAGTTCAGCTTTGACCAAAGAATGAGGTTTACGACTGGAGGTGTGAGAGTGGTCATATAGTTCTCGCTTCCTCTTGTATTCCACTCTACTTTCCTGTTGTTTAACATTGCTTTCATTCACACAGAATTATATCCATTCCTCCCTAGGTACACCAGGAGGAATATGTGCAATCCTTTCTTAATGATTTGGATAAATATCATAATGAGTTATTCGTAACTCATGCTTGCGTCTCCTCCATGGAGAAGCCATCGACTTAACCATGACAATCTTAGAAGACTCGGGTAAAGGATATGTCTCTGAGAAAAGATGGTTATCGATGAATATTCAGATGCATAGAAAGTATGTAGAGCTAGCTAACAAATTTATGTCATCATTTTAGCGAGCAAATCAGTATGGAAAGAATCAAATCATCACAAAACCAAATATCTTAATAAAAGTGTGAACAGAAATTATATTTGTGCTTGTAGTTCCTTCCAAATATCATCTTTTTTAGTATCAGACACATGCTTCCATGTTTTGAATGAGAAAGGGACGTGAGTACGAGCCAAGACGCCTTTCAGGTGGTCGTATGTTGTTGAATTTCTGGAAATGGGAAGACATTCTCATCTACTTCCGCTGCTGCCATAATAACCTGCAAAAACAACCAACATCTATGTGAGAAAGAAGTTAAACCTATAACATCTAGCCTTTGTCACTATCCACATAAACATATCAAACATAACCTATCAAGGATGCGCAAGTGATAACACAAAAATTAGGAGAAAGGAGCACAAACAGAACATATCAGATAAAAATCTCTAATCACACAAAGCTTTAAACCACATAATCGACACATATAAGCTTCTCCAAACTCTCATTGTAAGTAAGAGCTGACTGATAAATACCAGGAATTTCAATACTATCTATAGAGGAAGTCAATCCTTGCGATGAATGCAATACCAAAGACCACCCTTTTTCAGACGGATCCTTTGAGTAGAGCACTTGTGTCGCTTCAGATGCAAGAATAAATGGCTCATCCATAATTCCATCAATGCTTTTCATTTTAGACAAGTTAACCTTAATCAATTTTGTAATTGCATTAACCTTGCACCCATTAGTCTTGTCTTTCAACCTTCACCCAATCACAATAAAATATTATTTCTTCAAATTCCATAAAATTCATCTTGATAATCTTTCTAATGACTCCATAATAGGTCATTTTTGTTTCCTTGTAATTTGTGTCTGTGGACTTCGATCTATAACTTGTAATAGCTCTCATCGACACACCACTGTTATGTGATACAACCAACCCCTCGTAATCTTCAGCACAAAAATTAAATCTATTCACTTGGTATCTCTTATACGATTGCGCCTTGAAGAGAGGTTCATGCACTAGTCGCCAAAGTGTTGAATTTGCTTCATTAGCTTCTAACAACTGCAAGAGAACATGTGTGAAATCAAGATAATTAGTATCAAACCCAGTAGACACAAAGTAGTAGTAAAATATGAATTGTAATTACATAGATTAGAGAAAGAGAGTCAAGGTACATAATTTAGGCTAATATGTTACCTCTTCGTGTAACCACAAAATAAAACTCTTTGAGGGACAGTTTCTCTGACCATTAACATAGGATTCATACTTCCTATAATCAAAGGATAACTCAAAACAATTATATCGATAGACATATAACAACTTAACAGTTATGGAAAACTCTTTGCAATCCATCGTACTTAAAACACTTAAAGGTGTAAAATTAAAAACCTTTACCTTTGCTAATCATCTAATCCATCATACTTAGAGAGAAGCCATTTGCGAGCTTGTTCAAACTGCACCTGAGTTGGAGTGATATCCTTAACTTTACTTAAAGGCATCTCATCAGCAAACTCATTGTCATCATCAAAAAATGTCTGGAAAGTATGCTTATGAGTACCATCACCATCCTTTGATAAGCCCTCCATACCATACAAGCTCGCTTCTCGCAGCGTATACCCTCTTGCGATGCACCCATCAATATACCTTTTATTGCACACCAACCCTTTGAAACCCTTCATTAACCTACAAAATATCAACATTAAACAATAAAGTCAGTTACGACATGACAACACTCAAGATATATACGTTGGATAACATAATCAATTACTCAAGTTATAGACATTACTCAGATTACAGACATGAAACAACAAAATCAGTTGTGAAATTTTACCTCTCAAATGGATACATCCACCTGAATCTCACCGGACCTGAGATTAAAGCTTCATTTGCTAGATGAATCATCAGGTGAATACTGAACGACGGAGGAAAATGTTTCTCCAGAACACAAATTGCTTCTACAAGGATGGATTTTGCTTTTAGCAGATATTCTCGGTTTACAACCTTCGCGCACAGAATGTTGAAAAAGATGCTGATCCGGAGAAGAGAAACGCGTAACTCTTTAGGTAATGATGTTGCAGTATGAACCAGCAGCCGAAGCAAATGCTGCATTACTACATGGTAATCATGAGATTTAAAATTCCTTAGCTCCGGATGAATAACACTGACGCAGTTGCGAAGATTTGAAGAGAAACCGGAAGGCACCCTTAGATTCTTCAAAACTATACAAAAGTCAATTTTATCCTTCTTCGTCATCTCAAATGATCCTTTCTCCATTGTTGTTCTACCAGTCTCAGCATCCTCTTTCAACCACAACTTCTTTCTTATCCCCATATCTTCTATATCTTGACGTGTAACATGATTATCTTTTGACTTGTTGTTTCCCATCATAGTATTGAGAAGGTGCTTCATTATATTCTTCTCTGTGTGCATGACATCTGTAATATGCCGAATCGCATTTGAACCCCAATTGCGCAAATCAAAGAGAATAGATCTTCGAGTTAACAAATAATGGTTATTAACCTCATCTTCAACATTGGCATCATCTTCCAGTTCCTGAAAATAGATAACATAAAAACAAACTTCAAGTTACTGAAATTCAAACCACACCAATGACATCGAGAAGAAACAGGGGAAAGCAGGTAATGTTGTAACAAACAAAACAAGGAATGGAAATCCATGACACGGGGTATAAGATGACAGATTTGTATCAAAAAGACAAGTGAATTTTCATCCAACAAAGACAATGATAGCCAACAGCTTAAAAGTTCACCCTTAAGTGGCAGAGTCACTTCACAAAGCATATGTGTCGACTCCACTGTAATACCACTCAGCATTTACATGACATACATGGTATCCTCCTAAAGAATGGATCCAGACACTACTACGTGCATCATTTAAACACAATCATTTGGCAAACTCAAAAATAAAGAAACTGAAACATAAAAACTAATGAAGACAACCAAATGTAATACATCACAGAGGACTAACCTTGATGGTATCAGCTTTCCTTTTACGTTTCATACTTGCTTGTGATGGTTGTTTTCTCTTAGCCTTCTTGAAAATGATTTTACCTACAATCTCTTGTATCTACAGCCTTGTCAGTGGCCATGGAGTTGTACCATGCTCCACCCGTCCATCGAAATTTGTCCTATCATCTCGATACTTATGTTTCGATGGTATCCATCTCCGGTGTCCCCATGTAGCAGATCTTCTTAGTAAATGGCAGATAATCAGTAACAGTGCCTTCCCTACAAGTAAGAAAAGCACAATATCCATGAGTTACACATCCCGCTAAAGTCCCTAACGCTGGAAAGTCGTGAATAGCCCACAACAACCGTGCTCTCATAAAAAAAATAGTTTTGCTGAAAGCGTCAAATGCTAGTATACCATCCCATAACTGCTTCAACTCATCTACCAGTATTTATAAATAAACATCAAAGTTTTTACCGGGTGCTTTTGGGCCTGATATCAGCAACGACAACAATGAGAATTCCCGCTTCAATACACTACAAATGAGGCAAATTATAAATACACATAATCACCGGCCAAAAAATGTGTGCAAGACCGAAACACCCATTCAGATTGAACCGTCAGTTGATATCCCAAGTGTAACATTCCTTGGTTCCTTGGCAAACTACAGTGAAAAACTATCTGCACATCGCCAAGCTGAAGAATCGACGGGATAACGCATGAAATTTATTTATGACTTTGCTCTAGAATGCCAAGTCATTGCCTCCGCGATCCATGGTTCGCTGTAAAATCTTTTCAGCCTTGTAATCAACGAAAAAATGTCTTATCGTCTTCTGAGCAACAGTAGTAAGCTTCCTCTCATGATTAAAAACCTTCTTATACCTAGATTCTTGAAAAACATGACACTTCACCAGAGATGCACGATCCTTCTAATACAAAACACAGTCATTTACACATGCATCATATGTTATACAATCCATTCCTAGTTCTTGGATCATCCTTTTCACTCCTGGGTACTTAGTTGGCAGTGTGTTTTCTTCGGGAAGCAACTACTTCATCAACTCTAAGAGTGCAGTCATACCATTATCAAAAAGCCCATATTGTGTCTTTAGGTGATTCCACTTGATAGAAGCATACAATGCTGTCACTCCCTTAGGACACGACGGATACAACGGTTCTTTTGCACGCTCATAAACAGATTCATTTTTCTTCATTTTCCTAGTTCCAGCATCATTATGAACCCCACGATCTATTATAATATTGTTATTTACTATATCAGCATCGACATCCTCAACAACATCTTTTAAATTTCCCCCTCACCTATAGAAGGATCAACAGCTACATCTACATTACATTTTCTACATTCTCAGCTACATCGTCATTACTAGTGTTATCCACATGTGACCGTGATTCTACTTCTAAGTTTTCCCCATGAAAACGTCATGTCGTATATGTAGAGAGAATACCATACCTAAGAAAATGCATTGAAATTTCACTGAGTGGCCCCAATCATTTACCATTCTTACATCTACTACAAGGGCATGAGAATAAGGTATTTCTGCCACCAGTTCTATTAACAAACTCTATAAATGACCTAGCACCTTCTATGTACTGAGGATACATACAAGGAAATTTCATCCAGCCCTTATCAACCGTAGATGACATACCCTAAAGATAATATCTATGTTAAAATTCAGACAATATATGTACGCTACATCAGTACAAAATCAGCAACATTTTTTGATATGATATCTACTTCAATTATAACATGTACCTATGAATTTGATATGTACACAACATCATTTTTTAAAACTTTACTAAATCCATTCCATGAAATTGATATATCTACTTCAATTATAACCCGAATGTACATTTATAACAATAAATGAATGCAACCAAACAATAGAGCTAGTTGGCTATCCAAACCATAGAAACATATACTTTTTTTCACTTAAAGCTACATGTTAGAATTCAAGTGTATATCATGAATTTGATATATCCACTTCAATTCTAACATGTAGCTTCAACTGAGTCCCAACGGTAGGGTTGTCAAATTGAGCAATACTTGCTCAGTTGCTCGAATATTGATCCAATTATCAATATTCAGTAATTCGTCGAATCGAGCAATACTTACTCAATTGCTCGAATAATCCATGTATATTCAGTAACTCATCAATATTCAACAACTCGTCGAATTTACAATATTTTCTTAGACGAGCGATATTAATACTCATAAATCACTAAGCATTCGTCAATCATGCTCGATTCAACAAAACTTAGACTCACTGTCTAAATCAGTCAATAACTGACTAATTAAAACACGTCTGCCTTGCAGACTCCACGATTTGTGAGACATCAATCACGTCACAAATGGGGGGATATCACTTAGGGTTTCGGTCTGGAGGTCTACGGCACGTGGATTCATCCATGACGAGAAATGTGCGTAAGTCGTGCAAACGGTTGAAGGAGTTAGCAAAGTAGTGGGTGCACGATCAGTCAAGTCTCCACACAACATGGAACTGACTTTAACACGATCTCCCACTTTCCCACTCTTTCACTGAAGAAACCGTCACACTTACAGGGATCAATATGTTCACAACTCTGACAATATAAATAAGTCTCTTAATCCATGATTGAGGACATCATCAACAATCGTCCACATAGAATTTCTCGAGTAACTACTCTCAAGAATTCATCAATCCACCAGAACTTATTCGAACTTATCAGTTCACTAATCATATTGCAGAAACCTTCAACACATCCACAATCCTTGATCATCACTGATCCCACACATTTCTCAGCTTCCCTCCTACAGACCAACCCATCTCCCTCTTTGCGACCGAATTGACTCTGGAACGGCCATTGACTTGGTTTAAGCCGGAGGCCTACAGATTGATCTCTCGAATCTAAGCACTCCCTTTGCAGTGCATCTTTGTGAGGTTCAACAGTTTGCTCGGTCGAGGATTCTCAATAACACGCTCGATTCTTTACTTTCCTAAAAAACCAGCAAACCGTTTTTCCCCTTGTACACTTATATGAACATAAAACCCTAAAACTTATCTTGAGAGGTAGAGAGATCAGAGAACTTCTTCAAAAATTTCAGAAATCATAGCAATACCAACTGAAAAAGATTTTCAATCGGTTATAAAACTACTTCTCCAATCTTAGTATTCGTACCATTTCTTTTCACAATTGGCTGGAAGGCTTTATATGACAGAGCACTACCATTTTGTTGCCCTTAGAGGCCTGATGCCCCAAAGTGGAGCTTTCCCTGCTTCCTCTTCAGGGCCGGCCCTGACGTCAGCTAGGACAACCACCTAAGTCTTATAAGAGTGTTAATCTAGCAAGTAGATTAGCAGTCCACATCAGTGGCCAGCACTGTTTGGTTCAACGTCAACGCTATTTGGTTCAGCGCAACCAATATCACCCGTCAGATCAAAAAATAAATCTCCCTGCACTGAACCATTCAGCGAAAAGGTGATTTTCTCAGCGTAATTATCTACCTGCTAGTTCACCTGCGAGTAACTGTTAGGAGAGAGAACTAGTGTTAACAAATAGACAACATTTTTTTTTCTAAATTGCAATACATTTCTGCTAATCTAGATCAATTTTTTTTTAATCTGCGAGAACAAAATTTGTTTGACCCAGTATGAGATAAGTCTTGGCTATGTTCCTGACTGTGGTCAAATGAGTCGTAATTTTCAGTTGTTTCCTGGCTAAGTAGCAATCATCAAATAAGTCAGGTGCTCATGTCCATTTTCAAGAAAACACACATTTCGACCGATCCGTATGACTAGAGATAAATCAATGTCATCCATTGATCGTTTTTTCCAATCAATGGATGGTAATACTTACTAACACAGATCCGCATGATGCCTCCACGTGGTTACAAGAAACCACAAATTTGTCACCGATCCGTATGACTCCGAATAAATCAATTTCAATCATTGATCATTAATTTTAATCAATGGCTATCTTTCATTCAACACTAGACACACAGATCAAATCCGTATGACTTAACATAGTAGCTCTCATCCATCAAATTCTCTTTTCATCAACGTTCCAAATCTCTTCCTGAAAATCATTTCGAAATGAAATCTAATAATTCCCGCCTGAACTCTTTCCTCTATTATCTATAAATACCCTCAAATCCCACCATAAGTCTCACACCAAAATCAGATTCCCAAATCTTCATCAATATCGAATAGAGAAAAAAATTCAGAGTCGAGAATTTGAGTTTTAAGAAATGGCAAGAACAAAGCAAACAGCAAGGAAATCAACAGGAGGAAAGGCACCAAGGAAACAATTAGCAACAAAGGCAGCCCGGAAGTCAGCACCAGCAACCGGAGGAGTGAAGAAGCCCCACAGATTCAGGCCAGGAACTGTTGCTCTCCGTGAGATCAGAAAGTATCAGAAGAGTACAGAGCTTTTGATCCGCAAACTTCCTTTCCAGAGATTAGTTCGTGAGATTGCTCAAGATTTTAAGACTGATTTACGTTTTCAATCAAGTGCTGTTGCTGCTCTTCAGGAAGCTGCTGAAGCTTATTTGGTCGGTCTTTTCGAAGATACTAATCTCTGCGCCATTCATGCCAAGAGGGTTACCATCATGCCTAAAGACATTCAACTTGCTCGTAGAATCCGTGGTGAGAGGGCTTAGATGTTTCAGCTATTCTAGATCTGGTCTAACAATGAGTTGTCCTTTTGGGTATTTTTAGGGTTTCTTTTAATGTAAAATCTTATGAAGTTAATCTCTGTAATAGCTGTTGAAGTTTGATCTTAATGAATATAAAATGATGGTTTTAATTTACAATTTTGTTCTCTGGTATTGATAAATTATGTGATTTTTGATAAGCTTTTCTACTTATGGTTTGTGGGTTTCTCATAACTTCTTACTGGTTGGATTTGAAGTTTTGTTATGCTTCAGAACTGTTAGATCTATATGCTCCAGCAAAAATATAGATTACGAAATTGAGATTTGAGACACAGTGAAACCTTCAAACTGTTGTGAGAATAGAAATGCTGTTAGCTAGTCCTCACTGCAATGGTGGATTGAATCTCAGCAGATTTTCAAACTGTTGAAGGTCAATCCAGATTTTCAAACTGTTGTTTAAGACTTGAACAACGCTTTCAGTAATTCAGACATAGAAGATTTTCTAACACTTAGAATTCAATATAGATTTTTGATATAACACATTCTTGGTCCTATTTCAGTTACACAATGATCTCGTAAAACTGGATGACATGACAAGAAATGAAAAGATAACAAATGGTCTTTTTCAGTTGTGAATTATGGATTTAATCAGGATTTTGCTGATCCTTCAGTGCGGGAGAGGCTCTATCATTTTGCAGCCTTTGAGTATTCAATTGTAGATCTCCTCAGACATCAATGTTGGTTAATTTTTGTTTCGCCCTATCATTCTGCAGCTTTTGAGTATTTGTAGTATTCAGTTACTTGCACAACTGAGACTAGTTGCCAAATTCTAACCTAACTGAAACCCAAACCAAGAGATTGTTGGTGTCACCAGCTGCTGAAATCCAACCATGAGATCGCTGGCCAGACAACGTTGACATACTCAATAGAATGTCAATCCAGTTTCTGCTCTTCTGACAAATCTCCGGCATTGGTTGAATTATCATCGTCTACGCTCCCGAAAGATTGGTGTCTTTGAGAAATCACCAACAAAGATGATTGCTGAATAAAATAGTTAAAATGTTCATTAGAAAAGGGTTTGAGTTTTACTTCATCCTTATTAGTGCTAAAAGGAACTCAGAAATTTTGCTTAGATACAGAAATATTAGTGTCTATTAGTTTCTCAATGACAAGCAGAAAAATAAAGAATTAACTTTTATACAAACTGATGAATCTAAGAAACAAAAACCTTAGTTCCGGCAATGATGGTCCCATTGAGGGGATGTGTAGCACAGACAGAAACACCTTCTGACAAAGGAATGAACCGATTTCGTGCTTTTTTATTCTTCTCTTCAAGAATGCTCTGTATATCCTCACTACACAAAAAGAAACCAGTAAGACAACTTTTTGATAGCAACCTTGAAAGCAGATGAATAAACCATAAAAGCATCATGGCACGTTAATGCATTGTCCATTTACACAAAAGTAGTATTTCAAACTTGGTCCAAAAACTTAGACCTTCAGACTTCATATTTTTGTTTTTCTAATCAGCAATTCAATTTTGGTTTTGGAACCAGCATACCGAAACTTCCCAATTTCCATCCCCAAATTGATTCAACAAACATCTCCGCACAATGGCAGAATTAATGCATGCATGGAAAACAATAAATTTATAAGTCAACATTTTTCAAAGTAGATTTAGCTTTTCTTACTTCAAGTCCACATGGCAAGCTGAGTCTGGCCTTGGGTAGAAATCTAAGAGATGAATCCCATCATCAGATGATGATCCGACCGCATAAATCTGCACCAATATTGAGGAAGTATGGTTATTACGAACAGTATAAGTACAACATAGCTAACAATATAAGTTAATAACAGTTTAACCTACTTTTGTTATTCAGAATTACAACAGTGTGTTTTCGTATTATAATACTTATTGTATGGATTAATTTGTTTATCATAAAACCGCTAGGCGGCTAGAGAGATCAACTAAGTATTGACACTATATCTCCTTCGATATCCCTTGCAAGAAAAGAGGGAAAAAGCAAATGCCAACAGTATAATTGAAAGGACAGAGACTAATATTTTACATTAATGGTGTTTGAATCCTACCGAACTTGTAGGCAGCCATGATGGCTTTCTCAGTGACAAACAATTGTTTGACATGTCTGGACCATTCCTAATTCCTCAACAGTAACAAAAATGGTAAGTAGAAGAGCAATAACTGATATTACATCAATTTGATACAGTCATGTAAAACTTAATCGACTTTACTTACAGCCAAGCAGGGGGCGGGCAATGCATATGGGTCACTTGAAAGTTATTGGTATCCAAAACACCAGACCTACGGAAATGGTAAAAGTCAATCTAGGAAACTGATTTATTTTCTTTAGTCAACAGAATTGCAGAAACAAATAAAACCCATACATAGGTTTTCATGCAAGCATATGATCTTTGCAGTGTTACCTAAACAACAACCAACAGCCTAACTATGATTAACTTGAAAATACTTACAAAGCATAAATGGAAAATGTAACTAATCAATGTAACATACCAACCATCATCGAGGTGGAAAGCCAACTGATACGAGCAAGATGGATCAAGGTCAATAGAGTGAATCTCCTTCGACCGAATGTCTGATTGTGCCTACAACATACTAATAAGTTATAGAGAGAATCACATTTTGTTACAAGATAATTGATTAATATGTTGTCTGAGAATCTTAGGTTTCCATACTTTAAACTCGCTATTAGATTCGAATTAGAGATCACATGGGAAAAACAGGTTTCACAATCAGCACATACAAGGTAGAAAGATTTAAGGACCATTATGCACATGATGTGTTTTTTGGTGATGGTATGACAGTAGGCCTCTCAGTCTCTCACCTTCAGAGGGGGAATGTGGAGAGTTTTGTAAGGAGGCCTGACTTTCTTTCAAGAACTGAATTCACAACACAACCTACTTTCATTTTGCTTAGTTCTTCACAACAAAATTTTATTTTAGGAGAAAAAATAAATGGTAAGAAGCACAGTCTTTTCCTATAATTGCCAATGGGAAAACAAATTGACTTGCCATTTGGAAATACCAAAAGCAAGATAAACACTTTGGAAAAAAACAGGATCATGCAATTGAGTGCTACCAGATGTAAACTTAGGATACCTTCAATGATCCAATTCCCTCCAACAGCAATGCTATCTTCCATGATGTTAGGGGAGAATGAGATACCTGATACACCAAGGAACGTATTCGATAATAACAGATTATAGATACAAATCAAAAGTCAAAGCAGCGAACCAAAAATCAGGGTTTCGACTTGGTATTCTAAATTTCATCTAAGACTGACTTCCAGTCCTGTCATTTAGATCAGACTAGAGAGTAATACATATTTGGGATGGAAACTGCCAGCTTCACATACTGAGGGTAAGAATACAAATGTATGCCAGTTGTTTTTACCTCTTTATGACTCTGAAACGCACAAGATGTTCTTCCTCCACGAAGATCCCAAGCATAGATGATTCCGTTTTTACCAGCTCCAAAAACAATCTACATAACCAACAAGTGTAATTTTGCAAATGTTCCCCAGTAAAGAGACTAAGTAGAACAGAACATCTTTTCAGAAACTGCATGTAAATGGATTTATGTAAGAACATTATAGGAGTTTCCAAGCACACAACTAACTTGATTTTCCACATTTAACTGGATACTGTTAAGATTGCTCCGGGAATTAGTACTAAGCTCCAGACATGGAAGGTTGCTCACTCGCCTGTCCCATAGGTTGATAGCTCCACTCATATCAGATGCAAGCAACCTGAACAAGATGATAAGATAATTTGGAATCAATGGCACAACTAACACATAAAAGCATGGTCTCAACTCTCAAGAAATCAGTACTAGCTGTCTTAGTTCAAAGAAAAAGAAGAAGCAGAACTACAAAACGGAAGTGACCAAATATTAGCACAGGTTAAAACCTGACAACCTAAATAGGAGTCTTAGATCGTTACTGTAAATCCCCAAAATATTGATGTTAGAGTAGATACTTCCAAAAAGCTCTTAAACGACTTAACATGGGTTTAGAAACTACTTTTCTTATGCCATCAGAAAGAGTAAATGTGAGCCAGTCTCTGTATTCAAGACAACATTTACTTTCAAAAACAATTCTAGTGCCTTCAGGCCTCAGGTTTTTTAAGGCATGTAATTTTCAGAGAAATTGGCAGTTTGGTACCCATATGAATGTTTTGTGAACCTCACAGCGAATCACTCCCATTAGCGGTTCGCACATCACAATAGCAATTGCCCATGCTAGGCTGTACTTCACGGCTTTGTTTCCATTACAAAAAATTCAAGAAATAGTGTAATTGGCGTTCTAGTTCCGCCGAATGAAGAAGAGTCAACTGCATTTCCCCGTACTTGTTGGGGTGTCTCTCCTTGTGTGCAATCAGCCCCTAATTTTCAAAGGGTGTTACCTTTTTAAGTTATGGTAGTGGACAAGGAGTTTCCGTAACAAGTAGCATAAAGTTTTCTTGCTCCAAAAAAATCAGACGATCATGTGCGCACTTCATTGATGTTAGAAAGAGAGAATTTGAGTTAGAGTTTGTCTTGACAGAGAAAGGTGCTCCGTTACGGGAATGTTTGGTTTGGGTTTGGCAAAGTCGACTATCCGTCATATCTAGCATATATTCTTCTCTTCATTTGATTATACAGCTGAAGGACACCAAAGGTTGTGTCCTTGTTACTAAAACGCTAACTAACAAAACCTAGGTATTGGAAAAGCACTGAAGCCTGGTTACTTAAGTTAATATTGCATTGCTAGGTAAAAACTGAAAAACCTATTCGGTATCAAATAAACAACAAAATTTATGCTAAACATTGCAGGTAAGCAAAACAAGGTCAAAACATGCATCATAATGCAACTAGAAGGTAATGCATATTATACATAAGGAAACCGTAAATTAAAGAAAGACACAATAATGTAAAGCATAATTAACCAACCTTGACTTGTCAGATGAAGTAAAAGAAATATCAGATAAGCCTCTGGGTACTTCAAATCCATACACAGTGACAGAAGGTCTCTTCCTTAACACCTGACAAGAGATTTGTCATGAATATTGGGGGTCAAGGTTAGAAAACATGTATGACCAAATTTGGAAAAATCTGCATTGCATGTTTTAATGTGAAAATGATTAGGTGCACGAATTAAAAGCTTCTAAAGGCTATGGATGTGAAAACATTCTCTTTAGCTAGTGCAGACACTACCATACAATGCTAGTACCTTTACGGTGTACTAAAGAATGCAGAGAACCATTTGCTTTTTTCCATTCATCAATATCTTAAAGTTATCTGCAAAAGTGAATTTGTGGTGTATGAAAGTTTCTTTTAGTTATCAAACATTTTCCTAATTCTTTTATCTTCGACGGGTATCCAACTGATGTTACATAGTAAAAGTTCCAGACACTGATTAATGAAGTCCACATATCAGGTGTATTTAGGGTGCCATGGATGCTATATAAGTACTTAGGAATACACCATAATGTGCTCTACTGAATTTATAAACACTGACAAGTCACAACCATCAACATATTCCCTGAGGCTATTACGAGCTTATGATGTAAAGCAGACAAATGATAAGAGAGACTCACTTCAACTGGTTCGGAAGAGACATAACCAATATCAAATATTAGAACTTCATTACTCTGCACCGATGTGCAAGCAACCTCGTCTTGGTTCGCAATATTCCACCGAACAACATCAAGCTGTTGATTTGTAGAAAGGTGCAGCAAGTGCTTTGTTTCATCTTCCTTCAAACCTACAAATAGCCAATCATAGATACTTTAAACAAAGACGTGCAAACTCGGGCTGGCGTGTGTGTCTGTGTCTGGATGAAGAAGAGCACCACTAAGTTTCAGAGTATAACATACGTCTATCAAATATGGGCAAGCAAGAAAGCAGTGGACAGAAAGAACTACATCAAGGAAAGTTACGCTTTTTCTGTAACTGAACCAAAGATTTTTTATGAAACCTAACAAAATAGATAAGAAAAGTGCTACATGCTCGGTCATGAAAAATTTAAAACACCTTTAGAGAACGAATCACTCAAGTTATGGACGCAGGCCTACAAAAGCTCAAGTCAAGCAGGATGGATTACTAAGCCAAGTCCCAGATGCTCATAGTAGAGGACGCATCTTCTATTAAGCTGGGGAATGAAAGGATCTAAGAGTGACCCATGAAGCAATGGTCCAGTGACCTTTCCATGGCATTGAGTCCTCTAGTTAAACTAGACTATCAAATGATGTACAATAAGAGTCCATGTTCATTGATTTTCTGTGCAGGAACAGGAAAACTTGGAGAAAATGTCTTGTCCTAGAATCAGCCAAGCCAAAGTGCAAAGTGTTCAGGGAGAAAATAGCTTATCATATAGTTAACAAGAGTTTGAATTATTACATGGATGCATAATATGCGAAGGCCTCTTACACAAACTCATTACACCCCATATGCAAGTAAACATTAACGTATTCTGTTGATAGTAGTAACAAACTTACATGGCGACGAGCCATTGCTGAGGCAATAGAGAGTTTCAAAATCATGAACTGTTAGACACCCGGATTTTGTTACCGAGGCGACATATACCCCCTGCAAGTCTCAAAAACAACAATTCACTAAAAGAAGTAAGAGAAAAAGTTAGAGAAATATCGACGAATTAGAATGTTAAGAGTAATGTACAAAAGAAAAGCACTACTCTAAATCATTTAATTGAAGTAGAACGTCACACTTGATACATCGAACCTGAAAAAATGTGACGCCCCAAACTAATTAAATGCTTTTCACTTCAAGCACATTGAAACAACAAAATAAAGAGAATCCTTATAATTTGAACAATACTGAAAGTTTTTGACAGTCGATGATACTACGACACTACGAAATGGATTCAGTGTTCACCTTGCTGTCAAATTCGAGTGCAGATATCCCATCCCTGTGAAATCAAATGAAGAAACATGGATATTTCAAAGAAAAAAATTTGCCCCAACATTCATGAATATAAATAAACAAAAATAGCAATACTAACCTTCTAAGAAATAGGCTAGTGTTTCTATTTGCAATATTAATCACCCGATTCATCTGACAATTATCAAAACTATTCAACTCAAATGAACACATCCACAAATATAAACTCACAAAAGCAGAACAAAGGG
This sequence comes from Papaver somniferum, assembly GCF_003573695.1. NCBI lineage: Eukaryota > Viridiplantae > Streptophyta > Magnoliopsida > Ranunculales > Papaveraceae > Papaver > Papaver somniferum. Next base: position 73,828,957 of record NC_039366.1, read on the forward strand.
TATAAATTTCGTACATGAGTTCGACAGGCCAATCCACCGGATTCATACTCGTGTGGAAATGCTCCTATCTGGCCAATCATATATACAGTATTAGGTTTAATTTCGAAGTGAAGAGTAAAGAGTTTAATTTCATAAGTTAATCAGAAAAATTATCGGTCCCCTAAATGTAAATGCAATGAGAAAGGAAATAACCTCAGAGTACGATTCAAGCAACAAAGTGGAGACATCGTGGCGGTATTTTGGAGAATATCTACCAACCAACTCAGCAACGCTCCTCTCCCATGGAGGCCTGTAAAAGTTAACCAGTCAAATTCTATTGATTGTAGTGAAAGTGAATATTAAGAGGAAGAGGGAGAGAGAGAGAGAGAGGATTGCCTGCACAGGAAAGATGGTTTAGGGTTATCAGGAGAAGGGGGACAGTGAACTACGTATTTCTCCATTAGATTGAGAGCTAAATTAGGGGTTTGAATATGTGAGAGACAAAATGAAAGACTAGATAAAGGCCGAGGAGATGATGATTCACGGATTTAGAAGGCGGATGAAATTTCATTTCCCGCCAGTTTTATTGTAAGGGCGAGTAAAACGGTGTCGCATCGGGTCGTAGACTGTTAAATTGTCAAAGTACCAAAGGGGATAAATACCGAGAAATTTTGTAAATTATACGAGTATAATTGTCGGCCTAATTGTCAGATTGCGGATATCTTAGATATCTTGTGCAATCGTCGAGTCTGCTAGCTGGGTGTTATCTCTGCTGCAGTAGAACAAGGTAGTCTGTGAGTATGCGCGCAGCAATCGGCGACAAAGAGCAGCATTGTTACCACCATCGACGAGGCCTTCAATTTCACTATAATTGTTAATCGAAACATCCATGTGAAGTTGGTGGCATCACAGATCTTCAGCAAATAGTGGTGATGGTGCTGATCCAGGGCTAAGAATGTTGATAAACTATCTAATGGTTGGTTAGGGACTTGTTTGAGGTCACACACATGGCAGTCATCCGAGTACGGCTATTACATGCTCTTTCCCAGTTTCTAGCTCTAAGACTAGGGTAGGGGAGGAAGAACCAAGAGGTATTTCTCCCAAGTATACTAACAGCCTAACAGAAATGTGAATACATCAAAGAATCAAACACATGAAAAGAACTTAAAACAGAAGTATACTAACAGCCTACATGAAAAGAACTTAAAACAGAAGTACAAAGACACAGCATCCAGGAATTAAACCAGCAATTCCAAGGCCATACTTCCGGAATGGCATTGGTAGAGTATTTTGATTAGGCTCTGTTATTCGTTCAGTACAATGGCGCTCTATTTCATGGACCAATTGATGATTTCCCGTGAGATTAATTTGTATATATATCATAATTGAACTTTAGGCCACCCCGCCCACAATAATTTTTTTTTTTAAAAAAACTTCAATTTACTGTCTTCCTCTCATTCTTAGCTATCACTGTCGTTAGTTTTACCCTTGAGATTGATTACTGCAAGCTCCAGTTCAACAAATTCTCCAGCACACATCGGTGGATATTTCTCAGCAAGTGGGGAATCTGCAAAGTGACCCAAGGGTTCTATCGTCGCATCCGAAGCTATGTGCGCGAATAACTGCTCACCCAAAACATGAATATCGTCAACTACTGGTACGTATCAAATGAGAAACATAATATTTTAGCAATTAACATGTGCTATTATGAAATGAAAGAACGAGAAAGAAAGAAATAAGTTAACGGATTGGAAAAAATAACTCACTGTTGAAGACACTCGCCACAGACTGCGGTTTTGTTGGCGCGCTGCTTCTACAGCTTCTAGAGTTCTATTGGTCACAACAACCTCATGCATTCCTGCTTGACACTCCCCACCTGTCAACCACTCGAGCTGCATAGCACAAGCATTACGGTAAGATGGAGGCGTTACCCCTGAAATACTTATAACTCAATAACTAGGTTCCCAAGTATATGACTGAACCATTTTAAGAGAACTTTATGGAATTATAGTTCAAAAGAATCACAACCAAGATACTCCAGATAGATTTAGGTCATTTTCAACTTAATGCAATTTATCGATTGTCCACTATTTGAACATTTGTGGATAAAGCTATCACTTCGTTTGAAACATCTCTCATTTTTCATACTCATATGACATGGTCTCATAAGGTTAGTCCTCTGGACCATCATTGCAATGTATATGGCCTATATGTGAGAATTCAATATCATAATGTGTGTTATTACATGATGAGTACGATACTTCATTGAGAGAAATATTGTTTTAAATCATTGGTCCTTTTCCATTGTGCTCATTTCTTATTTCCTAGTTCAATTTGTTGTTTAAGTTAGCTACCGTGGCAGAAGTATACATATTGTGAACACTAGACGCTAAACTGATTTTCACTTGCCTGCTTTCCTGTTTGGATAAGGAGACAGCCAACGGGAACCTTCACTTCCATTTTCTGCCCACTTCTCAACCAAATGTTAAGTCCAGGAAATCTGCTTCTGCCATGGATAGTTAAAAAGTTCAGGTCATAGTGATAGCCTGCAAAGACGGTGCCCTCCTTGCCATATCGTTGAAGATCACTTCCTGTTGGAGCAAGCAAATGAGGCCCCTGTCGATTGATCAAGAAAAGAATCTGTCAAAAAATCTTTTCGTGTGGAACTGGAAACAATTAGAAACTGAATTAACATTGATTCACTCACTAAACCAAATAAGTTTTCCTTTCTCTTCCGCGTTCCATTATTATTTAACTATCTGCTAAAGGGATTTACCCAAACAAGGCAAACTTTGTTCCTCAACAATATTCAAGCACTTCTAATTCCTGTCGCCTAACAATTTATGTTCAGTTCAACAGTAGCTTCACAGCTTTGGCCTTTGCAGGTCTCACTTTTTGACTCCAAGGAAGAAAAGTACACATCGGTTCAAAGAACAGACACGTGTACAACCTTATATCTTCTTTGGTTTAAAATTTCAAAGAATTGCGGAAGGACGAACTAGGCAGGTTATGCAGATGATATTCTTCAAAATGCTAAGCAAAGAACAAGTCATTTTTCCATTAACGTGGTGTATTATAGCATAACCACAAGTATGGTGAACCTAATTTACCTATGTAAGCAACATTTGAGCATATTACAAAGTACAATCCCAGGCAAGGTTTTTCAGATGACAGTAAGTGCATTAGAAACCGTAGTTTACCTGTTTCATTAGGGAAGTGAAGGCATCCTTTGGCAATCCGAATCCAATTGCCGCCATTTCAGCTACAACCTAAAGATGATTTGAAAAACATAACACATTACAGCAGTAACTAAGAATTGCCAGGCACAAGGAAGAATAAAAGATCACCTCAATCGCGTTAATCATTTTGTAACCCCACGAATCCATGGTTTGCTTCCATTCCGGAAAACCTTCTGGTATGACAGGTTCAGCATTTAACTCCTACATGAAACGGACAAGAAGGATCATCAAGACATCAAGTGCATACCGATCACTCGATTAGAATGCCACTGTGACCGAATTTTTACATACCTGAAAGCAGGTTTTTGATGGTCGAGGACCCACTCTCCACATATACCGCCACTTTGGATCAGGTCCAACTGGGGTAGATGGTTGATTCTCCTTGGGCATTGTGCTTAGTTTCTGTTGCAGGTCCTTATCAACTAAACTTCGAGGTACCTCAACTCCTTCTGGAGTCACACCTACCTGTTACTACCACAAAATTCGAACAAGTCAAAAATTTGGCGATTTCAGACTTTCCATTGCTAGCAAAAATTAAAGGAATTGCAGTCTTTTCATTATTCATTTCATAATCAATCAACATAGTAACATCTCAATTACAAGAGTTTCACACCATAACAAACAAATATGATCAAAATTAAATCATGCAAGACATTGATTCCTCGTGAATGATCAGACAGATATTTCATGACATATCTAAAAGAAAAACCTAATTTACTAGAACTTCGATTTAACATATCATACAGATAAATCATAAGACATCCAACTCTAAATAAATATCTGAAAAAATAAATTAGTGATTTCATCGTAATTGATTAAAGAGATAGAGAGACCTGGTAATGCAAATGAGAGCGTTCCTGATGACGTTTAAAATCGTCTGGTTTATCGAAATACTTCTCCATCATATCTAAGAAACGATCATTGTCTTCAACAGAACATCTTGGATCTTTGATTAAAAGAGCACCAGTATCTCTCAGTATTCTACTTACTTCATTACATAAATTTTTGGTTTGGGGATTCAACTCTTGTTCTACTGATGAATTGGACTCATCACTTGGACTTAATAATTTAGTTGACAATTCTAGATACTGTGATAGATCTATCACTGGTAGTTCCATTTTCTTCTTCTTCTTCTTCTTCTTCTTATTTTTGTTCTTCAAAATGAATCAACTCCGCAGACTCAAAAAGCACTCAAATCTTTACTACAAACTTGATTCGTTATGTGGGGATTAAGCGTTCTCCTCACTCTCTTGCTCTCATGGCCCTGGGCTTGAGAAGGCTATAAAAATTTCGAGCCAGAGAAGGAAGGTCATGAAAATAAAGAAGGCTGTTTTTAGGCATACCTAAATCTTTCTGGGCATAATGAATAAAGATAAAAAAGGATGTCGAATGACAAAATCAGAAACCCCCTTAACCAATTTTTTTTATAATGGCAAATATGCCCTTTCTCTATTAATGTTAGTAATTCTGAAAACTTTTGTTTAGTGATTAAGATAATTCATAATTATAAAGTTTTGGGTAGATGAAAAAATTTGGGGAAAAAATCAAGTTTTTATTGAGAAGGAGAGAAGGAAAAGGAGAAAGTGAGAGAAAAAATTTCTTGATTCAATGGAGGATGAGGAGGGTCATTCTTCATCTAAAAAACCTAGGAAAATACATATCAACTACAACAATGATCCAGAAATGGCTGATTTCTTAGATTATGAGAATGATTTTACACAAACTCAAACTCAAGATGATGATTTTTATGAGCCAAATCCAGATGATGAATACATAGATGAGGAACCCAATGCTTCTAACACACAAGTACACTTATATTTTATGTTTAATCTCACTTTTGTAGCTTGAAATCATCAAAAAATTGTATTTTTCATCATGGTTCAGCGAACCAGGACTAAGTTTGGCTTGAAAATATAAGCCGAACCCACTAAATTGATGAACAGTTTGGCTAGCTGAATTTGTTAACGTTATACGCCGAACCTTCATTTTCCAACTTCCAACCTATTTGCAAGATCCTAATTCAGCTTATATCAAAGTCTAATAACAAGCCGAACCTATTCCTGAGAGTTAGGTTCGGTTTTCACTCTAAATATCGTATCAGCCGAACTATATATTTTTCTAAGTTCAGCTCATATTCAAAAAATCACATCAGCCGAACATGATACTGATTTTCCATGAAACACTTAAATTCATACACATTTAGGGGTTAGGCTTTTTATTACATATGTTTTCTATTGTGCGGCCCTTTCATAGGATGAACCAAACAAAAAAAGTGGAAATTACTAAAAGTGTTAAGAAAGTGAAGTCTAATGATGGAGAATACCAAGGTCCATATTAAACTCATTAAAATCAATGAGATCTTGTATTCAACTTCAAGAGAATGAAAAGACAAACACAACTCAAAAAGAATGAGGTCATTCCGACATCGGACGAAAAAGTTATGGCCAAAACAAGATCGAAAAACTTGAGTGTGCAAAGAGAGGGTTCGGCTGATAACTAAACAACACGAGCTAGCCGAACCTAGAGCCTGCAAATCAATATTTTCGAAGTGTTTACAGAGAGAGGTTCGGCTTGAAAGTGATCTAATCGAGTCAGCCGAACCTGACAACCACCTTGGGTAAATTTCACTTCTCAGGTTCGGCCGGGAAGGTTTGCAAGGTATTAGCCGAACCTGACACTGTTTTGGGACGTATTTAATACACATTTTGGGGTTCGGATAAAAATTTGACATTTACGGTTAAGCCGAACTGTTCATAGACACTTCCAGGGTGAAATTTCAAGAACAGTTCGGCTCAAAACTCAACTCAATTATCAGCCGAACCCGCTACTGTAACCGTCAAAACCCCCAAGTTTTTAGCAATTTAACCCATTCAATCCATGAAAAACAACAAATAAAAGATTGGGTTTGTAGGGAATACATTCTTATCCTCATTTCAGTATTTGGAGCTTCAAATGGTTGAATTTCGGATTCAATTTCTGGTTCAATTATAGTTTTTACACCTTCATCTTCAATTGGTTCTTCTTCTTTGATTCATGGATTGGAAGAGGATTTAGAACACCTGACGTTTGCTTTTTTATTTGTACGATCCATTATATAGTTCAATTTAACCGATAATCGAATTTTGACGAACCTATAATTAATTACGGTGATGAAAAAAATCTGAGAGAAAAGGAAGGTGGTTTGGCTGGAGGAAGAAGAAGAGATGTTTATGATAGTTTATTTTTTGATTTTAGGTTCAAGGGTATATAGGTAATTGAACTACCCAATAGACACCCCTTATAAGGTCACCTAGGATGGGAAAACTATTTTGTATGCCTTGAAAGTTTTTGGTATGCCTAAAAACAGCATTCAAAATAAATTTAGCTTCTGACCGAAACCGAAAACAAAGCCTTTTTCTCCCCGAGCAAGTCAAGGCTAGAAATACTGTTTCTTTAATTTAGAACGATTTTTTGGGGACCAGCCTTTTTTTTGAGGGGACCATTGTTTTATAAGGCCATATACCCTATACTTATAAGGGATGTCCTAAAGTGTAAACATTACTAATTTCCCCCCTAACCCTAATTGAGATTATAACTAAACAAATAACTACCAAAATATAGAAAAACCTAATCTAATCTATTAACAAAAACCAAAATCGGACTACCCTACCGCCGCACAAAGAAAAAAAAATCTTCTTCTTCTTCTTCCTTTCAACATCGTCTTCATCGATTAATCGTTCGATTCATAAAATTTTCATCGTCGATTAATCAATCGACTATAAGAATGGTTCTTCGAAAGAAAACCATCCGACTTCAAGGAGAAGGTCCTCGATTGGGACATCTAGCAAATCAGCCAAGTGATTTTGAGATTCATAAAGAAGCGGAACAGTCAAGTGAAGCCATAATCCAATATAATAGACGCTTGAAGAAGCCTGATTCTGCCATGTGACCGATTCGCAGGTATTTTCCAACAAACCCATTACTTTTAATTTGATTTTGATTCGTTTAATTGAATAGAAATCATCAAAATAGGGTTCAAATGGAAGTTACAGTGCATTGTTCGGTTAGGACGAATTTCTAAAAAAACCTAGTTTGTTAACCGAACTTCCTGAAAGGAAGAACACGAAGAACAGTTCGGTCCTATAGGATTCAAAACTAGGTCACCGAACTGCCGGTTCGGTTAGTTCGTAAAGAATCCTAAAACTTTTGTCAAACCGAACTTAACCTATTTTACAACAAAATTTTTTTGCACATGTAACCGAACTGTGTTATTTTGCCCGCTATTTTGAGTTTTTATGTAACCGAACTGAGCTATCTTGTTCAGTTGGTTTGCATAAAATTCTAAAAATATTTATTAACCGAACTTTACAAAAAAATAAAAAATAAAAAATAAAAAATTCAATGTAACCGAACTATGTTATTTTGCCCAATATGTTGAGTTTCAATTTAACAGAACTTGTCTAACTATGTTGAGTTGCATACATGTGGAGTTCGGTTTATTCGCCAAAAACATTGATAAACCGAACTCTTCACTAATAGTGACCAATGTTGAGTTCGGTTTGTTCGCAAAAAAACCTTGACAAACCGAACTCTTCAGTGGTTGCATACATGTGGAGTTCGGTTTGTTTGCAAAAAACCTTGACAAACCGATCTCTTCATTAATAGTGACCAATGTTGAGTTCGATTTGTTCGTAAAAAAACTTTGGTAACCGAACTATACTCTGGAACACAAAATTAGACTTGACCTATTTTTCGTGAACTTTTGCTACTAACCAAACCTTCCGCTGAGAACCCTTATGTTGCATCTGATTTAGTGAATCATTTATCGGTTAAGCTAATATCTTTTGTTTTCTTGATTAGTGGGAGAGGCAAAAAATCAAACCAACCTTTACCGGAAGATCTGAGAACTCCCACGCCTCGAGGCAGAGTACACTTAGGTGCCGCTAAGCGTGGAACCCAAAATGCCAAGTTTGGAGGTGGGTCATTACCGGGTGTTGTCATCCAAGATGGTGTCAATAGAAATAATGTTGACAATGTAATCCAACAAGTTAATGAAGAGATCGTGGAAGAGATGGGCAGTCAAGAACATAATCAAGGTGGAGAAGGTGAACCAGCTGAAGAAGGAGGAAATGAGGATGACGATGATGAGGGTGAAAAAGATGAGGAAGATGGAGATAAGGATGATGGTGAATCAGAGGAGGACTCGGGTGAATAATAAGAGGAAGAGGAACAAGTATAAATAGTGGGAAAGAAACCTAGAAAGACGCCTACAAAGCCTTGTGCTAGATATTCATACATTCCTGATGACAATTTGTGTTTGCCACAAAAGAAGCCAACTTATGGTACTCCAAGAGATGGAGGGGAGGTATTGATGGGCTACAAAAACTCATGGGCTGCCAAGATCTTTGCGACAAAGGTATGGTTCAATCTTAACCATCAACATTTCTCAGTCATTATATTATATTTTGACATATATTGTTCTTTTATATACATATATTAGTATATAAGATATGATATTGTTTTTGTAGGATCATAATAATGTTGTTCATGTTTTGAAACGTCAAAAGAACAAGATATGGAATATAGAGAATGAGTGTGATGAGGTCCGCTTGGCGGTATTTGATTGTGTGCTATGGAACGGGATACAACATGAGCACCAAAAATTTGATGTTGTCACTGTTTCTGCATTTGCCGAGAGGGCTTATCCAGAGACGGATACCTTTCATCTACCGTTTGGCGAGATGGCAATAACTCCGGATGATTGTTTTAGAACCATAACCATACCAATTACGGGAACAAGTGTTCGAGGTGGCTACGATCCCGCGATGAGTTATGAACTTCTTGAAAAGCTAGTCGAAAAGTGTCTAGGATGGAGCGATAAAAAGGCACAATGTGAGTTTAGACGAGCTAACAAAGAGCCTAAGGAAGGTGATGAGTATAATGAGTTTGAGGAAGACCGCACGTACAAGAAGAAGTTGAAAAAGATCAAGCTCAAAACCTTGTTTGATGAGTTTTCAGGGACGAAAGATTTGGTTGCTCAAGGAAAGTTGGTGATGACAGAGGAGAATATTAAGCACCATGTGACTGCTTATTTGGTATATCAACTAGGAACCATTTTCTTCCCCGACACTTCAGGTCACTGGTAAATGCTCATTACCTCCAGCTATTGGACCCCCTGAATGAGGTGAACAACTACTGTTGGGGCATTGCGGTTCTTTCATTCGTTCAAGCGGAACTCATAAAAGCTTCGAGGCTTAAGAGTCTATATTTTGGAGGCTTATACACCCTTGTTCAGGTACCCCGTTAAATTATCGTTTGTGTTTTTCAATATATAAGTGAATGAATGTATACTGTTACTAATCATATTGCGAATGTATTATTTGTTTCCTTTTCTCATAGGTTTGGGTGTACGACCACTTCCCTGAACTGCAATTGTCTCATGCTCACACTCCTTGGCCTTATGGGAAGCCTACAACTGGTAAATATGAATTTTTGAACTCACAAGAAAAGAATAAGAAAAAAAATGTGTTGGAGTTGAGGGAGACATTGGATAAGTTAACAGTGGAAGATGTGGTTTTCCATCCTTACACCATTGCATCAGATGAAGACGAGGAGGATGTTGAGGTTATTGATTTCTCACCTGTTGCGGCTTATAATGGACCGTTGTTTTATCCTGGAGGTTGTACAATGTATAATCCTCGAAGAGTATTAAGACAACTTTCTTGTGTCCAAAGTGTCCCACAAGTGGAAAACTTCAACTTCAAGGTGAAGAAGCAGGGAACTAAGAACTCCGAGAAGAATTTCTCCCCCAAATACGATCCTGCTCCATCAGTGGACCACTGGAAGAACTTTGGTAATTATTTTTTTTTCCAGTCGAAGAGTTACAAGATACGTTTGATGAGCCAAATGCCGCTGACGAGGGATATATGGAATGGTATGAACATTTTTCTCATCCTCGTGTAATAAACAGTGTCCAACAAGCTCGTGCTGATAAAGCAAAAGCGAAGGCAGTGGAGAAAGAGGCTCAGAAAATTATGAAGCATACCCCTACGTGTGGTGATGAGGCCTTGATCTTGTGGAATTCGGCGGTAAGATATTTACTCTTATTTTTGTTTTTCAAAATGTTATAAAGTATTGAAAAATAATAGTTACTTATGTTTTTGATTGAGAAAAGGTGAAGGAAAGTGGTAAATTGTTGAAGAAAATGATGGCAAAAATCTGGAGTGGAGAGCCGATGGACACTCGACAACAAACAGACCTCTACAACCAATGGACTAATGTTTTTAATCCCAACCTTGTCGATACAAGCCAGGTTGATCCAATCCAGACCATGCTGTTGAAGAGGAGTCGCCGAGAAGGGGAAGGTTCAAGTCGGATGGTTGAACAACAAAGCAGTGGAGATGACACTCCTAGTGACGAAGGACGACCTAAAGCTCTTAAACGCAAGAGTAGAAAAGTTTCTCGTAGTGGTCATGGTAAATGAGTGATTGCAACAATTAGTACTTTGTTTCCTTATGTTTGGAAGACTTTTTTATTGCGGATTTGGTAGTTTGTTTCCTTATGTTTGGAAGACTTTTTCATTGCGAAATTGGTAGTTTGTTTTCTTATATTTGTTTCCAACATTTAGATATGTGGATTAGTAAATAAATTTCATAATTTGGTTTTTAATTTGTGTTTTAAGGGATTAGTTCGGCTATTTGACTCATAGGTGTTTCATTAAATTCAAAATTTTAAGAAACAATTAGGTAGTTCGGTTAGTAGATTAAATATCGTAAACAACCGAACTTGATGGTCCATAAGTTCGGTTTATTCGTAAATTTTGTAATCTAACCGAACTCAGCTACAAAAAAAAAAATCAGAAGTTACAGAGTTGTATACGGTTACTTGCATTTTTTTTGAAGGTAACCGAACTCCAACGTTCGGTTACCCGCAAAAAAATGCAAGTAACCGAACTTATGGGTTCATAAACCATCCTTAGTGTAGTTTTAGTTCGGTTACCTGCAATTTTTTGGCAGGTAACCGAATAATACTCTGTAACTTTTGAATGTTTTTTGGTTGCTGAGTTCGATTACCTTTGATTTACGGAACTAACCGAACTTAAGGACAGCGAAGTTCGGTTATATGTATAAAGTTTTCAGGTAACCGAACTGAGGAGTCCGGTTTTGTCGATGCATTTCTTTTATAACCGAACTATCTATTTTGAAATTTGAATGACACAAATTTCAAGTAACGGCTATTTTTATAGCCGTTATACACCTCAGTGGTATAAATATGTGTCTCATAGTTAACATTTTGTCTCAAAATCTTCTAAAAATGGCAGCTACTACTCCTAAATTTACTCTAGATGAAGATCTTTCTCTTTGCAGAAACTACATACTATACTATCCAAAAAGGGGTGAAGAACGAAGAATGAATGGTATTATGAATCAAAGTTATTGGGGGGAAATTCATGAGAAATTCTGCTCCGAAACAACAAATCCTCATAACCGTGATCATATAGCTTTGTTCATTCGATTTGGAAAGATTCAAGATAGAGTTGTGGAATTTATGGTTTTGTTTCGTATTGTAAGGCGGTATCGACTTAGGAGTGAAACATTCGAAGAAATCATTTTAACAGCAAAAAGTGAATGGCGAAGATGGAAGAGAAAGAATTTCAAATATGAAGATCATTTCCGCATCCTCAAAGACTTTTTCATAACGCGTTTCGGGTATTAAATGTCCTTTAATAGTTCGTCCATGTCCTGTAATCTCATTTCCTAACCGAACTTTTGTCCTGCAATAGTTCGATGATGTCCTTTAATCTAAGTTCATTTCTATAAGCTGCATTTCAAAAAACACAAAAATATGACCAGATAACACAAAAATAAGACCAAATTCCAAAAAACACAATCTTTCATTCTTATGTTGATGTTCAAAGAATACTTAGTTTAACTAATGGTACATTTAATCATCCTCAAGGGAAATTGAACCTTCGTGTATAATTTTGTCAGATTCCTTCAAAACTTTCCACATCTCCATGTTATGTTCATACATAATGCACCAACCCAACATTGTGTCGAGGTTAAATCCAGGCCAATAAGAGTGGCCACATATCAGAGGCAATGGACAATTGTCTTCTAACCGGAGGCCTATAAAATGGTTGTTGTTAATCAACGCAATCACCACTCTCCTATGTCTAAGTTGCTCGACACAAATGGTTGTCTTCGGAGTGTATGTGAAACTAGCACCTTTTGAGAAATAGCGAACCACGCAATTGAATGCGTCAACGATTAAGTACCCACATATCGGCATATGCCCATACAATGATCCCTTGTGATTGGATTGGCCCCGTGGAGACGGTTTTGATACCTAAAAAATTGCATATTGAGACTAGCATCCCCATCGGACAATATTGTCTTGTAAAATTCCGGTTTCTCCTTTAGCTTCATCAAAAACCTTTGACGGACATAAGTGATTTGATTATCATTATATAGCCTGGCACCTTGGGTGAAAGGCCCTAGTTGTTTTACGACAACGTGGAAACATCAATTACCATCCGGAGGGACGTCATGGGTGGATATGACGTAATCTCTAATGTAAGGAGGTAGCTCTTCCAAAAAACCTTTTATCACCAAGAGGTGGTGTATCATCAATTGGAGCCTTTAGCTTCATGTCTTGTTGAATTGGTTAGCTCGGTTCCAAAGGAGTAGGTTGGGTTGGTGGAGAGTGTAACATTGGTCCTTTTTTCTTCATATCCCGTTCACTTTTCTCGCCCTTTTCCATAATATTCCTAGCCCTTTTCTTAAAATATTCTTGGTACTTCGCCGCGGTATGCTCATACCCCGAAGGATCTCTAGTAAAAAGGGTCATTTCGTTTTCCTCTTAGCCAACACCTTTGCATATTCTCTAACTTTTTTTTTGGTTTCTTTGGTTCTTGGCCTACCTTTTCCCTTGCCTTTATTCGGTTCTTGCACGTTATCCAAAGTGTGCAGATAAACGATTGGCCGCATGTCATCCCAAAAGATTTGCCTTTCGAGTTTGTTCATGTTCCGGCACATCTCGATCACGATTCTTCCCATTTCGTTGTCACCAAACTCTTCTCCGACATCGCCCTTTGGAGGAGGGACAAAACTTAATTGTTGCCAATGTGGATCTATATCTCTTAAATGGATTATGCCATGTTCATACTTAGCTATCATATGGCGACAAGGGAGTCCCATAAACTTCATCATGTTGCAAACACACACCTCGTCCGGCTTGGTTCCCCATATGTCGATCAAATTCACCTCAACCATTAACCTCTTAATGCAAGCATGTGAAACATTATAGTGGAGTCCCTTGAAAAACCGAAGGTCCTCCATTTTCTTGATGTTACCACCTTTGTCTACAAGCTTTTTGTACTTCATGATGAGGCTTTTTTGGAACTTCTCTTTAATTCTCTCAATATTGCGGTTGAAGTAACTCTCCATTGCGTTAAACACAACCACAAAATTATCGACACATCCAAAGAGATTTTTCTTCAACCGCTGGTGAGCCGATTCTACCAAACTTGTCGCTTGATTCTCAAAGTGTTTATAGTTGTTGGTAAAAGCATAAACGAAGCGCTCTTTGTGCGGTTCCAACCATTTCTCCACCACATAAGTTATCATATCCTCCGGATATTCGGGGCTAGACCAATGTTCTCTAAATTCGACAATATTTAGATAATACTCTTCTTCGGTGAGAGGCCAAGTCAATGCCTCCTATTCCCCGGAGAATGCAATCCATTCAGCGTGATTTATGGTGTATTGTTTATCGAATGCCTCTTTTGCATCCGCTTGTTCATCTTCCGGTAGCTTACTAATCTCTTCCAATCCTTTCCTCTTAGGTGGACAAAGTTGAGGCTTGCACCTATTCATCACATTGCACCATATATGAAATGTACAAAGCATATTATGTGCCAATGGGAAGACTTTCTCTATTGTGTTCATCAATGCTACTTCATTGTCCGTCACGATAACCCCGAGGATATCATCATCTCGTTAGATTGCCTTCACTTGTTGTAGCGCCCAAGTGTAACTTGGTTCTTGCTCGACCTTTAGAAAACAAAGGGCAACGGTAAACGGTGACTTCGTCGACGTACGACCAACAATGTTCAACAATAGCATCTCGTATTTGTTTGTCTTGTAAGTGCAATCCATTGTAAGAACTTCATGGAAGGATTGAGCCAATTGAACACTCTTCGGATGAGCAATGAAGAGATGAGTTATTTCTTCTTCCGGACCAACCTTCTTTTGAACCGCGTAGTCTTTCTCTAGAGCCAAAAAAAAATTGTTGCATTACTTGTCTATGCTTCCATTCATTCATTTTAATTCTCTCAATTTCATTTTAAATGGTGGACAAAGATGATACGTTATCCGGGTTATCTTCCTTTAATAAGCGAAGCATAACGGTAGGTGGAATACTCATTTTCCTATACTTAGCAATTTTTTCCATTTCTTGAGGAGTGAGCCTTGCGGCCATTACATGTCCTTCAAGATCTTCCGGACGAGGGTGGTTATGATGACATACCACCTTATCCATAGTTAGAAACCATTTCTTCGTTAATTTGCTCTTGCTAAATACTAGCTTGAACGGGCATTTAATTTTCTTTGAGCATGTTGTGTTCTTCCTCGTCGTCTTTCCTTTATACTCATAACCCTTCCTCTTGTGACTAACATCGGGATCTCCACTTCTCTCACAAACCATTTCAAAATGAGTTTGGCTTTCTTTTCCATTCAAAACTAAGACGCACTTGACTCTCTTAGCATGTTCTTTATCCCAATTCTTCGCATCAATAGGTAAGTCAAATACCAACTCATTAGCATGGTGATGAGATGTATCTTCGAACAACATATCAACCGGAGAAGGTTGATCATCCATTGGTATAGGTTGGCATTCTATCTACAAGAAATGTAACAACATCAATTGGAATTACATTAGAGTTCAGTTACTTGTAAATTTTATCGCAATAAACGAACCCAAGGTTCGGTTCATAAAGCAAAGTTGACATGTAACCGAACAAATAACAAATAAACAGTTCGGTTACTTCCTATTTTATCTAGGTAACCGAATAGAAGCCTGGAACTTCAAAAAAAAAATTGTTTGTTAAGTTCGGTTGTTTATGCTGTTGTTTCGAGTTTGCGAAACAACCTAACTTAATACACTTATTATACACTTATATTATGTAAAGTTCGGTTAGCTAGTTCGTAAACATGCAGTTTGCGAAACAACCGAACTTTGTAAACTAAGTTAACTCTTATTTGTATGTAAGTTCGGTTAGTTATTGGTTAATTGGTTGCACCAACCGAACTTTTTACACCAAGTTAGATCTAATTTTTACGTAAAGTTCGGTTTGTTAATTTGTTACGAACCAACCGAACATAACACTGGTAATCCTAGAAACTTCCATTAATAGAAAGTTCGGTAACCTGCGTGTTTGGACCAAGTAACCGAACTGCACTTTCAGATGAGTTTGGTTACCTGTTCTTCACACGATGGAACCGAACTACACCTTCAAAAGAGTTTGGTTAGATGTTCTTCACATAGGGTAACCGAATCGTCCCAAATCCACTTGAAAAAATTACATTTTTAGGAAAGTTTTGACCAATTCAACATACATTATCTAAGTTTGGAGCATACCTGGACACCCAAATACTCTTCCTCCGGTTGTGGTTGATAAAATCCATCATATTCATCTTGAGATTGAGTTTGGGGAAGAATAGAATCACCATATAATAAATAACTGATACCCGAATCATTGTGAAGATTAACACTCTAGAAGAGGATGGAGATGAAGAATCAAATGAGTTTTCATCACTTGAATACCCAAAGTTAGTGAATTGGATTTTTTTTTTATTTTCCATGTTTTTTTCCTTCATCTTCTCTAACTTTACTCTCTCAATAATTATACTCATCTAATAAAAAACTCATCTTTTAATTTAATCTCACTAATTATTTTCAACTAAATCATTTCACTAATCATAACCTAAAATTAATTATGAGGGTAGTTTAGGTATTAATATAAAATCTAGATATGGGGTGACCTAGATTTACTTCTAATGTCTTTACCCAAAATAAAACCATGGTCCCCCCTAAAAAACAGTGGTGCCCAAAAAATCGTTCTTATTTTAGCTTCTGACATCATATACAAAAAAGTTAATATACCAAAATTTAGAGGGTTGGAGGCTTGGAGCCCAGCTTGTTGCTCGGATTCCAATTAGTTTCATTCAGTCTTCTCTTGTTGTTGATGAAGATTAACTATATTTAAATTATTAATCATACCAAAATTAGCATTCTCATTTTTTTCTTCTGAGAAACAGATAGAGGAGAGAATGAGAAGAACATATCGAGATTGAGAGAAAGAGTGAATAAGAAACAGATCGAGATTGAGAGAAAAAGTGAATGGGCAAATCATATTTTCCGATCATCATCTAATGATCAAATGGAAACCCTACTATGTAGAAATCAGACATTTTGATATCAGAAAATTCAGTAATAACAATCTCAACAGTTCAACCAATCCCTAAATTAGACTCTTTCGGCACTTACATTAGAGTAAGAGTAAAATCCATTTGCTTAAACTACGATGATTACCTTCAAATACTAGGAAAATTTAATAAAGGTGTAGTGAAGATTCATCATTTAACAAAACAAATTTTTACAAATGAATAACACAAAATATAATAAGAAACAACAGGTGTCGTAATAAATATTCCTGAAATGGAAAATCATGCATGTGTACAAAAAATATGCACAAACTAGATATGTGTAACAAATATGCACAACTCAATCTCTAGTAGTATCCATATTGGTTGATGATGAGGAATAAATATCCACTTTTTTAAAACATTTTGTGCAGCAAATATGCACAATTATTTATTGCATCCGGTATACGCAATTATTCTTTGACAACATAATGACTTGCGAAATATTCTTGCATAAAAAAGTTCATGGAAAATCATATGGATAGAAAAGATGATACCCGCCGAAGGAAACTCCTTCGAATGCCATAATCTGTATCTGTATATAACTGTCTTCTATGAAAACTTTGTTTGTATTCACATAACCCTTATTGATTTCTCATTCAGTAAAGTTTGATTAGTCTTCTCAATTGCCTGAATTACTATCCTCAGCACCAAATACAAACACAGAAATCAAAAAATGACAAATAAATAAATAATATCATATGATCCCAAAATTTTACTCAAATTCTTCCGAATTCTAAAAAAATCAAACAATGATCTCCAATTCCATTAAGAAAACCAAATCCAGATCATAAAATCAAACAAACAACCAAAAAAAATCGTTTTGGATGAATATGAATACCATCTTCAGGAGTAATGAAATTAGCATAACCATAACTAAGAGATCGTCTAGTTGCAGAGTCTCTACAAACCCGAGCGGAAGCAAAATTCTTCAACCTAGAGAATAACTCATCCAAATGTGAATCAGTCACATCGAAATGCAGATCACCAACATAAAGTGATGCAGGAACTTGAATAGTTGTTGCTTCGTTTGTAGAAGAAGGGGATGGTGAAGTATGACTGGCTGTCATTGTAGGAGTAGCAGCCATTTCTAAAAACCCCTCTGTATATATACTTCAAGTTAATCAAATAATCAGAAGAAGAAAAACAAAAGCAAAAATCTCTGTCTTTCTTCTCCCCCTAAGTAATTTTTTTTTGTTTTTGTGTTTGTATTCACAACTTCCAAATGTTGATGTGCCATGCTCTTCGAAAAAAATACAGTATTTCCAAAATCTTGATTCATATCTAAAGATAAATCATATAAGTATTTTGTGAAAGCGGAATAGCTTATAAGTATTCACTTAGGTTGAAGCATACTTTTAAGCTAGTAAAGGACGTCGGGGGAATCAAGTGATTGGAGTCTTGCGAGATCCAAGAGACGTAAGGGGCACGACTGAAGCTTAATTTCTTTAATGGTTAATTATATCTCATCTACATTCTAGTCCGAAGTCTGATAGTAGGCTAGTGTTTGTAAAGTCTTAATACAATGCGTTGTTCAAACTGAACTAGATCCCAGAGTTTTTCAGCACATTGCAGTTTTCCTAATTAACAAAACTCTATATGTCTTGATTTACTTGTTAATCATGCATTGTAATCGTGTTTGCTATAATTAAAGTAAAAGCACGTGATCTGATAAATAACCTAGACAATTTTCAAGCTTAAATCTATATAAAACCTGCAAGATTTATTCTTGAGAATTCGTACCTTTAAAGATATAGATTACCATACTTGTTCTTGTTGGAATTTGGTTCGTGTACGGTTCTGGTACATACTAGGTCGATTCCTGGATATTGATTTTTGAGATCGTCCAAGTAAACCTACTCACATATCAAGTGCAAGATCTCAACTGTTGATCTTTACTACTGATTGTAACAAGTTTGTCCAAATAGGTTTCCGAACGAAAAAGTTGGTGGTGTACTTGGTACCCTCTCATTTTCAAACTCAAAGGCGAATGGGTTTCTAGGATGGTAAACAAAGATCAGTCCGCACAAGGGTCTTCCACTAATGGAATAAAATTTATAGTCTTGGAGTCTCCAAGAAAATTCAATTGTCGCATCACAAACATATAAACAGATATATACTACAAGTTAAATTTTACAGTCATATTGGCCCATTATGCTTTTCTATTTGATGTTACATCGTTAAAAAAAATTAAATGGTATCAACTTGCTTATCAAGTACATTGTAAAACTTTATTGTGGTATTAATATTACAAGTATTATTTGGTTGTAAATATAAAATGAAAGAGGTTCTTTTATGCTCCATATCTTATCAACTTTCATTAATGTGGCCATAATATCCATGTTCTTCACACTTTTAAGGTGGGTGAAGATTCATAAATGAATAGATTTTACTTTCAATATAAAACATCCCTTACCATATCCTAACTTTATACCATGTTCAAGTTCAACAACTCGTTTAAAACTCAAGCAAGAAAAATGAGAGGCAACGACATATCAGACTAAAATTTTAAGGTTTGATTTCATATTAAACAATTGTCCCAAACATCCGATGCGCTACACTTCTATGTTCCATCATCAGTTTATTGCAGCAAAAAATAATGGTGTATAGTTTTTGTATGTTCCAAAATAGAAAACAAAAAATCTCAAATGAAAGACTGGCACGCAAAGTTATCATTTGTTTGCCAGTTGCTTCGATAGAATTCATCAATGCAACAAGGAAAGTCAAGTCCTCAAAACTGATCGAGATAATCCAAATAGTTATTGTTGAATCGATATTCTTCTGTAACTTTTCCTCCATCTAGGAATTGTCTCTGACTCGGCATGGTATGTTTGAACAGTCTCCCGGTGGGTCTCTTGATAAAAGCTATATTAGAAGAAAAAGAATAAAAAGAGCTAATTTAAATTAATGATTGAATGTGCATATCCCTACTACAATTATTTTAAGTAGTTTGATAGAGCCATAAAGCCTCATGCTTCTATCCAGTTTGCGCATATAAAATGTTTTTATGGACATGGGAATAAAAAGAGTCCAATATCGGGCACACTCATTCAAAGAGTGCGCACTTGTTTTGAACGATCGGTTATCTAGTGTATACAAATATATATTTAATTTATTCTAAATCTCTAAAAACATAATTAGATATATATCACGTCTAATAATACCTAAAATATAGGATTCTTAAAGCATGAAATAGTTAATATCGACTTTTAATAGCTAAACTATATATTCATACATCATTAAAACAAAATTGTTTAAGATAGAAATAATTTACCATTGGCTTAAACACACCATAATTAATTTACTAGGTGACCGTTGAAATATACTGTGTATCTTACATTCTTATTACCAAAAAAAAAGTATATAGAAATGAAATTTAAGAATTGCATAACATTAAGACAAAATTATTCAAGAGTTATTGCATATTTTAGTGATAAAAAAAGTGTATCTAAAAGAGTAGTTCTGCCACCGGATTTCTTTATTGCGAATATTATAGAATTGTAGCTTTGTCCTACTATGAGCAGACTTTTGTTGTGCAGAAAAAACTTGGTGCGAGGTATACATGATGCACTTATTGTTGATCAATGGTAGTACTCAGTTAACACGATGATCAATCATCATCGTGTTTTTATTCTAACTAAATAAGAGTTTTTTTTTTTACAAATACTAGATTTTATGTAGGATTAGATATGATATAATTTTCTTTCCTTTTTTTTGATTAGAATAAAAACAAAAACAAACTGAATTTTGTTATATAGGTAACCAGAAATTTTAAACAACTAATGAAATCATTTTGTCTTGTGCGCGAAATTAGTCTTGAATATAAGAACGAAAAACAAATTACCATCTTTGAGTCCTCCAACATATGCATCATCATTAAGCCCCTTTTAAGAATCCTATTTTTGATTTTGAGGGTTGCATAGGATTCAAATGTTTAAAAACAAGATATAAGGAGACGCCATCTCATGCAAATGTCAAATTTCCACCCATAAATGAACCTAAATCTAACAACTATTCATTAAAAGAAAAAGATAAACAAACCTGTTACTTTTCTCCTTCATAGTCCATGATGAAGATGATGAACTCTAAAAAAAAGGATTAAGAAATCAAGAAGTTTAAACACCTTAACAATCAAATAATCTTCCATCCATAACTTGTATTAGGTAAGAATCGACAAACTCACTATTTTTTGTTGTTGTTGTTGTTGTGTTGTTTTTATAGGAACGGCCATGAACAACTAAACTCCTAGCCGTAAACACTCTCTACTTCATGATACTATTTTATCATCTTGTCAGCCCTCAAAACATCCCAAAAGCATTCCTAATAATACTTTCCTATTTAATCTATCCATTTCGGCCCTACGACTGTTAATGATATGCACTTATCACAAGTTATTAATGTTGCATCAGTACTCATATTTCAAAATAATTGACTTGTAAAAACACATGCACATCATCGTAACATGATCCTGAGAATCCATAATATGGGAAATCTATAATTGTCTTGTCCATATTATCACACAACATAAGACGCGGGATGTTAAAGTCGTCTGCTTCATAACTATAGCATGATATTATGACAATTGATTCAAGTATCGTCTTGGAAACTCTTCTTGAATGATAATCATGCAATAAAACGCCAAGTGAAGGATCTTTTGAGACGTTGGATCACGTGGCAAAATTTCTGACATTAGGCGATGCATCTGCACACCTCGGATTACCACTCCTTACAAAGTCATTATATAATTTTGTCCAGTCTTTAGAATTTTCAGGTTTACCTTTTCTCCAAATATGGTACCTAAACTTATAGATACTCAGATGAGAACCGTTTGAAATTTTACTTACTTCCATATGGATATTCAACCTTTTCATGCTCTTTGTATATGCCATACCCAAGGGGGATAAAAATACGAGTGTCAGTAACGATTACAATTTCATTGTTAAATTTCAGGCTCACGATGAAAGTGTTTGATTCATTTAGCCTTTCTGTAGAAAATTACATAAGGTATGGTTTAACAATAAATTACAGACGGTGGTATCACAACCCCACTCCTTAATTCTTAATAAAAAAGATATTCAAGTAATTACCTGAATTGTTAATATATGGATTCCCCAAAAATCATTGCATCATTAGTGTTTTTATGTGTTTTTCCATTAAAGTGACAAGACACACATGTAGACTTTTAGATATCTACAATACAAAACAAAGTTTGGATAATTTAGGCAAGATAAAGAACATATTTGTTTTTGCAGTAGATAAATAAAATGTTGTAGTCGTCCACAAAAAGTGATGTCTTTGATTGAAAGTTAGAAACACATCCAACGGTCTTAATTTTCCTATTGTACTATTAATTCCCTACTAATTTTCTAATATTTTTTTTAATTTCTCATAACATCATTAATTATCTAAATAAATATCTTATAATAATTTTTTTCTATTAATTTCTCATAACATCATTAATTATCTAAATAAATATCTTATAATATTTTTTTTATTAATTTTTCATGATATTATATATTAATAGATAATAAAATTTGCTCGGATCGTGAATCTCCATGGATAATTATAGGAGATTGTAACCAAATGCTTTTAAAGGGAGAAAAACAAGGAGGTGTTCCTTTTGTTGAAAGTGAGGATGAACCTTTTAAAAAGCTCCTTGAGATTTTCTGTAGAGGATGACGATTACGAGGGATCTAAATTCACCTGGAAGGAACTGAAAATATACAAGAAAGATTAGATATTTGTTAATACAGATGACAATAATCAATTTAGAGACTCAGTTTAAAAGATGCTAGTTCCATTAGGGTGGTCTGACCATAGCCCTCATCTTTTAAATACGAAAGGGAATAAGAACAATAATCTCTCTTTCTTTTTCAAGTTTTTTGATACTTGGTTAAAAAATTATTGGTGTGTTGAACTAATTAACTCTGGAGTACTGATACTACTAATCCTACAATTTCTATGATACACAAATTAGAAAACTTGGTAATCAATTAACTTTTTGGAAGAATAATGTTTTGGATTACCAAAGAAGAAAATTAAAGAACTTCATTCTAATCTGGAGAAACTAAATAAAGTAAAACCAAATAGGTATACTCAAAACAAGATAAATACAACAATGAATACTTTGGAAAAACTTTATGATACCTGAAAAGAAATAGAAAAATAGCTTTCTAGAGATAATATAGTTAATCTAGGGGGAAAAAGGTACAAGATAATTCCATCTAAAAACTCTGATGAGAAGAAAAAGAAACAAAATATATTGCTTGTTAAACTTTGCAATAGAGGAAATTTTTGATATTAAAACGAAAATTGCAGAAGTTCTGAAATGTTATTTCAAAACCTTGTTTCAGGCTATGCCTACAAATGAAAATAATGACATTTTTTCTCATCTATTTGTAGGAGTAACTGATTTATATACTGCTAAGTTGATGGAAATGCCATCTGGGGAGGAAATTTGGGATGTGGTCAAAAGCAAGAAACGAAAAAAATCTCCAGGTCCTGATGGATTTCCAATTTTTTTTTAAACATAACTGGTCTTTAGTAGGTATGGTACACGACTTCTACTTTTCCAAAAACCTAAATTAAACTTTCAAATATTTAATTTCAAACATTAAAGATCCTAAAGCGCCAACTGGTTTTCGACCTATAGTTCTGTTGAATATTCCATATAAAGTTATTTTTAAACTTTCAGCAAATAGGATGAAAGTTTTTCTAGATAAATTGATATCACCTTTTCAATAATCTTTCTTACTTGCAAGACAGGTTTCCGATAACATTAATATTGCACATGGTTTAATCTATACATTGAATCATAAGACGACTAAAATCGAGGGATTAGCAGTAAAGATTGACATGTCGAAAACTTTCGATGGGATCAACTAGGATTTTCTAATAAAAGCAATTAAGATTTTGAGTTTCTGTATTGATTGGTATGGGTTAATCAGACAACATGTTTCAACTTGTTTTATAATTGTGCTTTTAAATAGTAATATTTGGGATTTTTTTAAAACCTAACAAAGATCTTAGGCATGGAATCCTTTATCACCCTATCTA
The DNA here is from genome assembly GCF_003573695.1 of Papaver somniferum. Taxonomy (NCBI): domain Eukaryota; kingdom Viridiplantae; phylum Streptophyta; class Magnoliopsida; order Ranunculales; family Papaveraceae; genus Papaver; species Papaver somniferum. The sequence goes on from NC_039366.1 coordinate 73,852,694, forward strand.
TTTCATATATGCATGGAGGTTTTTTCTAGATATTTGATAGATAAGAAGAATTGAAATAGATACAAGGAATCAGAATTAGTAAAAATAGTAAACTTATTTCTCATTTTCTTCGGCAGATGATTGCCTTATCTTTACAGTGGCAAATCTGCAAAGTTGTAAAATCAGTCAATGTCTTAAGAGAATTTAGTTTGGTTTATGGACAATTAATTAATTTTGATGAATCGGGTATCTTTTCATACTTAGGGTCAACTTTATTCATTGACAGATCAAAATTTCAAACTTTTGAGTCAACTGATCAAAAAATGGAGGAAAGGGTGAAAGGATGGAAAAGTACGATTCTTAATTAGCCAAGTATATGTTCTCAATAGATTGATTTTGGCCAGTCTTCCTGTCTACCAAATGGGATATTTTAAAATTCCTAAGAAAGTAACTAGCATAATCAATTCAATCCAGTTAAATTTCTGGTATGATATGGAGTTTAATTCCAAAGGTTGTTATATAAAATCTTGGAATTTTCTTTGTAAACCAATAAGTATGGGTGGTTTGGGTTTTTAAGGAAGCGAATAAAATGGAACACTCAATGATAGTTAAAATTTTCTGGAAAATTGTGAGTCGACCTATTTCATAGTGGTTTCAAATGTTGAAAGGAAAATACGTTATAAACAAGTCAACTTTTACTTTGAAAAACACTACCAGCTCTTCTTGGATGTGGAAGTGTGTGCTGCAGAGTTTGAAACTGATTCATAGATATTCATTTTAGGAAGTAGGAGATGGTCAATATACAAACACATGGATTGATTAATAGATACCTGATGTAGATATTACTTTGGATCAATTATGTTATAACATGAACAACTCGTTAACACTTGTATCAAACTTGATTAACTCTGATACAAAATAAGTGGAACCAAAATCTAATTAATACTAACTTTACTCATGTTATATCTCAGTCAATCATTAATATAAACTTTTTATATACTTGAATAATGCTCTAGAATAGGAAAGACCAAGATCGAAACTAATTAAAAATGACATTTTCACTGTGAAATCTTTGTATGATAAACTAAATGGAGTTCATAATGTTGTTGGGGAAAAAGATAAACTCTGTAAAACAAGATTGCCTCAAAGAATAAAATTATTTCTTTGGAAATGCTTAAACAATACTTTGACAGTTAAACAAATGATGGAATGTTATGTGGATACAATAGAGACGAACTTTATTTTTGTAATGATAACTCTGATTCTTTATTATATCACATGTTATTTGAATGCTAGTATAAAATGTCAACATGAATGGTGCCTCCTTTCGCAGGTGGAATTATGAGTAATATTGAGAACATGTGCTTTCAAGAACATTATGAGTTATGGATTGCAGAAAATGAACTTGTGGCTGAAATTTGTGCAACTAAGTGTTGGTTCATCTGGAAAGGAATGTGCACCAGGACTTTTGAGGATAAATAATCTACCTCTTCCATACAAACATCTATCTTTATAGAGAGGCATCCAAATTTCTGGTGTAGTCACTCTGAAAAAAGTAACCCAAATATAAATCAAAACTGTTCAATTTCAGGCCCAAGAATTCCTTGGGAAAAATCATTCATGAATTGTCTAAAACTCAACTTTGATGCTTCTTTGATTTCTTCTACTTCATATGTTGGCTTTGGTCTGATTTTGAGAAATGATGCATGTGATGGAAAATGAGCCAAGTTAGGAGTGTTCAAAGCTACATTCTAGAAAAAGCAGAAGCAATATCTCTTTTGCAGGGAGCTGAATGGGCTAGAGAAGAGCAAATGAAGAATTTTTGGATTGAAGGTGACTGCGAAAGAACGATAAGATTTACTAAAGGAAAGGAAACTTTGATGCCTTGGCAGATCAGGGAATGGTGAAACACTATGAAGATCGTGAAGGAATGTTCGAATTTTTTTAAGTTTCAAATTTATTAACAGAACTGAAAATTAGGTGGCAGAGAGCATCTATGGATGCAAGGAAATCTTCTCTAAACAATACTCAATTTCACAAGTCCTTTTATTTTATTAGGTAAGTTAAATGGAGGAATAAAAACAATATAGCTGTAACAGAAGAAAACAATACTGCAAGACTATTGTTTGGTGATCTTATCAAGGGAATGTTCCTAGTGATGAGCAGTCAACATGCTAGGTAATCCTTTTGTCAGTTTTATTTCTATTCGGTTGGGTAATATATATTTTTAATTCACGAAAAAGAGGGGGAAAAGGTTGGTTAAATATGTGGTAATTTTTAGGTCACAAAATGCAGGGTATGTGTCGGTCGAGCAAGGGCTATGAAGTGAGGATTCTCATTCAATATGAACGAGTCTCACTGGATTTGAGAAAATCAGGTGCCATTATGGGTAGTGGACCTCCCCACTTTCCCCTGAAATCACTCACACACTCATTGGATCAAATGAGTGATCGACGGTCTTCACTAGGCGGCTGATTGCTTGGGGAAAAAACATCCTAAATGTCCGAGGATATGGCTCCTAGGAATATTTTTCAGAGTTTTATTAATTTAAAATTCTTTAAAAATGGATCATTTACAAGTTTTGATATTAAACTAACCTAAAAAAAAATAGGTAAAGCGATTAATATTTAGCCGCTTGAGTTTTAAAAGAAAAAAAAAACAGCTGAAAATCAACAGCTTATATTATTAGATTTACTCATCACAGTAACAAAGTCCCTCGTTAAACTAGTCTCTCACTGACTTGGGCAGTGAATAACCGTTAAAAATACTCATTCCGTAGTCCCTATAGTTGATATAGTTGCTGGTGTCTCTTGTACCGGTCGATCCAACTCATCTAGATGAATCCGATGTATGAGTTCTGAAGATGTTAACACATAAAACTCGTATTACGCGGACTCTCAGAGTCTCTCTCCCTAATAATTATTTTTTGTGTTCCCATCATCTTAGCCCACTCCCCCTCCTACCATAGACACAATGTAGGAACCAGTGGTTGCCGGGTTGGTAATTTCATAAAGTCACCCCAACTGCTCGTGTCAAAAATAAATAAATAAATAAATTATCATAAAGTCACTGTTTTAAATACAAACTGCATTCGCAGAGAAATGGAATGCAACTATCTGGCAATTATGTGTGTAAAAGAGAGAGACATCATGCTTCAAAAGTTTACAGTCCAGCCAACTTTTCCTTTCTCAGTTTGAAACACACACATTAAAGAAAAGGAATGAAGCTCCTTATTTATTTTCAACAATTAATGTCCTAAATCTGAAATCTATTTGAAACTATTCAAAGAACAAACAAATTGTACATCCTTAATTCGGCTGCTCCAAAGTAGAACAAACACAATTCAGCATTAGAGAATTTAATGAATTTCATTAACTATAAGTTACAAACTTACAATATTACAGTTCATGCCCACAGATAACTTTAGACTTGAGAATCTTATCTTGCACATAAAAACCAGGCATTACCATGATTTTTACTTTCACCGGAGACTGCTGCAACTTCTGCCGTTCCATCAAAATATCCTCCATAAAATGAGAATCAAAATTCCTGTTCTCGTCAACTCGAAGAATCGATATAGGTGGACTGAATGAAAACGCTAACAAATGGAGCAACCAAATACATTTTGCCGAAACGAAAAATGACTGAAGGAGTTGCTCAGGCCACGGTCTACTCCAGTTCAGTGTAGATATTATGCAACTCATTTTCTGATCACAGAATTTACTGAATTCCTCGCTGTAATATTTCGTCCCCTTTCTTAAAACTTCATTCCAACTCAAATTTCTTAAAGCTACGAACGATGAAAACTGCGCTTTTCTTTGTTTGTTAGGATCCAATACTTTTGGTGTTCCATTTTTCTGGAAAACGCAATTCTCAAAATCTTGATAAAGTGACTGATTAATAAGAGCTTCCAGGTGATAAAGAACTGACTTGGAATACCTGGAATTCAAATTCAGTTTGTATGGTTGAAGAAGTAAATTCAACTTATCCATTAAATTAGAATCTGTTTCTTCGATTTGACTAACTAGAGTTTTGCAGAAATGTTTCACTGATAATCTCGCTTCTGATACTATCTGTAAAAACCCTTCCACCATTGCTTCATGACTAACCGGCATAAAATCTTCTCTACTGATTTCAATTGATTTTCCTCTTTTAGAATGCACTCCTCCTCCAGACAATTCAGAAACTTGGGTTTCTCTCCCTTGAACTGTTTGTTTCAGAGCGTTCTTTAATTCTTCACAGTAATTCTCCAAGTACTCTAATTTTTGCTTAAGCTCACCTAAGGAAGATTTCATTTCAGCAACCTCCATTAAAGCTGCAGTTTTATTCTCATTAGCTTCCAATAACTCTTTTTTCAATGATTCAACGGACATAATTCCTAACTCCTTAAACATTTGTGACATATCTTCGGATTCAGCTCGATTTGGCGATTTTTCACTCTTGTTTTTCTTCTTCAATTTAGCGAATAATCTCGTAAGAATTTGCCCTTTGTTCTTTGTTTGTGACGATTGGTGAGAAAGTGAATGAGAATCTGAAACAGGAGGTAAATTACTTGAACTCTTGCTATTATTAATAATCATATTGTTGTTGTAAATTTCGGCTTCAGTACTAATAGTTGCTGGTTTGCATCTATTACAAGTAGTAACAGATTTGATTTCTTCTGAAGCAATTCTTCTACTTGATTTAAAAATATCTATATTTGGTGACGATTGAAGAACAGTTAGATGATTTGTACAAGAACTTGCGAAGGATTTATGATCTTCAAAAGTTGGATTCATTCTGTTAAATGAACTTGGTGATAATGTGTTCCTTAAAGATGGCTCCTTTTTGTAGTCTGATATATAATCCGTTTCATCTTCATCTACTCCTCTTTCTAAACCAAATCCATCCCAATTTTCTGATAAAACTTGACTGTTCAATTGAATTTGTTGATACCCAGGTAATGGATCTTCTTCATAACTCTGTTTCAAAAGTAGCCATCTCAGTTCAATTACAGTATAGAAATTCAAACAGGATTAAAATTCATAGTTTTACCGTCAGAATATAAGAAACTAAAGATTCTTCATTTGTAACAGTAAATATGATGAATTAAAAAACAAAAACCCATCTCCAGTAATTCATGGATAATCAATAAATAAAGAGAAAAGATAGAAACTTACAGGAGTAAAAACAGGATATTCTTGGGAAGATAATTGAGAAGAATGGCGAAAAATTGAAGGAGAAGCAGAGGTAGGGTAAACTCTAAGATTGGCAGGACTATTGTTGGTGTTGTTATTTTGCATTAAAGAAGCATGTAAAGCTCTTAATTCAACTGCTTTGGCAATGGCACCTTGAATTTCCTGTCTGCTAATTTCATTATTATTCTGAAACATTCGTGAAGTTGTTGTAGCAGCCATGAAATAATGAATAGTTGAGAGTAAGAGAACACATAAAAATATCTGTATTAATTGAATGAATAGTTGTAGAAAATGGAGAAAATCTAGGAGGAGGAGGAGAAGTACTGGTAGTAACAGAGAAGAAGAAGAATAAAAAAGATTGAGAGGTGGGTATTTAAGTGTTTGGACAGAAGATGAAGACCATATCTATCTTGTAGAAGGGAGGGAATTTAGAACCAAACAGGGGATACTTCTGAAATCCAATTACTTTTGTCTTTGTTCCAGAGCATGTGAAGGCAGCTGCCAAGGAAGGAAATGGATCATCAAAGTGGGGAGAGTAGTACATTTTACTCAAAGGACTTGAACTTGAAATTACTGAAACGCCCTTTGCTCATGTAAATTTCTTTCTTAATTACTTAAGTATTATTATGGTTAGTGGATTTATCAGTGTAGAGTGGTTCGCACGTGAGATGCTGAGGCGATGAGTGGGGATGAGATGGGATGGGAATCGGATGGCCTCAAATATCAACTTTTGAAGAGAAACTCCCCAGTCCCACTGAGAAATTCTTTTTGGACATCATGCTTCTTTTCTCTCCATCATTAAACATCACAACACTTCATAGTAGAATTGCACTTTGTTTCTTCACCATATTGATTCATTTTTGTAATGCCAAGTCAACAGTAAGATAGTGCAGTAATATTTTGTGCGGGATGTGGGTTACTTTTTTTTTTTTTTTGTTAAATGAGTAAATAAAAAAGCTGGCTGAGACACTCTCTAATATTAACCTTTCTTTCGAGACGATCTCCATGAATTGATATTGCTGAAAGTGGAGAGAGACATGGAGAAGGGAATGGGAGGGAGACAGAAAAGTCCAAGAGCTTAAAAACAGTGTCTCTCTGTCGTCTCTTTTTCCTAATCCACTCTCCACAACATCTGAAAGAGAGTTTTGGGGACGGGGACCAATTTGACTGTTACGATATTACCCCTGATGTTTGTCAAAGAAACAAAAAAAAGGATCATCCCTAATTTTCAAAGGCTGCTACAAGGGCCATTTCCTTCCCAACCTATTCAAAAGACAAAAAATCTTTAGGGGTTCGAACAGAGAAAATGTGCATGGAAAAAAGCTACCATGCTCCCGAGCTCATATTGCTTTTGATCCTAATGGGAAAGAGACGAGGATGGATGACTAGCAGTTTACCGTTGTATCCTCACCAAGAAGTTTGCTGGTTTGATAAAAAGATACAATAACTTTCCAGACTGTATTGGCATTGGACTCGTAGTTAATAACTAAAGCATATTGAAACTAAATCTCAACTAATCCCACTTCAAAAGTGGTTCAAGTTTGTCAACCTTTGTTTGGCCTTAAAGTCACTCCTCTTTTTGGTAGCGGTTTGACTAGCTGACTAAACTACCCCTATTATATGTGCACATTGGAAATATCAGGTACAGAGGTGAATTAATTACCAAAAATCTACATACAAATACCATCAAATATGTAGCAGGGATCTTGACACCTGACTTCGAGTTAGTAAGAAATCAGGTACAGTACTACAGCATATTTTCACTGCAAATCAACTTACGTGCAAGACCGATTGGTTAGTTTGTAAAGTACGGTGGACATAATTGGAAATACCTTTTTTTTTAGTTCTACGGGTAAAATAGATGCTATTTTATGCTTCAAAAAGAAAAATGATATTTTATAGCAAATATAGATACTTATTGTGCCTAGCTTAATTGGGGCATCCGAATTAATTGGGGGTCATGTACTAGAGGACAAAAAAGGTCACTAGAACCTTGGGTCATCCTTACAAAAATACTTTTTAAATGGCTAAAATACCCCTAAATGATTAGAATTAAAATTTAATTAATTAGTGATAATCTTAATTATTTAATGATAATCTTACTTAATTAGAGTTAAAAAAAAAAACCAGATTTTTTGTCTGCAATTTTTAGTCTAACTTTTTTTTTTGTCCAGATAGTATGAAAAATTGTATTAAAAAATTTCATTGACGACCCTCAACAGTCGTTAACGTTTAGACTGTTTAAGTGACGACTTCAATTAGAAACCATGACCCCCAATTAAGCTAGGTTATTGTGTCGTCTTAACTAGCAATTTATTTAGTAATGTTGCGGCTACGAATTTGTGTATGGACTGTTGTAAATGTGTATCCTTCTTTCGGGAATAAGATCCGTTTTGTTACCTCTCCTGAGTTGTTAAAAAAGGAAGAAGATGGGTTTTGTAAGTATAGATGTGTTGTTTTATGTGAGGTCTCTTTCTGGATTACACGTAAGGCACAAAGTGGCCGGCTTGATGTGTCTCCATCATTTGTACAAGCCTGGAGTGCACTGTATTATTCTCTAACACTGCACAACAAATTTTCGATTCTTTTAGAAAATTTGCTTTTATATTTTTACGTGCTTTTCTAGTTATCACGAATTATAAAACGAACAACATTTTCACGTGCATTGTATTTATAAAGTCCCTAGTTCTAATGGTTATCCTCCTAATTTCTTGCGAGCTAATTGGAGCATTGTAGGAGAAGATATTATGATGATGGTCCAAAATTTCTTTAGTTCTGGTTACATTCTAAAAGAGATGAACTCCACTTTCATCTCTCTCATTCCAAAAACTGAAACCCCACAGCACCCTCCCATTTCAGACATATATCTCTTCGTAATACTACTTACAAAGTCATATCCAAGCTCATAGTCACTCCCAAATAATTGCCATCATGAATGGTGCACAAATGATGAGTTAAATGCCAATAAAAAGGTGCAAATATATACAATATTTGGCACTCATCAAATACCCCCAAACCTGAATTTTACTTGTCCTCAAGTAAAACAAAACTAAGGAAATCCTACCTATACCACTGTCGCTGGTCTCTCGATTGCATTTAGCGAATGCAATAAGCCTTTTAAACCACTAAGTGTCCCTAGTGGACGAGTTGAAGTCTCGTGAAGGTTTGCTTAGAACGTACCTACAAAGTTCTAGGACAAAATATAAGCTCAGATTCCATGAAATGTGACATGTGCAAGACAGTAGAAGTTCACAGCAAAATGGAGATGTCAATCTAGCTATCAAAGGCACAATCCTAGCACTGATAACAAATAAATACATGTGATAAGAGTGTAAAGTGTATCTACACATGTGTAAAGAAAGATCGGATGTTATGACTACTAATCACCAAGAGATAGTTTCTCAGGCTAAGAACCGAGGTCGAAATCTAGCTAGCTGTCCGGACTTTACGAGAATTGTGAATGAGTTGGAGGTATTTCACAATTACTCGCGTTGTACATCAATGGCATACACCCTTCCTTGCTTATAACACAAAAACACAAAAGATGACTCTTTACATGACTCTTATTTACATTGACTACTCTCTTTTATTTTTGGAACAAGAGAGGATGGAATTGATAAATACTTGATTTTTTTTTTTGATTTTTTTCTGAATATATACATCGTTTTTTTTTTTCTTGAAAAAAATTATTTACAACATGGTAACTCTTTTGATACATAAGCAAAAAGAAACAAAAAATTACATGACACTTTGCAAGAGGTAGCCCTTTTTGATGCACCCAGTTAAATTCGATGGTTGTCTTTCTTAATGTAACCTCCACCTTCTATCCCAACCAACCAAAGAACAAGCTAGTCAAGTTTCGTTCAGTATTCTAAAGTGATTGGAAATCACGACTTCCGATAGAACACCTCAAGGTTGAGGCTATACATGTATTGGTAGATCGTGCGCGTTCAAGTTTCTTATCACTATGTGAATTGTGCTAGAATCAGGGCGCCTAAATATCTAGACTAAGAATCCTTATGTTTACATACATGCACAAGAGTCAACATTTCAAGGTAAATGAGCTCCATTTTTATGTTTTTTTCTTCGAATTTTTTTCAATTTTTTATTTTGATTTTTTGATTATTTTTTTTTCCCAAAAAGAAAGAGTTCTGTTTTCAATTATAGCATGTTATCAAAGTGTCTACTTTTCACCCCCAAACCTAAACTAAACATTGTCCTCAATGTTTCAAAAGATAAACATGATTATAACACATACCATGAGAACGATGCTAAGTGTAGAAAAAGGAAAGAGATTACCGGATATTGGCGAAAACAAGTTTTGAACTCCATTATTCAAGGCAAAACCCAACAGTAACTCAACTGAATTCACATTGGGTTAGTACAATATATACAAGAAACATATGATTCCACTAAACATTACCTACCAGATTATATACAAACAATTCACTATATACATACAGTCTAAAGAGTTGAGGATCAACCCAAAAGACAAAGTGTTGAAACATAGACAGTTTCAAACAACTATAGTTGGACTGAAATGAGAGTGAGAGTGAAAGACCAAATGAGCTATCCCTAAACCTGGATTTTACACTAGATATACTATTGGATACGAAATCTCACAGTTTTGGGGTTCATCATGCACAAGGTCTAACTCGAAATGGACTTTGCTAGGGACGGGCAAACATGCATATTCCAACTGTGGCTCCTTAAAGGTGTTGTATTTAGATGCAAAATAGTCCAAGAGGACTTGGGAGGCACACAGTTCCAGGCCTAGATTAGGTATTCTCAGAAAAGTTGGTTTTACAATATTGTTACAAACCAAATCTAGGTTGGGTGGAAGGCCATCAGATTGTGACTTAAGTAGGAAGGTGACATCTAATTTTCTCACATGCATGAGATCAAGAGTACCAATATTATCAGTCACATCAGCATTTTCTAAGTCATAATCAAGTTGTGTAGCATGCTTATCATCACAAAACAATTGCACAAGTCCAAATTCAGAATCATGGTTATCCGAAATATCCAAATCAGCATCAAAAGAAGCAATATATTGTGGCTTAAGTATGGAATCAGACACATCAACTATATTTTCATGCATAGGTTCCTTAGTGTCAACAGAAGATTCAACATTACCTAAGTCATGCTCTTCACAAGATAACTGCACAATATCTAAATCAGTAGCCTCATCACATGTATATGGAATACTAGAAGAAACATCATTCATGAAGGTCGGGGTAGAAAAGCCTAATAATGTATTTGAACCCAAAGGTTCCATAACATTTTCAGCATAGACATGTTCTTCTAACATAACATCATCATCATCATTATCATCATCATCACAAATACATGAAAATCCTACTTTGTCACGACCGTTAGTGTTTTTCGTCCATACATCTGCTTTTAAAATAGGTGAATATGGATTGACATTTTCAGCAATAGGGTATGAAACACTATATCCAGAATTAAACTCATTGGGAAAATCAACATCTGACTCATGGTGATTACCCATATTATGTGGCATGGTCCTAGTTTCCCTACCGGTTTCCCACTGATGGGTTTTCTCTGCAACTTCAGCTAGAAATGACCATGCATCGTCCACAGTTTTATCAATGAACTCACCATTACACATAGATTCAACCAAGGCTCGAGACTTAAAGTCTAGTCCCTCATAAAGAATGGTGACCAGTCTCCACTTCTCAAGGCCATGGTGACGACACTCAAACAACAAATCATTAAACCGTTCAAAATAATGAAAAAGTATCTCTCCATCTAACTGGACAAAACAATTAATACTTTGACGAATAGAGATGGTCCTATGATGGGGAAAGAACTTTTTGACAAATTGATTTGTGAGTTGGTCCCAAGTGGTGATTGACTGCGGTCTCAGACTGGAAAACCATGTTTTTTCCCTTTCCTTTAAAGAAAATGTAAACAAACGCAATTTCAAAGAGTCTTCAGACATATAGTCAGATTGTATATCCCGGACAATTTGTTCAAACTCTCTTACATGATTATAGGGATTCTCAGAATCGAACCCTAGAAATATAGGAAGTATTTGTATCATGCTTGCGTTTAGTTCAAATGGGCCATCAGTCTGGGGTAAGACGATACATGATAACTGACTTATTCTGTTAGAGTACATGTATTCATGGAGACTACGGGGTTTATTCACATACTCGCCCATTGTTTTCAGAAAAATTTGGTTTTGATGGGTTTTGAAATTTTTTGGATTTGTTGGGTTTTGAAAAGAAAATTTGTTTTGAATGTGGGAGAAATTTTTTGGTTATTGGGAGCAAATTTGGTTTTAAAATTGGGAGCAAGCCCACATTGGTGGGAGAATGCACAACCCACTACGCAGTTTGAAAAACAGCCTACAGCTGTGAATTTGGATGAAGTTTGAACAGGCCCAGTTGGTATTTTAACAGGTCCCAAAGCATAGCCCAATAGTCTTCAGGAGGCCCAACAAGTTATTTGGAAAGTGAGGAGCCCAACGGGAGTTTTTGAAATTGGAAAACTTGATAGATTTTCAAAGATTTTAAGCCCTCTGTTCTCAAAGTTCCAAAGTTGCTGTTTTGAGTACAAAGCCCAGTTAATGTTCAAAGTTATAAGCCCACAGTCCAATTAAAATTACAAGCCCAAAAGTCCAAAAACACAAGCCCACTATTGGGTTTAAAATAATATTACAAGCCCAGAAAAAATATAAACCCAACAGACAATAAAGAAGGCCCAGTTGGGCTTTGCTAATGGGTTCAGGCTTACTTATTTTTGGAGGGAAGCCCGTTGGGATTTTATCCCCTTTTCTTTTGTTGCACAGCCCAGTTGGGCCTTGTTCAATCTTTCAACTCCAACAGCAGCAGGATCACCTCTTCAGTGGCAGTAAGCTAGCTCACAGCCCACAGCAGCAACAAGTCATGGTCTTTGGCCCAACATCAGAAGAGAAGGACCAAGATCAGCTTAAGAGTTAAGAATGGAGATGCACTGCTAAGATGGAGTGAAAAACAGTGCAAGAACAAGTTGACAGTGCAAATGACAGATGAAGAGTATGTAATGAAGGGGATGCAAGATGTAACAGGATGCAAGTAGAGCAAAATGCAACAGCAAAAGAAGATGCAAGCAGTGACAGGAGCGAGATGGAGCAAGTGAGAGGAAGGTGAAAGAAACAACAGGTTATGCAGGAATGATGCAAATGTATTTACAAGTTATGCTAAATGAAATGAAATGATTTTTTGTAAACATCAAAGAATATGCTACCAGAATGCAGTAGAAGCATGGGATGAATAGATGCAAGAAAATGATGCAGTGAAGACTGCAAGATGATATAATGCAAATAAGATGCAATAAACAGCAAGACAAGGGAATGTACAGCAAGAACAGGACAGTAAAGATCAAGATCAAGAGCAAACAGTGAACAAAGAGTGAACAACATATGCGCCGCCACCGAGTCCTCAGCAGCGGTGCCAAAAACTTGGTAGGACTTGAAAGAAGCCTACGACTATGTCTAACTGCAAGTGCACAGTGTCTATATGCAACACAGGGCAAGCACATGTCGATCCTCAGGGACAAGGTGGGTGCTAAAGTTGCTTCTAATGGTCTTTACTAACTGATTCTATGTGACAAAGTGACAGATAATGATTTTTGTGTTGTGTTGAAACATAACTGAGCTATTTTGGTGTAACTGAACTAGTGACAGAAAGTAAAGCTAGAGTGTGAACAAAACAGGAAAGTGCTAAGGTCCTTTTAATCCACCATTGACCTATACTATGAACTCAGCTGATAACATCATTCTTGTCCTTATAGAAGGTAAGGGTGAAGATTCTAGTCTTCCCTTTTACCTAAGGTGTTTCACCAGTGGATGAATCAATCACAACTAAGATATCAATCCTAAGCACTAACTGTCTAACTAAAGGACAACTAGTCAGAGGATTCATAACAGTCTCTAAGGCATGAGTTGTGGTATAATCACATAGTTTTATCCTAACTACAATGCATATATGACATGCACTGTGAGAGCAAAATGTGACAAACCAAGATTGAAATTTTTCTAGAAAAATTTAAGCATTCAAGAATCACACAAACAACATAAATAACATAGTACAAAGCTATGGTTTCATCTCAACCTTAGCTTAGTGAACTAAAACATGATCAAATTATACTACTGGATGAAACAGATGAAATAATAAAATTACAGAACACTAAGAGCTTGGTGCTCCGGCTAGCCCGGGCATACCCACACACACACAATACCATGTTCTATTTATACCCAAAATTAGGGTTCTTAACAGTTTCCCCCAAAATTCCCAAATTAGGGTTTACATTGAAAATTAAAATTAAAGCTCACCCGTCTCTGCTTTTGTTGTCTCCCCCTCGACCCATGTCTTGTCTTCCTTCTCTTCTACTCCTCCTGCTCCAATTGTCTCTTACATCGCCTCTGCTACAAACCCTAGTTCTCTCTTTCTTGGTTGTAGCGTCTTTGCGAGAAGCTAAAACTAAGCTAGAGAGAGTCTAGGGTTTAGGGTTAATCTGCTGTGGTGTCGAGTGAAGGTAGTGATGGTGAAGCTCGATAAGAAGGGGAAGAATGGTGTTGCAGGTCTGTTGGTCGGGGAAGAATGAGAAATTTGGGAAGAAGAGGAGAAGTCGATGGTTTTGGGAGAAGATATTTGGTGCTAGGGTGTTGAGCGGGTGTAGCAAATTCGATGTCCAGCGAAGATGATACGTTGGATGATCACATCTGGATTGAATCGAACGACTAAGATGGAATAAGCTTGCAGCGACAATTGGATGCGTGATACAACAATTCTGACGGCTTAGATTGGAGTTAGGTACTTTGATGTTTGACAGGAGCTTCAAGATTTGATGCTCGGTGATGAGGCGAACGTTGGATGATGTGATGGATCCAATCTGACGACTCTCATGGAAATGGGTATGGATATTGGAAACGGATTTGGGTAAGGGTTTTGGGCCTTGGGTATGCCAAGCCCATATCTTCTTTAAGGACAATTATTCCTCTTCAAGCCCACTTCTAGTTGATCCGGCTCTTGCAAACATCATTCTTCGTTTCCTTTCTGAGGGAGTGTTTGTCGTTTCTTTGCTCTTTTCGCTCCGTGAGTTAACGAGGCTTTATTTAGTACCTAAAAATGCAAAATTAATTGAGAAAAGTATTTATTCTTGAAAACAACGAAAACACAGAATATGGGATAAAATTGAGCGTTAGTGCACAAATGATGAGTTAAATGCCAATAAAAAGGTGCAAATATATATAATATTTGGCACTCATCAAATACCCCCAAACCTGAATTTTACTTGTCCTCAAGTAAAACAAAACTAAGGAAATCCTACCTATACCACTGTCACTGGTCTCTCGATTGCATTTAGCGAATGCAATAAGCCTTTTAAACCACTAAGTGTCCCTAGTGGACGAGTTGAAGTCTCGTGAAGGTTTGCTTAGAACGTACCTACAAAGTTCTAGGACAAAATATAAGCTCAGATTCCATGAAATGTGACATGCGCAAGACAGTAGAAGTTCACAGCAAAATGGAGATGTCAATCTAGCTATCAAAGGCACAATCCTAGCACTGATAACAAATAAAGACATGTGATAAGAGTGTAAAGTGTATCTACACATGTGTAAAGAAAGATCGGATGTTATGACTACTAATCACCAAGAGATAGTTTCTCAGGCTAAGAACCGAGGTCGAAATATAGTTAGCTGTCCAGACTTTACGAGAATTGTGAATGAGTTGGAGGTATTTCACAATTACTCGCGTTGTACATCAATGGCATACACCCTTCCTTGCTTATAACACAAAAACACAAAAGATGACTCTTTACATGACTCTTATTTACATTGACTACTCTCTTTTATTTTTGGAACAAGAGAGGATGGAATTGATAAATACTTGATTTATTTTTTGATTTTTTTCTGAATATATACATCGTTTTTTTTTTTTTGAAAAAAATTGTTTACAACATGGTAACTTTTTTGATACATAAGCAAAAAGAAACAAAAATATACATGACACTTTGCAAGAGGTAGCCCTTTTTGATGCACCCAGTTAAATTCGATGGTTGTCTTTCTTAATGTAACCTACACCTTCTATCCCAACCAACCAAAGAACAAGCTAGTCAAGTTTCGTTCAGTATTCTAAAGTGATTGGCAATCGTGACTTCCGATAGAACACCTCAAGGTTGAGGCTATACATGTATTGGTAGATCGTGCGCGTTCAAGTTTCTTATCACTATGTGAATTGTGCTAGAATCAGGGTGCCTAAATATCTAGACTAAGAATCCTTATGTTTACATACATGAACAAGAGTCAACATTTCAAGGTAAATGAGCTCCATTTTTATGTTTCTTTTCTTCGAATTTTTTTAATTTTTAATTTTGATTTTTTATTTTTTTTTTTCAAAAAGAAAGAGTTCTGTTTTCAATTATAGCATGTTATCAAAGTATCTACTTTTCACCCCCGAACCTAAACTAAACATTGTCCTCAATATTTCAAAAGATAAACATGATTATAACACATACCATGAGAACGATGCTAAGTGTAGAAAAAGGAAAGAGATTACCGGATATTGGCGAAAGCAAGTTTTGAGTTCCATGAGTTACACCATCATATAAGGGAAAGCTGATCTTAACTCTTACACTAACCATGCCTTCTTTTCCATGTCTCATACAAGACTTTGAAAGAGAGCAAGAAGAATCAAATATTGCAGCTGAGGAGACAACAGAGCTTGAAGATGAGCTGAATTAGTTGTGAGCCGGGCCAAAGAGTTGCAGAGAGATAATATAGACTTCCAAGCTGAAGATGAGGAAACTCTGAAGCAAATATGAGAGGAATATAAATCTGAGGTCCAAGTAAGACTCAACCCGAGTTTCCATCAAATGAAGGATAGAAACTTCGGTGCAGTTTCTTTTATCCTGAAAAAGACTATCAAAATCAGTGAAGATCAGAACACTACGACGACCAACTTAGATAATTTTCATTCACGTACTAGTCATTTAGACAATTTCAATTGGAAAGGTCCGAACTTAACAAAACTATTATATTATCTAAGGTCTGTAAATGGGATTGCTCATGATTCCAACTAGAGCTGTCAATTTATAACCCGGCTTGCGGGTTGACCCTAACCCGGCTTGTTTCAACCCGGTCCGGCTTGGCTTGTTGTCTAAACGGGCCGGGTTAGGGCTGGCATATACAACCCTACTAGAAAACAATCCGGGCTAGGGCCAATCCGCGGGTTACCCGTCAACCCGTCAAAATTAATAAATATATCCCTCAATCCCACCAACTTTTTAAAATCCATGATTTGCAAACATATATTAGAATTAGTTAATTTTAAATCAATAAATAAAGCTAATTTTGGATCTACCCAAACAAATATAATAATTTTTAGATTTTAAATAATCAATCAATAAATTAAATTATAACTTAGATTCATCAATCACATATTTATTCGGGATGTCCTAAATTGATAAAAGAACTAGCATAATTTAAACAGTGAGTTAGTCTTACTCACATTGAATTTAAACTTATAATATGATAAAAAAAAAGTAAAATGCTTAGTTGATGTTAGGGTTCTCTGCCTAAGAAAACTAAAGCGCCGTAACCGGCTATATCGTTGATTAAGTGGCAATAAAAACGTCCACTTTACAACTCAGTGGTGGAGCTTCTAGTTAAACACCAAATTGACTTAGGTTCGACCTTTACTAAATGAATAATCCTAAACAATCCTAAATTTTAAATTTAATTTTTAAATTGAAAACATTAACAAGCCAACCCGCCAACCCGTCAGGGTTGACCCGTCTAGGACTAGGGTTGGGATTTTGAGCTTGTTCGTGAATAGTACTAGGGCTAGGGTTGACCCTAACCCTAGTACGGGTTGGCAAACTAGGGCCGGGTTGACCCTAGCTTGCCCGTTTGATAGCTCTAATTCCAACCCAAGGTCGTTGTATGATGCTGGAGACAACTCTGCAGGTCTATTATGTAATGCATGAGTTTCTACATTTCTGGTAGAATGCTCGTTTTCTTAATTTTAAAAAAAAAATTGGTTAAATTGGGATAGTGAGCTAAGTATTTGAGATTTAAGAACCATATTTCAAAAGAATCAGAAATGAGAGATATCTCGCTCCTTTAATGCCAACAAGAAATTTTGAAAAACGCTTAATAATTTTGGCCCCTGTACGTATTTTTCACCTGTATTTTTCACTTTCGACTTATAGTTAGACCTATTCCTGTATACCATGTTAAAAAATTCTACTTGTCATACCAGGTGGCACGGCAAACTAGCCGCGCCACTATGGGAAAACAACTGAGTGGTAGTGTTCCTAGCGAAAATATTGTCAATAACGTTAGCAATAAAGACTATATCGCTGGATATAAAATTAATATCGCTTGGTTGAATGTCTAGCGCCAACAACTAATTCTTTGTCGCCTATAAATAGGTAATTTTTAAAATTCACACCTAAATTTTTACTAATTTTTTTCTCTCAATCTCTCAAATTTTCTCAAATGGCAGAATTTCAAACCCAACTTGATTCGGCAACGCAACTTGATTTTTTTTTGAATAATACTTGAAGGTGCTGTTGAAAAGATATGTGATAGTTATAAAAAAATAGGTAAAAAGCAAAGAAGTCTTCAAGTTTTGGATATTAACCAATGATCAATTTTTGATGGGGTTGTAGTAAATAGGATTCGTTTCAGACTTGTGAAGGAAATGGAATTTTTAGATTTAAAAATATATATATATATATATATACAAAAAAAATATTAACAATGGGCGAGAGATACAGGGACTAAGGATTTGGCCGAATTCACTACACAGGGTTCATTCATATATTCTTTGACAATTTAAAACTCAATAAAATTAACATGGACTCTGATTTTGCCAAGATAGATTCTCAAAACATCGATTGCAAGTCCTAAGCATGATGTATCAAAACACCTAAGCTAAGCATACATCATCAAATTAAATAACAACCAATTGATTCAAATCATATTTCAATTTTAAATTAAGGCAAAAGTCATAAAAAAGAATAAAATAAATTTACCCGTGTATGAAATTCACCCTCCTCCGTCGTCCCAGTGTTGGGTTTAGCTCATCATGATAAAAACACGCTCAAAATATTTATTTATTGCTCAAATGGTGTTTACAATGAAGAGAAGAAGAGAAAATGGTGTAAACAGCTAATGTGCGACCCACAGGAAGCGTCACAAAAGAACGATAAAAGAGAAGTGCTATTGTCGTTGTGGTTCTAAGACCCACACCTACGACCCACGCCTGTGAGTCTGTTTCACTGTTGATAAACGACTGTCCCTGCGAGTCTGTTCTTCGTGTTCTTGGTGTTCTTCATCATCAGCAGGAGCATAAACAGAGTTTCATCAACTCTTGATTTCTCGCTCCTGAGCTCTCCTATCTACCCCAAACTCTCGACACCCCTTCTAGGACACCCAGGGAACCTATTTATACCCAACATCGACAAGAAATCACGCTCATTAACTCTCCATGATCCTCCATTACTCGGTGTTAAAAGAAAATATTTTCCGAATATTTTCTTCCCTGAAATGATTCTCCACGCGTAAACAGCTTCTGATACTTCCTTATTTAGCTTCTACACGCATCTTCAATGACTAAGTGTCATCCAAACACGAGCATCACACATCAAACTTGCTGAAAATCCGTGAATATCATTTTCAAACCCGTGTTGCCCTGATTTCTTCCACGTGATTATCCAACCAAATTCAGTCGAAACAATCACCCATACCAGCTCTGTTATGATATATTACATCTTTCCACAAAGTTTCAGCGATTGAATCGCACAAAATCACGTCCAAATGCAATCGAGAAAATCTGCCAGTGAAGAGCAAATATTTTCCCGCCAAAATATATTTTTGAATTTGTGAAGAAGGTCACCCCTTATCCAGTGGTCACCCCCTTATCCGTTGCTGGAGTCCGAATAACACATGTCCCTTGGGGTGCCTTTAGTAATTTTTCTGGGGTGTTTCCGACACTTTTTATGGGTTCCTCCGGTGCATTTCTGGGGTGTCTTTAGTACTCTATCATAGGGTGTAAAACACCACTTTTCGAGCCAATTTCGCCGCAAGAGCTTATTTTTCCAAAAACATCTACAAAAATATAAAATAACACAATAAGTATTTAATCGAGTCTAACAATACAGAACATTGAGAACAAAATAGACACATAAATGCATCTATCAAATACCCCTAAACTTATTATTTGCTAGTCCTCGAGCAAAATTTATTTTTGAAAAGTGACCGAGTTAATCTCAGGTGGGTTTATCAGAGGTGTACCCACAAAAAACCATTTACTCCAAAACCTAGCTATCTACGCAGAACCTTGGAAGGTTCTAAAGAATCTTCTTGGTTGGCATACAAACATTGACTATAGGAGGAAGTACCCTGATGCGAAATTCCAAAATTCATATATAAGTGACAGAGCTCTACTCAGATAGTTTCACTATGGAAATCATAACCGGAGTCAAAACTAATCACATAGATAGATAATGAGATGGATATAGAAAAACATAGATGGTTTTGATGTTTACTAGGTGAACGGTGTTTCCCATATCTGTCTGAAGGCCACTACTAGGATGAACCTATCCTAATGGACTAAGATACCGGTCTGACTAATATCAACACACTGGAATATACAAGGGAACCAGTGATTGACTACATATAACACATTTTTTTTTTGATTGACGGCATGAATAGATCTTTTGGATCCAAGCGCATGCTTCTTGTCAGCAGATTACATGATAGTTCCCACGGGTCCTGCATTCCACGCTTGCTTAGGCGACGGAGACAGGGAGAACACACACATATTGCTATCCAAGTGTTAATGTTTATTCCGATTGGTCTAATTGGTATGGTCTTTTTTTTTTTTTTTTTTTTTTTTTTTTTTTGATATCTCAATCACTCTATTCCACCCTAGCAGTGGTAACAACTTGAATCGTGGGCCCCATCTACTCTCTTAGAGAAACATAGTTTAAAAACAAAAAAAAATAAGAATAGAAGTGAAAAGGACTCAACGAGATATGGTGAAACTATCATGTTATTACTAACACATGAACTCCGTGCTTTTATGAATAGACTCTTTCGATGTTTCCATCTAATCAGATTGGTTCCTCAACTCCTATAACCAAGATGTTCCCATCCACTTAGATTGGTTAGTGCCAACCTTAATAAGCATAAATTTCTAGGCTATGGAGTTTATTTATTTATTGTGCAACTGAAAAGTTTCTCCCATACCCCCAAACTTAAATCTAACATTGTCCTCAATGTTCTAAAGATAAAATTAAAAGCATGAACAAGGAGAGAAATTGTTACTATTTGAAGCAAAAGAGTTAAGGAAAGATATTACCGTGTTGCATGAGATTGGGTTACCTCCCAAGAAGCGCTAAGTTTAAAGTCTTCAGCCAGACTTAGGAAAGAATTAGTCAACTCGAACCATAAAGTAACAGTCGAAATAACTGTGTGTCTTCAAAACTAAATAGAGCTGACCCAAGGAAACTGCAATGAACCAAGAAAATGAACAAGACTAGCAAGCCCTTACTTAGTTTCCTGATTAAGAAATTTATATCTAATTGTGGTTCAGGTTCAGGTTCTATGAAAGGGTCTAAATAGAAAATTTTCATAGGCTGCGTTTCTTCATAAGTGGGATCCGAATCATTAGGTCCTAGAGTCTTGAAGAACTCAAATATGATCTTAGAAGCGCACAATAATAACCTAAATAATTGAGGATCCTCTAAGTCAATAAGATTTGACTTACAAAATTGACAACAGTGAGGGTAGTAGTCAATCTTAAGAAAATGTGTTGATTCTAATTTCCTAAAGCATTTAGGTTTAGTCTCACAACTAAATATTCGACACATTTGAAATATAAACGTTCCCACATTTGGAAGAAAACTATTTGGTGGGAAAACAAAGTCAATAAGGGTATCATAGCCTGGGCAAACCACATCAACCAGAGGATGGGTTTCTAATGACTGAACTTCTTTCTGGACATTATTAGGTTCGGGAAAACGTGTATGGAGATAATCTTGTACGATGGTTGAGGCACAAATGTCAAGACCTACACGAGGGAACTTTCTAAGAGTTAAAGGTAAAGCACAGGGAGAATGATAATCACCCCCAAACTTAGATTTTTGGGTGTCTCTAGGTAGACTAACTACAATTTCCCTAATTTCTAGATCATCGGAATCCTGAAAATGGTCAATTGCTTCTGTTAGGTTATACTCAGGTGATGCATCCTCACCCATATTTAATATCTCTACGAGTTCATCATCTTCGTCTAAGACTATTGTTTCTAAATCGCTAGACTCTAAAACATTATTCTCATAATAAACTCGTTCCTCTAAATCATTATCGGCTTTGTAAACAGGAAATACTACATCGTCTAAAACGAGGGTATCTCTAGTCAAATCCTCATCCTTTTGAACAGGTGAATAATTATTAAAATTATTTGGATTTGAAATAGAAATAATATTATCATTGTAAAGCTCAATTGGAGTATCCATTTCCTGATCATTATTCCTACATAAGTATGATTCTCCATCAACACTATCCTCATCATAATAACATGAAAAAGATCGAACCTCATCAAAACAAGTAGTGCTACCAATTCTAACTTTGTTATCTTGATTATGTAAATAACTATCTTCATTCTCAAGGGTATTATTGGATACACTATATTGGCAATTCAAGTAATTTCGAGCAATTCTTTCGTTCGTCTCAGCTATCCGCTTGAGGTGGTCTTCTAAATAAGGTTCACTCATTATTGTAGTTCTTTCGTCTATAATTATACTAGTCATCTCAGCTAACTTACGCGTCGACTCAGCTAACTTCCTGAGGGACTCTTCTAAAGGAGGAATAGGAACAGAGGGATCATAAAAAGGACTATTTTTCAATAGTTTGGTTGTATTCTCTAGAGACGGAGAACTAGTACTATAATATTCTTGCTCGTAAGACTGATGCATGTGTGGATAGTAATTGGGCTCACCAGGGTATGACCCATATCCTTCCAAAGGATGGCGTTCCCAACCACTATTCCCAACATGGTCATAAAAAGGATGATGTCCATATTCAAATTCAGGTCGATAATCATTGTATTGGCTTCTATCATACCAGTTCGACATTCTTAATTGCAAGGGAATTCTACACAATCACAAACAAGGCTGACTTGACCAAATCAAACCTATAGAATCTAGCAAACAAAAAGCATGATGGCTCCACTTAGATTGTTTTCTAGACCAGCTTCTATTCCTTCGAAAAGAAATTCGTTACAATTTGAGCACACCCCTCTGGAATCAATCCGAGCTAACGTAAGTTGAATCGAGGCGAGGGAAGCTCAGTGGAGCTTTGATACCCAAGGCCTCATCGCTATCACAAGGCGGCGCAGTCACGCATTCAACTTAAAGAAACCATCAAGAACTTTGAAGTATGCTTAAAAGAGTAACCAATATTTTTCGAAATATTTTCCTACCAAGCTCGTTACCCTATCGGTCTCGTTCTACTCAGATCTTAAGATTGGGTTCGCGTTAGGTTTCGTTTACCTAAGGCGGGAAAGAAGGGAACGGTGATGAAATCCGAACCCTTATCTTATGTGGCCAGTTCTTGCCCTTTACTAGGAAATTAAAGCAGCCGGTTCAGTCCTCAACATATAATCACCTTAAGGCAGACAGCAAACCCGCTGACAGGAGATTCGCGGGTGTTTAGAAGTTTACCTCCCGTACCAGACGGGCGAAGAACCGTTGTAGTCGACTCGGGCCACTGACTCCGGTGTCAGTGTGCGAACCCGAGGGGCCGAGACGATATTGTAATCGTCGTCCTTCCCTGCAAACAATTTATATTTAACTTTTTTTTTTATATAACCCTTCCGTAGGGTTTAAAATTAAAATAAATTGTCCAAAGTCCAGTCCAATGAAAAGAAATACAAAAAATAATAATAATAATTACAAAAAAAAAATGGAAAGTCTCTTAAAAAAAATTCTCTCTCTTTTTTCTTTATTTTTTTGCTTTGTCTTTTTTCCTTCTCTTTTAGCTTTAAGCTTTGATTCCAAGGTCTTTAGTATCCAACTTCAAACCTGTAATACAAAGACACAACCAAAGAGACGTAAAAAGAACAAATGGAATAATAAAAAATAATAAAAACCTAAAAATTCTACCTAAGCACAAATCCGCGTCGGCGGCGCCAAAATGATTAATTTTTGATGGGGTTGTAGTAAATAGAATTCGTTTCAGACTTGTGAAGGAAATGGAATTTTTAGATTTAAAATAAATAAATATATATATATATACAAAAAAATATTAACAATGCGCGAGATGTACTGGGACTAAGGATTTGGCCGAATTCACTACACAGGGTTCATTCATATATTCTTTGACAATTTAAAACTCAATAAATTAACATGGACTCTGATTTTGCCAAGATAGATTCTCAAAACATCGATTGTAAGTCCTAAGCATGATGTATCAAAACACCTAAGCTAAGCATACATCATCAAATTAAATAACAACCAATTAATTCAAATCATATTTCAATTTTAAATTAATGCAAAAGTCATAAAAAAGAATAAAATAAATTTACCCGTGTATGAAATTCACCCTCCTACGTCATCCCAGTGTTGGGTTTAGCTCATCATGATAAAAACACGCTCAAAATATTTATTTATTGCTCAAATGGTGCTTACAATGAAGAGAAGAAGAGAAAATGGTGTAAACAGCTAATGTGCGACCCACAGGAAGCGTCACAAAAGAACGATAAAAGAGAAGTGCTATTGTCGTTGTGGTTCTAAGACCCACACCTACGACCCACGCCTGTGAGTCTGTTTCACTGTTGATAAACGACTGTCCCTACGAGTCTGTTCTTGGTGTTCTTCATCATCAGCAGGAGCAGAAACAGAGTTTCATCAACTCTTGATTTCTCGCTCCTGAGCTCTCCTATCGACCCCAAACTCTTGACACCCCTTCTAGGACACCCAGGGAACCTATTTATACCCAACAACGACAAGAAATCACGCTCATTAACTCTCCATGATCCTCCATTACTCGGTGTTAAAAGAAAATATTTTCCGAATATTTTCTTCCCTGAAATGATTCTCCACGCGTAAACAGCTTCTGATACTTCCTTATTTAGCTTCTACACGCATCTTCAATGACTAAGTGTCATCCAAACACGAGCAGCACACATCAAACTTGCTGAAAATCCGTGAATATCATTTTCAAGCCGTTTTGCCCTGATTTCTTCCACGTGATTATCCAGCCAAATTCATTCGAAACAATCACCCATACCAGCTCTGTTATGATATATGACATCTTTCCACAAAGTTTCAGCGATTGAATCGCACAAAATCACGTCCAAATGCAATCGAGAAAATCTGCCAGTGAAGAGCAAATATTTTCCCGCCAAAATATTTTTTTGAATTTGTGAAGAAGGTCACCCCTTATCAAGTGGTCGCCCCCTTATCCGTTGCTGGAGTCCGAATAACACATGTCGCTTGGGGGTGCCTTTAGTAATTTTTCTGGGGTGTTTCCGACACTTTTTCTGGGTTCCTCCGGTGCATTTCTGGGGTGTCTTTAGTACTCTATCATAGGGTGTAAAACACCACTTTTCGAGCCAATTTCGCCGCAAGAGCTTATTTTTCCAAAAACATCTACAAAAATATAAAATAACACAATAAGTATTTAATCGAGTCTAACAATACAGAACATTGAGAACAAAATAGACACATAAATGCGTCTATCAACCAACTCAAACCTGCAACTAAGAAAAGGCAAAGAAGAGTTCAAGGCAAGGAAAATCAAGGCAAAGCAAATTTGAAGGTAAAGAAGAAGATGAACAAATGAAACTCAGTTCATAAGCGCATTGATTGGGTTGGAAGTTATATGAAATGTAGAAGATAAACAAGATGAAAAACATTTTCCCAGATTTTTATGTATAAATTCTATATTTTAAATTATTATTGTCTAGTTTTATGTCTTGTAAAATGACTATTAATAATTAATTCAAAGTTCGTATAAAAGAAAACGCACTTGTCTATGTATTCGAAAATTTGACTCGTTTATATTTTATTCTTAATTCAGTTTTACAATTCAATTAGACTTACATTTTAATTTTAACTAATACGGTAAGAAATATATTAAAACTTCTACTTAGTCATAAGTTGACAATTAAGAAATTAAAACATTATATTGATTATATTTGGGAGATACTCTCAAAATCTCAAAACAACTTCTATATTAGAAGTCATTTTCGTTGTGTTAGAGCATAAATCTGTTGAACCTACCAAGCGTTGGTATGTCAAGTTTGGTTGTCATATTTTAGTATCAAAACTCATCTAGAGTCACTTGATTAAATACTAGAGTCAACTTCGTTTAGGTTAGACTAGAAAGTCTAAGAATGTTGAGACGTACAAGTATTATTCCGAAGACCTGAAGAATGTGAAGAAGTAACAACTACAATGAGGACATCATCCTTCCACTTGAGGTTAGTAATATTGACTTGATCGTTTCCATTCCTAACGTATCTTTCAAGTCGGATTAGATTGAAAACATAACATGTGAATCTGTATATATATAATACTCTAGTGGTTAGACTTGGTCATATCATTATGATCAAAGTGTCAAGGAACTAATTGGATTACGAAGTATAAACGCTTTTCTTTTGGAACTTCGAAAATACGACATCAACATAATCTTTGTAGTTAGTTACTTGATTATGTGTAAGATATAGGTATGATTTCATCCTAGGAAACAATGTTTTATAACATTTGTTTAAAGGAAATACATATATTAACTTGTTTCATAATCGAAAAGAAATCATGATTGGTCAGGTTCTTTATTGAATATCTTTTGAATGACCAATACAAGATGGCAAGGTAGAACCTCTCTTAACTTGTTGAGATCTGAGGTATAACCGGTCATAGCCTATAATGTGTAGCATTTTGTAATCGGTCACACGCTACTTTGTGAAGCATGGTGTAACCGGTTACAAGATACATTGGGAAGTTAGCTGTAATTGATAGACGCATTTATGTGTCTAATATAGCTCATTTGTATATATTGTTAGTGCTCGATATCGTACTTATTTGGTTATTTTATTTATTTTTAGGTGTGTTTGGAAAAATAAGGCTTTGTGGCGAAATTGGCTAAAAATGCGGCATTTGGACCTCCGTTGATAACGTACCGGAAGCGCCCCAGAATTGTACCGGAAGTACCCCAGGAATATCCCGGAGGAACCCCGAAAAAGTGCGGAAAACATCCCAGAAAAATCACTAAAGGCACCCAAGTTTTGGTTATTTCCACCCAACAATTTTATTTCAGCCCCACTTGATATTCTCACCCCATCAGAGGATAGGGGGCATCCCTTCTCAATTTTCAAACTCAAGATTTTGGCGGGAAAAGACTATGCAACGTCTGGCAGATTTGAAGATCGAATTTTGGACGTGATTTTAGGAGATTCAATTGCTGTATTTGGTACGTATGGACTCTGGATGACTAAACAGGCCTGATACAATCAATTGGACCCAACCAATTGGGCTGGAAAGGCCGGGAGAAGTAATCAAAGTTCAAACAGGATACGTGTGTTGCTGTTCACTTTCAAAGATTGGTGAGAGATTTGTGGGGGATTTTCTACGCTGGACAACCATGTATTTAGTCGAGTTCAAGTCAGAGAAGATTTTGGGAGCAATAGAATGGCTAACAGACGCATACAAAGATCGACAGATGGAATTATTGTTCAAACTGCACGTGAAGAATAAGAGATTTATTCTCGAATTTGATCGAGTTTCTAGGCAATCTGAAGGATATATATAGTTGGGTTTTTGTCATAGAAGGGTTAGAAAGTTTTAGGAGAGAGTTAGGGGAGGTTTGGAGGCGAGCAGAGAGGCGCAGGAGGAGTTGCAGAGAAGTTACCTGCTGCTGCTGCTGCCATTAACACGCCTGAAGAACACGAAGAACAGACTCTCAGAGTCAGTCGTTCTTTAACAGTCTTAAACAACAGTATCCGTGTTCTTCATTACAGCAGTACCGAAGTGTCGTTCTTCAACAGTGCAAACAGCGAACTCTCTGTGTCGTTGTTATACAACACTCCTGTTGTATCGATTATTTTCAGCACTACCCCTTTGTAACAGTGACGCTGCAACAGTATAACAATGTTACAAACTTCAATTATCAATTATTTTCATCAATAAAAACACTTATTTAGCCATGAATACATCTTGTGAGTGTGTTTTTGAGATGAGGAGCTAAACCCAATCCCAGGGGTGACAGAGGAAGCCACTCTCACAATAATTATGTGGTAATCTCTATTTTATTAATTTATGCAATATTTTTATATGATTAATTACATTGATAAAAATGATTTAAATGGTTTTTATTAATCAACTGTGTTTTCCCTTGATAATGCATGCTTAGTTTTAGACTCTTGATGCATTATACTTGTGATTAACATTTGATATTTTGGAAAATCTGCTTTTGGCAATATTTAGAATCAACCCAATTATTTAAATTGCATAGTAAAAAAATATTAGATCACATAAGTATTGTTGATTGGTGGAATCTTAACCCCTATTTCTCCATAAAATTTTACGTCAGTTTGCTATTTTCCTAAATTTTATTTAAATCTAGAAATTTTGTTACCTTCACAAGTCTGAAAAGAACCTGTTACCACTACAACTACAATCACTATTTGATAAACCATCAAATTTTTGGCGCCGCCGACACGGACCTGTGTTTAGTTAGCATTTTTTTTATATTTTTTTTATTATTTTTGTTCTTCTTTACGTTTTTTGGGTTTTTCTTGTTTCCTTGCATATTTTTGAAGATTGGAGCGAAAGACAATTTTGCCAAAGCTTGTGGTGATTTACTTAAAGTTTGGGAGCGAAAAGCAAAGCTATAGGAACGAAAGAAGAAGATTTTTTTTTTATTTTTTGATAAAAAGAGAGACATTTTTATTTTTGTAATTTTTTTTTCAGACTTTCTTTTCTTTTGTTTTTTTTATGGACTTTGGACATTAATTTTGGGACATTTTTATTTTTATTTTTAAACCCTACGGAAGGGTATCCTTAAATACAAACTGTTTGCAGGGAAGGACGGTGATTACAATATCACCTCGGCCCCTCGGGTTCGCACACGACATAGGAGTCGTGGCCCGAGTCGACTTCAGCGGTTCTTCGCCCGTCTGGTACGGGAGGTAAAATTCTAAACACCCGCGAATCTCCTGCAAGCGGGTTACTGGACTCCTTAAGGTGAATATATGCTGAGGACTTGAATATGGACTTTTTTTAAATTCCTAGTAAAGGGCAAGGACTGGACCATATAAGATAAGGGTTCGGATTTCATCACCGCTCCCTTCTTGCCCGCCTTAGGAAAACGAAACCTAAAGCGAACCTAAGCCTAAAATTTGGACTAGAAAGAGACCTATAGGGTATCGAGCTTAACAGGACAATCATTCGAAAAATATTGGTTACTCTTTTAAGCACACCTCGAAGTTCTTGACGGTTTCTGCGAGTTGAATGCGTGACTGCGCCGCATTGGATCGGTGAGGTTTTGGGTATCAAAGCTCCACTGAGCTTCCCTCGCCTCGATTCAACTTGCTTTAACTCGGATTGATTCCAGATGGGTTTGCTCAAATTGTAACGAATTCCCTTTCGAAGGATTAGAAGCTGGTCTAGAAACAATCTAAGTGGAGCCATCATGCTTGTTGTTCGCTAGAAATCTTTAGGTTTGCTGTGGTAAAGTCGAGTCAGCCTGCTGTGTGATTGCTAGAACCTTCCTGTTAGGATTTTTTTTTATTTCTTTTTGAATTCTTTTTAGTGTATGCCCGATTTTGTTAATAGGGCTTGGAAAAGAGATACTCTAGGTCGATTGATTAGCGAAAAACCTAGTAGTTCTTCTGATTTAAGCAGGGAGCTCGAAGACTCTTCTTTGGAGATCCCTGTTTTTTGGAAACTTCAGTTTTGAGAATTTATCTCTGAGTTACAAAAGTACCCCTAGTACTCCAGTTGTGCCAACGATGGCAACTTTGAAAGATTACATGTTCCCAACTAGGACCAACCGAGCTTCATGCATTAAATTGCCAGCCACTACGGCTAATTTCGAGATAAAACCTAGTATTCTTCAGATGATCCCTATATTCTTAGGAAAAGATGATGAGAACCCTTATTTTCATATTAGGGACTTTGAGGAAATTTGTGGGACAATTAGAATAAAAGACCTTACTGATGAAGTCTTGAAACTTAAAATGTTTCCCTTTTCCTTGAGAGATAAAGCCAAGACCTGGCTTAACAACCTACCGTCTGAATCCATAGAAACAAGGCAGGAAATTATCGCTGCCTTCTATATGAAATTCTACCCTAAGCATAAAACTGCAGCTGTTAGGCAGAAAATTAGTGCTAGTGTGCAACAAGAGGGAGAGTCTCTTTATAGGTTTTTAGAGCGATTCAATGATCTCCTATCTCAGTGTCCTCACCATGGATTTGATAATATGAAACTTGTACATATTATTTATGATGGTTTAGACTATTCGACCAAAGCCATGGTTGAATCTATGTGCGCTGGTGAGTTCACTAGTAAAAATACTGATGATGCTTTTACCTTCTTAGGAGCTATCGCTGAAAAATCCCAACAGTGGGAATCTTGTGTTGAACCCCCTAAAAGACTCTTGGTCAATAGAAGTAGCACCAATATGGTAGATACGAGTTTTGGTTCAGATGCTAAGTTTGCTGCTTTATCTAGAAGGTTAGAAGCTTTGGAAATGGGTCAGTCTAAAAATAGGTCCCTTGTTGAACCTAATAGAGCCTCTCAAGTCTCTAGTTGTGTAATAGAGCCCGATAATTCATTTTGGGAAGGTCAGGTTAGTGAAGAGCAAGCCCATGCTGTCTATAACAATGCTAGGTTTGAGAACCGTCAGAAGTTTGACCCATACTCAGAAACCTACAACCCTGGTTGGAGAAACCATCCTAATTTCTCTTGGTCTAAGGGCCAGAGTCAAGGCCAGTCTCTCAGCCTCCCCCAGGTTTTGGTTTTAAGAACTCTTCAGGTCAAACCCAGTTTCAAAACACTTCCGAGAAAAAGATCTCTACCTTAGAGGATACTCTCACTATGTTAGCAAATAACCATGAAATGCTAACAAACAACCACATGAGCTTTCAACAAGAAACTAGGCAAGAATTGAAGAATAATTCCCAGAGTCTTGCCAAATTAGAACTTCAAGTAGGACAAATAGCCAAGTTCATAAGTGAGAGAGAAGATGGAAGGTTCCCTAGTCGTACTGATACCAACCCAAAAGAAGAGAAATCGTACAATCATGTGAATGCTGTCACAACCCTTAGGAGTGGAAAGAAAGTTGACAACAAGGTTGCCATGCCTGATAGTGAACATGCTGTAGTTCACCCTGCTGAGCCAGAAAATGAGGAGACTGATAGAGTCTCCAAGGAGACCAATGAGGGTCCTGTTGAGCCCGGCTTTGTTCCCAGAGCCCCATTCCCACAGCTACTAGTTCCGACTAAGAGGGAGTCCAACTTTAATGATATATTGGAGGTTTTTAAGCAGGTTAATATCAACCTTCCATTATTAGATGCAATTAGGCAGATTCCCTCTTATGCCAAGTTCCTTAAGGACTTGTGTACGCGAAAGCGTAAGCTCAGTGTCCAGAAGAAAGCCTTCATAGCTAGTCATGTGAGTTCTATTATTCAGAATACCACTACTCCTAAGTATAAAGACCCAGGGTCCCCTACCATTGCTTGTACAATAGGTAAGTACCGTGTTGAGAAAGCGTTGCTTGACTTAGGAGCCAGTGTGAAATTACTTCCATACCATGTGTACCTCAAGCTAGGACTTGGTGAGATGAAACCTACCCAGATAACACTCCAGTTAGCTGATAGGTCCGTTAAAATCCCTCGTGGTGTGATCGAGGATGTTCTTATTGAGGTCGACAAGTTTATTTATCCAGTGGATTTCATGGTCCTAGATACCCAACCTGTCCCCGACCCAGAGAACCAAATACCTGTGATTTTAGGTTGCCCATTCTTAGCTACATCTAATGCGATCATAAACTGTCGAAATGGTATTATGAATCTATCTTTTGGTAATATGACTATTGAGTTGAATATTTTTAATGTCAATAAGCTACATTCTGAGCTAGATGACACGTGCATTGAAGAGGTCAACATGATAGGAACCTTAGTTCCGAAGTCTGTACCAAACACCGAATCGGAATATCCATTAGAGAGTTGTATATCCCGTTTTAGCATGGATTTCGACGATGATAGTAACATTGAACAAGTAAATGCTCTGTTGGATTCTGTTCCTATGTTAGATATTGATATATGGAAAGATAGGTTCGAACCATTACTAGCTTCTGAGTCTATCTTAATACCTTATTTAAAAGAGCCTCATGAGTTGGAGTCTAACTATACATTTTTAGGCCCACCCGAGTCTTTCCCTGTGATTATAGCCTCCGATTTGGATAGTGATCAGGAAAGTAGTCCAGAGACCGTGCTTCAAGAAAATAAGGAAGCCTTAGAGTGGACCATAGAAGATATGAAGCAAGCTGAGGATGAACCACCTGATTATGACTTAGAGAAAGCAATTGACCTTTTTCAAGAACCCGATGGTCTAGAAATTAGGAACATTGTGACTAGTCATTGTAGAGGCACCCAAAATTCTAAGTTTGGGGGTAGAGATTGTCAATTATCCCCAATAGAAGTCCCTAACTTGGGACTCAAGCCTAGTGCATCTGAGGTATCGCTTGAGTGTATTCAGACTCCACAACCTGATCCGCCTGATAATGTCTAGGAGAAAATCCATATGTTAGAGACCCGTTTTTCGGATGAATCTGTTTGCCGAGACACTCATATGAAGCCCAAGTGGGCACCTCAGATAAATCCAGTTGTCTTGCGAGAAACTTTAGATCAGGTTGTGCTCTATCAGCTCATTTTTCTGATCTTGAGCATTTGTCTCCTATTTGTGGCAGTTCTATTTGGTCTTATGGACCCACAATTATTTCGACTATTGGTATACGACTTTGGAAGGTGAAAATTCTTTTTGAGGTATTTGATGTCTAGATAATGACTATAAATTTAGCATTTACTGGGAGGCTCCCGCGTTCATGTGATACGGTAATATCCTTCCTTATTTCTTTTCCCTCCAGTGGTAATAGTTTCTCCTTGTTCATGCTTTTAATTTCATCTTTAGAACATTGAGGACAATGTAAGATTTAAGTTTGGGGGTGGGGAAGAAACACTTTTTGTCACCTTTTTGCAATAAATAAACTCCAGAGCCTAGAAATTTATGCCTATTGAGGATTGCACTAACTAATCTAAGTGGATGGAAGCATTTTGATTGTAGGAGTTTGAGGAACCAATCTGATTAGATGGAAACATCTAAAGAGTCTATTCATAAAAGCACAGAGCTCAGGTGTTAGAAATAACATGATAGTTTCACCATATCTCGTTGAGTCCTTTTCACTTCTATTTTTATTTTATTTTGTTTTTAAACTATGTTTCTCTAAGTGATAGGTGGGGCCCACGATTCAAGTTGTTACCAATGCTAGGGTGAATTAGAGTGATTGAGATACCATGAAAAAAAAAATAAAAAAAAAAAAGTTTGAAAAAGAAATGAAAAAAAAAGATAGAAAAAAATGGTAGTTACCAAAAAGTGAAAAAAAAAAAAAAAAAAAAAGAAATTGAGACCAGACCATTTGACCAAAAGGAATAAATTCAATAAAGTCGACCACTGGTACCCTTGTATATGCCAGTTGTGTTGACCTAGAGTTAGGTTATCGACCACTGGTACCCTTGTATATGCCAGTGTGTTGATATTAGTCAGACTAGTATCTCAATCCATTAGGATAGGTTCATTTTGGCGGAGGCCTTCAGACAGATATGGGAAACCCGTTCACTTAGTAAACATCAAAACCATATGTTTTTCTATATCCATCTTCTTGATCTATCCATGTGATTAGTTTTGACTCCGAATATGATGTCCATAGTGCAACTATCTGAGTAGAGCTCTGTCACTTTATATGAATTTTAGTATGCTTGAGTGCAAACTCGTGTACAGCAATTGGAATTTCGCATCAGGGTACTTCTTCCTGTAGTCAATAAGTATGCCAACCAAGGAGATTCTTTAGTGCCTTCCAAGGTTCTGCGTAGATAGCTAAGCTCTGGAGTATTAAGGTTTTGTGGGTACACCTCTGGTAAACCCCCCGGAGACAACACTCCGCCACTAGGGCCACCTAGTGGTTTAACGGCTTACTGCACGTGCTAAGTGTAGTAATTTTTCTGGGGTGTTTCCGACACTTTTTCTGGGTTCCTCCGGTGCATTTCTGGGGTGTCTTTAATACTATATCCTAGGGTGTAAAACACCACTTTTCGAGCCAATTTCGCCGCAAGAGCTTATTTTTCCAAAAACATCTACAAAAATATAAAATAACACAATAAGTATTTAATCGAGTCTAACAATACAGAACATTGAGAACAAAATAGACACATAAATGCGTCTATCAACCAACTCAAACCTGCAACTAAGAAAAGGCAAAGAAGAGTTCAAGGCAAGGAAAATCAAGGCAAAGCAAATTTGAAGGTAAAGAAGAAGATGAACAAATGAAACTCAGTTCATAAGCGCATTGATTGGGTTGGAAGTTATATGAAATGTAGAAGATAAACAAGATGAAAAACATTTTCCCAGATTTTTATGTATAAATTCTATATTTTAAATTAT